>NC_079398.1:2596276-3196276 GCF_029220125.1 Pseudoliparis swirei
TCTTCTTTTCGTAGTGGTTTCCTGCGAATAAACATTTATAAACAGTGAATTTCTTGTCAAGATAGTTACATTTGTCCTCATTAAACTCATCACTATTACATTAACCTTTAGGCTGATTCGATTTCTTGGGCTGCTCTGGATGGACACGCTGGTCTCAGTGATCCTTTCTAATAAGTTCAATGTACAAAGGTCACTTTTGCAAGGAGACGGGGAAAAGATACACGGCAACACAGGGGATATGGCAAACACAATCCTTCCTCTGCGTGTGGCTGTCAAAAAATCGTTGGAAGACCATCAATACATAACCTCCTCTCAACACTGCTGTGGTACTCTGTCCTTTCTATGAGGACCTTCTGGTGCAAAATAAAGCAGAAACCCACGATCCCCTTGCTGCTCCTGGCCCGTGAAGAGCAGTGTCATTCAATGCAGCCCTTTTCATGCACTCCTCGGTGCCTTTGTGGTTATTATATTTGTCCAGTGTACTGTGGCTTCTGCACCGACCCCCTCAGCTGCTCTCTCCTGTTGGGCTTATGTAACTCAGAGACAGATCTGAATACAGTTAGTACAGTCATTGTTCCTCTCTACACTGTACTATGCCTTCATTGCCGCAGAGGACCCTTGAGCGACATCTTAGCTCAGCGTCTCCTCTCCTCTCCTCTCCTCTCCTCTGAAAGCCCTGGCTGGCCAGTCCAGCTTTGACAAACAGTCATTCCCAGTCCAGTCGTTTCCCCTTGTCGGGCATCGTGCAGCCGGGGGGAATCCTTACAGGGTGAAACGAGCTCATATTCGACTTCATGCAATCTAATATAACAACCCTGCAAGAAAAACTAGGTTTGTTAAGTTCAAAACATTTAGAGATATAAAGATAACCTTTTTTTTCTTCTTTAAAAAAAAAAAGAAACTGTGTTACTTAAAAAAACAATCTTTATCTCAAATGAAAACCTAAATAAACAGAAAACAATCAAATGAATTGCCGCTCAACTCAATACACTCACAGGTTTTTGCTGCTTCAACCCTTCCTGGTCCGATATGACCAGGAGTTTATGGCTGCTTATGTCCACTGACTGTAGACATATGTTGAATTTGTGAGCCTGTGTGTTGCATGTCTAGTTAGTACTTGACAATGTCTAAGAGTCTCTGAATGATGATACTGCGTATATTTATATTCTCGCTCTATTCATTCTTTATTGCACCCATTGTAAAGCGTCAATATTGTATAAACCTTGTATATGTCATTTTATCTCTGTTTTTGGGTTTGTTTTGACAGATGAAAAGTAGCCTCTTGGATAACTCTGGCCCACTTACATAAATGTTTTTATTAGTGTATACTGTCCCCTATCAAATAAACCAAAGTTAAAAAAAATATTACAAAATATATAACTGAAATTAGTTTACCACTTGGTAAAGACTAAGGACTCGGACATTATGCCTTTATAATACGATCGCCACTTGTGGTGAAAGTTCAGAAATAAATACATAGACTTGCTTTAAGACAGCGTGTAGTAGGATATTAAGTTATATTATTTCTGGTATTCTATCCATGGACTCAAAACTTTACCTCTGAGTTGAGTCAATACCTTCGACAGACAAGCCCTCAGTAAAAATGCACCAAGCATCGTGAGCTTCATAATTGGAGCATTTATTGTGCTTCACACTTTGGATCGCATTAGAGGTCTTGTCCTCGTGTTTATTTACAAACCGTCTCACACTGAGACTGACAAATAAAATAGGACAGCTAAAGTCTTTCAATTTCTGTTTTGTAAAATGTGTTTTGGTTACATTTCCTCACGGTTATAATAGATTGATAGTCTAGTAAATGTGTATTCTTCATGCATAGGCCTATGCTCAATTTGCTCATTTCCTCAGCTGTCAACTCAATTTATCTACTTTCTTTTCTCCTTGCTCTCTTAAACATTCGCCAATCTGATTCTGCCACACCTGTTATTCAACCGTCTCGTTGCTGTCAGGTTTAAAAACTGTTCCTGTCTCGGCTGTCTTTCAGCTGTCATTTCAGCGCCGTGAACCACCTCCACCTCTCCACCTCCTGGGTTCAAGATATTTTCATCTGTCAAATAGTCACTCTCCGAGACTTCAGCTTTCGACTAAAAAAGACATCACAATGGGGTCTACATAATAAACACTCTCAACATGCCTCCTCTGTCACGTTAGTTATGGGAGCGGCGTGACTCTAAGGATGACATTTTTCATCCGTCTGTCAGTCGACAGCTTTGGTCCCGACTGAAATATTTAACAACAACAGATGAAACTTTGCACACATTCATGCTCCCCAGAGGAGGACTCCTACTGACTGATCTCCTGTGCCATTATTTGTTTTAAATGTGTTATTCCAAATGAAACACAATTGGATGTATTGCCAAAGAAATTTGGGGTAGACCTTGTAACAGTTTAGCTCCACGCCTTCCTTTTTGTAGTAGGCCTAGTTGTTTTCATCCTGTCACTAATTATCCTGTCATTCCAGATCCTGCTTCCCATCTCGTCAGTCCAACTCCCCTCACCTGCCTCTGATCACCTCGTTAGTCCCTCATTCCCTTCACCTGGTCCTCACGCCCTTCTCACCTGCAGCCCATCCCCTCATTAGTCCCTCACTATTTAGCTCCCTCACTTCCACTTGTCCTCTGCCAGATTGCCTCGTGTTTTTCCGACCGAGCCCTCGAGCGTTCCATAGTTTGATTATTCTGTCTGTTCCGATCTTGAGGACGCTTTCAGTAAAGAATCTTTATTTGAATTATCTGTCTCCTGAGTCGTGCATTTGGGTCCACACTAATCCCGTCGTGACAGACCTTCATGTTCTCCTCAGGATGAAATGCATTAACGTTGGTTTATTACTTGCGTGTTTAAGTGAGGCCTCGCAGCGCTGCTAGCATGTCTGTAGACTCTTGTCATTAAGTTCTCAAAAAGAATACAAGTTCTCTAAAAAATGAAAACCTCTTCCTCAAACTTCTATCTAATGCTTAACTTTGAACATTGAGCTTTTTGTTATTATTCTAAAGTCTCCGATTGATTATGATATTCTTTTAAAGATATTTATAAGCTGATTATGAATAACTGTTGAACACTGACAGCAGATCTTTGGTGAACATCGTACGCTGTATTTAGTCTCGTTGTTGCGGTTGTTTTGGGGATACAAGCTTGTGGCTCTTGAACACAAAATGTGAGACAACGACTGAGACTTCCTGTGGGACCCCGTCAGCTGGGAGGGGCCATACGTCTCAGGACACCAGGGATCCACGCCGGTCATGTCGGACAGATTCTGCTGTCTTTGTCCCTTGTGGGACCCAGGGAAAGCCTCAGAATAGAAACTGTCCAGCCCCAGGGTGGAAACACATCGTGCCGCGGGGGAGAGGATTGTCTGTTTCAGCTGCAGCTCGGGGAGATGGGATAGACCGAGAGACAGACAGCAGGCGCTACAGACAGCCTGGGAATTCATTTATCGTTATGCAACGATCTTGCAGCGAACTAATTATCTTTATTTGGGATATTTTTGACGGATCAGTAAATCACCTGTTGTAAAAAGGCGGTCTGACACAGCCTGCTGGAAGGCACTTCGGCCCAGTTTATTTCTCCCAGGACGTAATCTCTGCTCAGACTGACCGTGCCGCTCGGGGCCACCACACAGGGCAGAGCAACGGGGACTCAAACCGACCTCTACTCAGGCCTTCAATAATAGATGCCCTGCTGTTGACACACGGCAGGTGGCAACACACCATTTCACAGGTTAGATTAATATTTCATATCAAAGCTGTGCAATCACAGCGCACATTCCGGTTTGAAGTTTGGGGAATGGATCATGGTGAAAATGGGACATGTGTTGAGCTGTTTACAATTACTCCAGCCATCTGGAAATTAGAGTCACATGCTATGCTTCAAAGAAAACACATTAAAAAACAGACTGTAAAAAGCTATCACTGGTTTTGATGGTGTTGTCATTTTGAAAATAAAACAGAGATTAATTATGTATTAGTAACTATTGGGGTTTTTAAACCAATTTGCCTGACAAGTAGTTTCCTTTTATTATTGTACATTATTGAGCAATTTGGATATACTTTAATGTCCTTGTACAGGAGCAGCTGTGATGTATTATCTCTCTTTGGACAAGCCTCCCAGAGCGGTAAGTGATTGGGGAAAGCATCTAGCTTCATTAGTCAGTTGGTTGGAGTTTTGTTTGTTTTGGCTTCTTGGATGCTGACAGCCTGGACTGCAGCTTCATGTCTTTTGCTTCGTATGGCACAGCAACCCTGAAACGCAGCATGTGTCTGAATCCTCTTCTCTCTGCTTGCACACACCAGCCTCCCTGGTGCTGTGTACTCTGAATAGAATTGTATGGAAGTGTTTTTCTTCTTCTTTCCAGCCCCTTTGATTCTGACACATGACTGGCAGACAAAGATTATAAAAAATAACAAAAAGCCAGGAGGGCTGGGACCCGCAGAGCTAGCTCCTCTGCTGTCTGTGGTGCTCAGGCCTTGGCCCTCAGCCAACTGATTTTCATTGGGAAAGCCCGGAGCACTGAGGGGCTGGAAGCGCTATATATAACTGGCTGTGTTATTTTCACTGACAAACCCTGTCTCACGCTGTTATTGAATAAGACGCTCAATTACTAACTTTGCTTGCTTTCGTTGACAACATTTCTGTTTCTGTCATTTTCGCTGTGTTGTTTCCTCAACCCTCTACTCAGGAGCGATGGATGAATAGCGCAGCTGTGATAAATGCAAAAAGGAATCACATTTTCCCCTGGACGGCTATCCTATTATTGGCTTGTGACTGATGAATGTCTCATGAGGCCAGGCTGGCTGGACCTGTGTATTTCATTCAGAGAGGAGGGCAGCTCGGCGTGGCACAACGTCTGCAGTCTAGAGCCCACGGAGCTTCAGGACACGACCCGGTTGCATGTATAAAAGATGTGGCTTTGCGACTGAATGACTGCGCAAATTAATTCATAAATAATGACTCGGGTTTGAGGCTAGAGCCCATATTGCAACAACACTTTCTTACTACTGCTGCATTAAAAGAGATGCCCCTTGGCTACAAGAAGGAGAATTGCCATAATGAATTCCTGAGCCAACCACACTCAAAGAAATGACTCATTGGATGAACTCAATTAAATTGTTGGCAGGTTTTCCATCCAATAATTATATGCAACTCCAACTCAAATTTAGCACATCAGTGCAATAAAATGTAATTAAGTTAGTCCAACTCATTTGTATCAAATACATCTCAAATAAAATTACGATATTCATTAAATTAAATGAATTTGTGTTTGTCCAACTCAAAATATAAACTAAATATGCAAACTCTACACAGAAGAAACGCCCTGACTGGGAATTGAACCCACGGACCTCTGGCTTTGAGGCGACAGTGCTAGCCACTACACCACCATACAGCCCTGAAACTGTCTTCACCTCATGTAAACAACTGATTTTCAGCTGGCGCATGCGCAAAGGGTAGTCCTCAATGAAACACATTTATTTTGAGTTGATATGCACACCATCTAACCTAAATAAATCTAATAAATGAAAGTATTCATACATTTTGTGTTACACCCATTCAATATAAATATCTTCGTTTTGTAATTGATTTATTTAAATGTATCAAACAATATTTAAATGTGTCACCTCTAAGAAGGGCTTGAATCGGTTTTTTGAGTGTGGGTGTGTGAGAGCCAATGTTTATGCCATAGTTTATAGAGTGTTTAAATACGCCAAGATGATGTATCTGCGTGTGTAAAGACATTGTGAGTACATGGATGGGTGCACACAAGTCGTCTCCTCTGCACGCCTCTCTGTGCTCGTGTGCTGCTTTGTTGGTTAAACGTCTACGAACATTAACACGGACGTCAGAGTGCATGTGTGACACCGCGCTGCCTGAATGTCACACAGAGAATTGGGTCTGGCTTGTGCTGCGGGCTAAAACCTCACGCGGCCTTTTCTCTAATAAGCCAAATGGGGAAACAGTTCCCGCTGCAATGGGGGCCTCTTGGGATTCCTCTGCTCGCCTCTTGCTTTCACTTTCATGAATCCAGCTGCCGTTTTAGGAAGCTTTAAACACTTCTGCAAATTAAAATCAACACGGCAGTGCGTAGTTGGGTTCATCACGCACTTAAATTAATCATAGGGTGTTTCTCGGTGACCCCAATAACCTAATCTCATTATAAAACCTCTGATCTCAGTGTGACACAGCAGGGTGACGACATGGGCATCGTTGCTTCACACACAAAGGCAGGAGGGATAGTACAACCTCCCACGGGTCAAATTACACATCACATGTGGAGCCGCCTGTCTGTGGCAGCTCCTATTTCAATTTGTTATACTTCACAATATTTCAGATACGTGCAAATAAGATCTAACTGGAATACTACAAGTACAAAAAAGAGGAAAGTGACATCCAACCTCTTGATGGCCTTGTAGCAGATGATGATGGCTGACAGCAGGAAGACAACTGAGGCACAGCCCACCGTTCCAAGCACTACAATGTCCATCTCCGTCCACCAGGGCCTCAGCAAGGGCACCATGGGCTCTGCCACTTAGGGGGAAAAGAGAAGAAGAGGGGACAGGAGGAAAGAGATTTGGATACAGAAGTAGAGAATGAGAAGAACGTATTTAACTAAATTAATCAGATTTATTTTTTAGCTTTGATCTCAGCGCTCATCTTTGGACACAGAACTAACTTGAGTTATTAGTTCTTTAGTGATTGTATCATACGACATGATGAAACATCAGCGAGAAAGTTATTTTCTTCCATGTTGTGAGTTGGGAAATTAGCCGTGTCCTCCTTCTGTAGGTCTTAGGTTCAACGTTCAAAGATATCCAACCCAACACAATGAATCATTTAAGGTCCTTTCAGCCTTCCTCACACCAGAACTCTTATCCACACCAATCACTGTTGCAGGAACCCCCTGCTCTTTCCACATTAGATCACCAGGAATGTTATATAACATTGTGTGCATCAGCAACTCTGTGTCTATAAAACAGAACTAACTAACTAACTAACTAACTATCTACCTACATATCTATCTATCTAACTATCTAACTAACTATCTATCTATCTAACTAACTATATATCTAACTATCTAACTAACTATCTACCTATCTATCTATCTAACTATCTAACTAACTATCTATCTATCTAACTATCTAACTAACTATCAATCTAACTATCTATCTACCTATCTATCTACCTATCTAACTATCTATCTAACTATCTAACTAACTATCTATCTATCTATCTATATATCTATCTACAGTATCTATCTCCATCTATCTATCTATGAATTCCAGTTTGTTCCAGTTTTGTGTGCCGGAGAAAATACCCTAAGCTGTATAAATCATAACAAACTCAGAGCTCCTGCATTTACAGTTATTCTGTTATGAATGAGAGGAAGGATTTACACCATAGCAACAAATACTCCTTAGTAATGCTGTGGACTATTTCCCAACACAGCACGTTTCTACGGAGCAAATAACAAGACACGGCTCTCCCCGGTACAGCAGACCACGTCATAAGTCACTATAAATTTAAAAGCTCCTCTCAGCTAAACTTTCATTTTCATCCTGAGTTTTGTAATCGGCTATAAGATATAATTCAGTCAGTGGTAAGGATCTACTTCATTGTGATGAAGCACACTCCTTTGAAAGACTTCGGAAACCATTTTTCGTGCATAAAGACTTAATTAACAGTGGCAATTTTCCCCCTTTTTGTTTACTTTTAGCAAATAGATCAGGTCTCAGTCATTGTCCCAGTGTTCCATGTTATCTATGCATATTCATTGCATTTAATAGACTAGTATAAAACAACATTTCAGCTCAAATCGTTTTTGCAAATTGGGCTACTGACGGAATATGAAGATAATTATGCGCCTGTATGGATTAAATTGAGAACTGAAGAAATAAAATTCCTTGAAATGAATTATTCATAGTGTCTCCACCCTCTGCGAACATTTCTGTGTAAAGTTGAAAAGGAATACAAATTGGCCTGCTTATCATGTTTATCGTGACACACTCCTGTTTATGGATGAGTTCAGAGCTCTACTCATGCGTTGGCTGTAATTGGGCATTTAAACCCCCACCATAGTTTACAGTCAGATGGTCCTGACAGCATTCACGCAGTGCCAAACATTTACAGAATAACTCTTGATAGGTAGCTCACACAGTGTGTTAGGGGGGTAATAATAAAGTCCATTTAAATTGACCAGACAAAAAGAAATCATTGGACGTGATTGATTAAAATCTTAACACTGCTGCCTGTTGAGACTGTGATGATTTAGTGCCCCTTCCCACTCATAATATTAAAGGCTGAGGGTGAGTGATTCTAAAGAGTCACAGTAATAGCTCAGAGCGGCTTCATCGTCAGAAACGCCTGTCCCATATTTCAGTGCGCTGTTCATTAAGGTGCATGAGACGACATACAAATCATATCAACTTTCAGTGAGCAGGCTGGGGAAATATGTTTCCCAATCTGTCGATGGATTTACCATCTCAGAGGGAGTGTCGGAGGAAGAACCGCTGCAACGGAAAGCAGATCCACACAGATAGACATGCTTGTTGTGGACCAGCACTAACACACACAAAAAACACTGACACACACACAGCCTAATTGCCACCAGCTCAACTTCAAAACAAAGCTAAAACTACTGGGCTGGTTCATTAGCATCTTATCTCTCTCAAATTAAAGCTAATTTAATGAACTCATCTATGTTTTAATCAGGGTCCTCCGGGGGAAACCCTACCACTGAACCATTGAGCTTGGCAGCCCAGCAGGCATGGATTTCACAAGCAGCTGGGTACTCCCCAAGGTCAGACCCGGCATAAATTAGTCCTGTGTTCAGCTGTCAACATCCTGCTGGCTCTATCACACGCACAGACGCACACTTTAAAAAAACAGTGCCCATGCACGGCCGCTCACGCAGTAATCTCAGGCGATGAAAGTACATTTTCTTTTGAGCATAAAAAGAAACACTCCATGTCAAAACACTCTTCTTCAGACTAGCCAGTTGCTTGACACCTGCGTCTGGCGAGGAATGAAATCCAACCGTGAAGCGAGAGCAAGCTGAGAGAGTCAGACGGACAGACTTGTAGCGAGACAGGTGAGGAAACTGGCAGTGTGAACTGGGAGTCTTACCTGTGGTGCCCAGTAGCCGTGGGGGAGGCGGTGGAGGCGGTGGAGGAGGGAGGGGAGGGTATCTTCTACAGTGGCATGCCAGCTGGCACTGTTCACTAACTTTCTCCGCCACAGTCTGTGAGCATGACCTCTGGAGTTCTCCCTTGTGGTAAAGGAGAGAGAGAGAGAGAGAGACATTGAAATGACTGTCCTTCAGTGCATTACTCATAGTGGCCATCAGGGCAACACTGTGCGGCACAAATGGAGACGCTTGAACACTCAGCAGCCTCTTAGTTGGCGGCCCTGTGGAAATCCTTTCAGTATTCTTTTGGTAATCACAGCTCCAGTGTTGTTGTCACCGGGGCTGCTGTGGATGTAGCACATGCAGAATAGTATCACGTCCATGGCTGCAGCCCGCTCCCTGTAAGAAACCACCCACCAACAGAGTGGGCAGCAGGCTGCCCCGAGGAGTGTGCGTGGGTGGACTTGGAAACTCAAGCAGATCACATGACATGTGAACCCTGGCAACACTGGTGCGTGTGAACGTCAGCTCACCACTATCTGTAGGCAGCAGCACGGGGCAGAGGTTAGCATACTCATCACTAACATATGCCTGCTGCAGGGATCCTGGTGGGATAACTGAATATTGTTCTCATAAAAACACAGTGGGCCACTTCATGTAACCACTAGAGCTGAGTGGCTGTGTGTGTGTGTGTGTGTGTGTGTGTGTGTGTGTGTGTGTAGCTATATTTCTCATGCCTTACTAAAAACTCATATGCATGCCAGTCAGTATTTCTTAAACTCAGCTGTACCCTGGACTCGTGATCCCAACATCTTGTGTAAACACACACACACACACACACACACACACACACACACACACACACACACACACACACACACACACACACACACACACACACACCTACACACACACACACACACACAAACACACACACACACATAAACACAATGCTTTACATATAAATTGTAACATGATGATAAGTTACTTGAAAACAGTTGCACAGTGTTTATCTTTCAGTAGATCAAACTCCTCTGACATTAGTGAAACATCTTCTCATGCGTAAATGGACAAGTGGCGCGCGTGAACGCGGTCCTTACCTGGCATGAGAGTAAACACAGTGAGAGAAGGCAATGACCGAAGAAAAAAGGCCAACAACTTAAAGTAAGTGGCATTAGATCTTGGACCAGCATTCCTCTTGCGCTGTTCTCGAAGATACTAGGCAGCGATTCCAACAAAAGAATGCAGTATACATAAGCTTGAACTGTTTGGGAAATAACCATCCACCCTGTCCGGTTCAGCGGCGAGATCTGTGACAAGCGTCTCCAGAAATAGTTTATGCCACAATCATGTTCCTCTTGAAATCCCGTTATCGATAGCATATAGGACAGGCGAGCCGGTGGGATGAGTAGCAAATCTCGATCATTCACATCTCGAAAGTAGTTGTTGTTCTTATTGGCACTCAGATAGCGACCTGAATCACGCCGCTACTCCGTGCAATGTGAGGGGCGGTGGATGGCCCGTAGCTTACATCCCTCCTCGGCTGCAAGCATGAGTGCAAATGGGCCACTCAAGCCATCGAAGTTGAAGAAGAAGAAGAAAAAACGAATAGAGAGAGAGATCCTCAGTAATATCGTGCGGCAGGATTCCTCACAATATAGGATCACACATCCCTTCAAGTTATCTCGGCTGAATGCTGAATGGGCGAGTCCGGAGGGTTAAACTGATGCATCCCCCTCTGTGCCAAAATACAGCGGGCTGTTTTATACGGGAGCATCAGCACCGCGCACTTGATGCAGCGCTCACATCAGCTCATCCTGACAGCGTGTGCTCAAACAAATTCACCCTCCGCTCGCAAAAGCCCCCCCCCCCCCTCCTCCTCCTCCTCCTCCTCAACAACCGCTTAAAAAAAACACACACACACACACACTAACAGAGAGAGTGTGTGAGGGAAGGTGGTAACGTAGGCGTCGTTAATGTCATCGGTTTAATTGTTTGTGTTTTGGTTTGCTTGTTTATTTATATTTGTGTGTTTTTCTTCTTCTTCTAATAGTGGTCCAGGCAGAAAGTATACGGCACTTAATGTGTGGAGGCGAGGCGGTATGAGGATGACGCGTACTAGACCGAATTAAAGTGAAGTGGAGAGAGAGAGAGAGAGAGAGAGAGAGAGAGAGAGAGAGAGAGAGAGAGAGAGAGAGAGAGAGAGAGAGACGCCCAGCTCCCTACTGATGAAGACCCTGCCGTGCCCATGTTTGATGTGCTGTGCCCTGCTCGAGGAGCACTCCGTGGTCCAGTTCCCCAAAGTAGGCTCAACCATTCTGCTGTAACCTGGCTGCTCCTGCTGAAGCGCAACTGCAACGACATCTTTTAACATTATGTATTAGATGTAGATTTTTTTAAATTTTAACCGAGCTGCTTTTTTTAACTTTCCCCCCACCATCCTGATATATTTTATAAGATGGTGATGCTACAGGCCCGCGTGCAAAGTAGCTGTGTAGTTTTGTAGAGCCGAGTTGCGTAATGTTGTTGGTGGTCTCCACGAGGCGCAGTTATGAAATGACCCCCAGCCCCTGAGCCATGGACGCGGGGCCGGAGTCAACGTGACACTCAGTTTACTGGATTCGCTTTAACAGATAACACTGGGAGTTAAACCGTGCTGCTTTTCTCAGTGTCATTAACAAGGAAAACAATGAAGAAGAATAGTTTCTGAAATAAATATTAGAAGACACGTTATTTTATTTAGCACTTTTATCTAAAAATGTGCACTAATTGTCACTGTACTGTTGACCATGGGTTACTTTATTGACCACAATTCTAGAGCAATCGTTGGTTAGGAGATTACAGAAAATTAATCAGTAGGCTACCCATTTTTTAAATAATTGTTCAAATGGGAGATTTGCTGATAATATGTCTTAAATCATTTGAATATCTTTGGGGGTTGGACTGTTAATTGGACAAACCAAGACAAGTGTAGATATTACATTAGGATTAAGGAAATGACATTTAGACATTTAGACTTTGATCAATTTTGAAAAGAATGGTTCGTTTAAACACTTTTCTTCAGGATTCACTCCAGAGATCTTTGTCCCGTAAACTGTTAAACATCCAGGGTCCTGCTATCAGGCATTGTTTGCAGGTGTCTCTGCTCAGTACACCTATGCTGCTTGCTGTGTACCATTCAAATTGCTTACTCGTGTTTCATGAATCCACAACCATTTGCTTCACCCACATTACTCCTGTTGGAAAGCATTGCTTGTGTTTTAAATAACAGAAGTGACAGCCAACGTGTCAGAGTCTGCTTATTCCAAATAACACAAACATTATCTAAGCCAACTATTCAAACAATTTTGGATTGAGATCAATGCATTCAGCCGCTAGCCTCACAGCCTTTTGGTCAGCTGAACATTCATCACATCTCTTGCCCATCAAGAAGCTCTTCACTGACAGTAATGTGAGCTAATGGTACACGAGCATGGAGATGACTTTTAGAGTGGAAAATCCACATCTGCTGCTGAACTGCATTTGTGCAGACAATGTAGGTATTTTCCTGAGTTTTTTGAAGTATATAGCAAGCCTGGATTTGGCGTATATTTGTGCCTGGTTCAGCTCAGCTCGTCCATCCTAGTCTGTCCCAGTATTGATTATCTGACAAGAGGAAAGCACTACATCCTCCTGGTTCCTTCCTGCAGCCTCAACTCCTTCCAACTAGCAGCAATCTGCTCCAACATACATCACTGCCCTTTTAAACTCAGATAAGGAAACCTCTTAATAAAATTACTGTGGTCTTCCAGTGTTATTGTTCTTGCTGCGGTACTTAATCAGCATCTCTGCCAGACAAACAGAGCACAGCCATATTACTTGCATCAGACACAAATAGAGTTGAATACCCTTTGTCATTTAAGGGATAATAATGTTCAGAGAAAATTAACTCCACTGCATCTATTTTAACTGTGTGTTTATCCTTTATTGTCTCAGCCCAGCTTGGCTGTATCATCGTGGAGGTAGTTTGCCATCTAGTGGGGGAATATGGTAACACATGCTATTTTGGCGCTTGGTAAATAAATTAACAGCTCATGGGAACAAGTGGATACAATAAGCAGTGAAAAGGACAACAATGGCACTTTTGTCAGAAGTTGTACATTTTGCATTGCTGGACTTGTTATTCTCAAGTTTTCTATTTATTGTAAATTCATCGGTACTTATTGTGTATCTGCAGATATAGTTTTCTCACTTTTCAAATATGTATTTACAAAAGTAAAAGAGAAATCACAAGTGCATCATTGGAGACCCCAAACACTCCTTGAGCACAACGCTTTTCTCAGTGGCAGTTTGCATGTGCCCCAAAGATATAAGTAAAGAGCATATCGTGGGTGCGCATGCAGCAGTTAAAGTGACACTTTAATTTGTATGTTATGTCGGTTTCAGACTCACATGACCCTCTCCAGTTGGATTAAAGTGTAAAGGTAAATACACAATTTACTGAATATTGTCATTTGGCTCAGTGCTTTCCCATAAATCATCTCAATCCTATTTATATAAGTATTTAAAATACAAACATAAACCTGTCTTGGCACAAGGACAGTGTCACATTGTGGTATTTGTGGACGCCACTGTGCTTCCTCTTTCTCTTTCTCCCTCACTTCAAAAGCCCAGGAGTGGGCTGACAGGCCATGGGAGGGGAGCTCCATTGTTAATTGGCCTTTTCAAATGAACAGAGAGGTGAAGGGAAGAAGAAGAGAGGAGGACAATAGGGTCCCATTGCCTCTCCAGAACAAGAGGGATGCACTGCCTAAAAAGATAGACCAGTCAGAGCACATATAGACCTGCAGAGCTCTCCTCAGACAACCCCAAACTGAGTGAATGAGGCAATCAATCATTCTGGCTGCAGCTCCCTCGGAATAAATGGCCTGTAGCCTCAAAGTAGACTGCGGCATGTTTTCAAAAATGATGCGTCCTGGTGCTGGAGTGGTTCAGATAATGCTTCCAGGGTCGTATAGTGCACACGCATGAGGTGTTACTTACCAGACAATCAGTTTCCTCACATCTCATTCCACTGCTGCTGCGTTTTAATGGGACGATGGGTACTCTTTTTTTTCCACTTCAATAAGGGGATGAAGCTCAATTAGCATTTCCAAGTCCTCTTTTCCTCCTCCATTGCAACCTTCCCTGCGGAGCCCATGCTTTCTCTGGGGATTGTCCTGTTTTGGGCCCTTGTTGCCGTTGGCAGGGTGACAGTATTCGAGTGTGCAAACTTGTGCTATTGTCCACGGGCCAGAGGGAGCCATGGAGACCCCATAATATGACACAGGAAAATGTTTGCTGATGGCAATTCTATGGGCTTTGTCCGACTCTTTCTCCTTCATGACGACTCGATTTAAGTCTCTAAATGTTTGACTACAAATGCAGGAGTGCTATCCAGCTCCTTTCCTTTTGTCCCGCGAGGTTTGAATGAGTAATTCAGCCTTTGTGCTGCTCGATTGAGGGGGCAAACAGAAAGACAAGATTCTTGAGCGTTCAAGCCCCTTTCCATGGTTATGCACTCTTTAGATCCCCCCCTCGCCAAATCCTACTGCTGACATCACTCTTGGGGAGGGAATGAGAGGTATATGTTTAAGACTCAACTTTAACCGCTCCGGAATAAAGTTAGAAGGCATGTCTATTTCAGCAAAACGTGCGCTTTTTTGTTCATGCACACTCTGGCTTGTTGTTGTTGTTGATGTTTGGCCAACGCCTGGAAATCACCGTGCAGGAGAAATATCGCATCCCCTCAGCGCCTTTTTCCAGGTCTCCATGACAACAATTTGCAATGGTGAAGAATTTGATACCAGGGTGCTTGGAGGCTGATTGGGTGCATTGTGAGTGGCCTGGGGTCGCTGATTGGTTCAAGGAAAGCACCACAACTACAAGGAGTTTATATTCATTCAACTTGTTGAAGTGCTCAGCCTGGAGGGAAGTCTGTGCTTGGACTGTGTCTTGGAGTGAGGCTGGAGCCATCCAGCAGTGGTGAGTAAAGGGATGTATTTATTACTCAGAAGAAATATCAACTGAGACCCGTCAGCTTCAGGGTTAGTCGCAGAATTCTTTTAAAAGAGAAATGTGCATTTATGCAAATCCTTAATCGTTTTTTCTGATTTCCCTTTAGATCTTGATGGTGGACGACACGCTCCAACATGGACTGATTTGATCAACGTTTTTGCAAATATGGCGAACGCAGACAGTGAAGTCAAGACGTTGCTAAATTTTGTAAATTTGGCATCCAGCGATATCAAAGCGGCCTTGGACAAGTCGGCTCCGTGCAGACGCTCCGTGGATCACAGGAAATATCTGCAGAAACAACTGAAGCGATTCTCCCAGAAGTACTCCAGAGTCCCGAGGTGCCACACACACAGGTCTGCCGAGTACGGGTGCGCCAAACCGGTGGGGACTGCCCACCAGAGTGTGACGGTCACAGAGAAGCCCGGTTCGGATGCGCAGGGTGCCGAGAATGTGGGGAGCGCCGTTAAGCAGGTGCCGATGAGGAAACGCCAACTACCGGCCTCATTTTGGGAGGAACCTAAATTGACCCCAACGAAGAGGGAGCACTCACATTTGGGAGTAAAAAGGAACCACGCAGTCACGTCTGAGGGCAGCGAGAATGAAAAGCGGAAAAGGAGTTTCGATAAGGATGACGCGAAGGCCGCTCTGTCAACGTCCAGCCGGCGCAGCTCTGTGGATAAAGAGACGCTGAAATTGGACCTGACCTCTCACCACTGCGTGAATGTGTGCGGCTGCTGCCCCTTCCAGTGCCACGGACACCAGGTCCTCCACAGTCACATTGTTGTCCCACATCCGCCGCTGGGACTGTGGAGTAAAGCAGCAGAGCGACCCGAGCATCCTTATGGACAGAAGCTCCACACGCACGTTGTGGTCAAGCCTATACCGACCAAACCCACCGTCCAGTCACCAATCTTCAGCGTGTTTGGATTCATTTGATTTCCCTTCTCATGGAGCAGCGGCACAGACAATGTGTCAATAGGACTAACTATGTTCATGTTGCATTCTGCAAAGCCAACTCTTCATCTTTCAACATTTGTACACGAGACACTTCCTCAAGCACTTACTGGAAGCGTAATCTATTTTTATTGTGTAAATCTAAAGGACTAAATTGCACTTGCAGAATAACGTCTTCATGTGAACTTTCATGCCAGTCCGACGCCTTTCCAAGTATCTGAAAAGTGACAGTAAGTTGAAAGGTTTCTAATTTTAGGTTTCTGCAGAGGATGACTGCTCTTTTTTTTTCCAGCACCAAAAAAGTTATGTAAATGAATGAGAATATCCTGTTTTAGTTTTGTCTTTCAACTAAGAGAATAGAATGTGAGACATAGAAATCCTTTTTTTATTCGTCAAAGTAATGTATGATAGACAGGCACATTTCAAACAGTGATGTTTATTTTTAAATAAAAGATTCAACTTCCTTCGAGAACTCCTTTGGGCATAAGATTATTTCTGCTTTCATTGAGCGGTTCTGTGAAACAACAAAACAATCTGACAGATTAAAAATACTTCATGTTTTACATTTGTTATAAATAGATATCGTACACGTAATTGCATCTACAGATAAAAAACATTTGATGCAGCTCAAAAAAGAAACACAAATGGATACATTTAGTCATATCTATGATGCCGATAAGGCTAGAAGAGATTAAAGTCAGTCAGCCAGGCTCAGGTATGTGATCAGTCTGTCTGGAAGAGGTAGGCTTGTGAGAGATTTCAGTCTGTGTCTCCCCATTTGGGTCCGAATCCTAAATCTGCAAAGGTGCAGCAGTGGCCGAGGTGACGCTGTGGACAGGACAAAGAGAGAAGATCAAGAGGATGGTCGCTTGCATGATTGTGGACCACATTTTGCGTTGTATGCATGTGTGAGGAAGTGAAAGACAGAAAGAGACACGTTTGCATGTCAGGATGATGCGATTTTGTGGGATGCTTACATGCCGTCCTCTTAACAGCGAGCCATTCTTCTCGGCTGTCCAGCAGCTCAGTGAGCTTGCTGCAAAGCCGAACATGACCGACGTGCTCCAGCAGCAAGTCTATGATCGGTCCTGCCCATCTACACATCCCGGATGTTGAGATCCACTCACAGAACTGAAAAAGTGAAAACAATATTTAGAAACAACATTTCAGTTATTGTAAGAAACCCTGACATTGTTTTTGCCTATGTTTCCCCACCTGTGTTGCTCTTTCTGATGACTCGCTGCAGGTGAAAGGAAGCATATTGTCAGTCTGCAAAACAATTCCATTGCTGCCAACTGTTCTTATGTGGGGTCCTCCTGATGTTGGGTGAGGGGCACAGCCGTATGTACAGGTAAAACAGGAGAGGGCGTCACATCCATTGTCCAAAAGACACTTGAGGAGAGGCAAATTATTCCCGCAAAGGGCGACAACGGCGGGGAACGTCGTGGCGTACGAGGGTATCCTGGCGTGGACGTCGGCCTCTCTCTGCAGCAGTAGGGACACGGTACTGACGCAGCCGCGCCGTACCGCCATCAGCAGAGGACTGACCGGGTCCAGACTAAGATCGGCGCCGGCGTTCAGCAGCACCTCCGCGGTCTCGGTGCTGCCGTTGGCAATCGCAAAGTAGAGAGCCGTCGCCCGTCGATCCGCGTACCGTTCGGAGTGACTGTCGGCCAGCGTGGCGTTTACATCCGCGCCAGTCTTGAGGAGCACAGCTGCCACCGCGTGTCTGTTGTGCTCTGCCGCCAGGTGGAGGGGACGGACACAACTGTGGCGGAGCCTGGCTCGACTCGTCACCGAGACCAGCAGGGACACGATCCTGCACAGAGTGAGGAAAAATAACACAAATACACGAAAAGCCGTTTCTAAAACTCTCGTCACGGCTTCATTCATAATATCTACCCTATTGTAGGCTACATTAAAACCACTTTTCCCAATACAAGTAGGCCCTATTACATCTTCAGACATGTTTTCTGTTGTAATAATACCTCATTAACAAGTTACTTAGCCTACTCATGGTGTCCAAATTGAGCAGCAATGTGCAGCGGCAGCAGTCCGGAGTCGGTGGGTTTGTTGGCATCTGCGTTTTTAGTCAACAGCACTGCGACGCTTTCCTTGTGGCCATTTTTACTCGCCTCATGCAGAGCTGTGACCCCATCACACGTCTGCATGTTCACATGTGCACCTACACAAAAGAATGGTTCCTTTATAACCTTCAAATGTTTTTCAGAAACATGAAAAAACTAGAATGGGCACTCGGTAGAGCGCATACCTTCGCATATCACAAGATTGGGCATTGAATTATGAACATGTTGGCATTAGTTGCATGCCAATTGGATATAAATTGACCGTGCAATGGTAAAAAGAAGATGTTGACCTTTTCATGACCTTGACCATGACCTTTGACCCGATCGATCCCAAAATCTAATCAAATGGTCCCCGGATAATAACCAATCATCCCACCAAATTTCATGCGATTCGGTTTAATACTTTTTTACTTATGCGAATAACACGCATACAAATAAATAAATAAAGAAATACAAGGCGATCAAAACATTACCTTCCGCATTTTCAATGTGAAGGTAAAGAGTCATATTTCATTGCAGACGGGTACCTTTTTCAATGAGGTAGCAGAGCGCCCTCATCTGTCCTCGCTGGGCGGCTACGATGAGCGGCGTGATGCTGTAAGTGTTCGGTGGGTTGACTGCAGCCCCGGCTCTTATTAATATCTCACAGATCTCAGTGTTGTTCCTGGACACAGCCTCATGTAGGGCTGTCCACCCCTGACCACACCGCTGATTCACAGTGGCCCCATGGGACAGAATGAGGCTCACCATGTCCATATGGTCCAACTCACAAGCTACAGAAACAGACAAGGCATTAGGCTGTTATAAAGTTATCTCCACAGTTTGTTTTCCTGAAGAATTCTGTTGTATACAACACCGCTGTACCTTTGTACAAAGGGGTTTCTTTGTTCTTGCTGCTGATGTCGGGGTCGGCGCTCGTCTCCAGGAGGCACTGCACACATGACAAGTGTCCACGAGACACAGCCAGCAGCAGGGCCGTCTGCTCCTGCAGGGTACGCTTGTCTACCGATCCTGGATGGGCTGGAGCAGAACATATTCATAGCACACACACCATTCATTATTTTGAGAACGTACAACCAGAGCACCAAAACGCTTCTTTGAAAAATCTGTTTTTTACCCTCCTTTCCCTCATTGTCAATCTGAGCCCATGTGATTTCAACAGAACAGTCTTTAATAATGCTTTCAAGGCCATACCCCTCAGTATGATCTTCAAGCACTCCGTCTGTCCACAGATGGCCGCATCATGGAGAGGAATCCAGCCATCGTTGTTCTCCTTCAGCAGGCTGAGAGGAGCGGATGTTGCCAGATCATTGATAGCCTTCACATCCCCTCTCCTGATGGCAAAGACCACCGGCACCACGTCCCTGAACAGGAGAGAACAAACACTTTAATTGACTTCCACCTAAAAGCAATCGAGTGTAATTCTCAGACAGCAGCAGCACTGTGCGGGGGCTGTGATTTTGACCCAACCATGACATCTCAATCTATATATTTAGGCTATAATAACATTAACAATAAACAATAATATAATAAACAAGTCAGAATCAGAATAATGTTTTGACAAGGTACATGGCACATAAAAGTAATTTTAATGTGGTATATGTTACCAATTTAATCCAGATTAAACACATCCTATTTATATTCTACAACAGTGACAAGGAAGACCTCAGTTGAGCTAAAGTACCCCCCCCCCCCCCCACCACCACCACACACACACACACACACACACGCACGCGCACAGCCCCCGTGTCAATCAAACAGCCCTCCACAACAAAAGACTCACTCCGGCTCTGACGCGCCGCCCTGACCGTCTCCGCTCCTCGCATCTGCTCGCAGTCGCGACATAACACTGTTACATTTACCTCCAGCATTGCGGAACTGAGATAAGTATTCAGAGTAGATGAATTTCGTCATTTTTGATGACGAGAGATTTCACGGCGGTGGTTCCTCTCACGACGCGCGGCGGCGGAGCGGGGCGCAGCTGTGCGCTCAGATTATTTTGGGACGGTATTGTCAGGCGGCGGGGTGACGGGTCTCTCCATATATGTCAAGGGACTCGGACATCTACAGATACGGCTCACAGCACTGGAGATACCGCAGCCGGGATGTCTCTCTCTGTGCACGGAGGCTTCGTTTTCGAAACTGGTTTCCACATTAAACAATCAGATAATACAAATAAAAGAGGAATAGGCCGAGGGCAAGAGGAAAAGCACAGCAAGGAGTAGGCCTACTAGAGAAGAATAAAGGTTCACCACCATAATCCACAAGTCCATCACCTTTGATTGCCACAAACATTGCAGTCCTGCTGTATGTGTCCATAAAGTTATTTGAATGTTATGTCCTTAAAGGAGAAGGTTTAGCTGCTATAATGAAATGGACAGGGTTAATTTAAGTCTCATTTCCCCCAATGATTCTTATACAAGTAACTTTTTTTGACATCTTGATTATATTTGAAGTAAATTAAACAAACTGAAGTGACTGACATAGAGAAGCTGTTACAAGTGTGTGTTTAAATGCATTGAGTTTTGGTCAAACGTCCAAGTTGAGTTAGAGACTCAATATCTCTTCCACATTGTCTGTCTCCCATCTGAGAATGATTCAGATACAGATGCATAGAGACCCGCTTCTTCTCACTGCGTATGATAATCGTGCCTTTAAACCCAAGCATATGTCATTTTTGTGTATATTTGTGGAATGTAAATTCCATAAAATCCTCAAATTCTCAGAAACATATGAGCATTTGGTAATGTTTTCACACCAGAGAAAATGAAATAATTCTACACCCCATTGATCACAACACGTGAAGCACTGGCTTCATTTTAATCTTGAAGCTTTTTCCTTTCGATATCACCTTATAGGCCTCTAAAATAAGCCCTATTGAGGGCCCTAAGCCATTTGTTTTCCCAACTTTTATAATTTGGCTCAGTAGTTTGTCAGGCAGAACAATAACTCCTCTACAAACCACCAGGTGCTGCTTTGTGACGGTAGGGCACGGTTACATATCCATGTGAAACCGTGTAATTGACATACTATCTGACTTTGAGGGGGCTGCAGTTTCTCCACCAGAGGGAAGTGTTTCAAGCTAATATGGCATCAATTAAAGTAAAAGCAGAAGCAGTTTATACCTGATGTTGACATTTGACAGCTGAGAAGATTATAGCTACTGCACACTCACAACAGCTTGTTGCTGGAAACATCAAATGTTGATGAAATATGTTTTAATACGATTTTACAAGTTATCTTCCTTCCCTTGAACCAGAGATGAAGTTGACACTTTGCCACCATTTATTTTAGTCACCTGCACTGACCTAAGCCAATGAGCCACATTTATTTAAACAATTTTACAAACAACAACAACAACAAAACAAAGTTTGTAGTTCAAATTTTCAGCACAGACCAAATCGTGTTCTTTTTTGTTTTATTTTTGAAAAATAATTATGCTGATTTATTGTCTATTGACACCTTATAACAACGCTATTCAAAAAATTACTACAATTTACATAGAAAATGAATAAGCATGTCATTACTAACCACATCAAATGTGTTTAAGATTTTAAATGGATTACTTCGGGATTGTTTTATTATAATACATTTGCATAGGGAAACCTCTTGTGCGTACTATACCGTACTTACAAAGTAATATTGTGTTTCCTCACCTGAGCAAGTCTATTGAAGCATGGAGACTCAGGGAGTAGACAGCCAGCCTGTCTTTGATATCGTTGTTGAGTCTCTGGTAAAGAGACCTGGATCCGCTGCCTGTGATCATCACAGGAGGAGACGTGCTGTCCAGTCTGAGGACCGAGACTTCAAACAGCGTGCTGCTGTCTTCTTCATAAACCAGAGACGAGCCTGATGATCCAGACACACAGTCAGAACAACAGCAGTACATGTAAAAAGACATGCGTAAACACACATACAGTCACAATGAGACCACGCTCATTTGACAGAGCTGAAATCTGCACCACTTGCAGCCATCAGAGTGCAGCGGCTCAGGCGATGAGGATAGAAGCCTTTTAAGGGCATGTTCAACTGCGTTTGATTCCACTTGATTCTGCAGCTCGAGAGGCAATGCGGAGCTGAGGTCGTGTGTAGTGTTACAGAGAGTTATGCAGCAGAAAGTCGGCTCAAGAATAACACATCAAGTTGCAGTCAGCGTTCATTTGTTGTCCTAAGAATAGGCTTAATGGTTGAAGAAAACAAACAGAAAGAGGAGATATGTGGAGGACCAAGTGTTTAAAACAGTCAAATGTGTCTTTAAAGCTTAACTACATTTTCAAAAACTGCAACTCACCACCTGTCAGAGTTCCTCATCCTCATTCAAAGAAGTTGCGTTCATGTTACAGATGTGTTGATCTGCCTTTATACCAAGAGAGAAGAGCGTCCTTCTGTTGTATCCGCTCTTACTGTCACGTCATAAAGTGTGAAGATGTGCACGGAACAAAAACAGCTGATCTTTGTTTCCGTTCTGCTGAGGTGTTTGTAAAGAATGCTTCCTGCAACTAAACTGGAAATGCTTCTCTGGTTTACTCAACACAAACAAGTCTATCGACGTGTCTATTTCCAGTTGGAGGAGCCGGACTATACTCTGAGACTACTCTTCCCAAATTGTTGAGCATTGTTTTTGACAACAACCGTCACTATAACCATCATGAAGGAAGTATTTACAATTGTTTGAGAAGGGATGAGATAGTGCTAACACGGAGAGGTGGTGCTTATTTGCAACACTTTGAAGGAGTAATTAACATAGTAAACATTAAAAACATTAAAAACAATACAGATGCAACCATCATCCACTTTAATAATGTAACCTTTCTTAAGTCATATCAATATCCACTATGAAAGAAGGTCGATACAACTAGATAGTCCCTCCAAAAATGTGTGCTTAAAATACTTATTGTGACTTCACTTTGATGTTTGACCTTTACTGATCAGAAGGATGTCTATACGAGTTTTCACATTCATCCCCTGAAGGGTGACATTTTCTCTGTGCTGACATCACATTTGGATTTAAGACAGGTACATTGGTCTGAGCATGGCTTTGTGATGTTTGTTTGTAAACCACTCATGGTTCAACATGCAACTTACACAAGTGTGATGTGGAAACTTGAAACTTCCTGTGCACAAACCGATTTAGAACGGACCGTTCGGTGATTTTTCTGTCATATTCATTGAATGTTTATGTAACTATATATACGCTGTTGATCTATACACATGACATCTATTTATTCTGTCCATCCGGTGAGAGGGATCCGCCTCTGTTGCTCCCCTGGAGGTTTCTTCCCCCTTTTCCCCGTTAAAAGTTGTTTCTGTTTTTTTGGGAGTTGTTCCTGATCCGATGTGAGGTCCTGGGACCGGGTGATGTATGTGTATAGATTTAAAATGTGTAATTTGTGATTTTGGGCTATACAAAATAAACAGAATTGAAAACTGAATTAATTTGGCATCCACCAGCTATTTGTATATTCACAAAAATATGGATTTTTTAATAAGGGAGGAGAAGAAAATATATATTATCTACAAGGTACTTTAGTTATATTAGTCATCAGACAGACATTATAATTGAAAGCAGAGTATGTGTCTAAAACATGGATGAATGGGCTCTTTAGTAAAACGTTTGCAAAGCAGCAAACTTTTTTTCTTCTTAATTATGCTTTTATTATTATTACTCTAATGTCAATATTGGTCTCACTATGGACCGGAGCAATGCATCACGTGAGAAACGTTCTGGACTCGGTTCTCGTAAATTAGAGCGGAGTGAGCGCTCTTCACGTGTTCCTGGTCTCGGACCCGGAACGGGCTCATCTCCATGGTTACGTTGCTTTCATACACGCATTAACTCCTCTGGCAGTTGCCGTGACAACGGAGAAACGACCCCGGCACATTCCCAGTTGTCTTGCAGGCGGTTTCCAAGCAACCGCAACACAAATCCAGGAAAACATTCTGAAAAAAAGACGTTCTGGTCGCAAGAACGTGGAATAATTGCGGCACTTGTTTACTCGTCAGGATTAAAAGGACAACAAACATGACGACGTCTTCCCTTCCTGTCCCCGAGGACAGCGACCCCCGGCTCAAACTGACGCTGGGAAACCGAATACGAAACGTGTTTGTCACACAGTTGGAAGACAGCAGGTAGGCATCGCGTCATACAGTGGAAGAAACGTAACTTCTCGAACCCATTCATAAATATGTCGATTGAATGGTTATTGAAAAACTATTTCTCATCAGACACAGAAAAGATGAACATGTCAACTATCTACCTGTTGTGACAGAGGTAAGACAGAATATGCAATGCAATAAAAAATAAGGATGTTATTATATGCTGTCGACCTATAGGACACTTTAGGAAATAGAATATTAACCCTCCTGTTACCTTCAAAGTTACTAACATCTTTTACCCTTTTTGACCACAGCAATTAAAACCTCCAGAAAATGATAAGAATTAATATTGTTTCCCAAGTTTAAGTGTGAGGTACTTTATGTTTGTTTGTTGACTACCTAAATAGCCTTTTAAATAAATAAAAAAGTTGATATTTCTTATATGTTTTACACAGTGAAAAACAGCCTGGGGTCAAATTGACCCCAAAGAACACCGACGCGTACAAGTTGTGTACAGGACAGTGAAAACATATCATCATGTGAATTTTATGTTTTCCCAGTTGTTCCCAATAAATTAGGAAAAGTCATGAAATATGAAGCAAAAAAAATGATATCAATAATTTTTTTAGAGACGCCAAACATTGAATGGGGTCAAATTGACCCCAAAGGTAACAGGAGGGTTAAAAGGAGGTTTTGTGGTGATGACTGTCTTTTTAATAATATTTTGGAACATGGACAGAGTTTGAGTGTTTATTTGGTTAGACTTCCAGCAGAGTCCTCGAGGCCGGAGTGAACACTTTGCTCAAGACCCTGATTCTGAAGAAACAAGCTGAGCTGGACAAGGTGGACCAGCAGCTCACACTCAAACGACAGGAGTTTAAGAGCCGCGCTGAGGCTCTAGCCCGGAGAAGGGCTGAGCTGGAACTAAAACAACAGCAGGTGCTTTAAAACCGCCTGAAACGTGAAGGCATTCATGATTATGCTCTATATCCGCTGACCGGATCATAAAAATACCCTTGGGATTTGTATTTATACCCAGAGTACAGAGAGTTTGAAGAAGTTTGAGAAGTTTGTGGCTGAAAATGAAGTGAAGCGACGCCGAGCGCTGCAGAATTATGAGGCGGCGCTTGAGCTGAACATTTCAAAACAGAGAGAAATAGAAGATCTGACAGATCAGCTGAAACAACTGAGAGCCAGGTGAGAACTTTCAACCAACGCCGTCATGCAACAATCATGCCGTCATATTTAATCGAAGCTTTCCCATATTCTAATTCACAGAAAGCGAGTTTTAAAGGAGAGAACGTCCAAATACAAAATCTATGAAGACTACTTGATGAAAGCAATAGATCATTTCCCGAGCAGTAAGTTGAACACACTTGTATCGGCCTCAGTGAGAAAACTGTTGCACGAATCTGTTCTGCTTATCCTAAAGAAACAATCATAAAGGAATGTCTAATCTAATCTAATCTAATGAGTTATTCCACAATGGCTGTAAAATGGACCAATCTGCACGATGTCTTTCAGTTTACCTTGATAATGGGTCTGAATCTCTGGTTATGCCCATCATTCGGCGCCATGAGACCCTGACCATCACCCACCGGGAGCTGCTGCAGTGCTTGAGGAGTCTGGAGGAGGAGGTGGAGCAGGGCCAGCCACAACTGCTGATCATGAAGCAGGAGCACAGTATTAAAACACTGGTCAGACACACACACACACACTTGAAAATGCCTAAATGAACGCCGTATTAGAGGAGTTCTTATCTGTGTTGCAGATGGCCAATAAAGAACTGTCTGAACTCCAGAGTGAGTTAGAAACCCTGAGAGAGACGAACAAGCAAGCAGAGGTTAACCTGCTGCTGGAGCAAGACCTGTCCAGGCAGAAGGTTTGCTTTCAAGATTATGAGTTGGAAAGGACCCTGAGATAATCTGCAGATTGGAGTTAGGGATAGAAATGTTGTCAAATGTGCCATCGTCCCTCAGGTTGAAGAAGAGGGTCGCTTGCTTATGGCAATCAACAATCTTGCAGAGCAGTGCTATCTCTCAACATATGGACCGTTGGAAAACATGAACACACTGACAATGATGGACATGGTGAAGGTAGGAATAAGAACACATGTGCTTGCTCTATTGTAGTCATTTATCTTCTTTTACTTACTTTTTAACTAACCAAGAGTGTGATTTTAGGAGTGCATCCTGGACAAGGCGGACACGGAGAGGAGAGTGAGGAGGCTGATGGAGTCTGGGTCGGCCATGATGACGAGTCGAACAGCTCCGACAGACAGAAGGGAGAGTAGAACAGTAAAACACAAATTAAAGGTTCAAGTAAAGTCAGTTGAAAGAGTGAGACAATGAGTTGATGTGGAACTAACAACTTAGTTCGTGGCACTTTTAAAGTAATCAGCGGTTTGTTGAGTGTGAAAATATGTGTTTGACTTTGGAAGCTGCAGTTTGAGAAGAAAAAGTACAACATGACAAGTCTGACACCTGAGAACACGACATCCGCGAATGAAGAACCTGGGATTAAAACTCTGTAAAAAGCAAGTAAACATAGATTGTGTGAGGATATGTTTGTCATTATCTATGAGTGGTTTGACTTTCAATTGCTATTATTTTTTGTAACAGCGTCAGTGTTCAAAACTCTTCACAAAAAATGCTGTGGACCCAATCTGACCTTCCTGTGATCAGTACACATCGTGCAGGACCAAATGCTGCAACCATTTACACGTTCTGTTCCACATAGTTCACGTTTAACTTTTTACTCAACATTACCAAACATGTGCAGCAGAGCAAATACCTGAATATGACATGCTCCATGTTGTAAGACACTGGAATACAGGTTTTCATAAAGCCCTGTACCGAAATCACCAAATACGTTGCAATGCTTCTGAGAAACATAGCAAACTATGTCCAGACGAATTTTTATTTTATATGCAATGAAGTAATATCCTGGGGTTTTATTTTTTCAATTATGTCTCATGTTATTGCACTTTTTGTTGTTTTTTTATTATGCAACTTTCACCAAATCCCTTGTATGTGTAACGAACTTGACAATAAATAGTCCTGATTCCGATTGTGCTGCGTATTTACTCACGTATCGTGTACAAGGATACGTGTACTTTACTTGAGTGTTTCCATTCATATGCTTCTACTTCACTTATATTACACTTTGTATTCCACTCCAATACGACAGCCACTTGGCTACTTGTTACGTCACAGATTCCTCACGTTTCAACAGATACTTATGATTTATTATTGTAGGTGATATGAAGTTGTTCAAATCAACTTTTAACTTAATCATGTAAAAAAAAAAAAAAAAAAAGATAATACTCCTATTCTTTACGAAAGTACGATCTTGACTGATTTCTACTTGCAGCAGAGGTTAATTGTGTGTTATCATTTTTAGGCTAACGCAGTTAACACCGACTTTTTATTTCTAAAATAGCTTTTGGGCTTGATAATGTTTTCGCTTGCAATGAATCCCCAATACGGAGGCGTTAAAAGAAACACGGTACTGTCCCTTTAACAGGAGCACGTGGTGTCTGCAAACATCCGGTTTCCAGAAAATGGAAATAAGATTGCAACAATGTTTTGACGCACAGCTTTGACGCACATATTATTGCTCAACTGTAATTACGTTTGTTCTTAAATTGTTTTTCACATTAATGAAATCCGGAAGGTGCGGGTAGTCGAGCCCTGAAACGGCCGGTTGGTCTCAAAACAGTAAAGCCGTTTGTTTCCCGACAGATGGAGGCAGGCAGCCTCGTCTCATGCCGAGAGGACATCTCTTCGCTGTTTCCTGAGCAAACGCCGGGTGCCAAATACAAAGTAGGACATTGCGTTTTGGGGTGGGCTGCACAGGCGGAGGCGAGTGGCCGGTCGCCCCGTTGAACGGCTTCAAACTGCCGGTCGCATAATAATCACACCTATTGTCCTTTGTTAGGATCTAAGCGGTCAGTTTTCCACCTTCAGACAAGTGCGGGGCGATGGGAACTGCTTCTACAGAGCGCTCTGCTTTGCACACTTGGAGTCAGTCCTGCACAATGCCCGGGCTCTGCAGAGGTCAGTTGTCTTTACTGCCATTCCTCAAGTTCACTGAAGTCACCTGAAGTTTAAGCTGCTCGTATCTTTACTGGTTTGACTTTCAGATTTAAGGAGAAAATTGTTCAGACCTATGAAGACTTGTCTTCAGCGGGATTTGACGAGAAGTCCTTCAAGCACCACCTGAACACAGTAAATAACGCACTTGTCTCTTGCGGTCAGATTTTATTGACTTGCCATGAAGTTGTAGACCAGTGCAGCCGTGGTTCTGTAAAGCCTGGAACAGACATGAGCAGCAACAAGGGTCATTTATTATTGTCCTTCAGAAATTATAACAGCACTTATGCAGTGATTACTAGTTTGAGCCTTTATATAACAATGCTCCCACAAAAGTGGTGTTTGTAATAATACACATAAGAGGCACATACAGAGTGCAAAATAGATAGTTATAATCATTTGGATATGAGGTTTTTATGGTGGCTTCAATCTCATAACAATTTTATTCACAAGCTATCCTCTGGATAGGAAGTCACGGTTCTGATATTTCATTACCTATGGAGGGTCTCTGTTATACAGGTAATGAGTAATCTGGTCAAAGTATTTCAAGTTGAAACCAGCTGGACACCTATAAGTCTTTGGGCACTCATCCATCAGTTTCTCATTTTAACTGCTCACGGATCTGCTTTAAAAAAAAATATGCAGGGAATTAAAATAAAAGTATTCAAGGCACACTTGTAGAACTAGTTTAAACCCATGTGTGCTGACACCTCGTTCTCCGTCAGGTTGTTAACGTAGTGGAGCAGTGCCAGGCCGACGAGCATGAAGACACGCTGGTCAGGCTCTTCAACGAGCAGATGACGTCCGACAGCGTGGTGCAGTATCTCCGGCTGCTCACTTCGGCACACCTGCAAAACCAGGCGGACTTCTTCTGCAATTTTGTGGAGGCGCCTAATCTTCTCGTCTACTGTCACCAAGTTTGTAACTAAGTGCTGCTGCAAAAAAACTGTTGCGGAAATATAAGTCGGGGTTTGCTAATGTCTTTGCTCTCTTCATTCAGGAAGTGGAGACCATGGCGATGGAGTGCGATCACGTGGACATCTTGGCTCTGTCGCAGGCCCTGGATATCTGCATCCACATCGTCTCCATGGAGGGCGACGAGCAGCTGTTGGCCCACCACGTCATTCCAGAAGGTGCTGAACCCTCCCTGCACCTCCTCTACCAAACGTCACATTATAACATTCTCTACCCGCGGCCTCAACACTGACCAGAGGCACGCGAGGACTCGGCTCAGGAACATTTACTTTGGTGGAATAAAAATCCCAACTGGGCGTTAAGACACTGGTGAAGACAGATTTTTATAAAAGGCTTGCAGTGAACAGCGACTCGACATTTGGAAATACATTTTCTTTGCACATTGTGCGATAAGTATTTCAATTAATTTATGTAAAACATTTGCATAAATGAACAATTCCCTACACCATGTTGGAGATGGCCTCTCTAAATACACATTCCATTCACACGTCATTGCGGCTGCTCTTTTTTCTGCTGTTGTGCAACACCTCTCTTTAACTTCTGTTTCTTCTCCTGCATTGAAACCCTGGTGAGGGCGTTTCCACTCCCGGCTTGCGGCATGTGAGGCAGGGACAGCTTTCCCATTTGAGTGGGGTACTTGTTGTAAAACACATTCTTGAACACCGGCTGGGAGATCAGATGCTTCAAATGATTTTTCATCCCCTTCACCGCCCTCTGCTGCTCTCTGTCATCGTTTTCGTCCTTCGCCCCGCCTGTGGACATAGATGGTATATTCAGTTGTCTGTATTTTAACATTTTTTAAATAAAGGGAACCTGGTGCAGAACATGTTGCGTAATGTTGGCCTCACCAATTAAAAGATCATCGTCCAGGTCCAGGTCCAGGGCCTCGGCTGCTTTTCTGAACCAGGAGTTGTGCTGCTTCTCCTTGCCGTTGTGGAACTCAATCTTCTCTATCTGTCTGGCCAAGTTCACCCGCTCCTGTGGAGAAACACATTCAACAATAAAGAATCAAATGTGATCTCTTGAATGTCACGTAAAGGCTGGACCGAATTGTGGATCTCACCTTGATGGCTTCCATGCATTTGATCTCAATGGGGAACATGGGAAGCTCCTCGTCCTTCCCAAGAGCCTTGTAGATCTTTTTGAAGTTCATCATGTCGTCTGGGCCAATTAGCAGCAAACTCAGACCCTCTTTGGTCGCTCGCGCTGTTCTGCCACTCCGATGGACGTAGGTCTCAGAGGTCCTGGGAACCTGATGTTCACAGGAGGACATGATTCAGTCACACTGAGGCTCTCTTGCGGCATCCAACATGCTGCAGTAGAACGTCGATAGAAAATAGGTCAGTTAACAGAGCAAAGCAGCTGTATTATTTGAAATCAAACATAACATTGCTGCTACATGGCTCAGTATAACATGGTGATGAGTGTTACAGTTAATACGTACCATTGTTTATACAGAACAATACTCATGTATGCTGTGCACAAAGCTTACCTGGTAGTGAATGACATGCTCAACGTTTGGGATATCCAGTCCCCGAGCGGCCACATCCGTCGTCAGCAGAACACAACTGAGGAGGACATTTGTATACCGTGTCAAATGTCAATTCAGGAAGCAATGAGTGGATTACACGCCATGGGATGTGACACGGAAGCTGAATAATAAGATCTTTTTCGTAACTACTTAAGTGTCACCTTTAAGACTAGGGAAAACCAACTTTATCTCAGTTACCAATGACTTCTTAGCTCAAAATAAGTAATCTCTATTCGTTTAAATCTATTGTTTTTTATTTCTTATTTTGACCAAGGGAGACCTTGTTAACATGACAGCAACACACAAAGTGCACTCGAGTTGTTTCTCCACCTTGAGTGTAAACTGCAGAGCTTATTCTGTAAATATGCATTATGATCAAACTCAACGATGGAACAAGTCAGGAGAACATAATCCAGGACCTGTTCATGCATACCAGAAGAACCCTGAAGACCGGAGTTGCAGTTCAGACTTTTTTTCCCATTTCATGATAGAAACACACCGACTAACCCGAGGCAAACAGTCAGACTGCTCGTGCAAGTGTAAACCTCACCTCTCCCTCTCAGCAAACCGTTCCAGGTTCTTGAAGCGTTGCTTCTGGTGCATGTTGGCATGAAGGGGCAGCGGAGTCCGGTCCATGATAACCAGCAGAGAGTTCAGTCTCTTGATACAGTCTATGCTGTTGGCAAATACCATGGTGCGGCCGGGATACTGGAGCAGAAAGTAATACAGGTAGAAGTCCTTCTCTTCCTTCTGACAAAGGATTCGGGTCTCAGTCAGGGTCTCCACAGTTGCCTCCTTCCTGGTCAGGTCAATGATTTTGGGTTTGGACCTGATCCCCACTTTCTCCATGAGAACTTCCAGCTTGCCCCTCTGGTCCAGATGCTTCCTCTTCTTCTTCTGCAGAAGGCGGGTGGGCAGGCTGCGATCCATGGTCAGTGTGGCCGAGAACACGAACGTCTGCCTCTTGGGATTGAATTGAACGGTGTTCAGCATCTCCAGCAGACTCCCCAGCTCCGCAAAGTGGCCTCTCTCCACCATGCGATCGGCTTCATCGATGACCAGGCACCTGTAGAACAACACAACAAAGGAAAGTCAAAGGGTAGCATGAAAAACAAACAGATTATCTCTGTGAAGGATCAGCATCAGATACATATTCATCACACAGACTATTCCTGATGTTGATCCAGCTTCCTGTTGGAAAGTCAAGTTCAAGAAAAATAACGTCTGCCTTCAACACACGTTGTTCTGCTGCCTCTGGCTTTTTGTTTGCAAATGATTGAACATGGACCCCTTCAACAATTCACAATAATGTGCATGCCGTCAATGGCAGGTCTCTTTGATCTATTTAGCCTTCTATTGCTGATGTGGTAGTTACGGCCCATAAATTCATTACAGAGCATTTTACACCCTTTATATTACATCCTAGACTGTGCCCTGCATTTGGAAATTAACTTAATGTTGTCTCTCCTTTCCAGCCTATAAAAATCAAAGCACACTCCATATTTATATTTATTTTTCAGTGTAAATGTAAACAGGATATTACCGTGTAAATAACATTCAATCTACCTTCAGGAACACAAACCTAATCAAAATCTGATAAATAAATAAGGAAGTAGGGCTCGATGATAATTCAGTGCTCCAGTTTATTAGCTCTCAATGGCATTGTATTGTTTTTGGACTTGTTTTTATGTTGATGTTCTGTTTTAATGTTGTCTATCTTTTATGCTTTTATCTTTTATTCTGTATTATTTTATTGTTCGGTGACCTTGGGTGACTTGAAAGGCGCCTCCAAATGAAATGAAATGTATTATTATTTCACAACTACTTGTAATAAATATATACATAGCTAATATTTTATTATTGACTCAAAGTATATTGATATAAAAAACTATATGTTTTACTGAAATACATCAAGCTTGAGGAAAAGACTTACTTGAGCCGTCTTAAATTCAGCAGATGTGGATGCTTCTCCTGGATCAAGTCCCACAGACGTCCTGGAGTGGCAATCACAATTTCTGGTCTTCGTTTCAGCATCCTCCGTTGTTTCTCTTGTGCCATGCCACCCACCACTATTACTGTTTTGATGTCTACACAAAAGTAACAGAGTATTACTGACATTCATAATTGCGTTCAATTTACCAAAACAAAAACATGGTAGTCTTAAAACTTGAATGACTTGCCTGTAAATTTTGTGATAGCATCAAGATGGTGCTTGACCTGAACAGCCAGCTCCCTGGTGGGTGTGAGCACCAGTCCAAGTAGAGGCTGAATGCGACCGCCAGCAGGGTCTTCTTCTTCTGCTTCAGCGGTGGGGTCAAAGTCAAACTCGACATTATCGATTACTTTAACACATCCAAGCCTCTCATCATCATCACCATCATCATCATCTTTTTCTTCGCTGTCATGTTCATCTGCGTCACTCCGATCCTGATCCTGCTCTGCGACGCTTTCAACCTCTTCTCCCTCGTCGTCCATGTTGTCCTCCATGTCTTCTTCTAGTGGGGACTGATCTACATCTGGTAAATACAAACTCTCCACCTCTGTGGTCGATTCAGTGTTGTCATCAACTGGCTTTTCTGAACCGTTCTTCCACTCCATGATGGCGTGGATCATGGGAATACCAAAAGCCAGTGTCTTGCCACTTCCTGTAATGACAATGTTCACATTAGTTTCACGTATGGAAGACATACTGCGATGGGTCAAATACAGAGATATATTGTATCTTACCGGTCTCGGCCGCCCCGAGTATATCCATACGATCCCTGATGGCCGGAGGCAAAGCCAGGGCTTGTATCGGACTCGGTGAGCTAAATCCAAGACTGCTCAGTGCCCTTAGCACTGGAGAGGGGACAAACAAGTCCTTCCAGGCACTTACATCAGCATGTTTGTCGTCAGAGCCAGACATTCCTGCATTCGTCCAATTCTTTATCTGCTTTTTGTTTTTGGGATGCTTTGTAGCTTTATCTTGAGTGGGTTTTTCTTTTTCCAGAGATTGAACTTCTGATGTAGACTCCTGGTTGGGCTGCGCCTCTAAGATGTTATCATTTTTTATGCGCGGCTTACGTTTCTTTTGCTTCTTTTTCTTACTCTTCTTTGTGGGTTTTAATTGAACAGCAGGTTCTGAACTAATTGCTCTATCTTTAGAGGCATCTTCTGGGATATCTTCTATTTTCTCCTCAGCTGGAGCTACATCCTTCTGTATCGCTTCTTCAGTCGCGTTATCTGCTGCGTCAGATTCCTGTGCAGCTAGTTTCTTATTTTTCTTCTTCCTTTTGGCTCTCTTCTTGGCTGGTTCAGCTGTTTTCTCTCCTATGTTCTCCACATCTACCTTCTCTCCAGCCTCCTCTGCCTCACTGGCCTTTCTCTTCTTCGTTTTATTCTGCTTCTTCATCATCTTCTTCTTCTCCATTGTTGCTTTCTTTTCTCGATCCTTCTGTATCGCTTCTTCAGTCGCATTATCTGCTGGGTCAGATTCCTGTGCAGCTAGTTTCTTATTTTTCTTCTTCCTTTTGGCTCTCTTCTTGGCTGGTTCAGCTGTTTTCTCTCCTATGTTCTCCACATCTACCTTCTCTCCAGTCTCCTCTGCCTCACTGGCCTTTCTCTTCTTCGTTTTATTCTGCTTCTTCATCATCTTCTTCTTCTCCATTGTTGCTTTCTTTTCTGCAATAGCTGCAGCCTTTTCAGCGTCTACAAACCGATAATCTGTCAGCTCTTCAAAACACACCAGACCCTCCATTCCCTCCTCGGAGAAGACACTGGGATCGACCTCTATAGCTTTCCAATTGCCTTTCATGTGGATGCTCCGTTTGGCTGGTCTCATCGGCCCGGAGGACATACGCGTGTTTCTGGGTTTCATCTTCATGATCTTCATGTTCGTTCAAATATATACCGAGTCAAGCCAATACGTTGAATTGCCTCCCTCAACCGGAGCTGTTAAAAGCGTGGCGTTATGTGTGAAGTTAGCCGGCAGCTAACGCTAACTAAGTTCCGACGCACTCTCGCCAACTAATATAGAAAACGCCCGTAAAAATGTCAGACCCAATCGGCGTGGTAAATAATAAACAAGAATGAAGTTACTATAAGTTAAAAAAATAACAAAAATATTACTACCTTGACTGGCTTTAGTTCTTTTTATGTCAACATATCGTTACAGACCACGCATGAAACGAGGGCGCCGCCATGACAGTGTTGATCACGTGGTTTGAAAAAACTTTATTAGTCCAACAACGGTTACAGAGGTCTATGGAAGCCCGTTTCTGCCACTGTGAGAACAACAATTAAGGGGCTTCCATAGCAGCCTGATTTCTCTACTGTGATCATATTCATATAATCAGTTATCGATGCATTTCAGAGAAACTAATACTTTAAGACTTTTCTCATCTCACTAAACTCCGTGTTTGAGCTGACATTTCTAATTTAGATTGGATGTGTGACTTCATTTTTAGAAGACACTTTTAATAAATGTTTTGTACATTGTAAGTAATGACAAAATTATCATTTAAACCATCTATTAATTTTTAACACTTCCATAATGCCAGTGAAAAATCTGTTGCTGGTGAGCCATCACATAATTTGCACCCTGTGTGCATGTATAATGTTATTAAAAGGCCATGTTTCTCATGTTCTAATAAGCCATCAGAAAAAGTTAAGTTATCCGTATAAATTTATAAATGTAAATAAATCATTGACAAGGTTTTTTTTACAATAATCCATCAAGTCTTCCGTTTTTAAATTTTAATACATATGTAAAGGTTTATTTCCAGATGTAAAGAGACGACAAGCCAAGGTGTCCTTGTGCTCACATCTCCACTGCTCAATTAGTTTGTGTGTTGCACACATCTTTATCCGAGAGCTGAAATGATTTGATTAAATCCAAAAGAAAGGCACTTGTTGCTATTTTTATTATTATAAGGATTACATTAGACAGGCTTATAGAACAAAACAGCACACACTTTCTAAATTTAAGATGAAAAGATGCATCAAAACAGCCATTTAAAAGCTTTAATAAACACAATGTCATATGCTCAAACAACCCATGACTGCTAGTTTTTGGAGGGGTCAATCACCCTGCCCATGAACAGCAGACAGTTTGTGGCTTCGTGGTAGATGAAGAAGAAAAACGGCCTGTTGACAGTGAAGGTCCTGGGTAAGGAATATGGAGTAATGCCAATTGCTGTGGCCGCGGCTGCAGTGGTTCCTATCTCGTCCACCTCGATCACAGCCTTGTGCAGCACCTGTGATTTTGCAGTAGATATTTAAACATAATTAAACATCGGCGGAGGGTGGAACATGCACGCATGCGGTTACATTATGGTGATATGGAAAACTAACCTCTGACACTTTGAGGCCTACTTTCTTAGTCAGCTTTGTCAAATTGGCTGAATTACTGAAGATACTGATCATGCCCATATCTGGAAGAATATTTTGCAGGGAATACGACTCTTCCATCTTGAATTTTGGCATGTGGACTTCCAGTTTGCTGAGAACACAAAGATGACTCACTTGTTATCTGATGCTGTAGGTATTTTATATTATGTTTATTAGGTCTGTATTCACATTTGTTGAAGTGCTTTCTCTTTTGAAAATGTCACAAAGGGCGTATTAGCTCAAATACAACAGAATACAGATGGTAGTAGAAACACTATAGAAGCTCTTCAGGTCGTTGTAAAACATTTTGCACATACATACTTTCGATGCACTTACGTTTTCTGCAGCTTTTGGATCCAGCTGAGGAACCTCTGAGACGTGATCCCATCATCGACGACAGTGTAGTCTACGCCTGCGTTTGGTAGCAGGATAAGCATGGAAACACCTTCCTGATACGGTAGCTTCAACACTTTAGCACCAAGCTGGATATCTTTCATAGAGTAGAACTTATCCTCTAAAAACATCATCGGCACTTGCACAATATTATAGTTGTCAATGTAGAACGGTGCATTTCGAGTAAAATTGGGGTTGAAAGGCTTCTGCCAGGATCCTGTGGAGGAAATGATACTTTGAGTTTAATGGTGAAACTAAAAGGTCAAACAAAGCCCATAACGACCTTACCGTACACGAGTGATTCAGCTTACCCTGGAAGAAAATGGTGTCGATTAACATGAGATAAGTCGCTGCATCCAGGGTGGAAATCATCTCGGGCACTTTGCCCCGAGTCTTGTTGTTGATAAACTCATTGATGAAGCTGATACTCCCTTTTGTGTCCGCAAAGTCAACACTTTTGAGGTCAGCATAAAAAAATGTCTTCAGTTGATCTTTCAATACGTTCTCTATCTCAAACTGCTGGCGCATAAAGAGGGCCATGCCTTGGTCCAGAGATTCATCCTGTGTGATGTTCTCATGAAGGCGTTGGAAGAGTGTTGGGATAAGCTCTGGCTGGTCAGCCTGCTCCAGCTTCTCCAGGTTGAGTCCCTTCAGTATTTCCTTGTACGTGTCACCATCGGAAGCCATTAAAAGAGCCGCAAAGCTGGTGGAGATGCTCAGAGGTGAGAAAAATATATTCTCGTCGTGATAGTTGGATATTTTTTTGTATAGGTTCATGGCAAAGTCCATATTCTGAAAGGAAAGATCTGCGATGGTAGCGCTTTGAAGGTGCGCTTGGCGGACAGGAGCGAGGAAGCCCAAGCAGCTTAAAATTAGCATAAATCCCATCGTCATTTTGTGGACCATCATATTTTGAGGTTTCCGTTGCACAACCTGAAACACGCAGATATGTAGACGTCAAAAGGTAATTTGGAAAGGAACATTTAACAATGACCCGAGAACTAACACTGCATCTGCTCAAAATTATCAGAGGGCATTGATCCCCATAAATAACTTTTTCCCCATTTCCATTACCACCAAAAGCACTTAAATTAATCCATTTTTGAAATGCAATAGATTGTTCTGACTATTTTTCTTCACGATTGATGATCATACATACCATTCAGCTAGTGGGAGATTACTTCTGAAAGCTCCATCTATTATTTGGGGAAACAAAGTTCAAGTGTGCTCTGAGCGTTACATATTAACCTAACATATGACACACCGCCTGTTGTGTCGTCCCAAATCAAGTCAGTTGTTTTTGGAACGTTCAAGGTCTCTTTTCCAGGAGATGACACAAGAACTGTCAATAGTTGCATATTAACATTGAGGTACAAAAACAGACATGAGAAACTTTAGGAGGAGTGAATGTCACTTTAATCCTGGAACAATAACTCATACTTGAAATGAAAGAATGAGCTATGATAACATGGAATATAAGAAAAAGGATGATTAGTGAAAATAATGCAACGATAAAAACCCAACAACCAACATTGTATATTCTCTTGCAAGTGCATTTTAAAGAGACAAAGTCCAACAGATTCAAAGAAAATGAAGACGAGAATGAAATTTTCTTGACGCAAACCTTCGCACGACGGATATCATGCTGAAAAGTCGTTGATTCCAGAAAACCAAACTGTAAACAAACTCAACCGTTTTAATGCTGTAATGCAGCCTGTTTGTCAACAGTGTGTCTTGCAACATATTTTTTTAAAATAAAATTATGAATAAAGAGAAAGAAACTCTTAAAAGTGATGTTTTGTTCCATCTTATATTCATGCCGACTATTTGACTGTCATTTTGGAAGGTCATCAGCTTCAAGCCAAGGCAACCACGGCAACCACAGCACAACTCATTGCTCAAAGTGTTTATGGAATATGGGATCAGTCAAATCAGTGCAATGAAAACAAATATTTCAGGGTAAAACTATTGACTGTTTGTGGATGTAAGAGAAGAGAGAATGATTATTTTAACAACTTTTCTTTATAATAAATTCCTTATACACTTCAAGACAAATACTGGTGAGAGAAACAGATCAACACTCTGGTTGGTCATGCCAGACTCTTTTTGGTTTTAAGTGATGACACTGAGCTTGATAAAACAACTATTATCCATCAGCTGCAGTTTCATGCTGTTTACAGATGGAACATTTGCATCAGTCAAAAGCATCTTAGATTCAACCAATAGTTCTATAGAATTATTTTATTCAGCGTCCATCACAATAGTGTGTGTGTTAATAATTGTTTGTGAGATGTGAAATCTTACATTTCCTTATGCCTACAAATACACTTAAGGTGATCACAAAGCCACAACATCAACAATATGTTGCTGTCTAAATACCTTGGAAGTTCACTCATTGACATCTGCAAGTAACATGGAGTCAGGATTTAATGACCCACATCTTTTAGTGCTGCTGGCTAAAAGATATTCACTACAAGCAATTACTTCAAAACTGCACTAGTGTTCTGTTGGGGCGTGTGTTGGGATCGTATGTCCAACACACGCAAGTCCAAAGGAAAGGTAAGGGGCTCTGTCATCATCCATCAATCTTCCATCTGTGGTCAACATTGGTCTCTTATGGCTGTCACAGAACAATCATCTCTGTATGTTTTCACCCCAAACAAGTAAACACACCCTTTGTATGCTGAAGATTGCTTTCCGTCTCTTGCAGAGAAAAAAAGAGAGAATAAAAAAGTGTACAATAGAAATAGAAGGCGACATGGTACAAAGGCAATTGCAAACTTGGATTAACTGCATCATGAGTTCTGTGGTCACCCTTTTCCCTGCGTCAGTGTCTCACCGAGTTAGATTGGACTAACTGATGCCTTTTCTTTGTCGTTGTTCTCTTCTCTATAAGCGGTCAGCGAACTAATCAGGGGAAACATGTCAGCCTTCTGACTGTCCTTATGTTCGCATGTGCAAAAGGTTAGAGGAAGGAGCAAAGCTACCCCGGTATTGGGTTTCCAATCCTGGCAGGTGGTAAACAACATGGGCAAACCTTGCACGCCTTCACTGGCTGGGCTTTTGTTGTTGGTCCTCTACAGAGCCAGTGTTTACTGATCCTTAAAGAGGAGAGGATTTTTGATCAAATTCATAAATAATGTGCACTGTGTAGTATAATAAGTACTTACCTGAGCCGTCTGATGACTTTGTGTCTGGTTGAGGAATGTTCGGCCGAGCTTGTTGCTGCTGCCTGAGACGTCAACAGTGAGAAGTTGCATCAGAATTCATGCATTCATTTTCCGTTCACTCAAAGGTATTGACGCAGTATCAGGAATATTTCAGTAAATTATATCTATAAATGAATTACAACAACAAATATTATTGCCGAATAAAATAACTGCAATAATCTACACAGCTGGTTTAATCTACCGATCAAAATAGGCTTGTCTTCTCTTCCGCAGTTCCTCGGCTGTGAGAGCCTCATTGTGGCCAGCTCTGTGTCCTCCTGCAGAACTCCCCCCTGCCTGGCTCCCTGGCTTCACATTTCCCATTTCAGACTCTGAGGACTTGTTGCTCATCACTGCACCTAAAATAATAATAATATATTTTTTGAAAATGTTTACATTCAGCAATTCATCTGGACACATAAACAATATCATATATTAAAACCTTTGGCCAACTCATAATTTACCTTGCATGCTAAGCTGTATGGCCCTACGAAGATCAGCTTCTTCATCTTCCACATCTATGTCCTGTCTGCTGATTGCCAGAGCTTTCTTCAGCTCTTCATCTTCATCAACGACCTCATCCTCCACACCAAAGACCATCTCTGTCTGGGTCAGAGCTGCTGACATACTGCTCACAGTACACGAGTTAAGAGTTACCACAAGTAAATAGAAAAAGGTTATTTTGAGCAACGTAAAAAATAAGACACTTCTCCATAATGTACTGTTGAGACATTACATGTTTACATACCCTGCACTTGTCTGGGCTTCATCCTCTCCAATAAGCCTTGGTCGCTGCTGCTGCTGCACCCTCATGATCCCAAGAATCTGCTGTGCGTCACACTCTGGGAGGTTTCCTCGGATTACAAATATGGAATAACCTGCACAAAGTCAACTTTAGACTGGTCACTGCTTTGCAACATCTAAATGTTGTACCACACAAGTACATCTTACAATACCTTCTTGTTGTAACTGTGCAAGGAAAAGTGCTAGATAGGTGTCTGATATCAACTCTGGGCCAGTCAACAGTGAATTCAGATTAAACCACTGCAATGACAATAAAAGTACTTTTTTGTAATTTAAAGTTGTGTTAACCTGGTTTATTGTTTGTTTACAAGTGCCTCATACCTGTTGTCCAAGTTTCCGTATTGTAAACCAGTGCTCCTTGTAGTTGCAAATAAAAGCGTTCTCATTTCTGAAACATGAAAGAAGGAACAGCTGTCACCTTGCACTTAAACTGTAAAGCTGTTCTGGGATTACAGGTCAAAATATTACACAGTAAACTCTTGAAATCTTTACATTGGATTAATCATCAGGCTCTGGTACTCCCGGCTATTGAAGAGGATTAACTCCAAACCCCACACTCTCAGGGCATTGCTAATTACCTAGAAGAATCGGACGACAGAAAAGGGAATTTACATCACCAACTTATAATGGCTATTCAACTGTTATTAACAAGAATAAAAAGAGAATATCTCACTTGAATTGAAAAGAACCCGCTGTCATCCATGTTCCCAGATGGTTGCTAGAACATAAAGTGAGAAACGGTTTGAATACATAGAACATGTGTAAATAGGATGCTGAACTCGCGTTCCCTTCTCTGTCTCCTCACCTGTAAGAAGGTCCTATACTCCTCGCTGGCCATACCCCCTTCAGCCATCCTCATTCTTTCCTCTTCATCAAGCTGATGCGCAATGGAGGAGAGATCCACAGGAGTGAAATACTCACCCTGCAGGAGGTTGTTGAGACAGTGTTGGGCGCAAAGAGAGCCCTCTTGCTGAAAAATAAAGGTTTAGATATCGATAAGACACAACAGCAAATTACAATGCTAACATGACAGCACAATTAAATAGTTTTCTTCACAAATTAATCCATTTCATAAACATGGAACGAGCGAACATAAAGGCTAAGCTGACGGATTTCTGTCTGTCCTCACGGTCAGGTATACACTGGTAGAGCTACACACAGCTAGCAAACAGCACAATTAATAACGTTTCTTATTTATAAAGACAGAGTAACTCGTTCGTTTTCTTACGTGACAAAAAAATAACATAGCTGCAGCTGTTGGAAAGATTTCTGCGTTGTTACCACGAGATAAAATGAAACTTTTCATAATCTCTGACTTGCAGGTGCAGTTAGCATTTGAGCTGTCTGGACAACAATACTGACAAACAACACCACAGATCTGTCAACACCGGCCGGATGGCGCCGGGAAACGAGTCGCCGCTGGAAGAGCCAACGCTTTCCGAAAAAAGCACGACGAATAACTTGGGGCTTCATGTTTTAATTTGAACGTTCTAACTTACTTTCTCATGAAATATGGAATCCATATTGAGCTTTCTGTCAAACACTGAACTCTGACCTCCAGCCCCGCTCCAGTCATCACCATGGTAAGAAGGGACGATCTCGAGCAGCGCCCTCTAGCGGCCTGGCCCCTCACTGCAGCGTCAACTGTCGGAACTGCATTTGCGGTTTAATACCAACGACGTCATCTAAACCCCTGACTATGTGAGCGATGTAGCATCAACTGACGCTACGATATCGTTTCATAGAGACACTAATCCACGAAGTGTCTTTATTTAATACACATGTGTTCGTTATATCATCGTATTTGACACAATCTAGAAAGATTGGCACACAACGTCACCGAATTGTCAAATTAAATTGTGTATGCATTGTAGTTTACCACCAGAGGGCGAGTAGAGCATATTTGATTATAGAATGTTTGTTTTGACCAGAGGCAAAGACACAAATGTGAATGAAACAATTATAATACGTCTCCTATTTGACAAATAAACTAATTTAAATATAAGAGAGCGTGCGAGTGCTTAACTACACCCACACAATTCGGAGCATTTTAATGTCTCAATAAAGTCGCAAAAGGTTTCGATTACAAGTGGAACAGTTTCCGAGTGACGCCTCCTCCTTTACGGCAAATGGAATATGGCGGAGGGTGAGAAATCCCTAGATGGGCTGGAGCTCAGCAAGGTAGGATTTTCATATCGCTAAAATGTCTCCCCGTGGTTGTTGAGACTCGGGGCCAAAACAATGTCTCAAAATGCGTCCGTTCCTTTGAACAAATAGTCTGACCGAGCGGTTAAAGGCCATCTCCGCTCCAGGCTAGCATGCGCGGCTAGCTCCGGTGCTAGCTACCCAGACGTTTAAAATGTCCCTGCAGAGGCTGCACTAGTTACTGGTCATCAACAGCCAGTGTGTGCTGCTGGCCTTGTTGTCAGTGGTTGTTCGAGTTCTCGCAGTCGGGGAAGGAGGCTCTGGACGTGTTGGTTCGGAGTGTGTTCTTTTCCAACCGGTGGTATTTTGATTGTCGCTTTGTCCAATGCGCTGCAACATGAGTTTTAACATTTTGGACACCATGTTTTCCGATCTCAAGCTCTTCAACAGTCATACTCTATTGTCCAATACGGCGTTGCAGCGTGACGGTGAAACTGGAATTGAGTTTATTTACATTATGATACTTGTCTGGTTTGAGCACAACAAACGAAACACAGCAATGGCCTTCATGTTTTGGAGAAGATGGGGCCTAACACACCTCGCAGAATCAGTCGTGTTGTCTCTGTCTGCTGCTTATGTGTAAATATGTCCTTATGTCATTCACACTTCCTAATTTAGCCCTACAAATAATCAATTATTAAAGATCACCTTACAGCCATTGGTTGGATATGTCATTAATGGTGTCTACCATGTGCTCTATTATTTATATATATATATACATGTGTATATATGTATATGTGTGTGTATGAATGACAATTTCAACAATAAATCTTCAGTAGTTCGGCAGACATCAGGAGGAAGGAGGGGGACTAATTCCTTGATGATAACAAGTCTGGAGATAACAAGTTATTGCGAAATCGATTGGTCATTTTATTTCTTTCCTAATCTTTTTCACCTTGATGCCGGGCGTTTTGTGGCGTTTGTTTCTTCACTACAGATTTCGAAAGACTTAGTGGGATCATCGGCTTGTCATCGAATAACACACCTCTGCCTTTTTCATCACAAAATGTTTCATTATCACAGTTGTGCTCAATTGCTCTGAAACAAAAATATTTAAAGTTTTATTTGATTTATTACAGGTGACACTTTCCTCAAGTTAATATTTATCTCCGATCACTATGAGAAGAGTGGCTAAAAATGTGCTTATGAGTTATTGGAGAGGTAGTCACTGCAGAGCAGTCATGCCCTGGCTTCTCGCTTATCTTGCAGGAATGGCTGGAGGCTGCAGACAGCAGGGCGGAGATGTTCCGCTACCTGAAGGAGCAGGTGCCACAGATCTTCTGCCTGAAGAAGGAGTCCAGCCCTCAGGAGGAAGAGGAGCTCATGCAGAGCCGACTCTTCTTCCCTCTGGAGTGCTTCCTGTTTGGAGAGGATCCTCAGGAGGGTTTGGAGAAGCTCAAGCAGGGCGGCACCTCCTCCCAGCTCTGTGGACGCGTGTTCAAAGAGGGAGAGACGGTCTACTCCTGCAGGTCTGAATCCAGACCGTCCTGATCCTTGATAATAAGTTGTAAAATAAATAATAATAATCGCAGTTATGATGAATTCTATACATTTATTTGCTCTTCGTAGCATTTTAAGTCCTGTATTATTCCTGCCAATATCTCCATAAAATAATAATTGTTTTGGTTGTTGCTAGCATTTATGCATGAAGTGCAGGTATCAAAATGTATTTCCACAGTATTCTGCCCCAGTGGGATCGGGGTTATTGGATAACGTATAAAACCAGAGTTCAGACTTTTTTTTATAACTCGTATCATTTTATTGATTTTATTTTCAATTGTACAATTTATTGCAGGGATTGTGCAATAGATCCCACTTGTGTCCTGTGCATGGACTGCTTCCAGGATAGCGTGCACAAAGGCCATCGTTACAAGGTGGGTGTCAATATAATCAAAATGTTTTTTGGGGATTTTGATGGCTCGCAGACAGCTTCTTTTTTTTCCTTCAAGGAAGAACAAGTTACAAATACAGTAAACATAAGAAACATGCTACCATACAATAATAAAATACAAATAATGATAAAAAATAAAATAAATTATATAAAATGACAGCAGACAGCTTCGTCCTTCTTTTGATAAATGCGAATAATAGAAAATCAATTCTCATGAGATTTATCTCTGATATTTCTAAATGGGCCCTCGCATCCTTACGTTGCCTTGTCAACAACTAACTCCTATGAATCCCCGTCAACTGGATTGCAGCGTGACAGTTTATACTCTTTAAGCTTTCGGAAAAAAACGGATGCATTAAAGTCTTTTGGGGGATAATTTTTGACCTTCCGTGGTCAAACTCGTGTACTTTATTATAAAATGAATTCTCCCAGCAACAACTTAAACTCTGTTTTGTGTATCCATTACTCTCCCACAGTGATTAACCATGTGTACATTTTTTCCAGATGCACGCGTCATCAGGAGGGGGCTTCTGTGATTGTGGGGACGTGGAAGCCTGGAAGATTGGCCCCTGTTGCTCCAAACACGACCCTGGGGCAGCCACTGCCATGGTAACGGTGAGTTACATAATAGAGCGGAAAGAGGGAAGTGGGAGGGGCGTACTTGTTCCATTCTGTGTCAGTGAACCCCAGAATGCTTTTTTTTCCCATCTTAGTCCTGGATGCCGCTCTCTTGGCTGTGGTTTTGGATCCAGATACAAGAAAGAATAGCACTTTTTCTGACCTGCATCAACTGAGAAAATGTATAACTAGGTTCAGAGATTTGGACTTCTCCTACCAAACCGCGGCTGGACACAAGATGATTGATAATACTGCTCAGCAGTTGTTTGTCAGACCTTTTCTCTGATAAGATCCTGCATAGGGCCTTTGAGCAGATGTACAGCTTTACGGCTCTGTGCCTTTTTCCGTAAACAGCAGGTGTTCCCATTAACTGAGCCATTACTGGCACCCATCTGGCAGGCTGCTCTGTGTTTTCTACACCAGATCAGAACCTGTGCTTAATGAGCAGTAATGCAGCAGAAGACCTTGAACGCATCTCCACACTGAACACGAAAGCCAATCATGTTTCAGACTTATTTCTGGCTAGATTATGGTAGATTCCAGTCCTTGGTCTCACACAGCAGTGAGACCAAGAGACTTGTGTAAATAGACAGACGCGCTATATGTTTGGTTTATGTGTTAAATGTCAGACATTTGTATGAAATGCGGAGCTGTTATGTGGAATGTTTGCTCTCGGGGGATTTGATATAAACTTCACAGGGCCAGCTGCTTGTTAAGCTCTTATTCAGCTAAATATCTATTCCAGAGATAGTGCTGGTGACACAGGAAATGGGGAATTAGTAAAGGTTATGGTAACAAATTAGTCTTAAGTTTCCAAAAAGTTGAATATTTGTTTGTTTTTTTGTCTTAATCTAGGAACATTTTCACTTGTATCTGGTAAATTGGAGACAGTGTTTCCAGTCTGTTACTTTTGGTGCGAGAGACCTGAGAGTTATCGTTGGACCCTCAAAAATATGAGTCCTGTGTGATTGTCCCGTTTGGTGCAGGATGAGTGTGGGCTGGAGCCGGAGATATATGGCCGCGCTGAGAAGCTGTTTCGGATACTGCTGCACTACGTCACGGACTTCTTGGTTTGGGAGGAGAGCCTTGAGCTATCGGCGGAGCTCCAGCCCCGGTATGGACCGTCTAATCGCACGCAGATACATAACTCCATGTCTAAAACACACAATTAAACTTTGACATTCATCCATCCATGCAGGACCAAAGACAATGCATACTACTGTGTACTGTACAATGATGAGCACCACTCGTACGACCATGTGATCTACACCCTGCAGCGTTCTGTCAACTGTGATCAGGCTGAAGCTCAGACACACACGGCACTTATCGACAAAGAGGTATTTGTTTGGGTTTATTTGCTCATAATGATTCTTTAACAATCCTGTTATTTTAATTGAGTTCCATAATTGCAGTCATCATCGCAGAATATGCCATTTGGTAACTTTTCTGGACTGTTGCACAGGGTCGGCGGGCAGTGAAGAGAGGGACCCTTCGTTCCTGTCAACAAGCAAGAGATCTCATCAGGGTAAACGCCAGTGTGATGTCAGAGATTAAGAATAATGTTTAGTCTTCAAACAAAAATTGTTAAGTGAGCTCTAATTCTAATCATTGCAGTCCAACTCCGAACACATTTCCCTGCAGCCGCTACGTGTGGAGATCCTTCACGCAGCAGTAATGGCTCATCAGACCTTTGTTCTGCGCCTCGGCCCCTGGTTCCAAAAGATCATCAGTTACTCAGGTGCTGCACTCATTGTCGCCACACTTGCACCACACAAACTTGGCTTCATTTATTGATTTGCATGTCATGTGACTGGGAACCTGTGTGTGTGTCTTGTGCAGTGGGCTTCAGACAGGCCTTCTGTAAGGTGGCCCTAGAGACCAATCCAGACGCAGAGCAGCCGTGCCTCATCAGCAGACTCATGCTGAACGATGGCAGGATGTACAAAGGCAAGTCCATCTGAGCGTGGTTTTCAGTAAAGTTTGATTTTGACTTGAGTCCAAATGACGCTAACTTGAAGGTGTTTTTCTTATTTCCTCAAGGAGCTCGCAAGATAGTCCATGAACTGATTTTCTGCAGCATGCTCATGGAGACGGAGTTCAAGAAGCTTTTTGCAATTGAGTTCACAAAGGTAAAAAAAAATGAGGGAATGTTTCACATTTGTTGCTATTATTTCACCTGCTTATATCTAATACATGCTCCATCTTTGTGTTTCCAGTACTATAAGCAGCTGCAAAAGGACTTCATAATTGATGACCATGAGAGGAGCATATCCATCACTGCTCTGTCTGTTCAGATATTCACTGTACCCACATTGGTACGGGGCGGTTTATTGTTGGAGACAAGTATATTTGTGCCTTAACATCTAGCTCTGCCCTCACATTCCTGTTCTTCTTCTAGGCCAGACAACTCATCGAAGAAGGCAATGTCATTAAAATGATAGTCGGAACTGTCATGGAATTGCTTCGTGAACATCTGGATAACAACAATCGCTTCTTCTTCCTTGGCTACAACTCCGACAAGTTCTCACGCATCCAGATCATCTTCCACGACTTAAGGTCATTAACCTTACAAGAACTTTAATTTACTATTTGTTCCTAAGTTATGAGTTCTTTATCTAAGACGTAACTTCTGTCTCTCAGGTATATTCTGATCAGTAAGCCCTCAGTCTGGACTGAAGAGCTGCGGAGAGAGTTCTTCGAGGGATTCAAAGACTTTCTTGGGCTTCTCAAATGCATGCAGGTAATAACTACCTCGACTCTGATTCATTCTTCAATCGTGGCCGTTGCATCATCTTATGGTAACTTGACAAACCAGATATTTAATTAATCCTTATCTTCTTTCTTCTTTGACTTAAGGGTATGGAGGAAGTGAAGCACCAGTTTGGTCAACACATTGCGGTCGAGCCCGAATGGGAGGCTGCCTTTTCTCTTCAGATCCAGCTTCGCCACATCCTTTCTATGTTTCAAGACTGGTGTTCCTCTGATGTAAGTTTGCATGCAATTTGTCCATCAAACAATGGAGTTCTGACTATAACCCCCCCTTCCTGGCCGTTCCCTGAGAATAGGCAGAAGCTGTGGTCAATTGTTGCTTGTTTGCCCCTTCAGGTCGAGATCTTGCTGCTTGCATTTGAAGAGTGCCACAAAGTCCTGATGCAGTGCAATAACCAGGCCTTCCACCGAGAGGCCATTAACTACTCCATGATAAAGCACATCCTCCACATTTGTCCGTACAAAGTGTCTCAAGAGCCAGTCAGCATACATCTGCCCATCTCCAGGCTACTGGCTGGTAGGAGAACTAATATTTGAGGCGCTTAGTGATTTTATTGGTATTTTTCTGGAACTGTGTGAACTTACTCCTCTACATTGTGCTCCATAGGTTTGTATGTACTTCTGTGCAGAACCGGGGCAGTTGAACGTCTGCAGGATCCTGTAAGTGGCATGAACATTGTTATAAATGATGCCTACGCTTAAAGTATTCAGTGTGGGCTGTGTGTTAGTTTAGCTGTGTTTGTTGAATGAGCAGTCGTAACCTCCACTGCAGGCATTACAGAGTTCTGTTTTTTGCTGTTTGGTGCAGGAGCGCTTTGACCACACCCTGCTGGCAGAGCATCCTCTGCGCTGTGTGGTGCTGGCTGCACAAGTCTCGGCTGAAATGTGGCGGAGAAACGGGCTTTCATTGGTCAGCCAGGTATACTGCATTCTTTGGATGTTCAAGGCTTTGTTTTTATTCTCTATGCTCTCTGTTTTGCTATCTGCTACTTTCTTAACATATGGCATGTTAATGAATTGTTTTTTCATATGATCAGGTCTACTACTACCAGGATGTAAAATGCAGGGACGAGATGTATGATAAGGACATTCTCATGCTCCAGGTTTGTGGCAAGCAGATATAGAGAAAGGCTTGAAATATTATATTTTTTTCTTCTCATGCTCTTACTATTCACCCTTTTTAATAAATAAAAAATATATACATTTTAAATACATATAATGTGGTGATATATGGCTGTCCATACGAATTGTTTACAGATAGCTGCTTCCAAAATGGACCCCAACCACTTCATCATGCTGGTCTTGTTGAGATTTGAGCTCTTTGATTATTTTAAAGGAGGTCTAAAGAAAGACCAGGTAAGCAACATCCCAATATTCATTCAGAAAAAAAGTATCATAGAAATGATCTACTTGGTGATGAAATGCAACACAATTTGCAGGATCTACTGATCCAGTGCAACCGCTTGACAGAAGAGATGCTGTACCTCCTTATCGTCATCATTGGTACAGTGTCACATTCTACTAATCAAACAATTGAGTTGTTGAATATGAACCGTATCATAGTGTCTGACTGGTTCTGTCTCCAGGTGAGCGCTATGTCCCCGGTATCAGTCATGTGACCAAAGAGGATGTGACTATGAGGGAGGTTATCCACCTGCTGTGCATTGAACCAATGGCTCATAGTAGCCTGGTCAAAGGTCTGCCGGAGAACGTAAGCTACACACACTGCAGAGTTAACTTCTTAGTTTCTATATGGAAATAATGATTTGAAAACAAGTTTAACGTGTTTTCTTTTTCTTTTTAGGAGAGCCATGAAACAGGCCTGGAGACTGTTATTTCCAAAGTTGCCACCTTCAAGTATGTAAATACTGTGACAGCTTTTGAGTTTTATCTTAATGATCTTTTCAGGGAGGATTTAATCTGTCTATTCTACTTCTGTTTTTAGGAAACCAGGAGTTTCAGGGCATGGATTGTATGGCGTAAAAAAAGAGCGTCTGGTAGACTTCAACCCTTTCTTCTACCACTATTCAAGATCCCAGCATAGCAAGGTAATGCAATGTCTCAACACCAGTTTTCCATTACTGTAGACACATTTGTGTTGAATATTCCTCCTTTCATTCTTATCTTTTCCACTTCGCAGGCAGAAGAGTCTCAGAAGAAGAGGAGGACTCAGGAGGGTCATGATAAAGGTGATCAATGGAACAATCTGCATCTGAATCAAGTGCTAATGGCATCGACTCACATTCCCATGTTTGGTTCTCAGCTCTCTGTCCTCCGGTGCCTCCAGCCTTCTGCCCAGCTTTCTCCAGCATCGTGCGTCTGCTCAGCTGTGACATTCTCATTCACATCCTGAGGCACTCCCTGCAGAGGGCTGCAGAGGACCGGCCGACTCATTGGACAGAAGCCATGATCCAGAGGGTATTTTTTAAATCTTTTGCAGTGTCTACCTTTTTAGACTTTTGCCTTTTCATTACTCTAACCACTTGCAGCAACAACATGCATGCATTTACCACACAGGCCCTGCACTTGATGGGTCAGGCATTGCTTGAAGAGAAAGCGCAGCTTGAGGAGAGCACTATGGAGGAAGTGGCCTTTGATTTCAGCCTCAAGGCCCGCAGTGAGTGAAACCTAATGGCTTTGTGTACAGCTCACTTACTATTTAGCATAATTCACAAAGCTATAAACTGGTTTGATTTAGTAACATAAATGTCTGTTTTGTTTTTCCAGGAATTGGTTCAGAACACGGCAAGTCAGTCTTCGCCTTGTTGTCCAAGATCAAGACTGTTCCTTCCCTCGATGCTCAAAAAGACATGGTTAAATGGGTTCTACAGGTAGACTATATATTTATAACATGTTTATCACATCACAGTTTATATAATGTGTGATTGATATTAGTTTTAGTTAAGTTTATATTGCACAATTTGAAGAATTCACAAACCAAAAAGATATCACAGTGCAGGAAGAGGCAGAAAGCCCACTGGGCTTTTTATTTTAAACCTCTACCTATATAATATAACTATTTTACAATATTGTAGAGAATATAAAAGTAATATACATAATATATGACTGTAATATTGATTATAATGTATTTTAACAATATATGATACATTATATCTGCAATAACAATACATCATCAACTACAACAAAAGAAAGAAAAGGGGATTGTGTGATTTCGGCGTGCGATGCATTTATTTTCCAGTTAACGACACCGTCTTGTATCAATGTTTTTCTGCTAGATGTTTGAGATTGTCAAGTGCCTTAGAGAGAAGTCCAGTCCAACAGCCTCCATGAGTGTGGATACAACCAAGCCAGAAGAGGTAAAAGCTCAATGAATGCTAACTAGAAAGTATTTACCTCTGCAATCGACTCTACTTAATCTGTTCTACTTGTAGAAAGTATTTACCTATGCAATCGACTCTACTTAATCTGTTCTACTTGTAGGTTAAGTTTCATACTGCCACAGTTAATGTGAGAGCTGATTTTTACAAAGAGGTTTCTGTGCAGTGTTAATGATACGATTTGGGACTTGAAATGACACATTCAAGAGAGCCTCATGTCCCAAAAATAAAAATGTTGTCTTCAATTCAAGAAATGTAAAAAGAAAAATTACAATTCAAACCAAAAGGCACCTTGTGCTCACCAGTGCTCTGTCTTTACGTGGCACAACCTCCGTAAGTTACAGCATCCCACTGACGACGCATCCTTCATTTGGTTTCTTTAAAGCATGTGCCAAACACAATATAGCTGTCCGTCATGAAATAACCAAAACAGAATTGCATTGTGTATCTTCTCAGTATTGAGAAGTGTTCCTGACTGGTTGTTGTTGTTCCAGAGTGTTCAAGACAAAGAGAAAGCTGAGCGCAAAAGGAAGGCAGAGGCAGCCAAAGTCCACCGGCAGAAGATTATGGCCCAGATGTCTGCAATGCAGAAAAACTTCATTGAGTCAAACAAGATGCTGTACGACAACATGCCGGAGAGTGTGTCACAGGTTGGAGAGCCTGTTGTCACTACTGAGAGGTGACCTAAAATAAACTCTCCAGGAGAGTGTTTAGCTGGCTTGCGATCAAGATCAAATCCTAAATCATTTGCAACCTCCTAATTCTGGTCATGATTCTTCCAGCTGCGCCATGGATCACAGGGAGCTGTGTGTCGCCATCGGGCCCCATCGAGGGTCCTCTCCCGCCGAGAGGGAGTTGCTCACCTGCATTCTTTGCCAGGAAGAACAGGAAGTTGTGGCCCAGGCTCCAGCCATGGTACTGACTGCGTGTGTCCAGAGGTCCACAGTGCTGACACAGTGCAGAGGGAGGATACCGACCAATAGAGCAGATGGTCAGTCTCCATTCACTAATCCTTTGTCATTAACAACTAATTTGATGGGGGGGAAAATCTGACTCCTATGTGCGTTGTATTCATCCTCTTAAAGGGACAGGGACGTCATATCCTCTCTTCATGCCTCCTGAACTGGCAGTTGGAACCCACACTGGCAGTTGTGGACATGTCATGCACGCCACATGTTGGCAAAAGTGAGTTATCACAAGAACACGTTTGCTAATTATTGTCAGTTCTCCCCCGGTGTGGGTGGGTGTGTTCCACTTGCAGGTACAGTGAACATTAAGGTGGTGTTCACCTTTTTTTCAGATATTTTGAGGCTGTTCAGAATATGACCAGGAACCGGCTCCATGCGGAGCTGATCATCGACCTGGAGAATGGGGAGTACTTGTGTCCCCTGTGCAAGTCTCTGTGCAACACTGTTGTCCCCCTCATCCCATTTGAAAGGTTAATGTTTAACTAGTAAGTCCAGTTCACCGTCTTCAGGCCACTCCGCAATGGATCATTGGTTGTACACATGTATATATAGAAGTTATTTTACTATTCTCTCCTGTATACAGTGAAAATGCAGAGATAATTGGACAGCATTTGACCCTGCCTCGCTGGATCCAGATAATCTCCGCCAGGATTAAAGGACTCAAGTCAGTCGCTCAGGATAATGGTAAGAAGACCTACTCAACATGCAATGATTCAGATCTTTGCTTGGATGAACAGCAGTGCCACAGGTGGCATTGTGGTTGTGTGTTGGAGGTTTTTAGTTCCGTAGAACTGAAACGATGGAAAACGGGCCAAATATAGATGTGGAGCATCGTCGAACCTGGCCGACTCTCATGTGCATGCTTTTTGAAATGTCAGTATGCCTTTTAATGTGAACTGAACATTGCAGTTGCTTCGTAATAAAACACTATACTTAGCTTTATTTGATGACGGGCTTTTACAGTAAAGCAGCTGCAGAGAGATTTATTTAGCGTCTTCGAAAACAGAAAATAGTTGCATGAAGAGATTAGGATATGATGACTGATAGTGGCTTACCTCATTTGAGATATCAGCTCTTTTGTTTCAATAGTTACAATTAGCATTAAATGCCATTATGCCTAATTGTTGACATTTGTGACATAAGATAATTTATGATTTTCTCTCTTGTGCAGATTGCAACACGGAGAGCACGAGTGTTGATGGGGACGCAGGGCTGTGTGGAGAGGGCCAGCCAGACTTCAGATCCATCCTGAGCTATGGAGTCCAAGAACCGTGAGTGAACCGTCGGCTCGTCCTTCACTGCTTCTCAAGTCTCTGTTTCCCATAATGCATCATTTTGAATTCTCTGCGGCTATTTGTTTTCAGGAGGAAGTTCTCCGAGAGCATAGTGGAGATGCTGGTTGTTTGTGCCACCACAGTTCACAGGGTGGGACTGCAGACGGCACCCAATGAGCAGTGCCCACGGGTGCCCCTGATGGCTTGGAACACATGCGCCTTCACTATTCAGGCCATCGGTACAGTTGGTGTTAGAAGGCTTATTGGGTCAATATACCCCTTTTAATGCTTTTTGTGATTCTCACAATATGTTTGCATGTCCTCACAGAAAACATACTGCAGGACGGGGGCAAGTCACTCTTCGGGTCCTTACAAAACAGACAGGTGGGATGCCACATGAGACGTTAACAGCTGTCACATAATGCATGTCATGTATAATAGTTTGGGTTCAAGCTGCTCAGACATCTCATTTTCAAATGTTTCTCTGTTTTTAGCTTGCAGGCCTGAAGGCAATTGTTCAGTTTTCAGCAGCTCAGAGAATTAAGAGCTCCCAGGCAGTCATTCAGAGGCACTTTAACGACTTGCTGGGGGGTATGTGGTCATTTAAGAGTCCGTACTTTTATTGATTGGATATAGTTGTCCAGCATTTGCCTTGTGGTCTTAACTGAAATGTCTTTCACTAGTGTTGCTGCCGGTCATAGGCAGAAAGAACACCCCTTCTCTTCTGGAGGTTGACTTCTTCCATCTTCTGGTAGGTTTCCCCGAAAGAGAACATCTCTGTTGCGTGATGAACTCTTGTTGTTAAATATAACTATTGATGATTATAACCTTCGCATTGAAAATGCGGAAGGTTATGTTTTGATCGCCGTTTATTTATTTATTTGTATGCGTGTTACTCGCGTAACTCAAAAAGTTTGAAACCGAATCGCATGAAATTTGGTGGGATGATTGGTTATTTATCGGGGACCATTTGATTAGATTTTAGGATCAATCGGGTCAAAGGTCACGGTCATGAAAAGGTCTAAATCTTTTTACCATAGCACGGTCAATTTGTATCCAATTGGCATGCAACTAATGCCAACATTTTCATAATTCAATGCCCAATCTTGTGATATGCGAAGGTATGCGCTCTACCGAGTGCCCATTCTGACATATGCATTCATGCTTTTAAAAACAAAACTCCTTAAATGTTTTCTTTCGATTCTTTGCCAATGTGAAGCTTTTACTTTCATTAATACACAAGCTATTTATTTCTTCTAAATGGTGCACGTGTTCGTGTGTATGTTGTCAGGTGGGGTTGGTGTTGTCTATACCTGCTCTATATCAGGAGGAGACTGTCGACTTGCAGCCGTCTGCTGTCAGCTCTGCCTACAACCACCTGCACATCCTTCATCTGGTCACCATGGCTCACATGCTGCAGGTCCTCCTTTCCTCTACAGGTACATACCACCACACCGTACAGCCTGGTTCGCTTCCTGAAGAACCACAGCGAGCTGTACATGATCAGGGATGATTACATCATGGTGTCATTTCTATGTAGATTTTCCCGCAGTAGCGGGAGAGGAGACGGAGGAGTCGAGAGCAGCAGCAGAGCTATACACTGCCGTGTCACAACACACCGAAAGGTACGCATGGTCCTACTATTCAAGAGGTGATGAGAAAAATTGTTTTTTTTGGATGGCATTTTTACATGGTTAAAATATAACCAAGTATATCAGCGGATTAGGTTAATTGCTTGTAGTATTTTATTTATTTCAGTCATTCTTTATTAGAATAATGGGAATTGGGAAAAGGCGGACGAGGTTCACTCTCCCTACTGAGTGACAAACGAAAACATTTCTCTTACTACAAATGTCGGCAGCATGTACAGCAATAACCAAATGGCAAATGGATTGTGTGAAATCTGCATGTCTACCGAGCCATATTGATTCATAGATTAATTTAGTCTGTTCCTCTTCCCTGACATAACAAATTGTTCTTTTGAAAAACTAAAACCAAATAATGGCCAGATGTACTCTTGTGATTATTGTTCATTTGGACTGTTAAATGGCAGCTCCATGAATAAAATGTAAAACAATACATGTATAAACCATTACAAAGGCGTTCCTTCTCAGATTGAAAGCCACATATTCTCTATGCAAGAAACGCATCAACTTTTACCTCCAAAATCCACCATCTGTGTTCTCCATGAACTCGTCTACGATGTTTTCCCTGAGTGCTGAGAGCAGAGTGGGACAGTTATGTTTTTATTAGCCGGCTTCATAATCAAACTCGACAGGAATCGACCTCCCCTGCATGTAATGGAAACAAATGCCCCCTCGGTGGAGGTAACCATTGCTTCTGGTTGTCGAGGCCTTGTCCTTGCTGCATGCTCAGAGATGTACACGGCAATGTGAACGGCAGCTGGTTTGACAGATTGATCTGTTCTTCCTCGTCAGGCTGAGTCCAGATGTGTCCGGCGTCTCAGTAGCAGACAGAGTGAAGAGAGGCATTGAACCATTCCTGTGCTGCGCTGCTCTCTTTTTTAATTGCCTTTCAGGAGTGCAACCTCCAGAGGAGCTCTTTAGCACTACTGGTAGGTGAAGTATCTTATCATTATAACTACTTGTGGCGATTTAATGAATTCAAGCTTAACGTTGTTGTTCTCTTGCAGTTTCCGCTCAAGGACAGATGGAGGCGCTATGCAGCTACTTGGCACTCCCCTCCAATGTGTTCCAGCTCTTCCAGGAGCACAGAGAGGCTGTTACTCCACTGCTGAAGAGGTATGTGATGAAAACATTGAGGCAAGGGCAAAATATTTGATTTAATTTTGACCGTTTTACGGCTTTTTCTATCTTAGGTGGTGTGGGAGTCCAGCCGTAACCAAAGCCCTGAAAGGCAAAACGCCGACCGTCAGGTAGACGTTGGCCTTTGTATTACTTCAGTCACACTTTTATTTTGTAATAAACCAGCTCCTAAGTATTGATCAACATACTCTTTCTAAAGATACCCCAGGAGAAGGAATCGATTGATTGATCTGCCTGAGGATTACAGCGCTCTCCTCAATCAAGCGAGCCATTTTCAGTAAGTAGGAAATGAGTCCTTCGGCCTTTCAGTGGACACTCTGTTGGAGATGTGCTCACCGCTCGGCTCTTCCTCAGGTGTCCCAACTCTACAGATGATGACCGGAAGCATCCGACCTTGTGCCTGTTTTGCGGGGCCATGTTGTGCTCTCAGAGCTCCTGCTGCCTCAGCCAGCTGGACGGAGAAGATGTGGGAGCTTGTACGGCCCACGCTGCCAACTGTGGTGCTGGAGTGGGCATGTTCCTCAGGTGGGTGAATTCTAGGCCTTGGAGCATTTGGACTCTGAATTGTGTTTTGTCTTGGTTAAAATGAGCTGCATAAATTAAGTTTGTTTTCTTCAAAAACATTTCATTTATGTTGACAGGATAAGAGAGTGTGAAATTGTACTGATGGCCAGTAGGACTCGAGGAAGCACATACCCTGCTCCTTACCTGGACGACTATGGGGAGACTGATCCCCACCTTGGGTAAGAATCGTAGCTTCTCTTCCAAGTGCTCAGATAAACAAAAACGTCTGCCTAGAATTTCAAATGTAGATATTGCATTGCGGTCAAGTAAGTCATAGCCACCACCTACAGACAGTGAGTGTTCAATTTATTTGTATAGCCCATTTTCACAAATTAGAAATTAGTCTCGGAGTGCTTTACAATCTGTACACATAGACATCCTTGTCCCAGAACCTCACATCGGATCAGGAAAAACTCCCAAACAACCCTTCACAAGGGAAAAAAGTGAAGAACCCTTCCCTGGTTGCAAGTAAAGTTATTATAGTTCAGACACTCATTGTGTCCCAAACATGCATATGGGACATGTTGCTAGGCCTGGTGCCTTTCTTGAGGGACACCATGTGTCCTTGTTGGAAATTGGTCGGTAGATTCTATTTCCCGATTTGGAGTGAAATTATATTACGTTACATTTTAATAACCCTGTCCTACTTTACAAAAGTCTTAGAGTTTACGATCATTCAACAAAGCTGTCACTGGAGATAAAAATGACTAATTATTTGAATCATTACTGCTTCCGTAGGCAGTTTATAGCCATGGCAATGAGGGAGTTAATTTTCTAATATCGTATGCATCGTTTGTTTCGTGGACGAACCTCGAATAAATCCATCTTTCTGTCTTTTTTTAATTTTTAGAAGGGGCAATCCATTGCACATTTGCCCAGAGCGCTACAGGAAGCTGAACCAGCTGTGGCAGCAGCATTGCATCCTGGAAGAAATTGCCCGCAGTCTGGAGGTGGTCAACGTTATGTTTGCCTTTGAGTGGCAGATGTTGTGATGATTGCTCCAGCTGTGGTGGACGGGAAGTAAAGAGCACAGCCACAGAGCACCATCTGCTCCAGTGCTCCTTAGACACACACACACACACACACACATGCGCACACACACGACCCTCCTACTATCAAAGGAGGCCTTCGCAGCCAATCCCTCCCTGATGAAACCCCTGCTGGGGTCACGAGAGGTGGGACACTCAAAAGAGGAAGTTTAGTGGAGGGTTATGAATAATAAGTAAACCCAAGTCGCCTTGTTTTAATTTGATTGTCTGCTGTGAGGAGAGTTTCTGCTAAAGTAATGTTATTCACAAAGAGGCTCATTCAAATAAAGCCAAACATCAGATACACAACATGTTTTAGTTATCACTTTATATTGTTTATTTCTTCCAGTAATGCTGTGAACTTTCTGCATTCTCTTTTGGATTTATAAATTATGATTGGTCATAAGTTATTATGCTGTTTGAGGGGTACATTCATTTTCAAATTGCACATAATTGGAGATGTCACACATTTTGGCTTTTGCCCTTATTTAGACGGTCCACATAATGGAGCCACATACTTTCACCTTTACTCACATATAGTGGTGTATGCAATGGATACAACATTTATAGAAGATGCATTAATTTCGAAGTTGTATTAAAACAAACGTATTAGTTGGAGACGAGTATAAAGTAACCTGCTTTTTGATTTCCTGATATAAATACTTTTTAGGATAAGCAAACATCTTGATTCTATAATGATCAGCCACTTTTATAAAAATCCTAACTGACCTTAAGAAAGTTAGTGAATTATACAAAACATTGCATACTATATGTTTATAATTCATACAATTTAATTAGACAGATTTCACCATTTGGTGGTAATCTACTTTAAACCAATTAAAAAATTTAAAAAAGTTCAGTATTCTATTTAAAAGGGAAATATATAAATGGTATTATGTGAGAACTTTTTTTTTTTGGGGGGGTTGTCTCGTTTTCAGGAATGTGTGACTATAACATGTCCTCCTCTTTGTGGTGTTTGCCAGTCCTACATTACTTCCAGGCTACAGAAATAAAGACATGAGCCTATATACAGATGAACTGCTCCTGTGCCCTGAATCCATCCCAGTAGTCGTGTCTCTAATGGAATGATTCGGTCTGATGACCTCGCTGCTCACCCATAGAATACAGCAATGATCCATTTGCCACCATCAATATGTCATCATCCATCAAGTGAGGGTAAGGTATAGATGGTAGGATTATCTTATTTCACAAGTTTGATGCTGAATTTTAACTCATTAATGTGTCTTAATTAATTGAAACTTAATTAACTCACATTTTCGTTCAGCAACCTCCACGTTTATACATCTCCTCAAATGCCTTAAGGTGTGATTTGACTTCTCAGCTGCCTTGTGCTCTATAATTTCTAAAAAGAAAAGTAGGAAAAAGTTCCTTTGACCCAAAGACAACGTCCAGCCTCCAGCCATAATGATCATCATTGAACCAACGTGAGACTTAGTAGCCTAGTTTGCAATTTACTGAAAAAACCTCAAACTAAAAGCCAACCATCTCCGCCAGGTTTAAGGAGGTCGTCCTGGTGACCGTAGCTGGGGTGTGTTCATAAGACCATGGTGGCAATGCTGAGGCACAGGAGTCATTGTCGTGATGGTTTAAACGTGCAATCAATGAGTTATGCGTAATCAATTAGATTTCTGACTGGTTATGTTTAAACGTTTTAACTAATCTAAAAGCATTAACATACTGGACATGAATATATTTATTTTATCACGTTGATACTTTGATTCCTGAAGTCCAGTAACATGCGCAGAAAGCATCCATTGAAACAACTAATGTAAAACTCAAGCTTAATACGGTAAAACGGATTAAACTTGAGGCCATAGCTCACTGCAACTAGATTTATGGATTTCAATTCAAATATCCTTAATTCTTGCTACAGTAAGTGTAATAGTTTAAACTCTTTCCTGCCTTTGCTATCACACTGAGAACCATGCAAAGCAATGTGGGCGTACACTTCTGACGTACATTACTTATTTGTATTCATCAAACAAAAATACAGTTCAAGTTCATTTTCTCCAGTTTTGTAACTGACTGGTGGTGTATGACACAGTTGTGGGCAAAGCCATGACACACAGGCAACGATAGATCACGAGTAAACAACAGATTACAGTACGGATGTTCAAAACACAATGTGCATTTGTGGTGGGTGTTTGGATATTTTTGCATCATCAAAAATGGAACATGTGTTTGGAAAGTTTGATTCAATAATGGTTGTAAAAAGTCAAGGCATTGTCTGCATTTGGGAAAAGATCTACCCCATCATACTAGAACATGTATTATAATGTATGTATTACAATATAACTCAGTTTCCACACACACACCTTTTTATATAGGTATTTCTTATTTGTAATTCCTGATTCCTATGGATAAAAAAACAAGTAACAAACAACTCTTTTCAAGTATCTGGGAAAAGGCCCTTACTCATGAGGCTTCGAGGGTGTTGTTGAGTGAGGCCCGAGAGGTCAACTGGCTTCAGGTATCTCCTTCAGTGGCACATTGTCCGGCCCATAGTGCGCTTTAGAGGTGGAGGGGACGTTAATGTTGGGGTCTCCATTGTTGGCCGTGTCTATTTGGTTGCTCTTGCCGAGGCACTTGATGATGTTCAGGTTGGCGCGGGCTGTTTCCATGAAGCTGTTTTCCAGCAGCCAGCCGTCAGACTCTGAGTCGAGGTCGCCCTGCCTCAGCACGTTTTCCAGAGAGGTCTGGAGGTACCGAACCCCTGTCAACACGGACAGCTAAAAGAAGACACAGAAACGTTTTGGTGACCACACACACACACACACACACACAGATGACTTGTTGTGTCTTATGTGTACTTCTGTTCTTTACCCTGATACGTAAGATCGAGCGACGACTTCAAGTAATAAGTAAACGTTCACAATATTGTATGTCACAAAAAGTGTCATTAATATCATAGTGTATGTAGAATGTCAATAAAAGTCCTACAACTTAATTCACATGTATTAGTGTGTTTCTTAAAGTATGAAATAAAAAACGTTACAAATATGGTATCGTCGTAAAAAGTAATGCCATGCAAAACAAGTCATGGTGTAGTATGTTATAAGGAAAAAGTCAAGTAATACTTTAGTGTGTTGCAGTAAAACCAAAGAACACCACGCAATCCGGCGCGTGCATTACCCACAATGCAACGCGCAGTTTTTATTTTGCAGCATTTGGAGACGCGCGTGCTTTATACATCAACCAACCAGCGGGCTCGGAGGGCTCGCTTCTTTCTCACGCGACACAACAACGCCTACTTCCGGCTTCCAACTTCCAACTCTGGAGCCACCGCGTCGTGACGTCACCGTGATTGCGCCGCCGGTGCTGACCTCAAACAGCCAGGTGAGGAGGACGGTGAGGCCGATGGAGCGCGTGATGCGGGTGTAGTGCTCCAGCAGCGCCTGCCGGCAGCCTCTCGTCCACAGGTTGAGCGCCTCGGTCTGGTGCTCGTAGTTGAAGTGCGCCGAGTTGTTGGTCACGTGCTGCTGGATGCAGGGCCGCGGGGAGTTGAGGTTGCAGCAGCTGAAGGGGACGCCGCTCATCAGGTACTTCCCCTCCACGTTGCTCCGGAGTCGGCTGGAAAAAGAGACGCTCAGGGTCGGTGTTCATGCATCGACATATGATATGATATGATATTCCTGTATTCGTCCCACAGTGGGGACATTTAAAAAATCACAGCGGTGCAGATCAGAGCATCAATGAAAATAAATATTGCACATTGTTGGGGTCTGTGCTCTAATTATTTTTTGGGATGGGATTTATTTTAGTCAAAAAGAGGTTATTTGACTTTTTGGAAGAGCAGTGAAGTATTCTATACCTTTTTTACTAATTTATTTATGCAAGTAATAGTCACACACTGATGTTTTTTTTAGTGTGTACAGTGGGTCACGATGTGTTTCAGGGCTTCATTTGTCTGAATCCTAATATTGGGACACGCATGGATCTCTAAACATTAGTTAACTGTATCTCCACCGATAGTTTCTCCTCCTTGTTGCATCAAAACAGAACATTTAAAATAAAGTCGTTTTCCTAATACAGAGATTGCTAGAATATTCCTGATTTTGTTCTGTCCGGCATACATTTGGACATTTTTAATTCCGGTTTTATTGTGACACCCATTATTCAATTTATATGTTATGTTTTAAACTATACTATGTATTTTATTACCTTCGCATTGAAAATGCGGAAGGTTATGTTTTGATCGCCTATTTATTTATTTGTCTCCGTGTTACTCGCGTAACACAAAAAGTATTAAACCGAATCTCATGAAATTTGGTGGGATGATTGGTTATTATCCGGGGACCATTTGCTTAGATTTTGGGATCGATCGGGTCAAAGGTCAAGGTCATGAAAAGGTCAAAATCTTCTTTTTACCATAGCATGGTCAATTTGTATCCAATTGGCATGCAACTAATGCCAACATGTTCATAATTCAATGCCCAATCTTGTGATATGCGAAGGTATGCGCTCTACCAAGTGCCCGTTCTAGTTATTTATGTTTTGCCTTTTTTAGTTATCAAGGATGAAAAGAGTCATACTGTCACATGTGTTAAGATATTAAGGGGAGGGGCTTCTTCATGTGTGACTATACTCTTAAATCAGTGTCCTCATTCCTTAGTGTACACTTACTCCACCACCTCCTTCTGGGACATATCCAGGTAGCGGTTGCTGATCCACTGTATCTGAAACCAGTCTTGATACCCATCGTTCCCGCAGCAGTGGAACTCCATCTGCAGCATGTCCACCGTTCTCTTCAGGAAGCATCGTCCCGGTATGTCCGTGTCCTTATAGAACTTGATGGCCTCCGTCAGCCCCAGGTTCAGAGACTCCTCTAGCGCCCCACGCATGCTGTAACACATCAGAGCGCCGACCAGCACGCAGAAGGTGAAGAAGAAGGTGCATATTATGTACGGCAGCATGATCAGCTTCCAGCGCAGGAACTTATTGGTGTCCACGCAGTCGTAGCAGATCTTTCCACCCAGGGAGTTTATGGCACAGGCGATGAGGCCGACGGCAATCAGCATGTTGGGCACGGACTGGATGTGCCGCTCGGCCATCAGCTCTTCTCGCTTGTTGATCTCCACCTTGAGGAAGAGCCCCAGGCTGAACAGGAGGATCCCGGTCAACACCGAGATCCAGTTCAGGATCCACAGCACCTGAGCCAGCTTGTCTCTCTTGTTCTTGGTGAACGTCAGTCTCAAGACCGCCATCGTGTGTATCTCCCCGGCGATTTCTTTTAAGTCGAAGGGGGATTAATGGTGGGACGCGGGTAGAGCAGCAGGGGAGAGGAACTGTGGGGGACCAAGGGGAGGGAGATTGGTGGTTGTGCACTTCTCTGAAGGTCCTGTCATAAGCAGCTTAGCCCGGTAGTCGTGATGGATATGGTGTGGACGCTGCATTATGGTTACGCTGTAGATGCAGCAGATCTGTGAGAGTGTAACACATATATATCCTCACACACGAGCACCATTTCTTTGAATGAAAAACATTGACGTTCGATCATTTGTGACGCGAACTGGAAGCAATGTGAGACACACGAGACATGTTCTACAAGATGTCATTTGGTTTAATAAAACATATTTTTCTTTTTAAGTCCAGTTGTCCTGGCATGTGTCTCCGGACAAAGCTCCTCGGGAAACATTTGAATACATAGCTGGCGTAATGAAACGGACAATACGAAGTCCACTGTTCCTACCTTATCCAGGTCAGAGGTCCCCCTGCACATGCGTCATTATTCTCCTCTCATTTTCAGTTTGTTTTCCTTCAGACATCCTCACATGTGTTCCTGAGCGAGGAGAGTAGTTGTTGTGACACAGATGGTAGGAAGGCAGCCCCGACAGCATCAGAGACGAGGCGCACAGTCCTGAACCTCATCCTAATCCCCTTAATCATTTATCAACCCTCTGGGTCCGAGAGGGATTTGGACCCACCTTCTGCCACCTCCGCAAATCTGATTGTCCCAGTACTGTGACAGTAATGGTTGATGGCCATTGTGTGAGTGTGTGTGAGGGGGGGTCATAGTATAGGAAAAAGAGTAGACATCCTTCTGGACATTCTAAAAAGTGATATTTTATAGTTAATCAACACAAATACAAATTAATTTATGTCCACGGAAAGAAGTCTAAATTAATTATTTTTAACTAACAATACGTCAACATGTGCTGCCCTCACACACACACACACACACACACACACACACACACACACACACACACACACACGCGAGCTGGAGAAATACGTAAAGGTCATGAAGGGTTTATACGCACTGACGCGACTATGGAAGGAAACACTGCCGCTGTACTCCGCTCCTGATGCAGAAAATAATTATTTTCATTAAGTAATCTGCCAATAATTTTCTTAATGAATTGTTTTGTCTTTTTAAAATGTCATAAAATTGACCGTTATATATGGTTTAATCCCAGTAGAAGTTAATGTCTTCAGATGTTTAATTCATTGGATCATTGCAGCGCTATAGGTGTGCTGTGTTTGTTTGTCCACAATGAGTGATGTCATAGTGATGTCATAGTGATGTCACAGCAGGAGTAAACGCGGCCTTGCTATTCGACTGGCTGGCGTGTGGCCAGCAGGGAGCGAGCCGAGTAGCTTTCCTCCCTCCGTCCTGCCAGAAGTTCATTTCCACCTCTATCCATCGTCCTGGCTGATCTTAACTTTTCTGTTTCCAATTTTAATTCCAACACACACTCCCTCACTGACCACCAAATCGGCCAATGAAAAGTGAACTGAGAGTGAGATTAGTGGATTAACATGTACCAAAGTAGTTTGTGTAAGAGGAGGATGGAGCGTAGCCACCGGGCCAGTCGGCTAACCCACAAGAACAGACAGACTGACCGCTGTGCTGACCACAAGGGAAGTGAGCTACCGGACAACCAAACCACGTATGTATTGAGAATCAAAACGATCGTTACAACTTTCAAAATAATGACAATTCAATCTGTTGTTGTGCAATAGATCTTCCTTCCTTTCCTTCCATCCTGCTTCAGACACACCCTCATTTCGCTTTCTCTCCTCCCACAACTATTGCATGTGTTACACTTGTTGCCATGGTTACAGGGCATGTGTGTGTGTTACTGGAGCTGCTGATTAGCTCATTTGTAGCAGCTGGGATGTCCTCCCTCCCTTCATTCCTACCATTCTTTTCTTCCTTTCCTATCTTCCTTCCGTTCCCTTCCTTCCTTCCTTCAGACACACCCACCTTTCTCTTTTTCTCCTCCCACAATGCATTGCATGTGTTTCACGTGTTGCCGTGGAAACAGGGCATGTGTTTGTGTTCCTGGAGCTGCTGATTAGCTCATTTGTAGCAGCTGTGTGTTCATCAGGGAGACAGAGAGGCTATTTTACAGATCTTGTGCTCTTCTTCACATGTGGATGAAATCCAGATGTTCTGGAGGAGCCTCAACGAGGGAGCGACCCACCTGGTTATATATATATATATTTATATATATATATATATGTATATATGTTCACACATTGTGTCTTCTCCCAGGTCTCAGCCGTTGCCAGGGCCTTTGGATGTTTCTGGACCGTGGCTCTTTCGACGGGGTGTACATGCTGCTGCAGAGACTGAGGAACTTGCTCACTCTGGCCCGGTGGGCCGGACGGCAGCCTGGTTCAGCCCGCCTCTGGCACGGTACACACGATGCATATACAGCTGGACCAGCATGATGGTTTGGCTGGTATTTGACATGACAGTTGTTTTCATAAACGCTTGACATCAAACTGCCAGAGGTCCATTGTGTCTTTTGGGGTTTCTTTCTGGGGCGGCTGGTTCAGTGGTGGAGCATCACGGGACTTCTGCCCAAGGACCCTGGTACAGATAGAATGACCCTGGGTACATTATATTGATGTGATGAGCTGCTGTGACGCATCACTTGGTTTCCTGTTCTCTGCTGTCAGAGGCTCACGAGGTGAAGCGCTTCTCTCAGATGTGGAAGGAAATGGATCACAGCCATCGGAAAGCTCGTCTCGAGACACCTGGGTAACCCGGAGGATTTTGACTTAATGGAGGAATTCCGAGCCATTGGGTTTATTTTCCTCCCGCCAAAGTTTCTCTCTTTATTTTGTCTCTGTTTTTCCATTTTCTTCCATTTGACTAGATTGAAGGAGGGAGAAATGGGAAGCTGTCGGTCTCTGGTCCAGGGTATGGGGACTCAGCTGGACAGACAACATGGGTGCGTTTGGACTTCTGAAGACGGCCCAGACCGGCGCTACCCTCCTCCTAACCTGCAGGCCCTGCTTCAGCTTGAGTTGGTGCCTAATATTAACAACATATCAGTTCAAGCACTTGTATCCGTCAAAGTACAATATTCGCAAATTCTGTGGAGCACACTGTGCATCCCTTTTTCTTCTATTGTCCGGTTATTAGTTCTCTGCCTGTCTGGATCTCAGCTCATGTACTTTGTCCTGGACATGGTGGACTTCCTGCAGTGCCAAGACGACCTCCTCCAATCTTTCTGCCACGCTTTCACTATTTCTTCCCGCTTTTCCCAACAAATCCGGGCCTTCTGGATGCTCGATCACGGACACATCAAGGTAAACAACCAAGAAGCAAACTCTGTCTTCTACACCGAGTGAGTGACAGCTGCTGTCTTTGGTGAAGTCGTTGAGATGAGCCCGCGCGACAGCAGCCAGTTAACCATCCTGTTGATGACATTAGTTTCCTTGTTCCAGCAGCCATAATGGTCTGCAAGTGACACTAATGGCCCACTGGAGTAGCGCGTAAGATTAATGTAATAATGCTCCACCGCCACTCAGTGATTAATTTACAGGGTCCTCCTCTTTTGGAAAAAGAGATGTTTTCATGAAGGATTTAACAGTTGCCATTTTATTTATTGATTATAACAATTAGTAGAAGTGTAACAGATGTTTTTTTTTTTAGGAAACATTTAAAATGGCAGTAAAAAATAAACTTTTAATGCTGCTGTTTGTCATGTCACATCCTACCCAGGGCTCCATGGAGTCATTGCTGAGCCCCAGGGCTGCTGCTCCCTGTCTCTCCTGGCAGCATCGCTGCATCATCACTGTTTGCTGACAAGGAAGCAGCCTCAGTTTGCCTTAAGGTATCTCCGCCGGACCAGACTCTCATCAGAGAGCCTTGAGGATGCTACGCTCTGTACAGATGCTCTACTTCAAAACAGGTCCGCTAATGGCTGTCTTGTCATGTGTTAAATCATCACTCATTGTCTAATGGTGTGTCGTTGACCATGTCTCTGGTCTCCAGTTGTGTATCTGAAGCCTGGGCTCTGCTGAAGAGAAGCCATGCAAAAAATGACCACATGGTCGTGTCCTTCCTCCAGGCGTGTGATGGATGTGGTCTGTGTGCCGAGGCTTTACCGTGCCTCCCTGTAGGATACAATGGAAGTGAATGTCTTGCAATACAGCACAAACATAAGCACCAAAGGTGTTGAGCTGCAAAATGACTTTCTTTCCCCTAAAAATAAAGAGGTATCGGGGAGAAGCAGGTATTGAAAATGGGACGACAAGGTCACAGTTGCCACTGATGAAGAAAGGTCGGGTCGGTTCAATTAATGGGATGTTAAATGGTTTCAGAACAAATACAAGTGTGTTATATTTATTCTTTTTATAAGACCTGTCGGCAGGAAGTCCACCCTGCCAAACTGCATCAGGCTCACAGAGTCCACGCAGTGTCCCCAGAGGAACTGGTTCAACTCCTCAGAAAGGCGGCCATAGAAGTGAGGAAGCCACGTCCTGAGATAAGGTGCTGTGTTCCTAGATGTCATGTGGACAACAGATCGATTATTATCTTTTTTTCAAGTAAATGTGTTTCTGCAGTCTGTACAGAGCCGCCCAGAAACACATTACACACCACTCCATGTGGTACATGAAAGACATCAGCCTTCATCCACACATGCACTCCTACACAAGCAAAGCACCTGAATAATGTTCAAATATGTTCAGTCCCTCAGCAGATATTGTCTCTGTTCTTTATTCCAGTGAGGTGGTGTGGCCAGAGCGAGAACATTAAACAGCAGAGGGATGTTTCTATCAACCCAGGCTCCCCGTCATCTCACGCCCAGCCCCTCCCCGATGGACCGGGCAGAAGAAACAGAGCACACGCCACATGCAGATGAACCAGGCGAGGGAAAGCCTGGCCATAATAATGTACGCATTGCCAGTGTCCCAATGAGAAATGGGGACGACAGAATAGATACTCGATTTTTTGGTTGAAATAATGATCTTTGCCATTTACATCTGTTCTTGTTCGAGCAGCAACATGAGCCACCAGAGCTTCTTCTCCTCGGGATCGGAGCTCTGAGTCCTGCTTGCCTCTGTTGAGATGGGACCATCTGCATAGGATCTCCTCTCTCCTACACGGATGGAGAGAACTAATGTGGGGAAGAGGAGGAGGAGGAGGAGGAGGAGAAGGCGGAGGAGGAGGAGGGGAAGAAGAAGAAGAAGAGAGCAGAGCGCCTTCATCCGCCTTGCCAGATTGCCCTGAGCAGACATTGACACCAGGTGGCGCCACAGACACGATTTTAGTTTTCAACTTGAACAAAGACCTTGTGGGAGAGCTGGCGCTTTCAGCCGAGGGTACGCTGTGTGTTTAATGTGTAAACCATTCACTTTAATAGGCAGTCATGCGTAAAACCTCATCTATTCATAAACTCTTACATCACGCTGACTTGTGGGTTTCTGAATGTTCACATCACTGCATGAACTTTGACCTGCAGAGGAAATGCCCTGCTGTAAAGGAGAAGAAATCCTTCCTGGTCCCCCAGATGTGATGGACCCGAGGAGCTCGGCATCGTCACCCAGCCAAGAAGAACAACCCGACTGCACCCCCTCACATGTTTTCAGTGAAGGCCTCTCCGGTGCTTTGTCTGACACCGCGCAGGACCTTCATCCGAGCCCTCGGTCAGAGGGTCCAGTGGCCAGTAGCTCAAGGGTCTCAGCAGGGGCCGGTCAGCAGGACGCGTCCCTTCTCGCCCCCGTTGGCAGCTCTATCTTCCCCACACGGCTTCAGATCTCCAGCAGCTCTCTGACCTCTAGTCCAACCGGCAACATCACAAGCCCCTCGGCTCCTTCTGGCCCCGCCAACCAAAACGCCCCCAAAGCCCGATCGAAGACGGACGAACCCTGTGTTCAGAGCACTTTGCTCCATCATTGCAAAATGGCCACATGGTGTTGAAACGGGAGCCTGAACCCTGCAGAGCTCCCGCCGACCTGCGACCTGCTCCAGAGCCGCCCATTTTGTAGTATTCATCCTTCTGGTTAAGCTCTAGCAGCGTTGGAAACTATGATTTGTATTTTGGAACATTCAGCTGCAACAGTGTCCATATAAACGTCATACGTCATGAAATAAATAATTGTCATTGTCACAGCCTGCTATACAATTACTTTTTTTATGGCATCTTTTGGTCCATGCTTCACATAAACATTGTTTCCACATATTTATGGTATACGATACCACGTTATTATGACTTAATATACAAACTTGTCTGTGTTAAAGTTATTTTATTTTAACAACTAGGAAATACTATATTATGACATTTTAACGACATACTATTCTATGACTTTTTTATAACACTGGCATCATATTCTATGAGGCGATATTATATTGTCTGCCTTTTGAACAAATACTATCCTATGACTTGATGAATTTCCAACATACTATACTTGTTATGCTTCAACAATATTTATGGATATTTTATGACATCCAATGTTGTGAAATATTAAACTGACCTTTTATTGCATACTATAAAACTACAATTGGTATGGCACCCTATACTATGACCTTTTTAAGACATTTGTATGGCTCAATTTTGTGACTTTGGTGACATTCACTTTTGTTATACCGTCGTACCGACAACAGCTGTGGCCAGAGACATATGTGTGCGTTGTCCTACATCCAACACGCCTGGAGGGAAGGTCTTCAAATCTGACAAACGTGTCAAACTGGACTCGAGGATGAACCGATCAGATTTTGGTGGTTTCAGGTCAAAAGGTCTGTGACCTCACAGCGGCCCCCGTTCTCATCAACACGGTGGAATTTCTTCAAATTTCTCAGAAACGTCCCCTTCGCTTACAGAATGAAGTGGTTCGTGGTCAAAGGTCACCGTCACCTCACCAAACATTTTTTGGGCCATAAATAAGAATGAGAAAAAAAAGTATTACGTTATAAAATTTTGGACAGACATGGATAAAAACTGACATTTGACTGAAGGCATACGACCAGGACGCACTTATTCTATTTAATATTTGTAAAAAAACATATTCAACCATGTGTACACTAGTCCTGAAGGATAAGGAAATGTGCGCTCCCATTCGAGCTGCTGAAACATTGCCAAAAGTCATTAGCAATATTCTAATAAGAAAACACAATGCATGCCACTGCTAGCATGGGTCTAAAAATGAATAATTTGTGTTTGTATAAGGGCTGAACATAAACGTATGTCAGGGGTGCTGCTGTTCACCGCAGGGTGCAGGACACCGGCACATGTACCAAAGAGGGGGGGGAGACTGGGGAGGAAGTCAAGTGTCAGTGATTGGTTCCCTTAACCTTGCTGCAGCAGTCAGTCATCCATGAAGCTACCCATTCTACCCCCTCCCCCACCCCTTCTATGGGGGGGTGTACTGTCTCCCACTTCAAGCAGACCTCCCTCCATCTGCTGAATTCTTCTGATCACCGCCGGGCCTCTTGCCCCATGCCGGTGTCCCAACCTTGTAACCGGTTAAAGACATAACAGTGGTGCAACGTTGCATACAATTTTTAAAAAAAGATCGTGCCCGGCTGTTTCCGTGTTCATATTGTCGGTGATGTTTCCAGCAGTAGATCTTTACAACGGGTGAGTTCTAATAGACATTCTGACATTAACCATTTCATTTGTATGTTTTGTTTTTTGTTCATTCACAGATACTAGAGGGCGATCTCTCGTGCCGTATTCCTTCGGTCTTGTTAACTTCCGGGACTTCCGGGACTTCACCGCAAAGCCAGTAAAACGGGTACTTTATTTTCAATTGATACATCATCTACATTGAAGCTGTGGACTGTTCAACATGAGGGGATGACAGCCAGTCCGGCCAGTGGGGGGCAGTACTGTTCCAGTCGAGAAGCTGAGCAGCTTTGGATGATCTCATTTTTTTGTCCCTGGGGATTCTGCTTCATCACAACCCAGCAGGTGCCCTCTTTACTGCCCTTCATCCCTCGTTCTCTTGTCCTCCAGCATGAACACCAGGGCTTTTAAGAGATCCGCCTACAATGATGTCATCTTCCAAACACGGAGGCAGTGTTTTCTGATTCAATTGTGTTGTATCTTGAAGTAGAAAGAGTCGAATGCGCATGACATTCTCCAGAATGTAGCTATTATTAATTTGTCAGAAACGCAACACCTTATATGGACGAGGTCACCTTTTTATTTTGTGTTGGGATCAACCTGGACGTCACACTGCTTAGCACTCTTATGTCATCGCATGGATATGACCGGGTAATTGTTGTACGGAGGTTTTATTGGATAATTGTATGATTGGGATGCAGACACCTAATTATTTAGTTCAGAATTAGGGACCATATGGAGCTTGGCAGGTGAAACGTAATTAGGTCATGTTAATTTATGATGATACTTCAGGCCTGAGTAACCTATACTGTACAAGCAGTGTGTGTCTATCACGGCCAATCTATTCTGGATGTATAGTGCACGTTTATAGTGAATGCATTACATCCATTAACTTGCAGTCTCTGTGTGTTTCATGGGGTATTTTTTGAAAAAAAGTGCTGTTAGTGTTATCTAATGGTCCATCCAGGCCATAAATGATGCTGTTTAGGATTTGCTTAATTGGCAGATAGAGATATTAATGACTAATGGGTGAAAATTAGTTGAAGGCAATTCCTCCCTTGCCTCATCTTTTTAATGCCAGAGTGGCCAAATATAAGAAAGTCAGGATATTAAACAAAGTTATTAGTGCAAACTACACATTTGTGTCTCGTCCCATACGACCTCGAGCATGACTGTTTATGATGATTCTCGTGGAACAGTTGTTAATGACACATTTACAACGGCGAAAACAAGTGAGTTGAATCACAAAGAGATCACGCTCGCTTAAAAAGTCACAAAATGAAATTTGTACGAAAAAACAAATATTCTCAGAGAGAGAGAGAGGTAGAGCAACGTGGTGTTGGGTGATGTTGAAAAATGTGAGGTTCGGAGGGGAGACGAATGGCTTCTATTAGGAGCGTTTAATCAGTGCTCCCAGTCTCCTGCGCCCCCCCCCCCCCCCCCTGGGGAAAGATTAATGGGTTCAGGATATTTCATCAGGCCCTCCACATCACTGCCCAGGATATGAGGATGTAATTGTGTCTGTTTTCGCCGTTGTTTCGTGTTCCAGGCAGACAAAGAGGAGCCTGCAGGTTGGACTGGGTTGGGAACCATAAGAAGTGGAAGAACACTGCTCAGAAAAGGAAAACGAGGGAAGAAGAGAGCGTAAATATGTAGCACATCTATGACATAGGACAGCGGGGAACTGAATTGTAATATATTCTCCAAGTCTTTTCTTTTGATTTAAAAATATATCGAGTCCAAATCTGAATTTGATATATTAACCCAAAGCAATATTGTAAGGATTAACCGGCACCCAAATAAACTCACTGGCATTCGACAGGCTCTCCTTCCCGGGGATCTCGTCCCGCCACACCCCCTTTGTCTTCCACTGGCATACCACGTGTCACAAATAATGAATTTTCCCAGCAATTATTCATACACTTAAATTATTAAATATATCACAAATTTAAACTCCAGTAAAATGTATAGTTGTACTTGTGTTGTTCACGTGTATTATCTGGTCAAAATGATGCATGGCGGTCCATTTCAAACATAAATGCACGACATTATAAATACAGTCGTGTCCTTGAAAATGATTCTGCACATAAGATTCTTCACTGTTTTTCTTTCCTCTTGAAAAAAAGGATGTTTGCTTTGCTGCCAATGAATCTCATGAAAAATGGATGACCTCCCAATGCTTTCCGCTGCCCATCGGTCCCCATATTTGCACAGTACCAAGGGACTACATTCAGGTTAGCATTCTCCTCCCTCCCTCCTTCCTTTCCTCCCTCCTTCCCTTGTTTTGGGGCTGAATAACTTAACACATATTTCAGCTTGGCACACTTCTGTACTGGGTCTCCACTGGGTGCCTCGTTCCCAAGCCCACACATGCTGTATTATTTAAAGTGGTTTGGAGTTCTGTGCATGTAATCTCCTGTTGGTGTAAGACCGGAGCGCCTCGCGGAGTGATCAGGCCGCTCCCCGTGACTTTGCAGGTGTGCCAGCAGCTCCGATACTAGAGGTCTGCTCATCTCGTCTAGCCAGAGGCAGCCGAGTTACAGCTCCCTCCTCATTGGGTCCTACTTTTTGCTGTTCTGTGCTTAGATTGTTCTATTTGAACACATTTTAAAAAGATGCAAGCAGTACAATACTCCAGGGATAATATATCAAAGGAAAGGTCTTAACTGCAAAGTTATTTATTACAGGACGTAGTCATCTGGACAATTTGTCATACGCCAGATAATAAAAATCTGGCAAAGGAAAAAAAAAGAAATATAAGACCAATGATGCTAAAGCAAACCAAGACAACACACACACACACACACTACAACTCAAACTAACCTGAGAGCTGATAACATAATGGAAATCAGAGTGCTGCGATTCAGCAAAATGACACATAAATCATGTGCAAGGGAGAGGATGCAAAATGCAGCAGTTGGTATGATGGATACAAATAGCCGTCTGATGTCTGGGATGCTCCCGTATAAATACTTGTCTGTGTTGCATTGGATATTTCACAGGAAAACTGCTGCACGAGTAATATTTGTGGACACACAATGACTCAAAAGAAGCTGTTCACGTTGCTGTTTCACGTTTGCCCTCTAAAAATAAGGTTTTTAAATGTTCTTATCGGTGTCACAAGGTTTTTTTCTTCTTCTTCAGAGAATTAGATGGTCTTTTTATGCCAAAATGTTGCAGCATCTGTAAAGTATCAGGCAAGACTCGTCCAGTATGCAGATGACTTGCCCACTGGAGGGCACTGGGGTTGAAAGACACTCACCAGATGGGCTCAGTGAAGCACGTCAGATGGCTGCGACAGCTACCTGCCCATTCTGAAGGACCCTGCCATCAACAGACCAGTACTCTCATTTGGGAATATACAGACATCTCTACAAACTGAGGCTGTGAAGACAAACTTTGTCAAAATGTACAGAACCTTATTTATAAATAGTGCAGATTACCAACTATGCCATGGCCCTGTTGATGCTCCGCCCACTCCTCCTCTCTACCTCCATCTGCCTGATGGATCATGGAGGTCTGGATCGTGGTCCATGCCTACTACCAACTATTCACACACTGTCATATTCATTGAATGTGGTTTAACTCTAATCTGTCCTTCTGGTCACATGACATCTATGACACCTGTCCATCCTGGAGAGGGATCCTCCTCTGTTGCTCTCCTGAAGGGTTCTTCCCCTTCCCCCCCCCGTGAAGGGTTGTTTGGGAGTTTTTCCTGATCCGATATCGACAAATTTGCACTCTGAGACAAATTTGTAATTTGTGAGAATGGGTTATATAAAATAAACTGAATAGAATTACAAGTGTTCCAAAAAAATAGGAAATATGGCAAGCAATTTTGGGAAATAAATAAGGCACAAAAGAAACGAGTGAAATGTTTGACTGTCTCATTGTGAACATCTTACCGCTTTAATGAAGAGATTGAACATGCTGAAACAGAACATGACATGCTGTATGGTTCAAATGAATTGTCCTTATATCTACACAGTATGTTTGAAGTGGTTAAATGTCACAATGAACCGTTAAATGCTTAAACTGTTGCTAAGGGGAACACCGGCGAAGACATCCTTTGGCCTGGGTGGAGATAAGATGGAGAGCCCCTCAGGCTGCTCATTCATTTGCACATCATCATTCATTGTAACATCGGATGCTGAGCCTCGGCTCATCGATGTGCCCACACTGCGCAGCCGCAGTCGTTCCAGGACACAGAGAGCCGAAGAGGGGAGACGCAACAATGGCCCTCGATAATTTAATTTTCGGCCAGTGCATTCTTTATTTCTTAGCCTTCGTCTTCGGCTTCATCGCCGTGGTTCCTCTGTCGGAGAACACGGAGGACTTCGGGGGCAGATGTCTGCTGTTCACGCGCGGCATGTGGCAGAACGAGAACATCACGGTGTCGAAGCAGCGCTTCATCGTGGAGGAGTGGGGCAGCGAGTCCTCCTGCAGCTTCATCACTTTTGTGGGGATCTCGTCCCTCATCCTGTCCGCGGTGCAGGCCTGGCGGCTGCTCTTCTTCCTCTGCAAAGGACACGACGAGTGAGTGACCGTCTCCCCGGGGGGCTCGGGCCCTTCGGACCGCTCTCCGGACGCCTCACTCTTAAAGCGCATGTTGCTGCGTCTCTTCTGCGCCCTGCAGTGCGCGCTGCTCGGGAAGAGCCATAGCCGGCATGCTACATATATATAAATAAATAAATATATATATATATATGTGCTAAGAAGAGAGAACACATGGAATGGACACGCCGATGAGTCACTGTTGTCCTGTATTGCAAAGATGGAGAGGATACACTTGCCTTTGAAAAAACATGTTTTGTAGTGAATGTGACGTCATAATTGCAACTTCCACAATGTGACGTATTATACAAACACTATTTACAACCTGACACTATTTTCACGTAAACAATAACTGAAGTAAAATCCTGCCGTGCAATAGCCCTACGTATGTTTGATATGTATAGTTCACATGGACGTGTTAACTGCAGAGATTTCCCAGCCGTTATCCTCTTTTTCTGTTCCCGTGTCGCCCGGTTGCAGCTCCCTCTTCAACGCCTTCCTCAACCTGCTGATCTCCTCCCTGGTGGTGATCACAGTCTTCCTGTCCAGCACCATCGTCAGCGTGGGGTTCAACATGTGGTGCGACTCCGTCACGGAGGACGGCACGATGCCGAGCAGGTGAGAAACTCAACTTTCCTGACCGTTGCGTCACGCAGTCCGGCGGTGCTTCTTCACACCAGCGTCTGTGTCTCATGTCAGCTGCGAGGAGCTGCAGGACACCGATCTGGAGCTCGGCCTGGACAACTCGGCTTTCTACGACCAGTTTGCGATCGCTCAGGTACGACTAGCCTTAATATTGTTCCAGACAGACACAATCCTGAATCAGTCATACGTACACTAAATGCCTCCCTCCTTCAGTTCGGGCTGTGGGCTGCATGGCTCACCTGGCTGGGCATCGCAGTGATGGCCTTCCTGAAGGTCTATCACAACTACAGACAAGAGGACCTGCTGGACAGCCTCATCCACGAGAAGGACCTTCTGCTTGGCCGCTCCTCCCGACGCCACTCTGACCTCAAGACAGGCCTGATCTAGAGACTAGAGGACGGACACACACACACACACACACACACACTCACTCGACCAGTCCTCTCTCTCCGACCATGAGAAACACCAACGTTTGCCTCTGGAGACAATCAAGTTAGCTTTAGCTCCCAATGATCATGGATCCGATCGAACGGAAGGTTTTACATCGGATCTCCAAAGGAAAGTTCTCAAACAAATGTCCCAGGGGTTGTTAATGCTTGAGAAATCTATTTAGTTTATTCATCCACTGTGTGCAAACCTCTCACACACACACACACACACACACACATACACAACCATAGTTAAAGTCCAACAGTATTAAAGCCATCTAAGGAAAAGAACACACTGTTTTTCTCAGCTCATGAATTTCTATTAAGCGCAGCATTCATGGCTGACGGCTCGTGTTATCTTTGTGAAACTTCTGCATGGACATAATGCATGACACATCAATAGGGTGATGGTTTTTAGATGTAAAGGGATGTTATTTAGTTTGATTTATTTTTAGGAGACTTCTTTGCATGCAGCTGCAAAGTAAAAATAAATAGATATGGCTGTTGCAGTGCATTCATACTTTAATCAGCAGTTACAAAGAGTGTTTTAAGAAAAGGACAAATTATACTTCAGAACATTTATGTATCGGGCAGATGGTCTAAAAAATGCTTTTAGCAATCTGTGAGATAAAAAAAAAAGAAAAAAACATCCTATGTTGCGCCAAATAGTAACTCAGGCTTCTCTTCACACTTTATAGGCAACAACCAATATCCGGTATGACTGCGAGTAGACGCACAAATGTCCCTGCATGCACCTCTCCCTGTTGCATACACATCACACACTCGCATATTGCCAGAGATTACAGGAAGATAGCAAATCAGCTCCTTGACCTTGATAGGCAACGACAGTTTTATTCAAAACAACCAAACTCACAAAGCGGTCGGAGCGAAGGAAACCTTCCATAAAGGCACTTCTTACAAAGTGGCCATAACCTTTTGGACAGGCGAGAAATGCAGCATCTAAGCTCAACGTGTCTATGCAGGACATGAGTTCACTGGGTATTGTTTTATTGCTCATGACAATGTGGTTTGACAGTACAGAGCAGAGTGTGTTTCTTCTTCTACACAGGCGTGTTCGCCGGATATTGCTTTGACATTCAAACGCAAAACCTCAAATACAACGATTTCCCTGAAACCTGTTATATAAAGATGTTTTACTGGGAACCATGTCATGAGTGTTATTGCCGATATCGAGAGGTCTCTGGAATCTCTGTGCCTGATGAGTCCTAGAATCCATTTGTGTGATTTCTGTCTGTTTTGTTTGTTGTTGCTTCATTCGATAAAGGGATTCGCTAAATAACATACAGAATCATCATCAATGGTCATATTTCTGTTTGGCCTCATATTAATGGCAATGAACTTGATACAAATCAGACATATTATTTTTGTCCAAAGCTCGATGAGCATTTGACATCACGGATAACACCTGAATATTAGTTTTTAAATAGAAATATAACGCTTTAAAAAAAAAAATTCAAAAAATATTTGAAAGTTGGATATTTTCGTAGATGCAGATATACAGCATAGAAGAATAAATAACATTTAGGATCGAGGATATTTTCTGAGATTCAAGCGGTTATAAAGAGGAACACTGTCAAAAGCATTAGTATTCATTCAGTACGAGTATATTCTCTTCGATATGAGATAAGATGAGAAAATTCAGAACATTGTGCTGTAGATTTTCTCCTAAGTGGAGCTGGGAATCAGCTGGAGACAGACGGCCTGGAAAGAAAAAGATGTGTTTCATCTGGTAGACATTCAACCTGGTGCTGTGAAGTGATGCAGCCCTGTGTTTTCTATCTCTCAGATAATTATCCAACAGTTCCAACATTGTGCTTCTGTCCACCTCCTCCAATCAAAGCCGTTTCCAAACTTCTCTACATTCATTTATGTGCAATTACAAGGCGGAAATATATACATACGCATTCAGTTCTGTGTAAGATCGGATGTACCCAAATCATGTATTGAAACTAAATAAATATTAGCATTCCATGGAAACACTCACACACATAGACAGAAAATCGTACATGAAGGAATGGCATGACTTTAGCACATTTGTACATAAAGCCATGGAAGCTACATTTTTCTGGGAATAATCTTTTTTCCCTTTTTTACTGCGAGAGTGGTTTAACGCCACAAACAGAGCCTTGCCAAAAGGCGGAGGTGTTCGGAGGCTCCTTCAGAAACAGGAAAAAAGAGGGCCCTGAAAAAAAAGAGAGGAGGCCCCAAGTCTCCCCCTGTGGTGGGTCTCAGTCACTGCATGGTCAGCCATATCCAGCAGCCCCACACGAGCCGTTTCATATGCAGCAGGTAGACGGCCAGGCCGTCCTCCAGCTCCTCACACACCCGCTGTGGGCGCCGCCGGTCTGTGCAGTACATGGCCACACCCAGGAATGACATCAGCAGGAGGAGGCAGGTGAACAGGGCGAGGTGTGGGCGCGGCGCTGTCGTCTCATAGGCTACAAACGGAACAGCAAAAACACTTTTTTTTTCTTTCACAATTTTGATTTGTAAATGAGCATTTGAATCGTCACATGCACAGATGGTTCTCTTTCCTGTTGACCTAACAAAGCAAAGTCACGTTTTATGGAACGTTTAATGTGACTATATGCGGTGTAGTGGAGGCCTTGTCACACACACACACACACACACACTGGGGCTCTCGGTGTCTCAATCGCTGTTAAAAAGGGGGCAACAGTAAAATGCTCCATCTTGAATGGCAGGGAACAAAGTATGTATAAAGTGACATTTAAAAAAAAAAACCCTTGACCTCACGATTAACCTAAATCACTTTTTGACTGAAACATCAACAACAAGTGTCAAGTTGTCATGTTGTCATGCACATTAATATAGTAAATTGAAACACTTTCAGACAGACTTACCACCTAAACAGTCACAAAAAAGAGGAACAGAGGCCAGTCAGTCAGCCAGAGCCGGCCAGCTGCTGAGCCCTCATAGGCTCGACTATCTCTCTGGAACAGACTCCACGGAGCCTCATTTGCATACCCAATTAATTACGAAGAGTAAATTACTTGCTGTTGTTCGGAAGTCCCACGGCTTTACATTAATTTTAAATAGTAAAGAATCCCCAAAGGACGACCGTTTACGATGCAATGTCAGGACGCATTTCGCCCGCTCTCTTTATTGCTAAGTGCGGGGAACATCCTGCTGCTTCACAGGCAATCGGGGATGGCACACATTGAGGATTTAACATTTTATTTTTTTATAAACAATACAAATTGCATTCATCTTGTTTAATGAATGCTTTCCCTCATTCTGGATCCTGCACAGCGAGTTCTCTGCGGTTGCACAAACACAGGCTGGACATGTGACTCACCATGTACCGTGGTCTCTGGATCCCGGAATCGAACTCTCCGCTCGCCTTTCCGCCTGTGGTTCGGTTCTGCGTCCGGCCCGTAGTTGGGACTGGGCCTCTTTAGGATGGAGGCGGGGACTTTGCCATTGGTTACCTGCGTCAGACACAGCCGAGGATGAAAGAGCCAGATCTTCTACACGCAAACTGCTTCTATCAGAGCAAACGTGAGGATTTAGTGCAGGTGTAGTTGGACCTACCTGAGGATCCAGCGCCTCCTCCTGGGGGTGGTGGGTGTCCTTTCTGTGGCGGACCTCTGAGTGTTTCTCCCGGGGGGAATGAGGAACGCAGCTGACGGTGTCTCGGATGGACTCTGCGGCAGCAAAGCGTTTGGACAGCGCCGAGACGCACTGACCCAGGGAGTCTAGGAAGAGAACCATGGCCGTGCATGAGGAGCGGCGGCCCAGTGCCGCTTCACACGGACCGGTGTGACGAGAGACGGCGACGCCGGGTGGAACACACAAAGGTAAACATGCAAATGGTTCTCGGAAAAGACAGCAGCGTTAACTCTGTCAGAGCCAGGCGGGGTTCAGCTTACAAACACTAAGTCAACAGCATCTAGTTCTTGTTTACCTTCACAGTATGTTTGCACTCAAAGAAGAACAGAAAAAGGAGTTCTGGTCAGACTCAGCAAGTTTAATTTTCTTCAATCTCCATAAAAAATACTTCCAATAAAGAGTTAAAAAAGGAGGTAAATGACTCTGGTTGCTCCTTCATTTACAGTGTGTGAATGTTTATGAACTGCTGTCAATGTTTTGTCTGTCAACACTGGCTAATGAGTCACTCAATGTCTGACTTAAACAACTAATACGTCAATGAGTTACTGGTCTGGGTCTCCATGGAGGAGACACAGACCGGCAGATAAACACAGTAAGTTTAAACTTTCTTTGCGAAACAAACAAGAGTAAAGGTTGTTCAATCTGTGAGAAAACATGTTCATAATTATAAAACTGAAGAGAAAATTGATGAGCCACTATTGTAACAGGTATTTGTTATTTATACATATTTTACCTCGTTACTTTGACAGGAATATGCTGCCTTGCTACACACTCGATATTAACACAGATAAGGAAAGATGGTCAGCTATTCCTCACCTTCAGTTTAGTTTTTTAACCAAGTCAATCAAATTAAAAACAGGGGTCACCTATTTAGGGACAGTTAAACCTATCAGTGGGGAGAAGTTCACCACATACTCCATTTGACATACCAATTCAACTCATAAACACAACAAATAGTGTTTAGAGACACGAGCTGTGACCAGCTAAACATGCATCTGTTGAAGCGTCAAAGATCTGTGTACACAAAACAAAAAGGGCACAGCGACCGCGTGTTATGACCGGCAACAACAGATCTGACCCCGCTCTCTCTCGCCATTTCACCAAAAGCGTTTCACACCATCTGAGGTGAACATCGAGGAGAGTTGTAAAACTTTGTCTTTATGCGCTGCAAACTTGTGTCTTTCTGTAGCCGGCCCGCTTCAGCCCCGCTGCCTCTGAACGCTGACTCGACAACAAGGCCGGTTTGTGAATATCGCTTTTTACATCACAGCAGTCTTCCCAAAAAAGACGCAGCGTTCAGAGTGTTACTGCAAGCCAAGCACGCGCAGCTCAACACAACGGTGTCCTCAAACTGTCACAGAGCTGCTTTTCTTTGTCGCTTTGCATAAAACAATCGCGTGCGACACGACTGCAGGTGTTTATTAATTTAACGTGGTCACGGACTGACGTGGGTTCAACTTTAAAGGGTGAGTGGATGGCTTTAAAACTCATCCTCACTGTGCTGTGCGTCTCCAAAGCAGAGAGAAGACGACTTGTTCGGAAGTTTAACGTCACTGTTCCGGTATTGTCGTGTTCTCACGAGACAGGGAGGGCGCCACCTTTATGCTTCAGACTAAATGTTAAATCCTATACGGCCGTGTTTGCTGATCAGTCAGGATGACAGCAGTGTTGACTAATCATAGGTTAGAGCACTTATAAGCTAGAAAGCTTCAGCCTTGACCCTTTCGGTCAGCCACTTTCTTCTTCTGTTTAATTCTGATTGTTGTATATTCTGCTGATCGAAAAAAACTCAAACTCAAACTCAAACTGTGCCACACTGCGTCCATCATCCTGGGTGGGGGGGTTACCTGAATATTCAGTCTTGCCGATCTCAACATAGACAGTAGCCATAAGCTCCAGGCTTCTGGCTGTGATGGGGTGGTCGTTACCAAAGGCCCTCTGGTGGATCTTTGCAGCCTGAAAGATTCATTAACAGAGGGCAGAGATTTTAAATTGTAAAACAAGAGTGCCATCAACAACTTGTATTCAATTAATGCGTTTAAAAATCGAGAAAGGACGCAAAGAGAATGATGTACACACCTTACCGCTGTATTCTAAAGCAAGATGCGGTCTGAAAGAAAAAGGGGAATTGCATCGTAAAACAAATAGCGTCCTTTCTTTTCCCATCTAAACGCAGCAGCAGCAGCAGCGCCTGACCTTAATCTAACGGAGTGGCCCGTGCTGCATTGCCAGGTCAGCGTATTTGTTTTAGCAGCATGAGAAATCTAAAAGCGTGCGCTGTGATTAGACTTTGGGAGCATCCTCAGGTGCATTGTGGGGGAAGTGGAAACCTTTTATCTCTGCCAGCACTGACGGACCCTTTTCTATTAGAGTTACAGAAGGCATGGCGCTCTCAGGGTGGTTTACTGACTTGTGCCCTCTTCTGCTCAGTGCGACGCGAGATGAACACGATGCGGGACTTTGAGAATCTGCCAGCTGCTCTGCTCATATCGGCTCTGGAAAGTCAGCCGAAGACATTCATCACCCTCACATGCGCCTCTAGATGTAGAGCAAGCTCTGTTTGGTGTGACGGATGTCAGCTTTGCTGTTCCAACTCCACACTTCCTTTCAGTTAGTAATGGACACGTGTCAGTTTGCGCTGCTTGAGAACATCTGATCGGCGGAGACAGAAAAGCCCTTCGGCGGCCCAGAGGACTTCTTAAGACGAAAGATTCATTACAACTTCCTGTCGAATAGAAGGAAAGACTCGGACTGAGGTTTATGTTAGGGTAGTATGGACTGTGAGGCCCCCCCCCCCCCCTTCGAGAAACAAACGCTAATTTGACCAATTTGTGTTTTTTATTGTGTTTGTACTTTGCATAGTCCTCTCAGGGAAGGTCTGCAAGACAAGATCAAAGAGTGTAATAATCAAATTCTAGCCTGTTGTTATTGAGCCAGAAACCAAAGCACAGTCAGTGCCATCTCATTATGAAGCGCCGTGACCAGCCCCCAGTTGAGCAAGCCTTCCACCCTCTGTCACCCTCTCTGGCGATCAGGTTAAATGGCCTTATCCCAACAATGACAACAGAGGCACAACATACAGCCTTACAAAGTCCCCGGGCAACAGGAGACACCAGATCCAGATAAGACGTTCCTTCCCTCACACTCGCGCTAAGTGCGGTGTCTCTTTTCTCCACATTTACAGAGAAATCACTTGAAGCAGGTGTTTCACTTTGAAAACATTTCTAAACATGACAAATAACTATGACATGATAATAATAGCAACTTAAAGTGTGTGTTTTTTTTCTTCAAACTGTCACTACTACAAGCCAAATATTCAGTTCTGTGTTCTTGTAGTAAATTATTTATCTCAAGATTATTTCAGTCCGAGATGAAGCTAATCTCAGGGTTTGGCTTTATTAAACGGATGTGAACGCTCGAGCAGCTGCTCTCGTATTAAAACTGAATACAGGAACAAATGCAAATATAGTTTGCTTTGTTACAACTAAATCAGTACCTATTTTCAATTCAGCTCTGTGAAATGACACATACATATATATACACCGTAAAAGTGAAATATAAGTTTTCACTCCTGATGAGCCGCTGAGCCCCGAAACTCCCAGAACACGAAGCGCCTCATTAATTCAACCGCAACGGAAGCGACTGCAGGACACAGTTTTACCTACTGTTTGCTCAAGATGCAGAGCTGGGCTAGCCGCTCGAGCTGCTGTGCCTGGGAGGCCTGCTCCGACAGCTCCTCTGGGGTCGTCCATCCTCCAGAGCCCAGCGTGGCCTCCTCCTGAGGCCCTGCTACACAAACACAGGGCATGGAATCACAGTCAGTCCACCAGAAAGCCACTCCGTCTTTCCCTCTGCTTGTGAGTCTCTCTCTCTCTCTCTCTCTCTCGCTCTCCTTTGATCGCTTTCCCGCAGCACAGAGGTTGAACAATAAAAGCCCCAAAAAGCGTCGCTATCTGGCTATCAGCCTGTCTGGCACTGCTGCCTGAACTTGAACAGCAGAGTGGAGCCAACTGAGGACTGGAGACAAGAGAGCAGAGATAAGGGCAGCAGAGAGAGAGAGAGAGAGAGCGGATAAGGGAGTCAAACAACACACTGACCACGCCCACACTGTAACACTGAGACACACACAGGCACACGGTGACACACAGTTTGTACTCCACACACCAAACACACACACGATAATGGAGGTGGTCGTGAACGACACCGTTGTAAGTTCCAACGAGGTATTTGACAGGTTAAGTCGTTTGTTTGCGTTACAATAAACCACGGGATTAAAAGTGTGTGATGTGTGGGTAAATACTGAGGAGGGCACGCCGGAGAGTGAAAGCCGGAGAAGTCCAGCATTCACTCCAAGTGCTGAGTCAGGGGCTTCAGTATTCTAGCGAGACACGGCTCCTAATGAGAAAGAGCCATCCGTCTTCTCCCGCGTCGGTCCACACCGTGCCCACGCCACACTGCGCTGCTGCCTCAGCAGAGGAAGAGGAAGAGGAAGACGTCTGGAGCGGCAGCAGGTGATGAACGAGCAACCTCGCAGCTCCAGCAGGTGTATTGTAAACAAAGACGGACTCGGGTAAAATGTGATGTCATTTCATATCGGCGTAATAAATGAGCAGAATAGGTTTTCAGGTGTGACGGCAACACGTCGTGTGATAGTGAGGAGATTGTGGATGCAGCTTCCAGAGGCTACACCTGGAGAGCTGCCCACGGCCGGCAGCTGCAGTGCATCTGGGGCTTTGCTAACAGCCTCAAGATGAGATAGTACATGTCATTTTGTTTAATACTACTTTGCTTTACGCACCATTCCCAGTGATGCGGGCCGAGAAACAAGAAACAGTCAACGGGTCGGTCTATTGTTTTGTAGTAATTCCCTTAAAGTTAGGAATTTGAGAAATGGATTAGAAGTTTAGAGGATGATAATGTGTAACTTTAACAGCGAAATAAATCTATAATTCAGTATATAAGATGACTATGAATTAAAAAAATAAAGACATTGTGAATTTGTATGACGGCCACGTTCAACTAGAGCACCTCTTTTTAGGAAATTCTTCTGAAGATACAATTTGAGCTCAACACATATAAAACTAGAATGGGCACTCGGTAGAGCGCATACCTTCACATATCACAAGATTGGGCATTGAATTATGAACATTTTGGCATTAGTTGCATGCCAATTGGATAAAAATTTACCGCGCTATGGTAAAAAGAAAATGTTGACCTTTCCTTGACCTTGACCTTTGACTCGATCGATCCCAAAATCTAATCAAATGGTCCCCGGATAATAACCAATCATCCCACCAAATTTCATGCGATTCGGTTTAATACTTTTTGTGTTATGCGAATAACACGCATACAAATAAATAAATAAATAAATACACGGCGATCAAAACATAACCTTCCGCATTTTCAATGCGAAGGTAACTAAACTTTCAGCCGATCTGATTGTCGCTGAAAATACTCGTTATGTAGCTTAGTAATTTATTAGAACAAAATAAATGAAACAAAATGAACACCATCTCTACATTACTTTTAATTATCAAAATAAAGTAAAGTCATTCAAAGTCAATTTAGATTATATCCAAGTCTGCATGATGTATTCACAGTTCATACTGTTGATGTATTTACAGTATATTCCCAGAAGTATTCTTCCATATCTGGATGTCAAAGGTACTTGCCTGTGCTCCCGTGAAGAGTGGTGAGCTCGATCAACGCCACCTCATAGAACATTTTCTCAGCCTGGATGAACTGGAGGGCCTTCTCATCTGTTCATAGGTGAAGGATCAGTCTCAGTTGTTGAAGTCAAAAACAGCCTTGCTTTTTCTTTTGGTCCTCTCTCCTGAATAATCCCCGCCAGGAAACAGAAAGTGTCGTAATCTAAAGCGGATTGTTGATCTTGAGGTCGGGGTTTTGCAAATACAGACGTCGGTGTTATTGCTTATGAGCTGTGAGCGACAGTTGTTGGTCTTTGTTCAGCATTTCAAGAAGTTTAAAATGCTGAACACTGTATTTCATCTGATTACGCCACATTTGTATCAAATCATTTTGTTTTCGGGCCGTGTGCAGAATCCTTTTGATCGAGCTGAATGCCACTTTTGTTTCCATGAAACTATACTCTCTACAAAAAGCGTCCTAAAAATAGGGCCTCTTCACTTTGTCAGTTCGCACTGAGAGTCCGTCCCACTGTAAAACGACACCGCTGATGCTTGTCAGGTGAATTCAAAGACCAATGGGAAGAAGAATGCTTTAAATAAACACAGCCCTGGCTGCCTGAATGTCCTACTTAACACCAGATCTCCAATGTGACTCACAATATAAATTACATTTCAGGCATTTCACTTTATTTGCCTATTCTTTAAGATATCTCACATACAACTAAATACCTCCAACTCTTCTAATGAGTTTGGAAAGATGGACAACACGTTTTCAGCTAAGCATGGAACTGAAAACCACAGCAGCTGGTTTCCATCATGATGTCACTTGGACAATAACGTCAGTGTGCAGGCGAGCCACAGATCCAGCAGAACAAAGTAGACGCTACGCAGTTTAAATCCTAGGTGTGCATTTGCACCTCAACAAAAGTAAAGGACAGTTATCAAACGGAAAGATACAAAATTATAATTCTGAGGAGCAACAAAAAAAAATGTAGGAATGGCTGAATGTTGAAAAAGCTATTTGTGTACCATCTGAATAATCTGTAGAAAACAACACAAATATGACATACCAGGTCCTGTGAGGAAAACCCAGTACTTTTAATAATACTAAAGTGTTTTTGACATATTATGAGATATGCATTGTACCTCTGGGAGTCACCTGGCAAAAGGCGAGTGCGTGTGGACCATCTGGGAGGGAGGATTAGGGCAATAGCATCATTAAAGGTCAGTCTACCACTTCTGCCTGCTATTTTTAGCCTGGCTGAACCACAACAAGAATCCCACACAATCCTCCCCAGTGAATGTGTGCCTCACTAAGCGCGGACGCGGACACACACACACACACACACACACACACACACACACACACACACACACACAATAACTTACATTACCGCGGGCACTGTGATTTCAGTGTCCCCGCAGCAGAGTGGTGCTGCACCACTCTGCACTCAAATAAAGTTCCCGATGAACTCTAGCCAGTAGAATTATAAATCATAACATCAAATATGACTACATGTTTTACTACTGTGACTATGTAATACTAGTCCTATATGAACTGCATATCTAAAGTACATTTAATGTAAATGTAAATATAGGATATGCCCAGATTTATATCTCTCATTCCTGTTTATTTAAGTTTAAAGTCAAATCGTCTGGGTCGGCACGCTTTCCACGAAATGCGTATCAGAAAAGAGTTTTTGGCTTTGGACAAAGGTCACTTGTCGATAATGCCCGCTCTGATAATGATACATCAAGCCTCATGTAGATTCAGCAGTGGTGGATTGACCCCACGGGATGAAATGTGTGGAGAAACAGCAACTTCCGTTGTCATGAGCATTTGTGTGAAACCCTAAAGTTCCCAGATCCTCCTCCGGTTTGAGCACATTGACCCTCCACCTTCATCCCTGGAGGGCGGTGCAAACATCACGACGTCCTCCTTCAGCTGCTATGATGCTCATGAGAACTATCAGAATCAAAGCAACTCTTTTTTCTATTAATTGTACGGAAAACGTCCTCATACTTTCAATTATATTATTAACGAAGGCACCATCAGATGCATTCCTACTGCATTATGTTATTACAAATATAATGTGTGTGACTCATAAACACTTTAACATATTTTGAATTGCCTCTCTCTTTTGCTGACCGACTAAACAATGTGAGATGGAAGTACATTTTCTCACAGTGAAAGTAAAATAATATTCCAAGGTAAGTAATTACACATAAAAGGACACAGTTTGACATGACACCATTACTACTGATGACATTATGTAACTAGAATGGGCACTCGGTAGAGCGCATGCCTTCGCATATCACAAGATTGGGCATTGAATTATGAACATTTTGGCATTAGTTGCATGCCAATTGGATAGAAATTGACCGTGCTATGGTAAAAAGAAGATTTTGACCTTTTCATGACCTTGACCTTGACCTTTGACCCGATCGATCCCAAAATCTAATCAAATGGTCCCCGGATAATAACCAATCATCCCACCAAATTTCATGCGATTCGGTTTACAACTTTTTTTGTTACGCGAATAACACGCATACAAATAAATAAATAAATAAATAAATACACGGCGATCAAAACATAACCTTCCGCATTTTCAATGCGAAGGTAATTAAGTGCTGCCTGTCAACAGATTTAACCCCGTCATGGTGAACGCCCCCCATGAGTAGACGCCTCTAGAAGTGGCCGACCGATGGCTAACGAGGAAGTGAAGCTCAGCAAACCTATTTTGGAAAATGGACAGTCAGGGGTACCGCCCTGCTGAGGGAGATAACCTGAGCTGGCGAGTTAAGTGTTGGTGTGTCTCAGTAACGGTGAGAAGAGCCTCAGAGGTAATACACCCGGCAACGCAACCTCTCTCCATTATCTCTGTGTCCCACACTCCTTTAGTTCAGAGAAGCAGTGAAGTGGCGATGAACAGGCCTGCCGGTGCAGATACAGGTTAATTAGTGCTCTTCCACTCTGTTGTGCAGAGATAAGAGCGCGCAATCCACTTAAGAGACAGACACTTAAGAGACTGCACACAACATGAAGCATTCTGGGACAAATGCGTTATAATCTCGCCCACAGACATCCACTCACCCCCCTCCGGTTTACACTGGTTTCTATAAAGGCTCTACGTCCTTCATTGTGCTGGAATTTGCCGCGCCTTCAACCACAAACAATCACATTCACCTCACGGAAAGAGAACGCTAGTGCTATCGCTCACCCACAAGATAACACTTACAATTCTGAAGGGACGGGAGGAGTTAACGTGTCGGATGTGAGACGGGGAGTGAAGTTTTCCCCCGGAGTTAGTAAAGGATACAATTCTTTTCAGTGATGAAGAGTTCTGCAATCTGTAAATCACAGACAAGGGACATGGTTAACAGTGAAAGAGTCAATCCCCAACATCACCCCCGGGTGTGTCACTCCCTTGTCATGATGTCCTGTGGCGCGTCCTCGCAGCACCGGCCGCTCAGGTTAACTTCCATCACAACGATCTAAAGTTGTGCTGTCGAGGCTTCGTTTTGACATCAGGGAAATCCCTCCAGGCATTACACCCCAGAATTACGATTACTTCCTCGCATTTGAAGGAGAGCCTTGAAAAGGACCCCAGACTTTGGTCTGACCGCTCAGCCTGTGACCTCACACACAGCGGGCCAGACGTGAACTGAATACGACGGCATTCGTAACAAAGTGACGACGGCGATGCTTTCTGTATCTCATTTATCTCGCTCAGTCCTACTCAGAAGGTCAACGCGGGGACACATGATGGACTGTGCTCTGCAATTTGACATTGGTGTTGGTGATGCCAAGGTTGAATGTGGCTTGTGGTGATGGTTGACGTTCTGAAGGATATGTGATGCAAATGTGTCAACACAGCTGTGCAAGGACACGATGGAGCAGATTATTGTGGTTGCACGGCAGTTACATGTTATGTGGTGTATGTCGTTTAACTCACATGAGTCATAATTTGTCATTCAAAAAACAATTAAAGGCGCACCTAAGAACATTCACCACTTGACTTATTCTATTGCTTTTTAGTCATCTGATTTTCTTTTTCTTTTTCTTTGTATGAATTAAGTTGAATTGCATAACATGTATCTTATCCTTCGACTGTACTGTGCATCTGACTGCACTAATTTGTTTACTTTGTTGTACTATTTTTAACTGTTGGTTTCACGATATGTTTTGTATGTATTGTATTTTGTCCTTTCTGTGGACCCCAGGAAGATTAGCGGTCGATTAGGCGTCAGCTTATGGGGATCCAATAAATAAACAAATAAACAAATGTGTGTGTGTGTGTGTGTGCCCAGTCTTCAGGCATCTGGCTCACCTGGTGGAGGCAGTTGGGCAAATAGGTGAAGCTCTGCACATGGGTCAGGCCCAACAGGCAGCTGAGGAAGCAGTGGAGGGCGGCCTGATACTCCCCCTGCTGCTGGAGCTGCTGCCCCAGCTCAAACAGGCCCTCCCTCCCCCTGGTCAGCATCCCCAGTCCCAGACAGAGCCAGCGCTGCCTCCCATCAGAGCTCCACCGGCCGACGGCTTCCTTTTCCCCCCGCCCCTCCACTGAAGCACTACAGGTAGAAAGAAACAGCCACACACAGGGAAAGATGAAAAGATATGCAGCTGTGCACACGGACCCAGCCAGAGAGGGGCCGGCAGAGGAGTGAGCAGCTCTGGTCTGAGCACGGGAAGTCGAGGACAGGTGGGAGAGAGCAGGCTGAGGGAGCTCCGGCGACTCACACAGGAAAGATCCATTCCCCTCCCTCCTCCCAGGCTGCACCGGGAAAGGAGGACAGAGGAAGTCGGGGAGTATTTGCTGCTTGATTGGCAGAGCTGTTGACCAATCCCTGCTCTGCTCATGTACAGTAGCTCTGCCAGCGTGTGCTTCACACACTGGATCCCTCTCCGGTCCTTGAAATCGGAAACTGCAACGCCGTGTTGATGGTGAAAACCAAATACAGTGTGCTCATGTGATGTTTATCTAAATGTAGTATAGAATAAGATATGCATTTCAAGCGGTTTGACCTCATTTCCCCTGCTCATGCAGTGCATTATGCATGTCAACAGTCCAGTGTCTTAGGGAGCCATTTTAAATCATATTGCCCCACTTATGTTTTATAAATGAGAAGTGCAGAAGATTGCAACGACAAGCAAACTGTAATAAATGCTGTGTGAGGGTGTTTCACGCTCCCTTTAGAAAAAGCAAGCTTTTCTACATTCCCTAAAGCACAGCAGAGAGCTGATGTCGTCTCTCTATGAGCGAGAGAAAGCACTCACTATCCAAACAAGGACGCCAAATATGTATTCACAAGGAGTGCCTCCTCTGGATGTGTGCTCCCTTCCCGAATAAACATTAACGCGTGGCCGATCTTTGCCTGGAGAATCGACGGATGATCCAGAGGATCATGAATGGGTCTCGACATTGAGAGCGGCCCTGCTCCCCCCGCCATCGCTCCATTTGGACACATGGTAGTAGCTGGAGGAAATGCATGGGGGGAGACACAAAGCAAATGGGCAGAGTCAGTCTCCATTAGTGTCCGATGCACCGGGCGAAGCTGGAGGGGGAGTGGTCGTAAGCGGCAGCGGACGGGGGACCGGGGCGGTACACCGGCTCTGGCCGGTCAGACACAGGGAACTGTGAACAGGGCCCGTTTTGGACTCGATTATGACGATTCAGGGTCGCTTCATCCCTCCCAACCGGAGTACCGAGGAACAGACAGGTGATACGTATCTCAAGAAGTCCCTGTGCTCGTTATGCTGAGCGGTTAAGTTCTAGTTCTTTGAGAGAAATCAAAAAGGTACAGACTTTTGGATATCATTCTTCATTCTTTTTAAACTTATGTATTCATTTTACACATCAGACACAGAACAAAGACTACATTAGGCAAAAAAGCAGGAGGAAACTATCTAAATGTGCAAAAAATATAAAGAAAAAGCAAAGTAAACACAGCATATGGAAGCATATGACTAAGTTACTGATGGTACACTGTCCATACATTAGTTCATTCAGGTGTCTGTATTTTAAAGGCGATACTCTTTTGTGCCAGGGAATCTACCACGGGATTATTATTAGAATGTCTGTGAATAAATCCACACATTTTATTCACGTTTTAAATGTTCCTGGTATTTTAAATGTAAATAGATGGAGAACCTAACCAGATGTTAAAGGTGACCATTTCAAAACTTTCTTCAAATTTATATAATTTGGGGATGTAAAATCTAAAACTATACACTCGTACGCATTCATACAAATTCACAATTCTTCCAGTCACACAGATAAATATGTCAAATCTGTCCACTGTCTAAATCATATGCCACAGACATGCAACATATTAGAACTGAATACTCAAATGAAGGTAACTCTTGGCCCACTTTTAACTATTGTCACGCATGCGTCAGATTTATAGCTATTTTATAGCATATTCGACCCTGTATTTTAATGCAGTTTGGAGTCCCTGTAGTACTCTACACCGAGTACAACGTTGCATATCATAGATTAGAGAACTGTTCAGCACTAGTGAAGATTTACATTTTTCCAACCACCCTCTGCTTCTCTAAACACGTTAATATGAAATAGTTTCTTGGAAGATTGACTAATTTGATTTAGTGGCACCACAGGGCTGCAGGTCATTCTCTCACATTGTGCTCCAAACACTTCCTCGTACATGTACCGACAGTCATTTTGACAAAGATATTGACTGATGTTTGCTACTCTACAGCGCAAGAATGGAAACCCACCTGTAATTGGAGTATTGATCGTCTGTTTTACGGAGTTGGTGGACAAATACATCAGTGTGATCAGTAAACACTCTCCACACCACCCGATACCAGGGAAGCCAATACCCCAGACTAATGCAAATGAATGGTGAGCAGGCCCCGCAACAGGGTGCAAGAAGAATGAAACAGTGACTATCCACAGATATAAATTGTCATCAGGTTATTGCAATGCAGTCAACCTCAATAAATTCAATTTGTGTTAATGCTTTGTAGAATATAAAACTACAATGACTACATATTCAGCTAGAGGGTTAAACTAAATAAATGTTCTGAAAAACTCTGACTGGATATTTGCTTGTTCCTCTTCTTCTAAATTACCATAAAGTCCTTAATATGAGATGATTTCATCAACTATTTGTCAGAATAATGCATTTTGCATTGTCCAGCAGGTTTGCAGAGGAACATTGCATCTCTTGTGTCCTTGTGCCGTTTCACGACACTGCGCATACCCTACATCAGCATGTACTATTTATATTTCCTGCATTGTGCACATGCTGCCTCTCTATGCAATTTTTTTCCGTTGCCTCGAGGCCTCTGGTATGGAATATTTGACTACGTGCCTTGCTCCAATGATGAACACGTACTCCTTTTGATTTAAGGCACCACACAGATCCTTCATAACTGAGTCTTCCGAGTCTAAAAGGTGAAGCAAGCTCCACTGTAACACACATCACACCTTGCATCCTTGCGATGATCTACATCTTCGGTGCCTCTGGATGTTGGAGTCTCCAGTCTTGGCCCACTGTTTAAACCCCTCCACTCCCCATCCCTCGAAGATGCAGGCTCTGGCAGTTTAATAGGCTTGGACCGGAGACCACCAGCTACTGAAAGGCAGTTTATGACCTCCATGTAATCAGCAGTAAATGCTGCCACCATCTGTCTCTTTTTACTCAATTATCTGACCCAGTGACTTTTACTGACAAACACTGTTCAGGTAAACAGTAACGCAAATCCCCAGCTAAGACGGTGGCACATCGATACATCATCTCGCATGCTTTCTTTTCGGTCAGCTCTCATATCGACAGTGCTTTAGTTATGAGCGGAACATACTCGTAGGAATCATAGATCTTTGTACAATTTCGGCTTTGGGGGAGTTATAACTTGAATCCTAATTACTGATTAATTGTCAACGGGTAACACACAGTATAAACGACACACTCAGCATGACTAACACTGTGCATCAAGAGCTGTATTTACTTAAAGAAAACAGTCTCCTAACTGGGTTCATAATGATTCATCACAGTATGTTAAAATAAATTAATTAAGAACTGTTGATGAGAGGGAATGCCTCGTACAGCACTTTTGCTGGTCTCGTTTTCTTTTGCTCCCCTCTTGCACACCCTAGTGGACAACTCGTGGATGTCCTTTTCAACAAAGCTTTAAACGGGGATACAGTGCATCTCTGTTTTTAAAGAAAGGTCTCATCGTCAAACATTTTAATGCCAGACATCACTGGTGTGAGAGTCATTTGTTTGTTATATGGTTAATCATCACAAAGGCTACCAACTATGCCATGGCCCTGCTGAGACTCCGCCCACTCCTCCTCTCTACCTCCATCTGCCTGATGGACCGTGGAGGTCTGGATCGTGGAATATGCCGACTACCAACTATTCATTCACTCTGTCATATTCATTGAATGTGTTGTTACTGTGTTTTCATTGTGTGTAATGATTCCTTCTGGTCACATGACATCTATTGTTCTGTCCATCCTGGAGAGGGATCCTCCTCTGTTGCTCTCCTGAAGGTTTCTTCCCTTTTCCCCCGTGAAGGGTTGTTTGGGAGTTGTTCCTGATCCGATGTGAGGTCAAAGGTCAGGGATGTCTATGTGTACAGATTGTAAAGCACTCTGAGACACATTTGTAGTTTGTGAAAATGGGCTATACAAATAAACTGAATTGAATTGAATTGAAGCAGACTAAAACAGAACAAAGAGAATGTGTAGCAAAAGGTGAATATTACAGTCGTAAGACTACGATGCCGATATCAGCAGCAGTGGAAGAAATGTATGACTTAAAAGGGTTGTGTCATGAAAAACTGATTTTGTGTATCTTGAGTACCTCACTGTGGAATAAGACACACCAGTCGGCTTTATGTGGTGGACTTCATGAACAGTGACCCAACAAGCCATTCAGATACAGACACATTCAAACTGACGGGATTAGAAGCGTGTGTTTTTTTAAACATTAATGCATGTAAACATGTATAAACCTGAATGAGCATCACCACAATGTAAACAAACTCTTAGCACACAATGACATGTCTCATGTAAATGTCAGAAAATATAGCTCTAACTTCAACCATTCATATACTGTAACAGAAACACCTCTGTGGGTCTTTAAACTATTGTGGATCATATTTTATTAGTTGATTATATATTTTAAATGCAAAATCAAACCAAGTGGTAACCACAGCTTTTCAATGAATACATTTTGTTGAATAGAAGTACAATATATCCCTCTGAAATGTAGCAAAGTAGAAGTAATTCTACCTCAACATGAATACTCAACTACAGTACATCATGAAATATACACCACTGCACATAAGGAGGTGGTACTAAGCCTTTACTAATGTGCGACAACAATTAACGGACAACAATTGTTCATTAATGGGAGTAGAACCGGTCCAACTGAAATCACCTGAGAGAATTAGCTGATGCTTTGAATCCTAAAAACATCAATCCCTGTTCAATCCCTGGTGTCTCACAGCCTCTTTGCTTATTCTGTGAGATCAAGGCCTCCTGACGGCAAAAAGGAAGTCAGGGTTTCTTTTCTCTGTGGGAGGTTTAACTGAGAGACAACATCATTTACTTCTGACTGTCACATTTAAATGTCCGTGACTGCTCACCTGCTCTGCGTCGTCCTCTTAAACTCCAGAAAACCGTCACATGTACACTACCGTTCAAAAGTTTGGGGTCACTTAGAAATGTCTTTATATTTCAAAGAAAAGCACTGTTTTTTCAATCAAGATAACATTAAATTAATCAAAAATACACTCTATACATTGTTAATGTGGTAAATTAATATTCAAGGTGGAAGTGTCTGCTTTCTAATGAAATATCTCCATTTCCATCAACGATCACTCCAGTGTTCTAATGGTACATTGTGTTTGCTAATCTCCTTAGAAGACTAATATCTAATTAGAAAACCCGTGCAATTATGCCAGCACAGCTGAAAACAGTTATGCTGGTGATATAAGCTATACAACTGGCCTTCCTTTGAGCTTGAAGTTTGAAGAACAAAATTAATACTTCAAATATTAATCATTATTTCTAACCTTGTCAATGTCTTGACTACATTTTATATTCATTTGATAAATAAAAGTGTGATTTTTCATGGAAGACACGAAATTGTCTGGGTGACCCCAAACTTTTGAATGGTAGTGTATCTCTACTGTACCTCTCGGCTCTCTTTCTATTCTCCTCTTCTATTCCTGCTGTGTTGTCAGCCGCCTCACCCGCCGAGGAAACATGACGTCATCGTGTGAGATCGGAACACCGACGCAGCCGCTCGCTCACCAACAGGGACGTCGTGATGCGTACAGTCGCATGATGTCACGGGCCTTGCAGACCCCTCGCTCACGCCATATGTCAAGACGGCAAAAGTCCTTTTAAAGCATCCGAGTCAATTTTCAATTTGAACAAATAAATAAGTGACACACTAATGCAAAAAAACACAAGCTAAGTGCAATCAAGCTAATCCCAGCAGATCGGCCGAGGAGACGGTTGCACCGGCCACGTCGAACCAGATGTCCAGCTCACAGTGCACGCCTTTAAGATGCGAATGTCTTGTCCACACGGCGTCAACTCACAGGGGGTTGCCATGCCAACTGGCAACCGCCTCAGGGTTTTTCTCGTTGAGCGATAGGTCACATGGTTAATGCCTGTGATGAATTCAAATAGGCATGTGCCACCTGTCAACACGGCTCAAGTATCAACGAGACGTCTGCGGCCTCAGCGGCCCTGTTGGTGACCATCGTTTCATCACTCTCCCTCACCCGTGTTTCAGCCTCTTCCTGCACAATCGTGCAGGCGTGGGCCACTCCATCAAAGTGGTTACACGTGGCTGCGTTCTCCTGTTCAAGGTGTCCGAGTGGAAACATACTGATGAGATCTGGGAGGTTTTCATAACACCACCAACGCCCAGTGATTTACGAGCCGGATGCAAACAGATCTTCAGCTGCCAGCCACAGGACGGGCAAGTGTCTCAAGCTGAATCTGACGTGAGAGGGAGAAAGTCAGCTGCAAGGGAAGGCTGTTTGCAGTTTTCACCACTAGGAGTCTAAATTGAGCCACAAAGAACCACATAACAGCCACAGCTGTTATCCCTCTGTGAGCTGCTGCAGCGTCAGCACTGAAACAAATACAAATAAAAGCAGAAAAAGACACACGTTTGGGGATTGCTAAATCAAGAAATGTGCATTATACTGCAGTTTTAATGGGAATTGAGTGTGAAAACAACTGTTAACAAATCACTCGGAGTGTTTATAATGCGTGTCTTGAATATACATTTAATCTCAAATTCCTGATAACGATTATATTTTCACTTGCAGCGCAAACAAAGCCTCTAACCAAGCATTAGCTTCCTGAAGATAATTTCTTTCATTTCTAACCAGCTCGCTGCGTGGATCTACTGATGTGATCCTCTTATTCTTCCTCTCAGCAACAAAGTTGTTTTTTAGGGAAATGTCTCAACAGCTATTCGATGGATTGCCATGCAATCTAACACATATTCATATTACTCTCAATTTATAATAACTTCCCAGGCTTTTATTCAACCAATATCAACAACAAGGTGGTTCATGAGCAAAACTAATGACACACTGGCCTCAACTGTAGTTCGTATAGTGCGTAACACTTACATGGTGAACATTGAACATATTGTACCTCATAAACATCAGCATGTCAGCATTGGTAATGTGAGCAATTTGAGAATACTGATTTATTTCAGCATTTAGCTCAAAACACAGCACAGCCTCATAGAACTGCTTTGAAATGTCGATCTGTTGAAACTGAATCTGTTAAAATGTGCATTAGCATGTGCAACCCATCGCGTCCTTGTGTGAGAGCTCCTAAAACAGCGCAGGGACGGCACGCTCCTAATCTGATAAACCGAAGCACTTTGCAGATCCCATTTCGTTGTTGCTCTTATTACATGCTGGTAATTTGTTGTATATTACTGTTGATCAGAGTAGCGAAGTGTAGCCGAGCAAAGCCATCGGAGCAAACAGCCCCGTGGTCTCAACTTCTGCTTTTCAATGCAACACGGAGGAAACTTAAATGTTAAATCTGTTCCCCCTGCTTGACTTCAAATATGAAACCTCCTGCGTGTAGAACAAGAAATTACACAATTAAGTTGGACTTTTCTGAATATTCTTCCACGTCGTGGTTCCAGCTCCCTGTAACAGTAACCTCCGTGCTCGATATCTTCCATCGAGTGAACGCTTTGATGTGAAGAAGAGCAGTGGACAGGCCTGTGAGAGGTCTTTAGCTCGGAGAAGCAGACTTGTATCGAGCCTTTGTAAATCCATCCAGACAGGCATGCAAGGCGTGTCCCTCTGAGACCAACACCGAATGCAAACATTGGCTGCTGATAGTTTCAATGCCTCTTTTCTTTCCAGAGAAGATGAGTTTCTCCCAGCCCTGTTTGTTTAGCTTATTTTCTTTAATCGTGGTCACAGAGAACTCTTGTGAACTTCTGCCTCCACTGTGCAGTGAATGAAACTCACCCGAGCCATAGAATCGGACCTGAAACAGGTTCGAAGGGATGCCGATGATGCAATTAGAAAAGGTCAAGCGTGGTCTCTTTCCCGACCCAGTGACCCACAGAATGACCATGAGTTTGTGTCACGATCAATGAACCTCTGCAACGGGCTTCAGAGGAACACACCTCACTCTATGATAATAGGTATGAGAAGGGCAGTGACCGGCAGGGGAAGGACACACACAGTAAATGTTTATGTGTCATTATTCAGCCTCCAAGACAAGCTCTCCACTTCTACTCTTTAATCCCTTTTTCTTACGGCCCATTTAAAACCCGGATAAGAGGCTTTTAAATTTAATCGTTTGGAAAGTTTGCTAGTTTTATTTTTTGTGGCGAACTGATGATACTGTACACACTTAATCCTGGCAACTTCCTATTGTTTTACATGCGAGCGGTTTAGAAAAAGTCAGGGAAATTGGCTCATCGCTCAATAGTACTGGTGAATTTCTGCTGATGACATTTCCATTAACAACAGGACATAATATGTTTATAGATTCCTGTTTGCTTGGCCCTTTAATTTCTCACTCGGCAACACAGTTTCTAACAGCTGCGTGGGCGTGATGAGGAGGGAGGACTTTATAGATTGTCCATGCAGTGGATCTATAAGCAGTAAATTGTGCTGACAAAGCACGGCGAGGAGGCTCGGGTAGAAAACTAAATCAAATGGTGACTTATAGAACATGCATAGCTCAATTAAGACGGCACAATGAGATTGGATTACAATAAGTAATTTGACTAAATGCACCTCAGGAACTAAATGATCGTATACAGTACGATTGTACTCTTGAACCCGACATTTTCAGAGGATAATGGTTTGAGGTAATTGTGAAGAAGTAGATTTTCTAAATCAAAAGGAAGGACCAGAAGACAAATCATGAATGTAAGCTACTGCAGCCACTTCCTGTGTGTGTGCTGTAGCCCTGGTTTCAGCTGTCCTGGTGTTAACAGACAACTCCTGCCACATGATGTCCAGTAAATTGTCAGTAAATTAGATCCAACTCTGTATGAGCAGGTCTGCTTACTGGGTGTAATTGGGTTTGGGAGGCCTCGATGAGGTTTCCCTTCCATGGAAAGGAGATTGCTGTATGTTTGATGCGTGAGAAGATGTTCGTCTGTTTTGTCGTGTAAAACTGTTGCATGAAGAACCCAAAGAAGGAGAAGTTGCCAGTGAAGAGAGATTTCTTTCATTTTCTTTACATAGCCCACATTTATATTACAAAATAACTGCAGATAACACATTATAACGACGCTCATCTTTATTCCTTTCGTAAGCAGGCTATAACAGAAAATGTATAATGATCTTAATAAAAAGTGGACTAAATTCCTATATTCTTAGTGCACTAACCCAATTATTGCATTTAGTTTTATGGATAGAAAACAAGCTGAAATTAATTATTTATTTCATTTTTTTAGCAAAAGACAACTAACAATATAAAGCAAAATAAATGCTTTTGCTTATAAACATCACCAGTGAATCTATGTTTGTAGTAGGAATACTGCCCGTTCATGCCTGGGATTCAATATATGACATATGACATATGAAATATATGATTCAATATTTTCCCCTCTATTATTTTTCCACAAAAAAACAGACAAACAAAATCATGCAGAGAAGCTCCCTGTACGCAATTTTTCAGTTTGGCAGTTGTTTTTAATTCGAGCCCATTTCAAACAGGAATGACAAGGAAAGTGGCGGGGGATGTGGCGCTCTTCTGCAACATAGTATTTTGAGTCGTAGAAATGACACCCTGAGACCAACGCTGTCCCTGAGACGATGCATGCGGTGCTCTTAAGTCTCTGAAATGTTCCAATAGAAAAGCTGCGGGACACCTGCGTAGCCACATCCACCCGACGGTGATTACACATTACAGATTACATTGGTCACCGGAAGCCAAGAGCTACTGCTCCATGAACTGTTTATTTACGGAGTCATCAACCTGTGGACAATTTCATCATGGGAAATAAACAACCGGGGTCACGTCCTTCACTGGTGAGATATGTCCAGTCGTCTGTGAGGCACCGTGTGAATAAAACATCCTGGCAAGGAGACATAAACCTAAAATGTTATGTGTGAACCCATGCATGCACACGGTTCAGACAAGATGTAGCCCCGGTTAAACCAGCACCAATCAAGTCTTTGTGTGAGGAAAACATAAAAAATCAGGCGCTTGTGCTGACATTTCAGTAAACCTAATTATCAGAATCCATCTGGGACGGCAGCTTTGACATCATTTGGTTTTCCTTTAAGAGAGAAAGAGCTGGAAACCTCAGTGTGCATACTCTTTATCATGAGCGGGGGGGTCGGCTGTAGCTCATGGGGGAGAGCGGCCGTCCCGTAACCACAAGGTAGCCGGCTCGATCCCTGTCCTTGAGCAAGGCACTGAACCTCTGGGTGCTGCAGCCCACTGCTTCTTAATAACTAAGAATGGGTCAAATGCAGAGAAGAATGTTCCCACTGTGGGATTAATAAAAGTGTACATTATTATTATTATTATTATAAGAAACGATTCTTTTCAAATAAAACAAATCGGACAGATAAAGAAATCAGCATAGTTGTAGTCTGACATCCAACATGTAAAGTGTGTTTTATACCATGTAATTACCATAGTTTAAAGTTAAAAAAAAGAAAATCCACCTGATCCACATTATATGTCTTTAGAAAAGCCCCGTTATGCATAAACCGCCCATGTTATGACACTATGGCAGCTCCTACTCCACATGCCTAGTGTGTGATTCCTCAATCAGAAGATTTGAGCATAATTGCTTGTCTGTGAAATAAATCAGAGCATTTATTCAAAAGAAGTCGCGATCGGCATTTGGATCCATAGCACATCCGCTCATTATGGGCAAATAATCGAGCTGGATCTAAACCTTGTATTCTGCTTTGCACAAAAACACCTTTTTAGGAATGGTGTTTTAACTGTTCTCATCTGGCTGTAAAGCATGTCCACTGAGGACGTCGTGTGTGGCTCGGGAACTCTCGTGGGAAATCTAGTAGTTTGTTTGGCGGGAAACAGGAGGCGTAAACAAACGGAAGGCGGAGGAGGATTTACAGCTTCCTGGTGCATACATCTCCGGGGTGGGACAAGCCCACCTGCTCCGCCATGGCTCATTGTGACAGGCTGCAAAAAAGATAGTCGGAGAGACTAACCTGCTGCTCGTGTGATGCTCAGGATGTACTGCTGCTTCTCTGTCACACGACGCTGAAGTCAAATGTACTAAAACTGCAGAATTAGCTTCCAAGCAGTAAATTAAACTGAGACAGAAACACGGGTGGCAGCAGAGAGCTGGCAGTGGATGTGCGTCTGCTATGAAGGTTGAAATATTTAGCCACAACTGCCCTGTCATCTTTAAGGGATATTCTGGATGACAAAAAGGTACGCCGTTCCCTCATATCAGTTGAATGCAGCCATGACATATACCGAGAATTACATTTCAGCTCAGGAACCTTGGCGTATCGATCCTTCGTCCGCTCCCATCATCCCTGTCACTCTGAGGTTAATAAAACAAACATGTCTTAATCTTTAAGAATGAAAGTCATATATATAAATATATATATATATATATATACACATGTACATATATAAACACATATATTCACACATATATACACATATATATATACACATATATATATATATTTTTACATATATATATACATACATGTACATATATATACACATATATACATACATATATATACATACATATATATAGATACAAACATATATATATGCATACTCCCATACATATATATATATATATAGTATTGAGTTCTGACAGCAATCCAAAAACCAAGGTAGCTGAATATTTGTAAGATCAAACTATGAAGAATTACTTTTGGGTAAAACCCATTGTAGAGCTCTCCTATGTGACACTTCAGTTGTAACAGGGACTATTTTTACAGTATGAAAAAGCAGCATCTACACTGTGGGCCCATCTGGACATTAATTACATATAAAGCCAAATATCTAACATAAAACAACATGAGTACATAATGTATTATATGCATTATGTTGCCCACTACATTGGTATGCAACCACTGATGCGTTTATTATATTTTCTATTGCAGGTTCCCTTGACGATAAAGCTTGGCTATTGTATTACATCTAAGATAGCGAGGCGGTGTTTTACTGGGAGCTAATAAAAAGCAAAATCCATCTGCAAACGCTTGACAGTTTCCCCTCCAGGAGAAATGCAGTGGGCATATTGTAAAATCCATGATAATTATCTTGCAATATTGGTTTTATTACTGAAGGAAGTATCCCAAACACATGCTGCTTTCTCTAATAATTTTAATGTTTCACTGGCAAATCATGAGGGAGGGTTGTACCCACAAAAGACCTGCCAAATGTTACTATATATGGTATTGCTTACTGTAGAGAAGCATGCATTTGCATAACAAATGTAAACATTAACTTCCGTCTCTTTGTGATTTTGGATGACGTATTATGTTTCTCACAATGCAGAGCGTATTTTCCTTTCCTGTTACTTCCCAAATACTACTTTAATGTAAATGTGGCAAAATAATTAAGAAAAATTAACAATGTAGGTTAACCTTGTGCATCCAGGCACAGCTTAATACAGATTTACATCTACAACAAACTGTATATGCTGTATCTAAATGTTTTAAAATGAGATCACTGTAGATGATGCAGAGTGAAATATTAAAAACAATACATGTCATTTGACCACAAAAGATAGAGGTAATTTATCACTATACCAATTCATTAATACGTATTATTTTAAAATTGAGATACATTCGTGAAACATTTTTAAATATTCCACTAGAATCCAAAACAAGAACTCAGAGTCTACAGCCAAGCGAGGAGGCAATGTGAAAAATAAAATAATTGACCTGGCGCTACGGGAAAAGTCAGTGGACCATTACAGTTATTACGATTCCACCTCCGGGACCTGGATGTCTGGACCCAGTTTCATGACAATCCTTCCTGTAATAGACATTTCGCTAAAAACAACAAATGTCATCACATTTGAAATATAGTGGATAAAACAAATGTGAACCCGCAGACCGCCGGAAAAGCCGACCTGGTCGTCCATTGAGCCGCGCCGCTACGGCTAAACATCTTCAGGTTTTAACACAGCCGGAGTTAAAGAAAGCAATTTTATACCAGGATGTTGGATGCCGTCTCTTGTGGAAAACCCTTTCGATAGCTTCTTAAAGCCGTGCACTGATCCTCTGAAGGGGCTAGCTGGGGCTTTTAACACAATATTTCTTGGCATGGAAGCACCGTGTGCACACTTTTCCTTGATTTATCATTTGTCTTGTGATGTTGTTGCACCACAGTGGGGAATCCCTAAAGCCGAACATACATCTTTCCAAGTCACTTCCTGCTAACCGGCCAATATATGTGGGTTCGCCGTGCCTCTTGCATGATTAACGTCTTGTCAGAGGAGGAAGGACCCAATAGGAGGGAAACCTCAGCACAAACTGCACTTACTGAACCCATCGACGGAGAGCAATCTGCAGTCAGGCTCTATTCCTGATCCCTCGTTTCCATCCTCCTGAAACCATGCAGCTGTAATGTACGTAAAGACAGTGTAGATGTCAGAATCACGCAGCTCACTGTGGCCCTGGCCTAAAAGAGAGGGAGTCTGTGTGTCATCCTGAATGGATCCTGCTCTCATCCTGTCAATGATAGAATATACATTTTCAGTTTTGCTTCACGTGCTTGTAGGAAATCCTGGAGCTATCGTACAAAGGTTTCTATGCGTGAGGCCGCCTTTGTGATTTGAGAACCATGAAGAGGTCCGTGTGTGCCTTCTGGCTTACAATGATGTCAGCTTTTAAACACAATCCTAAAGGGATTGGAGAGGAACAAACTTCACGGTGCACATGGAGCACAGCGCCGGGCCCTGCCTGCTAAAAGCAGTCTGGCGGCGCAGTGGAGGGGGGCAGGAGGCCCGTCATAATTGCATCCGCTGTTTGAGGTCAGCGAGTACTGGGTTGAATGTGAATTACGGATGGAACCTTGTGGAGTGAGAGGAGCCCATTACCGCAAGTCCAAGACAAGAGAGAAAAATGAAATGGCTTTTAAAAAACTGGGCTGCTGTAACATTTCAGTGCCACGCGTTGGTGGAGTAACTGTGTCAGTGCGGAAGATCTACAGGTTTGGAGATGATCCAATGATAGGAGAGCGTGGTGTAATTTCCTGGAAGTGCCCCAGAGAATCCCGTCCTGCATAGAAATCGTCACACACACACACACACACACACACACACACACACACACACACACACACACACACACACACACACACACACACACACACACACACACACACACACACACACACACACACACACACACACACACACACACACACACACACACACACACACACACACACACACACACACAGGTATACATGACATAGCCAGTCTTTTTCGCTATACAGGCCCGGCTATGGTTTAGATGGACTACCCTTTCCCGAGGTCCCACAGCTTTGGCAGTTAGGTTCAAACACTTTTAAAAATCTGAAAAAAATTCAGCTGACTTTAGATTTGAGATACACAGCACACAACTTCATACACAGCCACCTACTTATATGGTGGTATAGGCAAAAATTTCTTTTTTGACAAAAGTGTGGTTTATAAGGACTAAAAAAACACTGTTGGGTCTTTAAAGGGACAATAACCCCGCCTCCTCATTAACATAATACACACTAACCTGACAAGACACAGTATTACTGGAACAGTCAATTTAATATCAAAATAAATCTTATTAGATGACCAAATTGGAGGCATGCACGTTGCCCCCCTCCAGAGTGAGCCAGTACGTGGATAAATAGATGGATACATCTCTCCATCTACGCAGAGAGAACCAGCCAGTGACTGAACACCCTGGCTTCAATCTCTGGCTTTCATTAAACATGAAAAACACAACAAAGAGCTGGGGCGCTTTATCATTTAGTTTATTGATGTATCCAGACTTTAGTGGTTAGTAAACAATACTTTTTTAAGATACAAACAATCGAGGAACAAGCCTATAGTGGGATGTAAACAATACTTTTTAAAGCTAGAAACAACCGAAGAGAATGACAGAGCGAGAAAGAGTGAGACACAAAGACAGTGATAGAGACACACATAGACACAAAGAAAGAGAGACAGACACAGAGACACACATAAAGATAGAGAGACATAGACAGTGAGGAGACAGAGAGAGAGACAGAGAGGAGACAGAGACATACATAAAGACAGAGAGACAGACAGTGAGGAGACAGAGAGAGAGACATAAAGATAGAGAGACAGAGAGGAGACAGAGAGAGAGACATACATAAAGACAGAGACAGAGACAGTGAGGAGACAGAGAGAGAGAGACATAAAGATAGAGAGACAGATACAGTGAGAGAGACATAAAGATAGAGACAGTGAGGAGACAGAGAGAGACATATATACAGAAAGAGAGACATAGACAGTGAGGAGACAGAGAGAGAGACATACATAAAGACAGAGAGACAGAGACAGAGAGAGAGAGACATAAAGATAGAGAGACAGATACAGTGAGAGAGAGACATAAAGATAGAGAGACAGTGAGGAGACAGAGAGAGACATACATAAAGATAGAGAGACATAGACAGTGAGGAGACAGAGAGATATACATAAAGATAGAGAGACATAGACAGTGAGGAGACAGAGAGAGACATACATAAAGATAGAGAGACATAGACAGTGAGGAGACAGAGAGAGACATACATAAAGATAGAGAGACAGAGACAGTGAGGAGACAGAGAGAGACATACATAAAGATAGAGACAGAGACAGTGAGGAGACAGAGAGAGAGACATACATAAAGATAGAGAGACAGAGACAGTGAGGAGACAGAGAGAGACATACATAAAGATAGAGAGACAGAGACAGTGAGGAGACAGAGAGAGACATACATAAAGATAGAGAGACAGAGACAGTGAGGAGACAGAGAGAGACATACATAAAGATAGAGAGACAGAGACAGTGAGGAGACAGAGAGAGACATACATACAGATAGAGACAGACTGAGGAGACAGAGAGAGACATACATAAAGATAGAGAGACAGAGACAGTGAGGAGACAGAGAGAGACATACATAAAGATAGAGAGACAGAGACAGTGAGGAGACAGAGAGACATACATAAAGATAGAGAGACAGTGAGGAGACAGAGAGAGAGACATACATAAAGATAGAGACAGAGACAGTGAGGAGACAGAGAGAGACATACATAAAGATAGAGAGACATAGACAGTGAGGAGACAGAGAGAGACATACATAAAGATAGAGAGACATAGACAGTGAGGAGACAGAGAGAGACATACATAAAGATAGAGAGACATAGACAGTGAGGAGAAAGAGAGAGAGACATACATAAAGATAGAGACATAGACAGTGAGGAGACAGAGAGACATACATAAAGATAGAGACAGAGACAGTGAGGAGACAGAGAGAGAGAGACATACATAAAGATAGAGACAGAGACAGTGAGGAGACAGAGAGAGACATACATAAAGATAGAGAGACATAGACAGTGAGGAGACAGAGAGAGACATACATAAAGATAGAGAGACATAGACAGTGAGGAGACAGAGAGAGAGACATACATAAAGATAGAGAGACAGAGACAGTGAGGAGACAGAGAGAGACATACATAAAGATAGAGAGACATAGACAGTGAGGAGACAGAGAGACATACATAAAGATAGAGACAGAGACAGTGAGGAGACAGAGAGAGACATACATAAAGATAGAGAGACAGAGACAGTGAGGAGACAGAGAGAGAGACATACATAAAGATAGAGAGACAGAGACAGTGAGGAGACAGAGAGAGACATACATAAAGATAGAGAGACAGTGAGGAGACAGAGAGAGAGACATACATAAAGACAGAGACAGTGAGGAGACAGAGAGAGACATACATAGAGATAGAGAGACAGAGACAGTGAGGAGACAGAGAGAGACATACATAAAGACAGAGACAGAGACAGTGAGGAGACAGAGAGAGAGACATACATAAAGATAGAGACAGAGACAGTGAGGAGACAGAGAGAGAGACATACATAAAGATACAGAGACAGTGAGGAGACAGAGAGAGACATACATAAAGACAGAGAGACAGTGAGGAGACAGAGAGAGACATACATAAAGATAGAGAGACAGAGAGACATACATAAAGACAGAGAGACAGAGACAGAGAGACATACATAAAGACAGAGAGACAGTGAGGAGACAGAGAGAGAGACATACATAAAGATAGAGAGACATACATAAAGACAGAGACAGTGAGGAGACAGAGAGAGAGACATAAAGACAGACACAGAGGGACATAAACAATTTGGAGACAGAGAGACATAAAGACAGACAGACACGCATAGAAAGTAAGGATACAGAGAGAGACATCAGACAGACAGAGAGACATATCCATGGAGGAGACAGAGAGAGAGAGATACATAGAGACAGACATAGACAATGAGGAGACAGAGGGAGACATAAAGACAGACACAGAGGGACGTAGACAATAAAGAGACAGATATAAAGACAAGAGACAGACACATCGAGACGTAGACAGTCAGGAGAGAAAGACACAGAAAGACATAGATAATGAGGAGACAGAGGGACATAGAGACAGACACAGAGGGACGTAGACAATAAGGAGACAGAGATATAAAGACAGACACAGAGACATAAACAGTGAGGAGAGAGACACAAAGAGAGACAGAGAGAGACATAAACAGTGAAGGGACAAAGAGAGAGACATGGAGAGACAGACAGTGAGGAGAGAGAGACAGAGAGATCGATAGAGAGACATAAAGACAGTGAGAGACAGATAGTGTTGCTTTGTGGTTTACCATAAACATAACAGTAATCGTTTGTGGTTACTTGTTGTCTGTTAAGTTCAACTTCACAATTTTCCTGTGTTGAGTCGTTGGTAACTCGAGGTTTCAGCAGCATTGGAAGTGATTTGAAGAGTTGGGCGATCTTTTGACGACTGGGATGCTTGTGTCTGACCCATGAGATGCTCCAGCGTCAGGTAGTACTGGTTTCACTTGAATCCGTCCTGGTTTCAACTGATGAGGCGTAATGGGGATGCTTGCATCGGAATCATCATCATCATAATCATCATCGTCGTCATCTTGTGTTTCCGAGTCCGTGCATTCCTCATCGGACATGCACTCCAGAAACTGGTAAGAAAACAAAGGATTTAAAATGATAGACAGCTAAAGACCAACAACAAACCACATGTGCTCTGTTCTGTGTTCCACTCACCTGTGATGGGTGTTGGTTATCATTTGTAACTCTTCTGAGGATTGATGCCAGAACAAACTGGAAGACATTTTGAATATATAGTACAAGTTTAAATACCACAGTTGTTCCTGTCAGAGCAATACAGAGATCTGGAATACATGAACATGCAAAAATGTCCCCTTTTATAGAGATAATTGTTGCCCATGTTTACACTTTTAAGTGTAACAGCTGGTGTATTGGAAAAGAACCTCTAGCATTAAACCATAAGAGATCTTGTCAGTACCAATAAGGCAAAAATAAAACACTTTAAAGTAATTTCAATGATATACTTACACTTCACAATTTTGGAAATAGTTGATATAGCATCCTATGCTGTGAATTAAGGATTATTTGTCATAAGTTTTTCATTATAGAATGGTTTGTACATTTGAACACAGCAAATATACCGACCTAATACCCCAAGACGCACTTTGTACCAATCCACGAAATATCTTATCTCTGCATTCATAGCCACGCCACTTGGAGGATACAGGTCCCAAACATTGAACATACTTGTCCAAGGAGGATATTGTTGTGCACACCAGGTGATGCTTGACACTGGTCCAAAAAGATTTTATGACATTTGATTAAAAAAGACCAAAAGAGACTGGGTGGACCGTTATAATTACAGATGTAAAAGGGTTTTAAAAAGATCCCGAGGTAAAGATATTTATCAAACTTCATGGAGGTTTAAGATATTCCATAGAGTTTGTTTAATGTCATCTGACTCCAGAGATGAATGAAAGGCAGAATAGTGTTTAGAGTAGTTCACAGTTATAGAATGTCAATTCTGACTGTCTAGTGTCCTCATATATCATTGTCCCTATATACCATATGAGGTGGTTACACACACACACAGTAGTTATAGAAGGTTGATTCTGAATGTCTAGTGTCCTCATATATCATTGTCCCTATATACCATATGAGGTGGTTACACACACACACACAGTAGTTATAGAATGTCGATTCTGATTGTCTCTTGTCCTCATATAACCCTGTCCATCCAAACCATATGAGGAGACTACACACACATACACACACAGACGCACACATGAAGAGGATTTAATGTTTTGTTCACACATAATGTAATGAAACTTAAGTTTAGACTTGCTTACCTCTTCAACCCTGTTGAGGAGACCAAGTTGTGTTAATGTTGGATTCAGGCCATCCACAGAGGTCTCAAGCTGGTCAGTTTCGTCCCTCAGAGCAGACTCAATCAGCTCACTGTTATCATCTGGAGCAGAAAAGGGGTAGAAAGAGACAGTAAATAGGATGTGGAACTGTACCATCAAGTGTTGTAATAGATGATAATCTCAGGGAATCATGAACGTGAGAGGTCCTCCGCTCCGACTAAGTCAGTGTTCGGGCCCTAATAATAATAAAAATATACATTTTAAAATGTACAATCTGGTTAAAGTCATTTATGAACCAACATCCTTTTTGTCCTGAGCAAGTCCTTAAAGGACTCATTTGCTCTGCTTAGCCATGAGCCTTTTCTGCCTCTTGCTAGGGTTGTCACAATACCAACATTATAACTACGATACCTGCCATAAATATCATGATAACCGATACCACGATACCAGAATTTTATACAATACCACACATTTTGATACTGGTAAATTGATCTATAATAGTAATCAAAAAAAGTTGGCTTTCCTTCACTGTCTGCAATTTAGACATAGTACTTCCAAAAAGCCACGGACGGCCAGCAAAAGCGCCTCTGCACTTGATGCCATGTCTCCAATCACTCGCTGTGAGTGATCGCTGCCTTGTGTGTGTGTGTGGGCACTGGGCAGTCCACCCCCTTGCAGTCAATGCGTGCTGGCAGTGTCACAGGTAGCGGAGCAGTGAATGCGCTCTGATCTACACGATTCACGTTGATGACATATTTTGATTTAAAACGGCAGATTTTGAATGAGAACCATCCTACTGTTGACAAAAAGAATCAGGAACAGGCCCGATTCTACTGTTGGTTCTCTTTGCAAAGCTTGGAAATGTACATCTGACACATCTCTATTTGTTACTAATATTGAATTTAAAAAAAAGATACAACTAAATTAATCTTATGACACATTTGATTAAAAAAAGAACAAAAGAGACTGGGTGGACCGTCATAATTACAGATGTAAAAGGGTTTTAAAAGATCCCGAGGTAAAGATATTTATCAAACTTCATGGAGGTTTAAGATATTCCATAGAGTTTGTTCAATGTCATCTGACTCAGAGATAAATGAAAGGCAGAATAGTGTTTAGAGTAGTTCACATAGTTATAGAATGTCAATTCTGACTGTCTCGTGTCCTCATATATCATTGTCCCTATATACCATATGAGGTGGTCACACACACACAATAGTTATAGAAGGTTGATTCTGAATGTCTAGTGTCCTCATATAACCCTGTCCATCCAAACCATATGATGAGACTACACACACATACACACACAGACGCACACATGAAGAGGATTTAATGTTTTGTTCACACATAATGTAATGAAACTTAAGTTTAGACTTGCTTACCTCTTCAACCCAGTTGAGGAGACCAAGTTGTGTGAATGTTGGATTCAGGCCATCCACAGAGGTCTCAAGCTGGTCAGTTTCGTCCCTCTGAGCAGACTCAATCAGCTCACTGTTATCATCTGGAGCAGAAAAGGGGTAGAAAGAGACAGTAAATAGGATGTGGAACTGTACCATCAAGTGTTGTAATAGATGATCATCTCAGGGAATCATGAACGTGAGAGGTCCTCCGCTCCGACTAAGTCAGTGCTCGGCCCCTAATAATAATAAAAAATATACATTTTCAAAATGTACAATCTGGTTAAAGTCATTTATGAACCAACATCCTTTTTTTGTCCTGAGCAAGTCCTTAAAGGACTCATTTGCTCTGCTTAGCCATGAGCCTTTTCCCGACAGTCTTTTCTGCCTCTTGCTAGGGTTGTCACAATACCAACATTATAACTACGATACCTGCCATAAATATCATGATAACCGATACCACGATACCAGAATTTTATACAATACCACACATTTTGATACTGGTAAATTGATCTATAATAGTAATCAAAAAAAGTGGGCTTTCCTTCACTGTCTGCAATTTAGACATAGTACTTCCAAAAAGCCACGGACGGCCAGCAAAAGCGCCTCTGCACTTGATGCCATGTCTCCAATCACTCGCTGTGAGTGATCGCTGCCTTGTGTGTGTGTGTGTGGGCACTGGGCAGTCCACCCCCTTGCAGTCAATGCGTGCTGGCAGTGTCACAGGTAGCGGAGCAGTGAATGCGCTCTGATCTACACGATTCACGTTGATGACATATTTTGATTTAAAACGGCAGATTTTGAATGAGAACCATCCTACTGTTGACAAAAAGAATCAGGAACAGGCCCGATTCTACTGTTGGTTCTCTTTGCAAAGCTTGGAAATGTACATCTGACACATCTCTATTTGTTACTAATATTGAATTTAAAAAAAAGATACAACTAAATTAATCTTATGACACATTTGATTAAAAAAAGAACAAAAGAGACTGGGTGGACCGTCATAATTACAGATGTAAAAGGGTTTTAAAAGATCCCGAGGTAAAGATATTTATCAAACTTCATGGAGGTTTAAGATATTCCATAGAGTTTGTTCAATGTCATCTGACTCCAGAGATGAATGAAAGGCAGAATAGTGTTTAGAGTAGTTCACATAGTTATAGAATGTCAATTCTGACTGTCTCGTGTCCTCATATATCATTGTCCCTATATACCATATGAGGTGGTCACACACACACACACAATAGTTATAGAAGGTTGATTCTGAATGTCTAGTGTCCTCATATAACCCTGTCCATCCAAACCATATGATGAGACTACACACACATACACACACAGACGCACACATGAAGAGGATTTAATGTTTTGTTCACACATAATGTAATGAAACTTAAGTTTAGACTTGCTTACCTCTTCAACCCAGTTGAAGAGACCAAGTTGTGTGAATGTTGGATTCAGGCCATCCACAGAGGTCTCAAGCTGGTCAGTTTCGTCCCTCTGAGCAGACTCAATCAGCTCACTGTTATCATCTGGAGCAGAAAAGGGGTAGAAAGAGACAGTAAATAGGATGTGGAACTGTACCATCAAGTGTTGTAATAGATGATCATCTCAGGGAATCATGAACGTGAGAGGTCCTCCGCTCCGACTAAGTCAGTGCTCGGGCCCTTATCAAGAGGCTCTGGAATCCTTCTTTGAAAAGGCCCGAAAAATCCACTGCAGTGACAAAATGTGCACCCTTTGTTGTGGTCATGAAAATAAATGAACACTAAAATGTTTCAAGTGTTTGTGTCGGTCGGTCTGGTCCCCCCCCCCCTGAAGCTGTAAACCTAGGGGAAACACTGACACCCATTAGTAGTAAGTGAGGTAAAGAAAAATGTATTCTGAGATAAATCGTGATTCTCTTTTGAAAGAATGACAACACGCAGAAACTAAATTGTCAACGTTATGATCTCCTGTAATAAACCTGTGACCCCGGGATGTCCGTTCCTCACCGCTGCCCCTGAACGCAACAGACGTAATACATTTGCATTACTTGATTACACTCTAAACAAGGCTAAATACTAGCAGCGTTTTGTGAGGGCTGCTGAGGTTGAGCAGTCGAATATGGATACAATCTTACACCGTGTTTCTGACCCCTAGGCTTACAACTTCAGGGGGGAGGGACCGACAAACACAAACCAGTGTTTCCCATACCATTATAACAGGGTGGCCCCCCTGAAATTGTATCTATAGTGCCAGATTACAACAAGAGTAATTTAAGGGTCTACACCAGGACAGGGCAATTATTTTTCCCAGAGGGCCACATGAAGAACAGAAAATATTGTGGAGGTCCAGGCCAATCGCCTAATAGGGCGGTGCAGTCACATGGGTCTGATGTTCCTTATGCCGAGGAGCAATACTCTGGATGCAGCTGTCAGTTAATTTTACAACTCTAAAACTCTTGTCGTACAAACCATGTCTCCGGCGACAGAAAGTGACATGCCAAATTCAAATTAAAGTTAACACTTTCCGACGTAATTCCAAAGGATTCGGAATGCTAAGAAGCGGAGCGTTTCAGTGGTATGCGGTACATTACGGCAATCGTAAGATATTTGGCGAGCTTGCCTGTGAGGGAAAGGGTGGAAGTGAGCAGAGAGCAAGCTGGAATCGCAGCCTGATACGTCGGCAGAAAGCATGGCACAGTGCTGTAACATTTCTCCGTCGAAACACAATGACGGCAACAGAGCAGCATCTATGTTTCTTTATGCTTATTTATTGCTCAGCGCTCCTTTAAGCTTTGTGTGTGCGCTCTTCTGCAGCAGAAGGCGTTACAGCGGTCTTTAAGTAAAGTCGGAGGATACCGTGTGTATCTGCCGTGTTCTGCTCCAGGAGAGTGACACACACAGCCTCAAAGAGCGCTGAGCAATAAATAAGCATTGAGAAACATAGATGCTGGTCTGATGCCATCATCTTGCTTGAAACTCAAGTCGGAATGGAGAAGCGTTACAGCGGTCTTTACCATAACTTATAATAAGTATAATACTCGCGGTCGATTAAAAAGCCCAACGGCCGATACGCAAAGTTTGGAAATGTAACCTCCATTTGATATATCTCTGCAATTTATTTACAATATTGAATACAAAAAAAGATAAATTAACTAAATTAATCTGTTTTTTAATTATGAAGAATCAGACAGCCACAGTGAGAAAAAATAAATTATGTGTAGAAAGATGTTGACGATAAAGAGGAATTTACACCGTAATATGTAGCTTAAAACATAAAACTACAAATATGACTTACCTTTTCATATCTTTTGAGCAGACTAGTTGATGCACCTGGAGATCTCTTTTCTTGCCTCTTACTTGTTGACACCTTTTGAGTACTCTGAGAAGGCTCGGATGTAGATGGACCTTCACCGTGCTCCCCGTCCGAAGACTTTCCTTCAGATTTCTGAAGCTATTAACAATAAACATCAATCCAACGGGATCAGGTCAAAACTGAATAATCAATACAGCAGAAACTTTGATATTTGTAGGTAGCAACATTTCTTTTTCACCTCATCAACCAACAATGTCAATAACCGTTTTAATACTGTCAAAGATAATTGTAAATTAATGTAAAATCAAAGCTACTTGGACATCATTAAGCATTATTCATGGATGTGACATATCATATGGTATAAGCATTTCCTTTAGAAAGAACTTTAAAAGTAACATTTTGACTACCTTGCATCTCCACGGCCAATCCGAGTCACCATAATTATAGGTGACCTCCTCTCCTTGACTGATGTCTCGTGTTGCAAACAAACACAGATGGGGCTTCCCTTGTATGTTTAGGTACTTCATCTTGGCATTGGGGTTGACATTATTATCGTTCACAAGTCTTCCAAGTGACCCATCCTCTTTTGCTGCATCAAAACTACAAAAACAAAAGTATATCAGTTTCATAACAGTAAATATATAAAATAAAGGCAAAGTGTCATTGAATTTGGATTAGACGAAGCATTGACACCATAGTTTTCCATTAAAATGGAACTCGAACATGAACACCTTCAGGCAGTCGTGATGAAGTCTCTGTCTCCGTTCACATTCTTGCTGGCTTATTAGTTCACCTCTATATTCCAACAGAAAGTCTCCCTTTTCAAATAGAGCAGAGGTGAAGATGCCACGACCTATTCCACACAGAGAAAAAACGTTTGTTAAGTTTATTCCTACTTTAATCATGGTTACAAAATTAGAACATTCAACTTACCTTTGAAGGCATTGATGTATTTGATGTCAAGTCCCACTTTGTCCCCTCCAGTATCAATGTAAAGTTGGCATCAGCCTTTGGATTTAGGCGTCTTCGTCGGTGCATATTCTCTTGCTGAAATGACCAAAGAAGATGGTTGTCAGGATTATTATCTTCATTTATAGAACATGCATGATCAGAACATATTCTATAGCCATTTAAACTAGTAATAAACTTGGATAAAATAAGAAAATGAATAACTGCTCCATTCACATTTTTATTTGACACTGCTTCACAGATTTACATATTAAGAATATCTTTAGACTATCTAAGATTAACTGTAGAAGTAAGGTAAGCCCCTTGCTTTGTTTGTTTCTTCCAAACCTGTCTACATGGACTGCTAATCATCCTCTCTGAAGGCCCAGAGTAAACATACCATCAACATTAGCTTAGTGCTAGCAGCTCAGGGAGCAAGCTGCAGGTGATTCAGTCAAGACTGGTGAGGAGATGTGTGATGTAGCTACAATGGCATGCTAACGTCAACCTTTTACCTTGTATCAAGCCACATAGTATGTTCACTAGCAAGCTAACGTTAGCAAACGAGCGCTAGCTAGCGTTAGCACGTTCGCAAGCTAGCGGTTAGCACGGTCGCTAACGGCAGCAAGCTAACACGCCATGTGGCTCGACACAGGCCGTGACAATGATAAAGCACGAGATAACACGAGCTAAACCACCACGTGAATCGACTGTCCTTAACCACAGGGCCTGCTAGCATAGCTCACCTCACACTGATCTCCTTCAGTCTTCACCACCTGGAGCTAGCTCCGTTTTATACTTAGACATATAAATGACACGTTCTCATCTACTAGAGTCTTAACCGAATCACCTGTAGCTAGCTCCGTTTTATATTTACACATATAAATGACACGTTCTCATCTACTGCAGTCTTAACCGAATCACCTGTAGCTAGCTCCGTTTTATACTTACACATATAAATGACACGTTCTCATCTACTAGAGTCTTAACCGAATCACCTGTAGCTAGCTCCGTTTTATATTTACACATATAAATGACACGTTCTCATCTACTGCAGTCTTAACCGAATCACCTGGAGCTAGCTCCGTTTTATACTTACACATATAAAAGCTTACCTGGTGGGGTTTAATCCTTCATCCTTCATCGGTGCATGCTCTCTGCCTGTCTGTTTAAAGGTCCACGCACCTGGTCCTTGACGTTGGTACGCCCCCCCCGACGTCACTCCCACGCGGGAAAAAACAGCCAATCACAAGAAAGGGCGTGAAATTGTCACGTGTGTATCGAAATGTGTATCAAACTGCACCAGCATCCTCACGCCGATAGATGTCGCTGTTCTATACACTGGGATACACAAAAACTAGGTCAGGTGGTAAAAATGGACTTTGCACGAAAAAGAGAGGGTTATGTTAGTTAGACAGTTTTAAGACGTTTAAGCTCTTTGTTTTAGCCGGACCTCGGCATGGTCCGGCTAATACCAATAAGTCCGGCTATCGCTGGTGTGTATTCAGGTGTAAAGTCCGGACATACCATATCCACCTACACACACACACACACACACACACACACACACACACACACACACACACACACACACACACACACACACAGTGCTGTACTTCTTTTTACTGAGGGAGTAATTGGCTACAGATGCTGCTGGGGAGAAATGGGGCAAATAAAACAAATCTAATTGCAAATAAGTTACCTAGTGAGTTCAGTTAGATATTCTCCTTCAGGGCCTTGGAGGAAAGAAAAAAGACGAGGGGAATGCAGTGGTGGTGTGGGAGTGCACTCACTGAACCACCCCCACCTGCTGCCACACCTGTTGGGTTAATTGGATTTTCTGACATTCAGAATCTGATCATCTGCTCATACGGTACACTGGTGAGTTTACATGTTCCAGACCTGAAGAGGGCAGACTTCTTTCAAACTTGGACGGTGGCTGTCTTCATCACATCTGCTCACGCCATACAAGGTCATTCAGCTCATTATACACTCGTTCTGTTCTTTATTTACAACAGCTGTATAATTGATTATAAACTATTACAAACCATCATCTAAGTGCACGGAGGTCTACATCAAAGCCACATAAAGCTACACATAACAGTATTGTATTCAAATGCGTTGGGCTCGACAAACACACTTCTATCAGATCTATTCGTTCCACCAATTCAACAGTGACAATAGCGTGGCAACCGCCCAGCAGGCAACAACAATCAGGCAAAATAGAAGTGTATTTCTCTGTGACGTGAGCCATAAAAGGCATTCATCCAAAGAAGTGTGTTTGTGTGTGCGTTGTCAGACAAAAGCCGACACGTGGCACATGGACTGGAGAGCAGAGAACATACCTATCGTCTTATCTTTATGATGCCGAGGTGCTGATCCTTTCCATGGCTGAGCTTTTACAAGAGCAGGAGTTCCCCTCATTCACATCCTTTTATGTCCAGGAGAGTTCATGTGGAGTTACTATTTATGGACACATCAATCTGAGGATGCTCGACTTGACTTTCAAACCCTTTTTACACAATTAGGTTCACTTAATGTCCAGAATAATCAAATCTGAAATATAGTTTGATCATTTTCACGTTATGGAAACAGCAGAAGGATCTGCAAAGATCTACTGCTGCTCATAGGCGACCGATTTTGCTCATAATAAAGAAGCTAATCAAACAGCTGGACACCTCTGGATTGAGAACATGCTGGAAACGACAAAAACATAACACGGCCAGCAGAACATGGCTGTCGTTTAAACTCAAAGAGACCGGCTACTTAACTTGCAAAATGGAGCTTTTATAGAAAATTAGGTTATTATGGGGGAACAAATGGTGCAATTTCTGAAGCGGTAATAACACATCAAAAAACAGCTTTCTTTTTGTAATCAAATATTTGTTTCGGTAAACCCAGTGGCGAGGGGCAGATTGACGTCATTACTTGGTGGTCACCAGGTACATCGCTCTCACTGTAATAGTCCATAAAATTCTACTTAGTACAGTAATGCTGCAATGTCGCTGAGAAACAATGGGATGACTCACACTAGATGATATGTCTTTGGGTTCTGTAGCGAGATCGGCTTGTCTCAGAAAAAATAATGGCAGTGGATGCCGCTCTGTCCTCCCTTTCATAGTGGGAATGAAAATGAATCAGGGCAAAAGATAAAAGCTTGACAAGCACCACAGTCAATCCTTCAGTTTAACAGCCAGAGAATTCACTACTGAACAAATGGAAGTGGGCTGCTGGGGAGAGGGGAATAGCATTATTGTGAAAGCGAGAACTGAGCGTTAATAAGTGTGTGTATGTGCACTTTTTCTCACTTACAGAAGGAGAAAAAAAAGAAGCGATTATGTGTTGAGAGGATGTGGTTTTCGAACAGAGAGGCTAGGTGAGCCTCAGGCCGTCCTAAATGGAGGTCTGCTGCCCTTCTCTCAGAGGGGAGCCGCTGTGTTATTCACCGCAGCTCGCTGAGGCGGCGGCGGCGTGGCAGTGATGCAGTGACTTCTAATCGGTAAGTAAGTCTTGCATCAGCATTTCACAGAAGACGTGTTGCTGTCTCTTGGGCTGCTGACCTAATCGCTGGAGCTAGCAATGAGCGGACTAATCCATCACTGTGACACCTCCATTCCTCCCATGCCCACCACCCCACCCACACACACACACACACCTAGTCTCTCTCAGTGGGTGTGGACAGGGAGGAAGAGGGAAACCAGGATGTTCAACTGTAAACCCAGGGTCAAAATGACAGAGATTTCCGCTGAGGTCGTGTTTTCTTATGAGAAGCTTCAGTGTTGGCAGAGTTGAGAGTGTTCACAGTCACAGGCCTCTAAAAGTTACAGTGTCCTTTCCCCCTAATCGGATAACCACATCTCCAGCGTGCGTTCCTGCAGGCTTCGCTCATCTCATTACGACCCTCGTGCGGAGGAGCTGCAGAAGGAGTCCCTCGGACGCCACACCTGCTCACACAACAGCGGCCTGCACACTGATCTAATCAGGTGATATGCCCATCGTTGATTTTTCAGCTATAAAACATTTTGAATAGGGTTGAAGTTAATTGAAGCGAGGAGACAGACAGGGGAAACGACCGGGGGAAAAAAGAAACGGATGGAGAGACAACGTGAGAAGATGAGGATGATGCGCGTGACGATGGAAGATCCACGACTCGCTGCGCCTGCCGTCATCTGCATATCCCCGGAGGCTCAGGCAGCAGCAGTCGCTCCTGAAAGGTGACTCTCAGACATGGGAAATCCTAAAAGAATTTATCTTTACAAATCCTTTAATTTAATGCTAAGCCCGAACACTTTTTTCCCCTTATAGCTAATGACAAAGTCTGCATGAGAGAGACTCTTCCATTGTGTTACTGTTTTTAATATATTCATGACATATGAGGGAATATTTTTGCAGTTTTAGGATATTCAGTGAATCAAGTGCTCTCGCAGATCCACAGACATTTAAATTGTGGACAATGGCATCGGGAGGAACGATGAGCATTGCATTGTTTGTTGCATGGCTTGAACTGCAGCTCATTAATGCCCTCTCACTGTCGGTCATTGGAGAGGAAGGCACAGAGCAGGTCTATGGAACAATAGGAGGATTAATGGGGAGTCAGCCTGGCTGCTGATACGAGGTCCAAACAGACAGGGGACTGGATCCCCCCCCCCCCCCCCCCCGAGGGACAGCTTAATGACGAACATTAAAAATAATTAGGAGAGACAAAACAGTCCTGCTCGAAATTAAACCTCCTTAAATCCAAGACATGTCCCTCTGTGAGCAGCATTTGGGCTGTTTAATTATAATCCTCATGATTATAACAGATATCTTACTCCAGACGTCATGTTTGCCGTTTAGTATTCAGTCAGTATTCATGGCTATTGTAGGAAATCTCATATTCTCCTTCAGAAATGAGACTTTCATGGACAGCCATCATGGGTTCGTTTCGTAATTCCTGTGATTTTAAAGCCATAACAATCCACATTAGTTGTTATGGATTTGGAGCTTTACAGACTTTTGAAGAAAAGATGTGATTGGGGATTGAAAAATGAAAAGAAGAAAATAGCGGAATCACCATTATTCATTTTAAACCAGGATTTTTCCTTAAATAACCATTAATTATTCTACTTAAATTACTAAATTAATGAGGCTTTAATTTGCTTCAGGGTCTAACTACTAAGTGTGAAGTACTGTAGTACTTTCCATAATCATTTTCCATGTAGATTTAATCTGGAGGGCATTTAATGAAATTAAAGACAGATCATCAGCATCTTTAACCACGACTACATAGGTTTTCTTAATCTTGTTACCAAACGTTTAATGGACCTGGTGTCTTTCCAGTCATTGTAATAAACACAACTTACTGTATGTTGACATTACATGACAATGAAACAATGCATCATGGGAATAGTTTGTGAAAGGACTTTACCTTGTTGTGTTCTTAATGCAATTAGCTTTCAAAATGAAGAGCACAGTAAAGATGCTAATATACACTACCGTTCAAAAGTTTGGGGTCACTTAGAAATGTCTTTATTTTTCAAAGAAAAGCACTGTTTTTTCAATAAAGATAACATTAAATTAATCAAAAATACACTCTATACATTGTTAATGTGGTAAATGACTATTCTAGGTGGAAACGTCTGGTTTCTAATGAAATATCTCCAGAGGTGTATAGAGGCCCATTTCCATCAACTATCACTCCAGTGTTCTAATGGTACATTGTGTTATCGCCTTAGAAGACTAATATCTGATTAGAAAACCCTTGTGCAATTATGCTAGCACAGCTGAAAACAGTTATGCTGGTGATATAAGCTATACAACTGGCCTTCCTTTGAGCTTGAAGTTTGAAGAACAAAATGAATACTTCAAATATTAATCATTATTTCTAACCTTGTCAATGTCTTGACTACATTTTATATTCATTTGATAAATAAAAGTGTGATTTTTCATGGAAGACACAAAATTGTCTGGGTGACCCCAAACTTTTGAACGGTAGTGTATTTGTCAAATCCTACACGGCAGGTATGAAAACGGAATATTAAATATGTCCGTCGCTTGTTGCTGAAATGAGAGCTGGACATTGTAATTTCACAGTGGAGGAATCCATAAAAAAGAAAGAGTAGAGTGTAACGAGAGAAGCTGGGCTTAGGAAAGTGATTTGTGTGAGTCTCACAACCATATAATTGATAGGCCATTGGGGAGAGTTAGTTCGAGTTACATGTCCAGTGGACAGCGGCTTCATATTTCCATAAAGCCTCCTTTCAGATCCCACACTGTGTATGAATGTCAGAGACATCTGTCTGCTCTGCTCTGGGGAGCACTGGGATGCTGCCAGCAGCGCAGTGGTTTCCCGGTTAGGAGGACGGGACGGACGGAAACACGAGACGGCTCTTTCCCCCTCTCCCGGTCCCAAAAGAAGGGGTGTATCGGCATCAGCAAGCTGCAGACCCCCTCAGATAATTAAAAGTGAGGTATAAATCAGTGTGTAAGCAGTAATCACACAGGCTCCTGCCAACTCCCCACAACGATCATAAATCTAGAGGAAAACAAAGCTTCAGCACTAACAAAAGCTCTGCAATCCCCACTGATCCGGGGTTGGATATGCATTTCATAGAAACCACATCGACCTCCACACAATGCAACGGTCATACTGAAGATATGGTTTTATGTTTAGATGGATTTGAACTGAGTAAAGTCTCAGAGGGATGACTTAACACAGGAGGTTTTTCATTGAAGAAATGCCTTGTGCAAGAATATCGATTGAGAGAATTTTGAATCTCCTTGGCCGGTATTTAATATGACTTGTATGGAAGAAAAGCATCACCGGGGCCAGAAGAAAGAGAAGATGTCACCACTTGTATGCAACATGTTGACAGGAACACGTAAAAACTGAATACAGCCGATGTTGGTCTCGCCTTGGCGTCGGGACGGGGATGTGGGAGCAGAACAACACATCACGCACCGTATTGATTTGTGAGGAAAAAAAAGAAATAGTGAAAAGTGTGAGACATGAAAAGAACTTATTGATCCTTACTGAAATCATGCTGATTAAAGTCTGGGCCAAGAGGGAGGTCAATAACGGTTCACCAATGCATCCTGATAAGGTCAGAGGTACGATGCACTTTAGGGGAACAAAGAAAGAAACAGAACGACAGCCGCTGATTGGATGCGTACCGGTTAGTGGAACACATTTCATTTTACATGCACTAGGACACAATCTCTATATGTTCTTACTGCCTCCAAGACACGACTCCAAAAAGATGAAAGATAGCATCAAGATCACATAAAATGAGCCTACAGCTTCTAAGTTCTTAAACTTGACCTTGTTGCTGAAGGAGAGCATGGGACAAGGACCTAGGACCGTCAACACATCGCCTGAGGACTTATCCTGGCGAGTAATGCGGAGATGACTCCCTCTTCCTTCTGTCAACGCGATGGAGTCAAGATGAAATGCTCACTTCAGCATGTTATTAAATGAGATTCAGGCAAATCGGTTGAGTTATTGACTGGAAAACAAGGAGCATTAATAAGCAGTTGTTTCAACTGTTTGCAAAAACATTCTTTAGAAGATTGTTTGACGAACTAACGCGTTTTGGTTTTCAGGATAACAATTCCTAATCCGATCCATGATTACATACATCCCCATAGCCTGACCTCTAGCATTAAGCAAAGCTGGGGTTTATTACAACTAAATAGAGAAAAATACTAACTTCCCATCCAAGACCACTGGGCGCTAGAGCAGAGCCGGATTAAAGCCCGGCTAAACTACCAGAACCAACATGCTGTGTATTTATCCTTCTGCTAATCTGCGGGGATCAAGGCTTTACACTGAGATTACCTGCTAATCAGCACAAAAAAGCACAAGTGGATCCAACAGACACTGATATTACTTTGTGTGTGTGGTGTGTGTGTTCAAACCCCCTTGTGATCAATAAGGTTGTAAGCGTGTGTTTAAATCACGCTGCCCTGTGTTCCTGGGTAAACATCCGTGTGAATGGCAACGACAGCTATAGTATAGTCAGTGTTTTCTCAGTCAGGCCCCCGATTTTAAACAATAATGACTTTTTAATGTGGAACTGTGATTACATTGTCATGATGAAATATGAGTCTTCTTGACCGCTTTGGAAACGAGGGCCTAAACGTGAATTACTACAGTGGCATAGATTACAGCGGGGCTCCAGGTGAGGCAATCTTCATGAATTCAAATCTAATCTCAACAGAGCCAGCAAGTGTCAGCCGGCGAAGAAGGCCGTCGCTGAGAGGAAGGCAGGGCCCGAGGAGACAAAGCCCAGCACGGAGGATGCTTCAGTAAACCCTCAAGACAAAAGGAAGGATCAAAAAGACAAACCATTAAAGGAATAGTTGGACATTTTGAGAAATTTCTTGCTGGGTGTCTTGTTTTCCGACAAATATCTGAAAAACACTAATAGTTGGCTGCATCTAGAGCGCCTGGATGCGTAACATTGTAAACCATCTTGTTAAATCCAAAAATCTATTTTTTTTTTAATGAAAAGATAATCTGTTTAATTCCGATGCGAAAATCAAGTAAAAGAATGAAAACTGCACTTGTCCGGAATCAACCATGAGTTTCTCCTTCAGTGTCTTCCACGGTTAAAGTAATAATCTCGTTTTTAACATAAAATATCCTTCGTTTTTTTTCTCCGTGCAGGATATATGTCAATTATATTTTATTCCCCCATGAAGTAGTGACAACGGTGTCAGACAGGGAACAAATCACGGGGATGTGGTGCGGGGCGCAGCTGAGTGTCTGTCAGCGTTATCAGGGGCGGCTGCTCTGGTTTATCTATCCTCTGCCTGCAACTACAAGTGATCACAGTTTGATGGCTCAAGCCACGCACCTCACGGGGACATTTCTTATTCAAGTCACAATGCCGTCATTGACGTTTTAGAGCCCGTGGGTTGCTACGGTGATGATAGCGCAGTTCCTTTTTAGCCGCAAGCATTCTGACATCCCGACAGAATTCAGAACGTCGATGTCTCACACCTCCGAGTCCTAATCATATGTGAGAAACCTCCCACAGCACGGTGGGAATAGAAGACGTTTTCAAGCATATACTCACTCAGCTTTAATTCTCAATACACAGCTCGCACTCAGAGGAAAGAGCTACTGAGGATACAGAGGCCATGTTCTATGTATTTTTGCTCTAAGAATTTAAGGATTCAGCTCACTGAAATAAAGTTTACATTAATTGCAAAAATACAAAAGCCAAGAGGGTCTTAATTTTTTACTACATTGACAATATTTTGGAAAAATGTGTCACGTCTTGCTGGCCTATTTAACTGAGATGCACGATTAAGATTGATACCCTTCATAATTATTTGTTCTATTTTAAGCTCCAGCATAAAGATGTGTTCAGGGAGAAACAGCCTGGCTCTATCCCGGAAACCCACCTAGTACAACAAATTATGCCTTGATTATTGAGTTTGTACATAAAACTAGTAAAAACAACTCGCATTTGAAAATGGATTGAATGATCGAGGACAACTAGGAAAGGAAGCCGTGACACCTCAGGGAACGCACTGTTTTTGGATGGTGGGAACATGAATTGTCTCCAGTTGTTTCCTGTGAACTGTGAAGGCCGAACATCTCAAGATGTTACACAGAAGCCTCGATATTTAAAAAAAATGCTTCGCTCCTCGAATATTTTCCACTTGACTCGGTCTGCTAATAACATATTTAAAACATAAATGTGCATGCCTTTCCCTAAGAAGGTATATCTATTATAAATGTCCTTTTGCTCCACTGATACATCATAGCTTAACCTTTGTCAGCTGACAGGTCATTAACTGGCCTATTTAACTGAGATGCATCAGCGGACAGGAGCGTTTACCCAGGAGGCACCTCCTGTGCTGATGAATGGAGCAGCACAAATGTTCCAAAATGCATTTCCTCAAAGGGCCACTTGAAGCTGGCCCCAAAAGCAAGTCACCCCCCCCCCCCACCCCACCAAAGTTAAAATGGCTAACTCTGCAGCCTTGTACAAAAAACAGATTTGGTGTCACCCGTTTCAATTATATTTTATATATAAGGCCAACAGCTAATCTTAATTCAGGATGTGGCTGGTTTGAGTGGCGTGTTGATGTTAGCCGCCAGCTGTCTCCTGCGAGGCCTCGGCTCCACCCACAATCCACCCGTCTGCTCGTCATGCTGCGTCATCACTGCCAAGATGGCGACGGGCCGAGCCACCCGCTCTGAACTTCACAACAACTCCTCAACAAAACCAATGGGTGACATCACTAAAACGACCTCCCTATGTGATACAACCTACGCGTTTATCAACCTTCACGTCACAATATGACTTCAGCTCTTTGGATGTCATACTCGACGGCTGCAGCCGGGAATGGAAACATAGTTGGGTGATTTTTGGCACTTTCAGTGGCCCCCTTTGGTCTGAGGAAGGCACATACTTCTGCATGCCTTCACTCCATGACAGTGACACGCTAGAAGGTCAAAGCCCCTGAGCGTGCCACCGAGCTGGCAGCGGCATTAAGAGCCCTGCTAAAAACCTGCCCCACAGCTTTCATGGCTCAACGCTCTCTTCCATGTTCTCCCCGAGCAAACACGGCATTTGCATTCCACCCTGCTGATGTGCCCCCGACAGAAATCCCAGAACAAAAGAGATTATACAAGGGTGAAATACAGTCCTGTTGTGTGTGGGTGTGTGCACACGCGTAAAGTAAAGACCGAAAAATAAATCCAAATAGATATGGTAATAAGTGAATTGGGGACTTTACACCTGAAGTGCTCCCTCTCTACATGTTAAGATATATTGGAGGAAGGCATTCTGAGAATAGAGAATAGGGAATAAAGAGCAGTTGAGCAAAAATGCATCTCCTCTGAATCCCTCAAGCCTTCACAGCCATTATCCTTCTAGTGTGTGATTCTCCGATGCCTCATATGCTCAAGCAAAGTGCTCCTCTCATTAAAAAACAATGCGATATCTCCAATTTCTAATTAAATAGGACATTATCTCAAAGACAAACCGGACTGGAACGAGGCCCCTCAAACGAGTTATGAAAAAGACTCGCTGCTCATATCCTAATCATGCTTATGTTGATCTCAACGGTGTCTTTGCACTCAACTGATACTCACGGATAAAGCGGGGTTATTAGAAAGCTAATCTATCCGGGAGAATGGTTATGTTTTTTTTCTCCAAATCTATTGGAAATTTGAGAAGAGCTATTTTGCAGAAGAGAAAAGAAACCCCGTGAGGTTTGAAGCATTTGATGGGAAATAAAACGGTTTTCCTCTTTACACAGTGAGAGGGAGTGGGTTTTCGAAGCTCAATTCGTTTGGGTTTGGCTGCAGGAAAAGTAGCTTGTCACCTCTACTCAGGTACAGATAAGCCAAAGAGGAAGGAGGCTAAATGTATCTGTAGCCAAACGGATTAGAGGTGAACAAAAACAAGTGCTCTTCACCACAATGCAATGCACGGCGCACTGTGAATCAGCTCTCGGCGCGACTTGAACACTTGAAAATACAAAGCAAAGCTCGACTGTAGGTTCTCTTCCACATCATTGGATGTTCTTTTCTATTATTGATTTAATCGTTGTAAAAGTGTGCGTCCAACCACACAGGGATCTCGATGATGTCATGTGTTGCAGCACCTCAGTCTGCTGTACTCGGGGAACACACCCGTCTGTTTTTTTTATTCCTCAGGACGGCGGAGAAGGAGCATTCTGTTGCCACCGACAGCCAGAGCGGCTTGTTGGCACTAAGTGTTTCGCTGTCAGCTCACATCACATGCATCAAGCATGATGGCCTCCTCCTATGTGTGTGTGTGTGTGTGAGAACGTGCACTAGAAGTGAGTGGTATTTCAGCGGATTTAACCCATTACCAGTTAGGGCAGACAGGGGCTCCATTAAGATGCAGCGGTAACAGTGAGATGTCTGGGTTTACATCTGAGTGCTTGAATGCAGCTCTCAGAGAGTGGAGACAAAAATATATATATACTCCCATCACTGTTTTAAAAAGGTCTCCACCATGTGAAGACCCTAAATATATATTTCCTGCAAGTGAAATACCCTTTTGTGTGTAATAAAACATGCATAGTAGTAGAAACCAGCCATAAAAGGCTGCTCTGTTCATTGATGTGAGGAAAGCCAGCGTCGCCTGTGCTGTAGTAACATTAAATTGTGCCATCTCGCAAGCATCCTGCAAGCCTCGGTGATTTGATTCGAGGGAAAGAGCCGAAAAGGCACCTTTCCTGTCGCAGTGCCACGGGGCCGCGCTGGCATTGTGCTTCATGGCCAGCGTGCCATTCATGGAGCGACGACAAGGACACCGCACCACATGACTTTTTCCAGCACCAAGGCTGCCTGGACCTGATAAAGACACATAATTACACAGCTCCGTTTATCTCGCAGGGTCAATCCCATCTCGACCTGACGATAGGAGGAACTCTCATGCACAAACCCGGAGTTCAATTTCAGATAACATTGTCCCCACTATTTTATTCAGCAGTTTGCTTACTGTAGGTGTGTATTGCAGTGAACCTGGGAATAAATATGCTCGGTGATTGGCTCACCTCCTGAAGGATTCATAATTATTTATTCTCAGTACTTAACATTTTCTATTATACAAAATGTAAATCAAGGATTACACATATTCTAAACAATTTAGATTTAGCTTTAGCACTGCAGTAGTAATCTTACCGGTTTGTCTATGTTATGGTTTTCAGCCATTTCTTTTAAATTATATTTATTTTTTGCACTTTGCTCATACGCTGGTTACCACTGATAATGACACTACTGACACATTTAGGACATTTAAACTACTGTTAATTTATTTCAATGGTTATAACAAAAATATGGCATTAACTGTTGAGGAATTACAGCCATTGTTACACAGTCCCCCACATTTTGAGAGGTTTAGAAGTAATTTGACAAACTAACATAAGTGAATATAATGATACTTTTTCAAAGGAGGAAAATCCTTTGCAGCCCATGACTGCCTGAAGTCTTTCACCCATATCACCAAACACCGAGTTTCCTTCCTTGAGATGCTCTGCCAGGCCTCCTTCAGTTGCTGCTCGTTTGTGGCTCTTTCTGCCGTCAGTTGTATCTGAAGTGCATAAAAAGCAGGCCGAAGCACTCGGGTTGAGATCAGGTGACTGGCCATTGAAGAATCCTCCATTTCTTCGCTGTTTTCACAGGATGTTTTGGGTCATTGTCCATCTCTACTGAGAAGCGCCGTACAATCAGTTTTTTTCAGCATTTGGATGAATCTGAGCAGATAGTAAAGCCCTGAACGCCTCACAACTCGTCCCGCTCCTTCTATCAGCTGTGACATCATCAATGAACACCAGTGGCCCTGCAGGTCCATTCAGCCATAGCAGCCCAATGCCGTAGCACTGCCTCCACCATGTTAACCAGATGCTTGCTTTGGATCAGGCTCCGTTCCTTTCCTTCTCTTCACTTCACTTGTCTCTTCCCATCATTCCGGTACAAGCTAATCTTAGTTTCATCTTCCAAAAGAACCTTCGTTTAAAACTGATCAGGCTTACTCGGATGTTTTCTGGCAAAGTCTAGTCTTCCTGTTCCTCAGTGTTCCCAGTGGGTTGCACCGTGTTGTAAACCTTCTGTATTCAGATACATGAAGGCATCTCTTGATAGTAGACTTTGACAAAGACACGCCTCCCTCCTCCAGAGTATTATTGAACTCAGTATTCATGTTATGAAGGGTTTTGAAGCAACAGTAACTAGCCTCTTAACGTGCAGATGAACTCACCTCCCGGGGTTTCTGTGTCTTAATGACATGAAACAGAGATCACCTCCACATCAACCAGAAGCTCATCCTCCACCATGAATTATAAAACAAAACAAATGTGGCGCCTTGATACCAACCAACACCAACATTCCCTCCAGGTGAGTTGTGGTGGGCGGTTGAATTTGGTTGTGTAACTCATTGTGGATATTATTATTCAGATCATCCGTCTCAGCATGCAGATTTTAAATATGAATATCCCTTCTCCATTTGGTACTGTGCATTTGCCAAGATGTTTTTTTTCTCCCACGCAAAATGTGAATTTGCATTTCACCTTGAGTTCTCAATAAACGCAAAAGCAAAACTAGCCTGGATCATAACAAATGTAACGTGTTTATATGCAACTACAACAATTTATGAACAAGGAATTCAACACAAGAGCAGCGACACACAGGAGCCTCAGAGAAACTTACAGACGATTAAAAGTTCTTAATTTTCATTGAACAGTTGCCACTCTGCACTTTGTCTAAAGGTGACAGCCTGATATAAAGTATAAGTCATAAATGAGCTTTCTTTCTCTGTGTTCTTCATAATAGCGTGTGTGTACCACAAGGAGTGAAAGTCATTCAACGTTTTTAATCAAGAATATAGAAAAGAATTGTGGCGAATTAGAGCTTTTGTTTGAGGGCGTCGCTGTAACGTTCGTACAAATCCTGCAAGTAGTGTTCCAAACAAGAGGCTTTAAACCTACAGACAGTGCTCACGCATATTTCACATGACTGCACGAGTGACGTTTGTTATCCATAGAGGAGAGAGAAAATCGTCAACAAGTCAACATGTGAAAAGAACAAACGATATTTAATACCAAAACTCACAAACGCTCTCGTTTCAGACTAAATCTCAGATGACATCGTGGCAGTGGCGGATCCCGTCGCTGTCGGTCATGGATGCGTCAGGTCGGATTGACAGTGTGTGATGGCGCCGCCTGCGATAGGCTAATGGAAAGCGGAGGGCGACCGCAGCGCTCGAGTTCAGGTCTGAGACGGTCAGGTGTGAAATTAAACAGCAACCCGACAAAACTGGATCAGCCCGACTGCATGTATAATTTATGAAAACATTTCAAGTGTGTGTATACGACGCATCGGTGAATTATAAAGTGAAGTATGTTATCCGATGACAAAGGTATATACTATAAATACAATGGATTTAGATCCACCCTTTGATCCCAAGCTTTGTACAACGAGGGGAATGGGATTTGTGTGCATGAAGCCACCGCATGGCCAGAAGCACAGCGGAGGGAGATAAGGATAAGAAAAACATAGAGAGGGAAAGAAATGTAATCAAAAACAAAATGTAGGCACAAGTCAGTTGTCAGGAGGAAAACACATCCGCACCATCAGCAATCACAATCCATACATCATCCTGCGGCGAAGCCATCGTGTGTGTGTGTGTGTGTGTGTGTGTGTGCACATCTGCCCTGCCTGTATGTGTGGACCAAAGGGAAATGCAGAGCGTACTGAATTATTGAGTTGAATTTTCACGGACTGAAGGTCAGTGAGCGAGGGGGAAAATAACCCCCCACTGCTTATTAAAAATAGATGTCTTCTTATTGTCTGCCATGCCAAGTGCTGAAATCTCAAACATTGCAGGGATGATTCCCAGAGTCACTATCAAATCATTCATGAAAGAATAAACATGAGCAACAGGATTGTAACGAGGAGCTGGAGTCAGCTTTAGACTAAATGAAAGTCCATCAGAAGGATCCACATGACTGAGGACGGGCCGATGTTAGTCACTAAAAATATATGATTATGAAGTACTCATCACGATTCCGGCCTCAATTAGCGCATCATAATTGATCTTTAAGGAGCTGCTGAGATTTATTCGTCCCCTATGCAGTGAAACTTACTCCAATAACAAAGATTTCTCCAACAGTAGAAATCCATTGTGGACTAATTGGATTATCAGTGGAGAATTACAAAGTGATCTCATGTCGTTGCCAGCGGTCCTTATAATGAGCTGTGTCCTCATAAACGTAGCATTGGCCTTCTCTGACGGTCTAATTGATATTTCATTAGAACCTTTCTATTTATGATTTAAATAGCGTGTCCTATCGCAGTACAAGGCAGGGCTGTTAGAGGGCTAGGCGGAGGTTGCTACTGGATGTATTGTCAGCTTCAATGTGGTTCGGTGCAGAATCTAATAAAACAAAAAGCTGGATTTATGCTTTTACCCTTTGGATACCGGTTTACAAGAACATGGAGTCATTAAACAGATCTAGATGTCCATGTCCTTCTAGTACATGTAAGGGACGTAGTAAATGCTGCACAGGTCATGTCCGTTCTCAGCTGGACCCCACCATGTGTAATCTGCCACATAGACGAATTCTCTACTTGCTTTTTTCTCAAGTAGGCATGTGATGACGCCAGACGTTAAAGTCCCGACTATTGTGGACAAGATAACACGTTAAACCATCATTATAACAGTCAAACCTCCCTGGAATATTATTGCAGTGATTAGTAGTAAGATATGGTAAAATGACTTTTCAAGATCGTCTTGGATTTAATTAAACCCAACACATTGAACTGAATTTTCCAGCTTTGTCGAACTATTCAAATGCGGCAACATGAAAGATACTTTAAACTCAAATCACCGTGCTTTGATGAAAAGGAGAATAATTTGAAGTTTTTATCCATACGAATGTTTCACCGTGGCGTATAGTTAAACCGATAAGTGGTTACGACTCATCGAGCTCGCCTCATCAACACTTCATTTGATGTAATGCATCTCCACCCTTGTTAGGGGGCTCAGCCAGACAAGTGATGGCTATCCTTGCCAGACATGACACCACCTCCAGCTGCAGACCTCCGTCACGTCCTCTTTACAGCTTGATGAATGCTAATGGCGAAGTGGAGTCAGATATGGCGGAGGGCGTGGTGTGGGTTGGTGTGCGATGAAGTGTTACTGTTAAACTACTTAATAGATGTACCCTGCCAAAAGGAACCCCCTCGCTCCCTCCCTCCTCTCCCCTTGCACCTGTCCTAAGCCCGCTGGACGATTTGTCACACTCTTTCCATTCGGCTCTCGTCTCGTTCGTTTGGTGGACAACAAGACAGAGTGTAATGGCTCCACCATCGGGGCTACGGGGGGCTCATGGACTCCTGTAGGTACCGACACAATGCGAAGAAAGTACCCTTGCTCTCCTCTGTTGCTTTTTGTTTAAAGACCGTGACACATGTTGCCTCACTTCTGACACCGCCGGCGCGACGGAGGCGCAGTCCATCATCCGGTAACAAGCTCCGCACTGAGGAAGCATCGTCACAAGCAAAGGTCAGTCTTCTAATGACTTGTGTCGAGCGAGCCCGTGTTCCCGTTTGAACGTGAAGACTTATGACCGCGGTCGCTCGTAGGGAGGGAACGCAGCTCCAGCCGTGGGGGAGTGCGGAGCAAGGCATGGCATTGTGGGTCCGCTCTGATCAAAGGGATGGGACTTTGATGAATGCTGTTCATTAGGCACACCCGAGTGGGTTTAAGGGAGAGGACTTCAAGGGAGGGATACAGACACATAGGAGAAAGAGAAGGAGGCAGCGAAAGAGAGACGGAGAGAATGTGACACATATTGAAGGGTAACATGAGTAATGGTATGCAATAGAATGGAAACGCATCGCCATTACACCCAACAGCATTTCCGATGCATCTTTGCATTGCGTTTACGCGTCATTTCCAAAGTGACCACTGGGTGGAGACAGCTGACTTGTGAGTGAAACCTCCCTCTACTCGGCGCTTCACGCAAGTCAGGAGTCCGAGCATTACCCTGAACTGTAGCAGTTAAAAAAAATTAATCTAAAGTAAATGGGGTAGTGTGTCAATGCAAGTATGTGTTAATCTGAGGGAATGAGTAATGAGCAGCCATTAAAAAAACAGTCACTCTGTGGGCAAAACCAACTGCCCTCCAAGTCCAGCTGACTGATTGTTTTATGGATGGAGGCTGACATGAGCAAAATGGGGAATGACAGATTAACTCATCCTCCACTCATTAATGCCTACAACTGGATTATGAGGTTGAACTCTGCCTCCTCCTTGTCATTGTTGTGAAGTAAACTTAAGACTTCATGGGGTTCAGAGGCGGAATGTATTCGACTGCCAGAAGAAAGGAACAACCACTCTCTTTCTTTTTGTTTGCAGGGAATGGGTCCCCATGGATTTGGTGAAAAATATGGTGAGAACCAGATGTCACATGAAGTTTTCTGAGACACCTGAGATTCAATTTTGGAGATATGAAAACCATTCGGTGCTTGGAAATTAAATGGACAGACGGCAGCAAATGGGAAATCTGTGCTTCAGACTGTCATTTTAAAATTCCTCGCTCATAGAGGTTTCTCTTCTATATATTCTATTCAATTCCATTGCAATTCAATTTCACCAAGGCAATCTCAGTATCTCAACCACATTCTAGAGACATTTATACATAAACACATACAGTATATATACATATATATATGAAATATGAAAACAAAATATTCAAGACCATTTAAAAATATCTCAAATACCAATACGTCTAATAAGTCTGCAAACTATATCAGAATTATAATAATAAATACAAATTTGAAGGAAGCGTTTGTGGTTTTATGAACAATATTCAATGTATAGGTTTTCAATTCAGTTGTGTTTTTTAAAATTGAAAGTTAAAGCACACAGTGTTCTTTGTAAGCCCTTCCTGTCGGTCTTCAGGAATGGAGGTTTGATGACAGGAGGGGTAGCTGTGACACGTTGGATATAATGCTTCTGCGATGTGTCGTAGACATTGATATGAACCTCACCGTGCAACACTTTCATTTGCTTGTTCTGCCCCTAGATTCCGGCTCTGTTGATTCAAATCGAGGAGTGTAAAGCAAACAGAATGACAGGCAGCTAGCTTCCCATGACTTCATCCGTATTCTGTATTTATGGTGTGATGATGAGGGTTACACTTATTAATATGTGATCAGCTAGAGCAATTAATGTGGAGCAAGAAGAGGAAGCAGATCTCTAAAAAAAAAAGCAGTAAATGTTGCAACCTATTATGGTGCATTATGGCATCAAATTAAAAGAATCTTACTTTGAAAAAGCAAACAAGTTACTTATTCAACATGAGTGCTATTTGTGAAGTTACATCGTTATAGTCCACATTTCACGGTGTGGGGTATTACACAATTAAGATAAAATACAATGTCAAAAAAGCCTCCTGGCTAGTTTTCTGAGAAGCATCATTTGCACCACAAAGGCCCTTCTGCCTTTCTCCAAGTGGATCCTGTAACAAAAAAGGGAGGTCTGAGCCACCTTCCAAGGATAACTCTGCACCTCTTCATTATTCTTTTTACGCACAATTAATTGAGGGTTTTTTCTCCTTTCTTCTCAAAGGGCATCTCACGAGTGATAAACTCTGGATGCAAAACGTTTTAGAAATCTGCTGAAGTGGTTGGAGGGATGAAGGAGCCGGAGGAGGGTGGGTCGTAAACTGTGCAGGGAACTACACCGGCATGCGAGATGAAGACAGCCGGGGTGCAGACATCAAAGGAACGGAGAGGAAGGCTTTTTCCGACAGTAGTTTTAGTCTCGAGATGTCCTCCGATAACGCTTTCAACTCCAAGTCCGGTGCTTGATGTGGGACGCTGAACAAGCATCATTTCTACTCTACAACTGGAGCTTCTTACACATCACCGACACGCTATTCAACCACGCCAAACCTTTTTTATTTGCTAAAAAGAGAGTTGCTGCATTCAGTCTATTAAACATGACAACTACAATGTTAACAGAAGATTACATTTTCACAGAGTTTTATCAATTTTAAAACAATACAGTCAGTGATGTTCAAGTACCTGATGAAACAAGGAAGGAATACAGTTTAAGAGGGCTGGAAGTCGGTGCCTGAATCTATAGGGGTGTATTTTATATACAAGTTTATAATGCCCCTTTCGTAATTCATAATATATATATATATGCGAAGGAAAACAATCTTTGTATGAAACACAGTTCACGTAGTTTTCAGGCTACACAAACCACAACGCATGCAGCGCGTTTAGGTTGTCATGCATCATCCTAAACACATCTTAATACTGTAACTCGACTTTTAAAATGTATAGATTATAAATACTAAAAACACTGTCTATCTTGTAGAAGAGAATTGTTAATGTATAGACTTTACCCATTTATCTCTTGAGGAAAACACATGTTTTATGCATGGTTGCTCGACACCAATCTTATATTTTCAAACTGTCAAAGTGAGACGGCTTCTTCTGATGAAGGAGGGCGCCGTGGCAACGCCGTTCATCTCTGGACGACTTGGGCACACGACACGAGCACAAGTTGTGTTCTCAAGAGCACGAGGTGAACATGCAGCATCCCAATGCATGAGCTGTTCAGCATTAGCTACTGCTACTGCAAATATGACCGAAATGCTGGTGGTAAAATGCATTGTGGGTAATAGAAACGGCAGGTTTTGACAAGGGGAATGGGTGGAATTAAAAAAAGAAGTTTATGTCTGGTTCTGCTGCCTACACTTCAACTGCTCAACGTACGATGCAACATTGGTGGATTACTCTTAATAATTACCTTCGCATTGAAAATGCGGAAGGTTATGTTTTGAGCGCCGTGTATTTGTATGCGTGCGTGCGTGCGTGTTATTCGCATAAGTCAAAAAGTATTAAACCGAATCGCATGAAATTTGGTGGGATGATTGGTTATTATCCGGGGACCATTTGATTAGATTTTGGGATCGATCGGGTCAAAGGTCAAGGTCATTAAAAGGTCAAAATCTTCTTTTTACCATAGCAAGGTCAATTTCTATCCAATTGGCATGCAACTAATGCCAACATGTTCATAATTCAATGCCTAATCTTGTGATATGCGAAGGTATGCGCTCTACCGAGTGCCCATTCTAGTTTAGTTATGATTTATTATTTAGTTATTAATTAAGGTAATAATTGAATATACATATATAGTGATATATTCTATTATATCTTTTATTTTCAATCAAGGGCCGAGATAGAGTATATTATAGTCATTTAGTGAGACGGGTCAGTGGAGAACTATATCATCACCACTTTAACCCAAAAGAGAGCGTGGCTAATAGCCTACCCAACCTAGCCACAGAGCGATAATGGTGATGGTTTATTGACTGCTTCATTGGATGTTCTCGGTTTCCTTGCCCCTTTCCACAAAGCAATCAGAGTTTAGATTGGTTGACAAATAAAACGGCGCACTCTTGTCAAAGCACTTCAGGAGAGCAGGTACCGAGGTTCTTGAAACCAGATTATCAGCTATTAAAGTCAGTCTTCCTTTTTACTGTGATTGTGACGGATTTTAAAAGCACACAAACACAAGATTACATCATGGAGTGAGGCTAAAGCCCCGTCAGTCAGGCATATACATCGTGGAGACGTGGCATCTCATTAGGTGGGTTTCCTGAGAGCCCTCGATTCAGGCAAAAAAGACAAGTGCGAATGACAGTAAGCAGTGCAGGTATATGCCAACTGATTCTAGATCTGCAGATATGCCATTGCAGCTCTGTAGCCAAATCTCTGATGTATAGTTCAAAGCTGAGCTGCCGGTATTGTGTCTGCGCTCATTCATTGGAGCGTAATCCCATATTGAGGAGTAATCCACAGCCTGAGCAGTCAAAGCGAGCTCTCCTTCTGCACTCAGCCAAGCCTAACTGAGGTGGCTGAGGGGATGATACAGCCCTCCCCGCCCTGCTGCAGGGTCAATGAGAGGTGAAAATACACCGGAGCATTCACAAGGCCTGTGAACTGGTTAAAATGCACACACACATGGAAAGTACAATGTCAGATTTCAGGGACGTCCATGCTGGAAGGGTTGCAGTGGGACGTTGTTGGAATTTTGATTAGTTGCCATTTGTTGTGTGCTCAGCAGAAAACACTGGGGGCCACCCTGGGTGTATGTACGCGTGATGGATGCAAACCCCCACATACTTATCTCAGGGCATATGGTAGACTGATTGACTTGTTCGGTATGCATCATTCATAATTCTGACTGTCTGAAAAGAGATATATATTCTTTGGGGGGGGGGAAATTCCCCACATCAGCACTCTGCTGTAATTTCCTCAGGACATGCCACAGTTGAATGGCAAGCTAAATTGCAGCAGAGAGCATTACCTCCAAAAGGTGCCCTGCTCGCTCTTAGACAGGGCTATTAGCACTGGAGTGAGCCCAATGATACACCACCCCCCCCCAAGGAGCCAAAGGAGAGGCTGTGATGATGACAGTCACCACCGCTCTCCATCTATTTGTGATTCTGCTCAACTGAGCTGGTAAATGTTAGACATCAATCAAACAGAATTTGCATGTCTGTGTTTTTCCCCCAAACTGATATCAGGTGAGTCGTGTAAAATGAGCACACGCTACCATCGGTTTACATTTTCACTTTAAAGTGGCTGGAATCTATATTTATATGTTTTATTACTTATTATATGTTCCAGATGTGAAAATAAAAAGGTCTGTTTACATTGTTGTATGGTAATTAATATAACGCTACCATAATGCTAATGTGTGAGTCTTTCTTTGATTCTATTGCAAACTTTACTGCAGGTTTACAAGACATTCATCAGCGACTTTGTCAGTTAACACTCTCCTTTGTCAAATTTTGTTGAACAATATCCACAAAATATAGGCAGAAAATGAATAAATGGACATGCTACTAAACTAAGAAGATTAATACAAAAACAATGTTTGCTCGTCTCTGGAAGAAGAAGCCGTCTCACCTGCAACACGCGGTCTCAGTCTTATCACCATCACCCAGACACCAGCCGTAACAAACAACCTGTAATCCTTAGAGCTGTGGAGAAACACTGGCTCCACAGACCATGTCACCATAAACAGAGTGAGACAATAACTATCATGCAGTTAATTACGCTTCTTACTTCCCTTGTTTTTTTCCCCCCCGAAGATGTTCTGGTGTGTGGAAACTGGATCAATAGGACTTAGAATCTGTGGACATTGAGGAATATTTTTGAGCTTCTATGCCATGACATATGAGAGGATGATGAATTTTTCAGGACCTGTTTGCTAAGAATTTAGAGTTAATTTCATGGATTGAAACTGTATCTTAACATAGCTCAGACAGACTGGTGGGACGGAGCGCGAGACACGAGATGCGTTGGTTGGCATTCAAGCTGTGTGTGTGTGTGTGTGTGTGTGTGTCACCAACGACCTTGAGCGCCTCCTGCATGCTTGCCACTGTCACCACGCTGGCACAGTCTTTGATTAGGAGTAATTAATGCTCTCACATCTGGTGGGAGCTCCATCATCCCTTCTTAAATTTGGCCTCACGCTCTCCATATATTCTCCTTTACCCGTCTCCATTTCAAAACCATACAGAAAAACGGTTGATGATCTGGACATGGGTCTTGCTTCTGGGCGTTGAAGACACTGTCCATGCCTCTCTCAGCTGAACTTCGTGGAGGTACGCGTGTCGGTGTTGATGTGAGCGCGCCTCCGTCATTGTCACCTTAGCCGTTGCCCAGCTTTTGATCTGGTTCTCCTTCTAAGCCGCGACGCTTTAATGTGCAAGAGATGAAACGTATGTGTTCTGGCAACCTGAGCAAAGAGAGTCCCCCAGCAGTGATCCTGAACCAGCTCGGCCTCTCCCAGGAATTGCACATCACATGCTCTCAGGAAAAAAAGAAATTGAGGAAAATAAACAGTTGGCAAGAAAGTCTCCCTCCAATTACCATCAACAGATGTGAGCTGTGGGAGGCGCAGGAGGGGAACAAATGGCACGGAGCGGCATTTTCCAGCTTTCTATCCAAGGGGAGCGTGCATTTTCTGAACAACTGCAAAAGAAGATGCAAGTTCATGCACATTTCAAGGATTCATTTACCACTTGATTTCAGACAGCGGTATAGCGGAAATTATAACTCTGGTGAGATAGTTTGATTATCTCTCGTTAGCTTGCTAACTAGGCTAGTATTAGCTTCACGCTTGCTTGAAAATGCATTCTCCAGCTCACTCCTTCCTTCGTAGAGTAGCCTACCTGGCAAAGGGAACAACTTCTGCACTCAATGCAAGAGTACATGTTGGTGTATGAGAATATAAAAGACTATATTAAGATGTCCCAATAGCAATATAAAATGGCTGGCAGATTATTTGTCAGTTGGACATTTAGCCGGCAGCCTGCGCTTTTTCACACGATTACTAGCTGACGATTACTAATTAAATTACACCTATGGACTCCTTGAGTTTTGGTTTATTTGTGTTTTTAGCTTCGCATTGAAAATGCGGAAGGTTATGTTTTGATCGCCGTTTATTTATTTATTTATTTGTATGCGTGTTACTCGCATAACTAAAAAAGTATTAAACCGAATCGCATGAAATTTGGTGGGATGATTGGTTATTATCCGGGGACCATTTGATTAGATTTTGGGATCGATCGGGTCAAAGGTCAAGGTCATGAAAAGGCCAAAATCGTCTTTTCACCATTGCGCGGTCAATTTTTATCCAACTGGCATGCAACTAATGCCAAAATGTTCATAATTCAATGCCCAATCTTGTGATATGCGAAGGTATGCGCTCTACCGAGTGCCCATTCTAGTTATACAGGTTTTCATTTTTGAAGAGAAAACTATGTTCCGCTCAGGCGCTGTCTGTGGCGTTTCAAGCTACGCTCGATAGGTGTGCTAAGCGGCAAAATAATTGTCCCCCATTCTGATGAAAAGGCCTCTGGTGTGTATACAGTATGTGCACAAGCATGACTGTGCTAAAGTAGTCCTGCTTAGCTGCTTAGCTAACATACTTTCGAGGACAGATGGTAGCCTTCACTTTGATATAGTACAATAAAGCTACGCATGTAGCATCCAGGAATTGTAGCTGAGCTCAAGTGGACTCTGACAGTTGTTGTTTTTGTGAGGGGTTTATCGAATGTTAAATTGTTTACTGCTCATGTATTAATTTAAAGACGTGGTCACCAGATGGCTCATTTGAGGTCCTAGTGGCCTTAGAAAACACACAGCGCCGGGTTACACAAGGTAAACCCTCAAATGCTACCCAGGGTTTTGTTTCTGGACAGTGACCAGCTCAGCTGTCGCCACCAGCCCATTGAACGCTGTCCACACAGCGACAGCCCGCCATGGTCCTCTGGCCCCCTCCGTACAGGGAGCAGCAGGCTGCCAGAGAAAGGGCCATGTCCGGCCATTATCACTCCCAGCATGGGGCAACATGCAGACAGGGACACGGCGGAGGAAGTCCAGAGGTGTTTCTCTGGTTACGGTGTTGTCTTTCTGGACTGTATTTCTTTTTGCATCATGTTTTCATTCCCATCCAAATTCATTAGGAATCATACAACACGGGACGAGATGTTAAAACTGTCCATTGTGCCAATAGATGGTATTCACTCACATGAGATTTACCATGTTGTTGACAGAGTGGCATGGGAGGTTTATTTCTTAGAGTGGGTTAAGATGTAGATTTTGAGACACATCCTCAGTAGTGTGCCTTCGAATCAGTGGGTGTTTCAGCCTTTAATCACGAAACACCCTCATCAAATAGTAGAGAAAATAGTATAGTATTTCCACAACGGATTGATTACAGAAAGCCAATTATTAATGACCTGTTTTAACATGAGTTTTTAAAATTATTTTATAATTTGTATCCAAAGTCTTTGTTTGATGACGTTCCAGGTCAACTTTTGGGTGACATCGTATTTTTATTGAGTTGCACAATGGATCTGGCTTCACCGATAGAGCGAAGCTGAGCATTGGGGGGTATTGCATCAATGGATTCAATCTAGCAGGGGGTCGTAGCTGAGGTTCTCTGCGTATCTGGCGATCGTTGGAGCTGGGGGATGTGCGGAGATAAATCATCAGAGAGGCACACAGGTGAAAGGCCGTCAATGCATTACTGCATGAATAAACGTTGTCCCCCGTTCCGCTACACATACAGCCCACGAGCAAATGGATGAAACAATTGATGCCCCAAAACTGCAAATGGGATTTTCACATACATTGTACCCAGACTTGGCTTGAACACTGGGCTCATTCCTCTCCCTCCCTCTAATGGTCGGCTCTATCTCGGCGTTTAGCCATGACAGTTCGCCGTGTGTGCAATAACATTCAAACTGTTTTGTTTGTGTATCCACAGGTGTGGAATAAAATATTTGTTTATAGTAAATTATTGGGCATTGAGGGATATTTGTCACTTTATAACGATGAGCATTCATATTAATCAGGCACCGCTCGGGCAGCAGCCTCTGACAGTGCACCAGGCCCAGCGTGCCGAGCAGCAGACCCAGTATGTGGGCCGCTCTAGGCCCACGGTCGCTCTGTGGCCCATGAACAGGGCTGCTATAGGGCTGATAAGACCTCAATCTGTCGGGTCCCATAGAGCCAGAGCGAGCCCTCAACAGCCCTGACCTGCAGTGACAACAAAGAAAGCCGAGGGACACGCTCAACTTTTAGTTTTTCTACACATTCATAGGAAACTGTTCACAATACATCACAGGCATCAACCCTGAGGACGTTTGGATTTAATGAAGTGAGTTCGTTCAGAAAAGACGGAAGGATATTTCTGCTGTAGCAATGGCATTAATGTTTCAGGGGGAGGAGAGGTGACGATTCAATTTACAAGTCCAGTCTTTTCTCTGTCACTGAATGAGAGCTAATACATCAAGAGCACGGTGCGTAATTAGAGGTTCTAGGCTATCTTTAGATGGATCAAGACATTAGCAGCCACGGGCAAAGGAAATGAGCTGAGTCAAAATCATTTATATTGTTCAAATAAATTGAAGCTGAAAGCAGTCGTCCATAATGCGGCTCCGCATTGTTCTAAATTCACACAGTCAAATGAAAGACCTGTATTCCCGTTCAGACCAATCCGCAGTTACTGGGATTTCACAGCACATTTAAATATAATAAATAAACCTGGAACATTTCAAACTAATCAAGCCTGTTGAATTATGCAGTAAAGTGTGCCGTGCGCTTGACAAGACCAGCTATTTCTACAGGAAAAAAGACAGGGCCATTTTTCCATTCTCCGTGATTTATTTGATTATATAAAACGGTGGAGGACAAAGGGAGGAGCGGGCATGGGCAGCTGCTGTATGGTAGCCACACATCTAAAGCCCTGATGGTCCCCTATGGAGACAGAGATAAAACCAGAGCACGCATGAGAATGCAACATTAGTCATGTGCTCTTGTAAGAGCAATAAAGAGACGCAATCTCTTGGCTGGACGGAGCCTGGTGCTGCAATGCCCCGCCTCCCTGGATGGATCCACACGACATTTTACTAGATTTCTACGTGTAAATTTAAAAAAACTAATTTGAAAAAGGTTACAACATTCAGTTAGAATAGTTTTGCAGCCAATCTAAATGTTTTTCTTCTTTTAAATGAACATAATTCGAGGAAATGTTTTTGCTTTGATGGTTTGATGGTTTAATATGTAAAAATTAAGTGAAAGCTCACATGACCACAGCATGCACTGTGCTGTGCGCTCCCTCGACTCCGACCAGCAACTCCAAAATCACCAGGAAGATAACAACTGATCCAAAGAGGAATGAAATACACATGTGTAGCCAGTCAGGCCCACATGCACACAAACATGCACGAGCATAAAGCCAACGGGTACATATTCCTACAAAGGAAAGACATGTCCCCAAGAGATTACATTTCCAATTCCCAGATTACATCCCCACTGGTTAAATGCTGATTGAAGATAATTTAATCATCTCCAGGAGAATGTCACCGCATATCTTAGACCAGAAAAGATTTAAATAAGATTCTGGTCCGGGACTCTAATTATGGAAATCCTGAGAAGAAATATTGAACTTATCACTTGTCATTTATATCTTCAAAGGAAATTAGAAGTTACATCCACTTTATTCAAGTGGAGCAGTCATAGGAATTTATGAACCATCATATATCAAAGTCTAGACATTTTTCCACAGGTAGCGAGGAGTATTATAAAAGATAACAAAGGATGGGCTCAACATCTAAGCCTGTCTGTCGGCATTCATTTCAAACTGTGCCATCTTGGTGAAGGAGAGAAGTCTATAAGTTGATGATGACTAAATGATGTTGTTTGAGACAGCTCTAATGGGCTCAGCTCAAAGTGCAAAAAACACTTAAGACAATCTGAGCTGCAGATTTCTCCCTATTTTTGCATTTTCCTGGCGTATTTTTGCTGTCAAACTGTGTTTTGGTTCCACTTTTCTAACTGTGCAGACACCAGAGATCCAGAGAAACAGCACAGTCCAACAAACAGAAACAAGTTTACGTCTTTGTTTACAAAGAAATCGTCTGCTGCCGAGGTTTCTATATTTGAACTGCCACAAGGTGATGATGAAGTTTACTTTTTAAGGGGAGTAAGACTGAACCAGTGAAACATGTTGCTAAATATCTTCTGTGTCCTTAAAGGGGCTTTGTTAAATCCAAGAAAAATGCTCAAGGGACGTCATTAGTTTGAACTAAGGGCCAGAAATTCAAATCATTCTGGAAAACTGTATAGGATTGCCTGTTGTCGCACCTCAAAGACACAATCTTTTCTTGAGGAGGTACTAAGATTTAAAGAAAAGGCAACCACAGCTGGTTTTCTGTCTGTGTCCACTAGTTATGTCCAGGGTCATAAATAGTGAATTGGTCCTCCATGAGGAGTTAAGATTGACTCCTCACTGGTGAACGCGGTCCATCTGAACCCAATCAATGTTTAATATTGGAGGTAGCTCAGGTGAGGAGAGGCGGCACACACACACACACACACACACACACACACACACACACCTTAAATACACATATACTCACACCTACTGTAACACAATCATTTACACCCGCTTCCAACCATCTCTTTGAAGCAATGAAAGTCACAGTCTAAAGGGAGAGAAAAGTAATAGGATTGCTCAATTAGGTGCCAAATGGCTTTCTGGGGGCCAGTATTTCATCTCCACTGCAGGCAAAGTGGAAATAGAGGCATAGGCTTCTGAAAGGTGAGTGCAGACATAAGCTGCATATTGCAGGAATTGTATTGCCTTTAAAACTCAGGGCTGATACTTGCTCGGGTTCTGGGGAGCTCAAAGTCCATCACCCGAATTACCTGGGCAACATGAAGCTGATGACGTCCTGCATAAACCAACGCATTCACTAATGGCATAAAAGTAAGATTACTTTTTCTTGCATAACGCAAATTTATTTTAAATAATGGCGAGAGTACAAGTAAACAACCACCTCTACAGACAGTGAGGATCTCCTCTACCTCACAGAAATGTGGCCAGTGCACTGTAGGCAATAATGACCGCTCATTGTTCCACCTCCTCGCTTTGCATCCAACTGCTACTTTTAAATAACAAGAGCAACAGGGAACCAAAAGTGGCAAATTAGAGATTTAAGCTTTCTTCTGTAATCACCCTCACACAGACTGATGTGTAATTCCCAAGAACTCATCAGAGAGTCTAACAACTAAAGGGTTAACATTCGATTCAGTCGCGCCTTTTAGATTTGGCAGGCCAGCATGATGCCTTGAAGGACAGGACGCGAGAAAACCTGCAATAATGAAACTAGAAAATCAAAAGCATACAGGCAGATGTTGGACTAAGCCAAGCTAACCAGATGTACAGACGACGAATACGTGTTTTCCAAAATGTCGAGCTGTTCCTTTAATGGTGTGCGATATTTGATTGCAGATGAAATCCCTCACCACTTCTGAAAAAAACAATAATTTCACATATCACAACAAACAAAAAACAGAGGTCAGAAGAGTCTGTCAGATCAGCTGACCCTCCGTGACCTCGGAAATCCGAGATCAATAACGCTCACGACATCTGTGCCAGCCCGTTCCAAACCTTTCGACCTTTCCTCGACTCCAGGGCTTATTGGCATTTTCATCCTGCACATTCTACTTATTTACCATATTACTAATTTCGTCAGCCTTGTTATCCAGGCCTTCTCGGTGTCCAGCGCCTCCCGGGAGGCACTGTCGTTATTATGTTCAGCAGATCTGTGGTGTAGCATTGCGGGGGAAACCCCTGACCGGGGCAGAAATGAGAACATCAATAAAAATAGACCATGGATGATCTTTGCTTGTGGCACAGACCTGGATGGTGAGGATTGTAATTACATTCGCCTGAATAATTGAAATCAGTGTCCTCCGGCTACAAGTTCATCCAACCGAATGTTCAATATTATACCATTTTATACATCATATATTTTACATGCCGTCTCTCGAGCAGTTATTACAGAAGTCATTAAAAAAAGCCACAGAGGGCTCCGTGAGGAAGTCTCAACCGCACGGTAAACAGGAAACGACGGCCACGCGTCGCCCGTCCACAGGCCCGTCGGCTCCGTCACGCGGCGCGCTCTCCACCGGCTCCGGAGCCGACGCTGTGATCTGCTCGGCGGCGCTGGTTATCTGCGGAGGCAGGCGGAGGTGTTCCGGTCACTTTGCGCTCGTAAATTGCCGTGGGGGTTTCTGGCGGTGCACGAGCAGAGCAGGTCTTCTCAGTTCATTATCGCAGTAGTATAACTTTCGGTTTTCACGACGTCGGGATTTATTTCCAGCGCTGTGGATTGTTATATGTCACCGTGCCGCTCCCATCCAACGCGGCGCTAAGCCCCGACAGTGTTTCAATCACGAGCTCACACAAAGCAGGGGAACTGTTCACACAGATCCGCTTAAACCGCCGATGGCCGGCGTGTTCCGTTTGAATTGTGGCGCTGGCAGTGAAGCTATGCCAGTTTTCTTCCTCACAATGTTTATATCCCGCGTTTCGCAGTGAGCATCAGATGCTGCCCTTTTCTGAAAAGAAGTGTCTCTTATCTTCCTCTTGCTTAATTAGCTATCCATATGGTAACACCTTTACAAGACTATTAATATGCTAGCATCATTATTGTCCTCTTATCAGACAACGCAGAGGCTTTAAGTCTTTCTCAATTCTCATTAGAGTCAAATAACGGATATATATTGTATTGCTGAGGTGGCGTGAAGGTGACTTTCTTAAAATGGAGACTCTAAATGATGATACTTGACTCAATACTATCTTTACAAAGCAGTCTTAAAAAGGCTAGATAAAAAAATAAGAAGTCGGTAAGCAAAATAATCTAATTAAGAATAGTCTAATTTGTCATATAATTGACTGAGAATACTATTGACTCACTCATGGATGATTTGGACTGTCTGGGGCTTATAACACCTCAGTGATACAAGTTCAATGTGTAAAACACTCCTCCCAGGAGTCGACGGGAGAGTTTCAGTACGTTTCATACACTCATCACTCGAGAAATCAAATGCAATGAAAGAAATTATACTGACAAGCCAAATTTAACTGAATAAGGATTGCTGGCTTAAAATGCCCCATCGGGCAGTAAATCTAGCGACTCACTCGGCAATAATGAACCGCATTGTTTTGTCCATCGCTGATGACGGCAGCAGTCATTTTCTTTTCATTTCTGTTGAGTTGCAAATGCACATTGTAGGCGCTCAGGAGAAAATTGTATGAGCCAAATTGCAAGCGAGCATTTCCTTTATCCTGAAAACAGGAATTTAGCAGAGTGGCGTTTGACGTAAGCGAAAGTTTGATTAATTTACTGAAACTAGATTACACATTTAACTTTGGTCTAAAAATTGTCTTTTAACCGGAAAAACTAAAGATTAAGGTTGAATCCTAAAAGTTCCCTCATGCAATCAGGAATAATAACGGGTACAGTGATTGTAAATATTATAGAAGAAATAATGATGTGAACATCCCTGGCAGCTCAAAGGGGAAACAAGGCAGGACACTTTGATATGGGCTCTGATTAATAACCTTGATAACATAATAAACTAAATATAAATTATTAAGAATGCTGTAAATATCAAAAAGAAAAATAGATTTTAGCGCCGACGCTCTGCAGACTTAAATGAATTATCCACTGAAATGTCTCTTTCCAAAGTCTTTCTTCCTTGTTCATCTTAAAGCAATTATGGACACTATCGCCGGTATGAAGTGCTAATCTCCAAACCAAATTATCCAGAATAATGCTCCGATTCAATTGAAAGAAAATGCTTGGAGAAGACCCGCCGTCCACTTAATGACCCCACCGATGATTTAGAGCCTGAATGTGATTCTAAGCCAGAGATTGAATCGTGCTCGGCAATTTCTGAGAGAACATCCCTATGCAGACTGCGTGTGCAGCGCGTGTGACCTTGGTTAATATGCTCAGTCCCGCTCACATATGGCCTTTCTTTTCAATCACCTAAGGGATGGATTCTACACTGTGACCCAGAGTTCAAAGGAGGGGATGATTGCTGTTTTAAATATGTCTCATTATAAACAGAGGAGGGTAATGTTCCCCACTCGCAGAACTCTGATGGCTAACCCTCCTCCGATCCGGGGCGGATGTACTTCGACCTGCTTTCTGGCAGTGATTACGCAATGTCATATAGTGCCACTCCAACGCTCGCAGCTCCAGTATAAGGGCGAAGCAGGCGAAGTCTCTTGTAATGAATTACACGTTCCAATGTAAATTATGAAGATGTAGCTTTTTGGTGTTGTCAACAATATTGTATTCGATCACACGTACTCCACATTCAAACATTTAGAAAACAACGTATATAGGCTGAAAACGCGATCGGTATTTCATCTAAACTAAATGTTGTCATTCTTTCGGTTATGTTAGCATTCATCTCCGATATCACAATGAATAAAACTATGCAGTCATATTTATGTAAAATCTTTGAATATTCTTACCTTATCGGTTGACATCATTTCTTGGTTTCTGACTTCGTCTGGTCATCAATACAAGTTTATGCGAGGCTGCATCTATCGTAACTGGGTATTTAAGACACTGAAGTAAACGTTAAATACCTCCAAAACTGAAGGGGGCGCTAAAAGGGAAAAACTCCATTATGGGGCTTTAATGCTGCGGAGTTAGTTATCGTGGAAGAAGTGCACGAGGGTGCTGTGCGGCACAATCACCGGCCAAGCGGCTACTGCGCGTCCAGACACGCACAACAGCTACACATCCCAGCGGGAGGCCTTTCCCTGTGGAGCTCTCCAGCTGGATCCTCCACAAACATTGACTGTAGAAGTGTATGTCAACAAATAACACCAAGACATACATCTACCAGGAAACCGCTGAATGTAAATACAGCTTCAGATCCCCTGGGTTTCCTCTCAGTGTGTCCCCCGCCACACACTTGCTTTGAATCAGGGAGGTACCTACTGGTCACATCCTAGAAGTAAGTTTGCGCAATGCATTTGAAAACCGCAACTCATACATATTTCAAATCTCAGCATCGCCTTAAGCTTCATAGTGAGGCACTTATTTTGCTATTCACACCAGGGGGATAAGAGGCAGCAATCTCATGCATCGAGCTGCTCCCCTCTGCTTCTCTGCTTGTGTGCTGGCTCCTGCTTTGCTGATCAGTGAACGGGCTCTGTTGCTGGCCACAAAGCCCCTCAGATGAAATACAGAGAGGAATAAGGATTACCTTCTTCAGGTGACCTTCCTCGGAGACAGAGAGGGAAAACACAAGAGGCGAGGTGGAGAAAAAGACTCTGAAAGACTAAGACACATAATCCCACTTTCTCTTTGAGAGCAGGACTATCCATGCATGGGCGTGGATGCAGAGGACATACACAGACTACAAAACCAGGCCTGTTATCTCCACTCAGAGATACAGGAGGATTGGATTCTGCCAGATTCAACCAGAGCAGGATTGGGGCTCTCGCACTTGCACCACTCCTGAGAGGAAACAGCAGTTCACGTGTGTGCATTGGGAGTGTTTTTCATCAAGAGCCATTATGTGACACTCGTGAATGCACCAACTAGAGCCAAATGTGTGCTGAATGCATTCCTCTCCTAACAGAGGTCTGGATGGTACTTATTGAATCAAGTCATTAAAAACTAGAATGGGCACTCGGTAGAGCGCATACCTTCGCATATCACAAGATTGGGCATTGAATTATGAACATTTTGGCATTAGTTGCATGCCAATTGGATAGAAATTGACTGTTCTATGGTAAAAAGAAGATGTTGACCTTTCCATGACATTGACCTTGACCTTTGACCCAATTGATCCCAAAATCTAATCAAATGGCCCCCGGATAATAAATAATCATCCCACCAAATGTCATGCGATTCAAGAAGATTTGTACCTTTTCATGACCTTGACCTTGACCTTTGGCCCGATCGATCCCAAAATCTAATCAAATGGTCCCCGGATAATAACCAATCATCCCACCAAATGTCATGCAATTCGGTTTAAAACTTTTTTTGTTATGCGAATAACACGCATACAAATAAATAAATAAATAAATACACGGCGATCAAAACATAACCTTCCGCATTTTCAATGCGAAGGTAACAAAACATGCACACGCACACTCCTGTAAGTCAAAAGAATGGATTGACTTTCTGACAGCCAAGACGTGGCGCTGACATCAAATCAGTTGTACAAGGCCTGTGCACGCCTCAGACTATAGAAGAATAGCATCAGTGGGATGAGTTAAACCTCACGGAGGGATTTGAAATCACGCTGAAACATTGTCTTCATTATCGGGGCCCGGCACTCCCGGCCTCCGACTCTCAGCTCAATAAATATGGATATGAGGGGAGATTTATTGACAAAAGTTGGAGAATACAGCCGAGGTGCAGGAAATTGGCGATGAAATACCGCGACTCGGAAGAGATGCCCTATTGTGAAAGACATGACGAGATGATTTGTTCTGCCGAAGCAGGTCTGGAGTCTAATTAGCCTGCTAATGCTGCCTTTATTACCTGGCTTCATCGTTGGCGCGCTTCCACCAGGAGATACACAGCCAGCTCTCGGGAGAAAAAAAACAAAAGCGATCGCCCACAACGAGGAGATGACAGCGCGGAGAGTCACAACTAATCCGGGAGTCCGTTACAGAGACTCTGCTCCATTGCTCACATGCATTGGCAAGTGTTATTAGAGGTGAGGGACAGAGCGCTAATGGAACGGTGCACACCGGCCGTGATCAGAGCGGCATCGGAGGAGTGGGACGGGAGCCGAGGTTTCATCCATCCCGCCTCGACTCAGTGGAGCAAGTCTCCTCACTTTGTTCATCAGGCCAAGAAATAGCTATTTCGCAGGCAGCCTCGCAGGGTTGAAGATTAAAGTCTGGTTGGCGCAACACGTGACATGAAGTGGACTTTTAACCTGTCTTAAACACATCTATCCATCACAGAGGGCTAAGAGGTTAGGTTGCAGTCACAGGGCTGACACAGAGACCAAAGACACCTCTGTGCAGCTGCGCCTACACATCTCCATGGCTGACAGCACCCCAAAGCTTTTTATCACTTGTATACAAAACACACAGTGTGCTACCAGTCATGTGGTTATTCCATTATAGACTGGACCACACTGAAACTAGACGAGGAGTTTACAACCGAATCCCTGTAACAGTGTGCTGCGATCACTTCTCATTACCTTCGCATTGGAAATGCGGAAGGTAATGTTTTGATCGCCGTGTATTTATTTATTTATTCATTTATTTGTATGCGTGTTATTCGCATAAGTAAAAAAGTATTAAACCGAATCGCATGAAATTTGGTGGGATGATTGGTTATTATCTGGGGACCATTTGATTAGATTTTGGGATCGATCGGGTCAAAGGTCAAGGTCATGAAAAAGGTCAAAATCTTCCTGAATCGCATGAAATTTAGTGGGATGATTGGTTATTATCCGGGGACCATTTGATTAGATTTTGGGATCGATCGGGTCAAAGGTCATGGTCAAGGTCATGAAAAGGTCAACATCTTCTTTTTACCAATTTATATCCAATTGGCATGCAACTAATGCCAAAATGTTCATAATTCAATGCCCAATCTTGTGATATGCGAAGGTTTGCGCTCTACTGAGTGCCCATTCTAGTTTCCCTATGCGACCATTTCAAATTACACTCCTGCATTTCCAGTAATCTTCAGACAAGGGCTTCATCTCCGACCTCGCTTGACCAGAGCTCTGCCACCTTTTACTTGTTGCCTACAGAATCTCATAAAGTCTTCCTGCTTCAACAGCCGCCCCTGTTCCTGACAGCATGTTATTGCTCCATCCATCCCAGACAGTGAAACCTCTCGCCTCCTGGTTGCCCGGAGCCTCCGATGAGTCTTTCATTAAGGCGACTGTCAGTTGTGTGGCCCATTCTTTTCTCCCAGCCTTCTCTGGCTCCGAGGGCACTGCCAAATTGTTTAAGGATGGATGATCTGTCAGGAGGGTCCAGAGGAAATAGAAACATCCCAATCAATCACCAGGAGACCACGGCACGCACACACACACACACACACACACACACAGAAACACAAATGGAGACGTACACCCAAAGAGAACTCATACATTCAGGCGTGCACCCCGCGCACATCGAGCATCGTCCCGCCTGTTGAGCCTCTCCGGCCCCGGCCACTCTGCCAGGTCCTCCTTGTATCGACTCACAGGAGCTCGGGCAGCTCTCCATAGGGGCAGCTTGGGCCTTTGTGCCGAGGCGCTACCACCTCATGTGGAACCATTAGACAAACTATTCATAGCGATAATGAATGAGCCTGTTGAACTAACGGCATTTCATGTGGAGAAGAAACCGGGGTTTGTCTGATACTTTGCAAAAAGAGGCAATTGTAAAACAATAGATACATTATTAATAGGCAGTGCTGGAGAGTACGCACACAATTCTGCATGAGACTGAGCCGAGTATTACGTTTGTAATGCAAGCTTTTGCTCATCTTAGTGAATAAGATGTTATTGTTCCAGCATTTTATCATAACACAGGTGAAATAAGATGTTTCCTGTTATGATAATAGGTTTAGAAAAACAAATGTCTCAGTATAGTAGCTATAAACTGCTTGGATATTCTGTGTATGTACATGTAATGGTCAACCAAAGGCCCGTTAAAGAGGCTACACGATGAGATCCTCGCCTCCTTCGCTTTGATCTCTGCTTTATTTCCAAAGGCAACACAGCATAGCACAACGCCACAGCATGTCTCCAAACTGTAATGGATCTTGCCTTCAAACATCCCCCATGCAGCAAGTTTCCATCACCCACTGGATCTTTGTTCTGGTAAAGTCCCTTCAAATATCTAGAAGAAATCAATCAAACTACAAACATCTGTCTGTGGGGAAACGTCTGGCCTCGAAATGTATTCCATTCTTTCCCTAAAGTTTAATTAGTGTTGATGGATAACATCCACGAGTAAAGTACCCGTTACATGTGTACAATACAAAACACTAACAACGACGGCATAGATCCTATCTGCCTGATGGATCATCGAGGTCTGGGTCGTGGAATTCCTGCTACCGACTACACCACTGCCCTGTTGAGACTCCGCCCACTGTTGAGACTCCGCCCACTCCTCCTCTCTACCTCCATCTGCCTGATGGATCGTGGAGGTCTCCATCGTGGAATATGCCTACTATGAACTATTCATACACTCTGTCACACTCATTGAATGTATTTTAACTCTAAATCTGTCCTTCTGTACACATGACATCTATTGTTCTGTCCATCCTGGAGAGGGATCCTCCTCTGTTGCTCTCCTGAAGGTTTCTTCCCTTTTTTCCCCCTGAAGGGTTATTTGGGAGTTTTTCCTGATCCGATGCGAGGTTTTGGGGCAGGGATGTCTATGTGTACAGATTGTAAAGCACTCCGAGACAAATTTGTAATTTGTGAAATTGGGCTATACAAATAAACTGAATTGAATTGAATTGAACGAGTCTAAACTCTACGTGTGACATGTGGTTACTCAATCTTTCAGTGGTGAGCAAGGACTGCCAAGGAGACGGGCACGCCTTGCTGTGGTCCCCGAAGAATGCCGTTAGGCCTGAGGCCCAATCCACCATGACAGGTCAGGCGTGACCTTTCGACCGACATGACATTACTGAGGCATCTGAGCATGTCAGCATTGGAGGATGGAGGCTGGAGGCTGGGGGAATGTTTGATGAAGGGACAGTCAACCTGGTCCAGAGGCTGCGGTGGGGGATGTCTGCAGGAGGTGGTGCCTTTGGGGGACTCATAGAGGTCAAGCGGTACTGGGGGTTATTAAAGAAGCCCCCATAAAATGCTGTACTGGTCCATGATTACACTGTCAGCCTGTAAGGGAGAGGATGCATGGGGGAGGAGATGCAGCAGGACATCCTATCGATAAAAAATCTCTCTCCCCCTCTCAGAAGCTCCTTGGAATGAGTCCAAATCAGAATTTATCATTTTAATTAAGACTTTAATTAATATAAGTGACACATATTCAAGGTAGTATAACAGTATTCTGCTTATCCACGGTGTGGAGGCACTGGCTAGATGGATGTCACTGTATCCGCAGCCCTGGCCTGAAGACTGTATTTACTCTCCTCGTCCATTGGAAAACAATAAACAACATTCTTCTTGTCCATGTTGACAGATCAAAGTGTGACTCATCTCCCTCTCCAACACTCATGAATGACGTTGATAGGCAACCGAACCCTCAGGCAACAGATTGCTAAATTTTTGGGTTGAAATATAAATACATGTAATCTATTCTCCTGTCAAAGGCCCGTGATCCGTTTGACACGGCCACTGGGAAAGAGCTGTAGGCAAACAACGAGAGAAGCCATATGGACGTGGAGGTAAAGAATTGTTTCACACAATAAGGGACACAATGGAAATGGAATCAAAACCCAAATAAGCTGCGAGATCTTCGAGGGCTTACGTGTCAACAGATGAACAATAAGCAGGAAGGCAAAGAGAGCGTGGTCGTCTAAATGGAAATTAAATCTGTGACAACCGACGACATGCAGCCGACCAGATGAAATGTCTTCGACTATCCCTCCAGACATGTTTCAATGTAGACCAGCCAAAGTCAAATATATACATTTGATACACAATAATCAAATGATCTCTAAAGGAATAGTTTGATGGGCATCATGGTGGAGTTCCTCCCAGTCCAAAGACATGCAGTCAGGTTAATTGATCTCTAAATTGCCCGTAGGTGTGAATGTGAGCATGAATGATGGACTGGCGACCTGTCCAGGTGACCCCGCCCCCGCCCTATGTCAGCTGGGATCGGCTCCAGCGCCCCGTGACCCTCATGAGGATAAACGGTACGGATAATGGAATGGATGGATGGAATAGTTTGACATCAAAGTATTATTTGCTACCATTCTCCGAGTTAAGAGCGCTATCGATCTTCTCGTCTGACTCTTAGAGAGCTAAAACAGTATTTCTCAAAACGTTTTTACTATCGTTCTTGCAGTTTATCCTTGGTCCACCCACCAGAAACCCGTCTGAATAACATTCAGCATGGAGCAGTTTGATAGCGGAAATGTTGCAAATGTAACACATTAGCTGCAGACATCTTCAGAAAGACAGCACGTGAAACAACAAAATAGACTTGTTAGAGAGGGCTGTGCTGACTTATCCAGAGTACGCTAATTATTCAAACGCTTGAAGTATTCGTGTAACATTTCCGAGAGACTGCAAGTGTCAGGGAGAGGAGGGAGTGAAACATATCGGGGTCTGTGCGGTGGCACAGGCTAGTGTTTCTGCAGAAGTGAAGGGCAGTTTGAGGACAGCTAGTTCTCCTCCACTAGAAAACAGGCTATAAATACAGCGCAAACAGAAGCCCTGGCCGAGTCCACTGGGAGTGAGACTCAAGTCGTATGAGAGCACTTACAGTGGCAGAGACACTGGGCTAAAGCACTGTGGCTGCTGTGCGTTCACTTCATCGGGTTTGCAGTCGTCTAAGTGCTACAGGAATTACATAGAGTGTAATATCATATCCTGGAGCTATTATATTATTTATAAGCTCATGCTGATTGCAACTAGGGCTCCGTTGTCGGCAACGGTATAGATTCAGGGACATGTAAAAACATGTTTTCTCTCTTGTAGGTGTGGCCGCGGAAGACGAATGGCAACAGTTTAGGCGCAAGGAGTTTCAAGCCACACTACAGAAATTACAATGAAGGCTAACCGCTGGTAGTATTTTAACGATTTTACATTTTGAACACCCCAGGGAGCGGCGCATGAAGGCTTGTGGGCCGGCATGTAAATGCTGAGGGACGGAGGGGGTTTGAGTGCCGAATTGACTTTCCACAGCACGCCCTCCGAGGTAATCATTCATTTTGACTGGCAGTGTTGGCGTAAATGTTCACGCCTGTTCAGCGGCCTTCTGCCTCACACGTGTTACGCTCGTGAGTTCCTTCCCGCTCGGAAACGATGTCGTGATCTCAGCCCGTGTCGGGGCTGTGCCGCAGAGGGATGCGCCTGTCCTCTTTTGCCGTAGCGGCAAGAGCATAACCGTAACTGAATCCTCTAACCTGCGCTCGGGAACAGTCCACACGCAGCCTTTGTCTCTGCCCACACACATATCAGTGGGTAATTTCCCCCTATCGCATCCTCATTGGCTCAAGACATGAGTGTAAATATGATTTGAGAGATGTTTGCAAGTTCACGGTACAAAAGGCTAAAAAAGGGATTAAAAGAAGATGTATTTCTGTTGTAGGAGTCAAATTATGGAATAATGTTGAAATAGAAGTAAGAATGGTGAACTCCTTTTTGTTTTTTAAGGGAATTATTTATAAAAAAATCCTTGAGTTATAAATGTAATTAAAAACGGATTAATATGGAAGATGTATGTGGTAGTATATATAAATATATTTTGTTTTTTATCTTGTTTATTGTTGTTTTTTTGTTGATATATTTTTTTCTTTATTTTATATTAATTTTCTGATTTATTTTGATTTCAATTTAGGATAGGAATTTATATGCATTCTTTTGCTTCTACCTATACCTTTTCAGTCTCTCTCTTTTGTTTAAAAATAATAATAATTATAGGATAATATTGTATTGTATTTGATTTGATTGACTGAATAACAAATACAAACAAACAAACAAAGATAAGACGGGAACGGCAGAGTGAACGGCAGCCTTTAGGGCCGAGAGCCTCTGTCTGCGTTTTTTTTTTCTCCAGGTGAATGAAAACATCTCATTGCTACCCTCTATAAACATTATTAAAAAGGAAGTGTGTCTCGATGGAAGAGGTCTCACCCCTCCCCGGGTTTCATCACTACTCTGTTGTCCCTCGAACAGGTCCTGTCAACAAGCAATCACAGCAGGCAGCGAAGAGGTCACCTACACCCACACTGATGCCTCTGCCCCAGTAATGATATCCCAAAGAGAGAAATGTAAAGAATATAAAGCCAACATATCTAAGACTTGCTCTGCTATATCTACAGTGCTGTAAAAACAATATTACAGGACTGTCTCAGAAAATTAGAATATTGTGATGAAGTTCTTTATTTTCTGTAATGCAATTAAAAAAACAAAAATGTCATGCATTCTGGATTCATTACAAATCAACTGAAATATTGCAAGCCTTTTATTCTGATTTATTGCTGATTATGGCAGAAAACTCAAATATCCTATCTCTAAATATTAGAATATCATGAAAAAGTATACTAGTAGGGTATTAAACAAATCACTTGAATTGTCTAATTAACTCGAAACACCTGCAAGGGTTTCCTGAGCCTTGACAAACACTCAGCTGTTATAAATCTTTTTTTTTACTTGGTCTGAGGAAATATTAAAATTTTATGACATAGGATTTTAGAGTTTTCTTAAGCTGTAAGCCATAATCAGCAATATTAAAAGAATAAAAGGCTTGCAATATTTCAGTTGATTTGTAATGAATCCAGAATGCATGACATTTTTGTTTTTTTATTTGCATTACAGAAAATAAAGAACTTTATCACAATATTCTAATTTTCTGAGACAGTCCTGTATTTAGGTCCAATGCAGGCATGAGCTTAATAATTAAACGGGGAAATAGGATTCTGGTAGTAAAACAAAAGGAGTAATGGAATACTTCAATTAGATTTTTTTATGATTCAATCATCGTTTCCAACAACCCCTCCAGCGGCGCTGTCCAGTGATGTCATTCTGCGGCGTGGCGCAAAAACGCTCAGACTGAAATGAAGTTATTGAGATATTAATCTAACATACAACACCAGGCATTGTAGTTCATCCAGAGATGGAGATGGTATCTGGAGCACATTTCCAAATTACAACTCGTGATGCATTCAGAGAAAGTCAGTCAATCACCAACGACATGGTAATTCATCCTCTAAACCAGGAGGGTCCGTCCCAAATGTTCCATCCATCCAGAAGATATTCTCCTGGATAACTGATTCCTACCTGCTGGTGGAACTAGATAAAAGGGTAATGGGATCAGCAGAGTCGTTAGGATTCATCCTCTGGGGATCATGACTGCCTGCCATAAATTTGATGTTTATACTTGTTGAGATTGTCTCGATAGAATGATCACAGACATTTCCATCCCAGAGCCAGAGAACGGCAGCTTGACGAACAGAAATGCTCCGTAAAAACAAAATACATTTAAAAACGAAGCTGAACAAAAACAAAACGAACCATCGACAGCCGAGTCTACGGCAATCTTTGAAATGCTTACTGTCCTATAAAACGGTATGGGGACGGGGGGGCCATGACAGAAGAGTCCCTCTCCTCCGACATCAGCTGATCTCGATTCACGAGGCCAGCACAATGCCACTCGCAGACCCCTCACTCACTCGGTCAAGGGCAATAACTGAACAATAAACTGCCTCCTCAGCTGCCATCCAGCAAAAAGCTGCTATTTGTATCCAATACAAACAAGGCAGCATGGAGGGACGGCGCATCTCTCGAATAGAGAGAAGATGCTCCAGCGATTCAGTGTTTTCTGGCACTCGGCAAGCAGCTTATTGGTGTCAAAATGACCATTTGGAGAGAAGAGGCCGTCACTGCGAGGGAGGGGGGAGGAGTTTATGTTGAGATCATTCGGAGCGGCAGCTGTTGCAGTCAAATTTAAATATCAGTTGACAATCTTTGTCTATGTGGATGATTAAAGCAAATTATTCCCTTTGTGCCGTTACCAGTCTGGGCAACACATCCGTGGTTCGACTCAACATTCTCAGTCAAACAAAAGCGTCTATTCACTCGGTTTACTGCATGTGATCAGGAGCAACCGAAGATAAACGAGAGCACGTGGTGACCCTTGGAGACCGCATATTTCCTGGCTCAATGGTCATAAACCTTCAATTGATTTTCAATTTCTTACCCTTTCTGTATGGTAACATGTGATGCAGTTACTTTATGAGTACGGTCGTTCACAGCATATGTTCATAATGTCTAGCTCTCGATAACAAAAGTTCAGTATTATGATACAGGCCCTTCATCAAGTGTGTCGACTCTACAACTTTAAAAAAGAGATTTAATAAGTTCAGTTGTACTGTGTATACAACTTTAAATTAGTTTCCTGTGGAATGAATGCATTCACTTTTTACAGTTTTTTAACCAGTTGTGCACGCAGACATTTTTCAAAATTGACAAAACAAACAAAATTATAAATCCTCAGATACATTTATTAATATTACATGAAGGCGCAGAGTGAAAGATGAAATTCCCTTTTTTGCTGAAGTCGGATTTAAATTTATCGTTTTGCGTCAGGCGCAGTTCACTTACAGGAATATCTCGGGCACGGCACAGTTTCCCCTCCAAGCCCTGGAGGAAGGCTTTACCCTTTGTAAAACTACGCCTTATAAAAATACCTGCTGGGTCACAGAACAGGTATGATGATGGTTTGGATTGAAATGATAGCTCATGCAATAGATAATGATAGCCATGCATGATAATTACAAATGTGCCATCTTGTCAAGTTGTCACTGCCTGTGCAGCTTGTAACCTCGGGTCCTGTTCTATCATGTAGCGCCTCCCCCTCTGCAGTTAGTGGTGTTGGTACCTGTCTCCTGTGAGAGGATCCTTTCACAGCACCCTCCCAAACATGAACCCCAACCCAGATAGCTCGAACCGAAGCCCTGTAATCAAGTCTCCGCCATGTTTATGGCCCAGTGAATCAGGAGCATGTTCCCAGCATTTTCATGACAAGAACAGACCACCCCCCCCCCCCCCCCCACACACACACACCACCCCACCCCGCTAATGACAGCTGAAGCAAGCCTGAGTGATGGATGGCTTAAAAGGGCATCCTTACCTAACCTGATGCAGTGATGTCAAATACTCTTGTGATTTTATCAATAATTATAAATTAGTGTTGGAGGAAGATTCTAGAGTTCACTGCGGTTTAAAATGTTGTATTAGATTAGTCACGCCGTACCCCGAGCAGCAGGAAGCAGACTTCTTGCCACCCGTTATGAGAGCAGTCCCAAATGGTGCCCGTTGGCTGGTTGATGTTCACACTGTTCACGAGTGAGAGACTCTGCTCAGAAGTCGCGGACACGAACACACACTTTTTTTCTGATCGATGCTCATGTTGTGTGTCACGAGGGAGTTGGAAATCACTTTCCCTGCTCTTCTCTTTTCTCCTCCTTCCCTCTCTTTATCTCGGCTCCTTCCCATTAGCCACTCTGCCGGCTTCAGTCTGCAGAAGTCCCCTTTTTAAATCAGACCGTACGGTGACTGTAGCCTCGGGGCGTCGAGGGAGCCGCATCCTCGCCATATTCATCTTCCACCAGGAAAACGGCAATCAAACGGCCGTGGAGAAAAAAACCCTCATTACTGTCGTATTCCTCTGCGGTTCTAAATTGTGATTGGAGGGATTGTGAATTTCTTATCAAGTTTTCAAGAGAGCAAAAAAAGCACGGAGGCATGCATGCCATGCCTCGCCTCCTACATTAATCTGGGCTGGGCTGATCTCAGCAAGTGACAGCGGCGGGAGTCTCCCAGACGCCAAGCGCTGCAGCGAGGAGGAGCCAATAAGCACACAACGTGCAGACGCTCACCGAGCCACAATATGGCAATGTTTACACTTGCTCCGGGCCACGCACGAGAAATCCTGTCCTGCATAATCACAGAAGTTTAATTTAAATCCCTGTACCGTGCGGCACCTGAGAAAATTAGGATTCACACGAGCAGAACAAGCCAACGCAGAATGTTTTTTTTTTGCAATCATGAAATGCATGCCAGCTGAATTCAAAATATGAAATGAATATGATTAATAATGTATCCAAGAATAAAAAAAGGAAATATTAACATTATTTCAGGCAATGTACATTGTGGATGTTCAATGAGCTCAATGAGCTATTTACTGAGCTGTTATACGTTTACTCAGTGCAGGTTTAGGAGATGCAATAAATAGGTGCATACTGTACATGATGCACCTTCCAATGCACTGGAACATTAGGGATACCTATTCCTGTGTACATACAGTATGTGTATGCAATTAGATACTCACAACTGCCCATTCCGGATCTTCCAGCAGCAGGACGTCACCATGTCGTCCACTCATAAGTCCTAATGAGTGCTGATTCAAACACATGCAATGTATTCACGTGTCAGTCAGTGCTACCACAGGAGTGATCCTTGTGCCATCGACTCTCACAATCGGATTTAGGTGTCCAGCCGGAGGCAATTTAGTCTTCAATGCTTCTAATAGCGTGCACTCGGTTCTCTCCGTTTTTCATTTACCTGACATTATTCAGTCGTTGAAGCAATTTCCTTTGCCATGACCCTTGGATGTCTTTAACTCCATGTCATCTGACATCAGAATTTAATTTAGAAACAGAGCATCCTGGAAGCGGTGTTCACATATCCTATGAGGTCATGCTGTGGGGATAATATACAGTATTCTGCACTGAGAGGAACTGGAAATTACAATTTCATGAGTTCGAGACAATCAGTTTACATCTGCAGTTAAGTGTTATGCGAGGAATAATTCATTTCTTTGTTTTGATATTAATTACGGAATCACAAAAGTTATTTTGATCTCCCTTATTCGGATGTTACATATAATTGTTTGGTCACATTGAGTCACACACTGCTTTCCAAACAGAATACATTTGAATTTAAACTCAGATGGTGCATAGCATTATGTTTTCTGTGCAGCCGGTTTCATCCTCAGGGGAAATCAGATGGAAGAAAACATGCAGAATAATCTGTCAATAATAGATGATTTACAGCTAAACTATACATGTTTCCAAACAAGAAAACAATTTGCTTCTATCCATTACAAACTATTTGCTATGATGAGACCATCCCCTTCATTGGACCGAGCGTCTAATCGATGAGATATCCGACCAATTGCCCATAAGTCATCATACAACAACAGCACCAGCGACCACACGTCCTCAGGAGTGTCAATACACTTTGCGAAAGTGATACATTTCCTGTATTTCCATACACATACATTTGAACGGCGTTGACACATGCATTGATCTGCGGAGGCCCTATGGAATAGTGAAAGCCTCTTTCAGGTACGTGGATGTTGCCGTTTGGCTACAAGCCCAAATGCTGGATGACAAAATCCGGCGGAGGGTATACTGTGGTGAGATTCAGAGAAGCAACGCTGCCAACCCATTCATCTGATTCACATTATGGAAGTGTCCTTCCCACGAGAGCCTGCGCATGCCATCATTCACGATGCTCAGGTGTTGCTCCACTATCATTAGTGGTCAGTGTTTCGGGAAGAACAGCCCAGGCTGTGAGTAAATGCCCCGGACTGTGTGTTGGAGAACTGGAGGGCTGCTGCTTGGAATGGCTCATGTTTTCCACCTCTTGGGTAATAACTATGGATTGCTATGTAATCATCGCTCTTTGTTATGTGCTGCGGCTTGGCTGCTGGTGATGGCTGCAGAGAGACGGGGCTGCCAGTACAAACCTGGACGAGAGTCAGATCGGGTAAAAAATACAAACAAAACAAAAAACAATTGAAAATACAAAAAAAAGTTAATTGTATATCACAGCCTGGGATGAGCTGTACAAAGATCCTTCCATCTGCACATGAAGGGTTTTACAGAGCACAAGTTGCAGCGGTGCAACCGTAATAGGCCGCGGTTACACTCGTCATTTCACTGCAATGACTTTTGTCCCCCGGATGTATAAACTGTCAAGCCAAACCGAGATCGGACCGCCATCATTTTCTTCTCTCGCAGGAGTTCCCCTCCCCAGAGAGAGCAAAGGGAAGAGAGGAGGGGAAAACACTGTGGCTTGAGCAGAGGTGTCGGGCGTGGACATGCATATGGGGACACAGCGGAGTTCCACTTTTGTGTTTGCATGCACCAAGGACACGCCTCTAAAATGAGTTGTTACTTTTTGGAAGCTTCTTTGAACATTAAAGTACAGGTGACCCAGAATTCAGTGTGGAAACTGAGCAAAATAACTGAAGAAAACATATCGTTAATTAAATATGGAACGAGTTGACTTCACGTTGAGGCATCTTTCTCTTATGATTATCATCACGAAAGGGGGAAGAAAAAAAAAGCTCTGTGAAGGGGGATTGGATGTGTACACAACTATTTTCATCCAACAGATTTATTAGAGGGCATGCACTCATAATGAAACAGAGAAGCTGCTTTTATTTACTTCCTAGGGATTTACGACTTGGCAACCGCCTTTTCAAAACCGCCTGTAAGAATTTCCCGTTTTTTATCCTTAGGATTGGCCAATTAATGACATGAGGATTGAGAAATGCTTAGGTCATTATCACAATGTCAAAAAGTCATTCACGCATCTAGGTCATGTCTTTCGGAGGAACTTTGCTCTCGTGAAATGTGTCTGCTGTTCTGCAGAAACGGTGACAGGAAAAAAAATACTGCAGTACCGACTGTTTTCATGTACGGCAATGTTGACCTCTTGTATCCTTGTACACAGCATTTCAAACCCCAGAAACAAGGACAACAAAATATCTCAGGAGAATGTGAAGAACAGGTGGATTACGGAGGGCTCAGTGAACATGTAAAGCTGACCTCCAAACATCAACACATGCAAACAGCTGAGGGACATCTGCACAACGTTATATGTTCAAACTATCTTAGAAGATGCTCTTCGACCACAAAATGTTTCCAGCAAAATAAATAAAATCTGCAAATATGTATTACCGTCTCCCTTAGAGACAATGTTTTATATTGAATAAAAATAATGTTTTAAATGATCATCATTCCTCGAAAAACAATAGCCGTCTCATACTGCTCATTGGGCAGTTTGTGGTTGAATAGGGAGCCAAAGTTCACATGAACAGCATAAGATGGGACCTGTATCAAGAGAAGAGCTTAACCTCTGACCTTTGTCCTCATGACCCGCCTGCGTGCTCCTCTCACCTCAACAAAGACATGTTGTGGAAAGCCGTTAGCCACAGAGTAAAAAAGGCAGTAACTGAATTATGAATTATGTATAAACCCTGACAGCATCAACGGCCTCTATATATTACACATCTCACACAACTACACAATATCAAGCCAGTTTAAAACCTGCAAATCATTAAGAGAATAGTATTTCTGCCTTTCGCATCACGATTACAAACAGCAAAGTCCTTTAAAAGGATACATACGGACATTGCTGCATAACATTTAACCATATAGCACACTATGCATAAATGTCACAGGCCAATAAAGGAGTTTCACCACTTCCCTTCTAGGATTATGAGAAAGCCTGTTCAAATATCTAAATGTCAACTGCGCATAAACACTTTTCAATTACGCTTGATGCAGCAAGCAGCAGCTGGGGGGGGGGGTCACACACACACTTTGCAAGCCTACAATCCCCACTGGGGTTTGATCACACCACACACACGATTCATAAACACATTTGGAAACATCTCATTGTGCAACAATTAATGTTTGGAAATACGATGAAGCTCAGCGGTGGACTTTAAGAGGTCAGTATCAGACGGAAAATAGTGAACAACAACCTCTTAGTTAGTAAATGTTTATCTGCAGATGTGGGCAGTGACCCTGAAGATAAAAGCTCCGGTTCATGAATGTTCATCGACCCTGTTTGACTGCAATCTTCTCGTGTGGTGGTCATGATGATGATGATGATGATGATGGAGACTGCTGGCTGCCTGTCATCAGCCCTCCACCAGCACACATCATTATTGTCACAGCTGATGATGGGTCATTTGTGCCTCACTGGGGCCAACAGGCATCGCTGGACCTTTTCTGACCCGTCTCCTAATGACACCCTCAGGACGCGGGGACGGCCGATGAAGACGGAGCCGCCTGGACCAGTGCCGTCGCATCTGGTTGCCAGTCGGATGTGTGGCTGCTGTTTGTCTTGCAGACGTGGCGCCAACCTCTCAGGGAACGCATCGACATCTTGGGAGAAGCACAGGAAACGTAAACTGATGGGCTTCTTCAGAGTGTTTTTTTGGGGGGGGGGGGGGGGGGTCTGTTGGGCCAATGCAGATGAGGTCTTTTTACTAGCATTTCCACAGGCTAATTGCCCAGGCGATTAGCATAAATAGCAACCCTTACGCCCCAGACTGGGAGGAAGAAATCCCTGCCCAATTATTACAGGCACCGCGAAGGTGGCAGCGTGGCGTCCCAGCAGCCGGGTCAGTGTTCGTTTAGAAGTGGGAAACGGCCGACTGTTGAACCTGCGGCAAGATACACGCCGCTGTCAAGCAGTGCTGAAGATGACGATGTGTATGACATGAGGAAGAAAACACACAATATTAACCCTCCTGTTACCTTCACATTTACGAACATATTTTACCCTCGGGGTCAATTTGACCCCAGCAATTAAAACCTCCAGAAAATTATTAGAATTAATATTGTTTCCCAAGTTTAAGTGTGAGGTACTTTATGTTTGTTTGTTGACTACCTAAATAGCCCTTTAAATATATAAAAAAGTTGATATTTCTTATATGTTTGACACAGTGAAAAACAGCCTGGGGTCAAATTGACCCTAAAGGTAACAGGAGGGTTAAGTGCCTTTAAATATTAATATGATAGCGTGTTGATTAAATCAAGCTTTCAGCCGGCCACGTGCTCTGGGACGCCAAAATAATCACTTCAATAACTTGACCTTGAAGGCCGGGAGATAATTCAATATTATCTTCAATAATAGCATCAATGATATTGTGTCAACTTCCAGTGGAATTATAGCAATATTAATATGCAGTGTTACGGGTGTGCTCAGATTGAAGATGCGCCGCGCTGACTCCACGTACTCAATGATGAGCTCTCCTTTCAGAGCTTCACCGAGCCAACATGAAAGTCAAGAGGCTGCGTCCCACAGCTCCGTCTTATTCACTCATTCAAAAAACTGATTCTGATAAATTAGAACGGTCGCTTTGAAAAGTGCCGGTTTCTGCTTCTGGGAAATGCAATGTCTTGTTAGCAGAAAGCAAACATCGACACAAAACTGAGGATCCATCATGAAATGTCCGACAGTAAAGATAAACAGTAACAACCACGTTTGAAATGATTAAGAACAGAGTTCAAACAATCCAAATCTAATCTGCAAATAAGGGAAAGCACAGATGCGGATGCTCCATGGCCGTCGACGTTTTCGGTTTACAGTCGGAAAGATTTAGCTCATTGTGACATCTATATTTGAGAATAACTGATTAATATTTTCTAAAATGACTCCCGCCAACACTTACAGGGCCGTGGTTCTGCGTTTACATTTTCTCAATCCTGCATTTCGCTCACATTGTTATGCAAAGTATAAAAGCATTTACCAGATGTCAGCAAACACGAATTATGAATAAAAAGTGAATTCAATAAGATACTCAGAACGATTTGTAGTGACGGTCCTCGTGTAAAACTGGTTATTTGTCGTCAAACTACACCCAAGTACAAACGCCTGCAGCAGCAGCATTTTATTCTGTCTTTAAGGACTCAGCAGGGGGAGATATGTCAGTGGGGAGCCAGAGAATAAACACTTTATTAACTCGCTGCTCCACAGCTTCAGTCGGCTGCACAGAGAGGTGGAAGATAGCGAGGACACATCACAAGATGATGTCAAAGATATTTATTTTTAGAGTCAGCGACAGTTTGTTTGTCCAGAAGACATTCTGACCTCGGATTAAGACGGGATCTGGGGCGCAATGTGGAGAACGGCATGCATCCGTCCCCTTCGCGGTAAAACAACAGCAACAGGTGACGCAGGGAAACAGGAGATGGACTCATTCAAACTGGAAAGGGGATTCAGGGACAAAACACTCGTTAAAGCCTCTTTCAATGCCCCTCTCCTCCGGCTGCTTTCGGTTCAGGTTCTGGCTCTGCGCCACATCAGATGTGTGTGTGAGCACCTCTCCTGTTTCTTCTGAAGACATGCTCAATGTACCAATTATTCAGCACCCTTGTCCCCCGACCAACCCGCAGCAGTCTTTTGTCAGGAGGATCATTAAGCTGCGGGGCACAGGTAGTAACAAGCACATTCTTAGGAACCGACAGGGGCCAAGAACAATGAGATGGGCTTGCCTGCGCTGATGCCGTGTAAACAACAGCTCCATGAAGCGCTTTTGTCAGCGCAAAGTACTGTTGTACATTGAACTCTTAGAAAAACAGAGATTATATATTGCATATCACGGCGGGGGGGGGGGGGGTTACTGCGAGGTTGATACGGCTAACTCAATGCTGTAAGACTGCGCTGGCTGAAGAAGGTCTGCTACTCCATTTCCCATTTGACCTTTTGGGTTTCATTAGCTCCGACCAAGTGTTTCATATAACAAATGACTTTTGTTCCTGGTGCAATGTAGGAGGTAGTTAAGCAAGAGAAGTAGAGAATTATAAATCAAGTTGATAAAAATTCATTAGACAGCAATCTGCCTTCGGGATACTGATTATTTCTGTCTCGTGTTTCTCATAGACATCAATAATAAAGAGAAATTCAGATGTAATGTTGATTTTCAATACATATTACATGGGTGCTTGTCATGCAGTCTTTTATTTAAAAAATCATAACCTAGTACAAAAATATATTTAACATCTGACAATGAGATAATTTGCATTATTTGGTGTATGTTCCATTATTGTGCAGTCCCACTGATCCTGACGGGAATACAATAGAACCAATGTGCCAGAGAAGCTCAGTTATTCTGCGCCTTAAAGCTGCAGTAAGCTTCCCAATCAGTCAAGAGACAATATATTTCCACATGTCCTACTGGGATATTGCTCTGTTCTTTTCTTTCTTTTCTTCCTCTAAGACAAGACAGCCCCCCATCCCTCCGCTCTTTTTCTTTTACCCGTTTCAATATCCTGTATCCTGATGAGTCTGGGAACAGGGTGTTGACCTGACGTTTAAATCCCCGGCAAGTCCATTATGGTAAGACAGCAAAAAGTGCTGATAGAGGAGAGAGATAGAGGACAAAGAACACACATGGCCACCTGGCTTTACGCCCCAAGAGGACTATCTTTGTTATGGTGTACACCGTTTGTGTGTCGTATATCTATATGCATGCGTGTGTGTGTGTGTGTGTGTTCCTGTGATTGCACTGTGCTGACTGAGCCATGGGGTCACCAGAACATACCACATGGAGAGTTATGGTCAGCTCTACAGTGCCGCTTCCATTTCCCAGTGCAGCCAAACGTCTCCCAGCGGAGCCGATCCTGTCCGATAAGAGCGGACAGCTATCGCTCCAACTCATCCGCACGGACACGCCGGCTCCACGGCGGGAGAGATTACGCCAAAGGAGAGGGTGACAGCCCTATCTCGAGGCGTTAGGGATCTCTGTGGGATAGACCGGCTTATCAGACCTGCTCGGATGTCTCTTTACAAAAGCATCAGCGATGACAGCAGACACTTGGAGAATTATATGTATCTATATATATTTGCATTTCAAATTCTTGCCAATAGCAGCCACATTTGAATAGTCTCTGGATCAATCTGCAACAATAACTGACCATCAGTGTGGCCTTTTCAGGTTATTAACTTTAAGAGTATTCCTACTAAACACATGAATCACCCATTTGTATGACAGCAAATATGAATTCAATTCATATTGACTTCATTTGGACTAAAAACAACTTTCTAAGAACAATATATCACCAAATCTTGCTAGTTTGAAGACAAACATATATGCACTCATTTTTCCATTTTCAGTATTTAATAACACCTTGTAGTCATTAACTCTGAGGTTGCTTGGGATGATAAAAGGGACGTACGCACTCAAGAAACTTTTTACTCCGTTTCACAAATTCATTAGTTTCCATTTAAAAAAAGTAATCTGACCTTGGAGCCACTGCCCTATGGGCTTGTAAACGTAAAGCAATTTGCGACATGCTCTTAAAGTGAATCGAACATTTGGAGTAAAAAGCCACATACGGTAATGAAAAATATGTATTGAATATTCAGCCTTTAGCGGGGCTATTTGGAACGACAACCGAAAATGACACGAAGAACTCAGAGGCGCATATGTAATGAGAAAAACGAGAAACAGCCCGCGATAGGCTTCATGCAGGACACACCGTGGTGTATTATTGCAAATTACTTCTGCAATGAGAGAAAACAACACCACTTACAATGACAGTAATTGAGTTGCACTTGAGCAACTTAATGTAACCCAAAGCAACAGCACTGCAACAGCTCCTATTGTTGTAAACACATCGTGTTCAGGTTGTGATCGGTGGACGGAATGATGTGGAAGGTGTCGCGACGGAGGCTGCCCTGTGTTGATGATGAACTGTGGGACGTAAAAGTAACATTATACAACAATTGTACCTTAAAATAACAGCTTGAAAAAAATTGTGCCATTACAATGACTTTTAATATGGCGATTTGCGCCTCCGCTATTGCCATCGGGGGTCTGTGGGGAAATAACTCCGCTATGTAGGATTCTGGGGCCGCCCGATCCGGGGCGGATGTACTTCGACCTGCTTTCTGGCAGTGATTACGCAATGTCATATAGTGCCAGTCCACGCTCGCAGCTACAGTATAAGGGTAGCTTTTTTATGTAGCTTTTTGGTGTTGTCAACAATATTGTATTCGATCACACGTACTCCACATTCAAACATTTAGAAAACATCCGTATTTCATCTAAACTAAATGTTGTCATTCTTTTGGTTATGTTAGCATTCATCTCCGATTTCACAATGAATAAAACTATGCAGTCATATTTATGTAAAATCTTTGAATATTCTTACCTTATCGGTTGACATCATTTCTTGGTTTCTGACTTCGTCTGGTCATCAATACAAGTGTATGCGAGGCTGCATCTATCGTAACTGGGTATTTACGACACTGAAGTAAACGTTAAATACCTCCAAAACTGAAGGGGGCGCTAAAAGGGAAAAACTCCATTATGGGGCTTTAATACCCAATAATTCCCCGGTTTCTCAATGTATTGTACGTCTAACGCAAAAAGCAGGGTTGAAAACATGTTGCGCGAGCACATTGCTGCAAGGAAGCGCGAGCAGAGAGAGCCGACATCACGATGTCATTCTCTGTGGCATTATGTCCGATGTAAAGGTTTCTCAGGACTTGATGATATCCAGGTGTTTAAAGTCAACCAGCCTGGGTTTAGAGGTTGTGATAACTTCTGATGGGCTATTGATTGGTTTGCTCGTTGTTCCGCAAGCTCTATAAAAAGAGTTGGAGGCTGCCAGACTTTGAAGAAAGCCTGAAAGGTCCTCTCTTCAGAATCCATGCTCCAATGAACAGCGCCCATCACGAGAGATGCACAGCCGGCTACTGCCCCACGTGTCACATGACATTGGAAGCTTTTCCTCCAGTAGTTTTGCAGTGAAGAGAACTTCTTTTCATCTGCATGCTGCTAATTCATAAGAAAGTAACGCAGCCCATTTCTATTTATGTTGCATGTCTTTATCAAAGCATTGACCATCAGCAGCAGCCTGCACGAGAGCCTGAGGGGATTATTATTAAAAACACATATCCTCCGGAACCAAAGCGAATTACTGGGATAAATGCACGGCCGGCTGTCAATTATGATCTTGCTTTCCATTGTAGGCCTTTCCATTTGCTGAGATAATGACTTCTCACTGGCCCCCAAAAGCAAAGCAAAGTGGGCTTTATGGAGGAACTCTCTGCACCACACAGGTATAATTGCAACCTCTAATCTGACATTAAACCACTCTAAATGCATAATGTAATTTTTCCTTTTTATAAATAAAAAAGCACCATAAAAGCACTCCGTTTCATATAGCGCTGAGCTTTTACAAATGTGCAAAGGCTAAAACATAAAAAAATCCACTCAGTGGAAAAATAAGTTGAAAGATTGCAATTTTTTATAATTTGCTAAATGGGAAATGGAAACTTATTCATGAAAGCAAAACAAGTTTGCACTTTTAAAGAGATGAAAGCAAACTCAAAAACATATTGCAATGCCCATTAGATATTGTAAATGAAATAAATTGCACGACTCACAATTCCAGCCAATTACATGATATCACTGTCAGTAACTCCACAGATCTTAGGTAGGTAAGGAAGCAGGAAGAGTATGGTGTGTCCCGACATTATACAACACATCACACACACTCTCCACTCACCTCTACTGACTCCACACACACACCACTGTTTATGCCACCCAAGTTAAATAAAACCCTTTGTGTTAACTAAATTGCTCGTGGGATCTCCTTTGGTGTCACGGCCGTGCAGCTCGGTTTGTGACACAATTAAGAGATTTAAAATAAAACATTAAGATGCAGGCTCTAAGAACACTGAACATGATTATGAACTTAACAGCCACACTTATTTACCTTCTGCAGAGGTAAGTAAAAGTATACTTTTTCATGATATTCTAATATTTAGAGATAGGATATTTGAGTTTTCTTAAGCTGTAAGCCATAATCAGCAATAAATCAGAATAAAAGGCTTGCAATATTTCAGTTGATTTGTAATGAATCCAGAATGCATGACATTTTTGTTTTTTTAATTGCATTACAGAAAATAAAGAACTTCATCACAATATTCTAATTTTCTGAGACAGTCCTGTATGTATGTGTGTATATGTATATATATATATATATGTATATGTATATATGTATGTGTGTGTATGTGTATATATGTGTGTGTATATGTATATGAATATATGTATGTGTGCATATGTATATGTGTGTGTATATGTATACAGGACTGTCTCAGAAAATTAGAATATTGTGATGAAGTTCTTTATTTTCTGTAATGCAATTCAAAAAACAAATGTCATGCATTCTGGATTCATTACAAATCAACTGAAATATTGCAAGCCTTTTATTCTTTTAATATTGCTGATTATGGCTTACAGCTTAAGAAAACTCAAATATCCTATCTCTAAATATTAGAATATCATGAAAAAGTATACTAGTAGGGTATTAAACAAATCACTTGAATTGTCTAATTAACTCGAAACACCTGCAAGGATTTCCTGAGCCTTGACAAACACTCAGCTGTTATAAATCTTTTTTTTAACTTGGTCTGAGGAAATATTAAAATTTTATGAGATAGGATTTTAGAGTTTTCTTAAGCTGTAAGCCATAATCAGCAATATTAAAAGAATAAAAGGCTTGCAATATTTCAGTTGATTTGTAATGAATCCAGAATGCATGACATTTTTGTTTTTTTAATTGCATTACAGAAAATAAAGAACTTTATCACAATATTCTAATTTTCTGAGACAGTCCTGTATAAGTATATATGTATGTGTATATATGTGTGTGTATATGTATATATATATATTTATGTATGTGTGTGTATGTATATGTATATATATATATGTGTGTGTATATATATATATTTATGTATGTGTGTGTGTATGTATATGTGTGTGTATATGTATATATGTATATATATATATGTATATGTATGTGTATATATGTGTGTGTATATGTATATAATATATATATTTATGTATGTGTATATGTATGTATGTATATGTGTGTGTATATATTTATTTATGTCTGACATTTTTGTACTTGTTTTATGTTTATATTACTAAACGAATAAAAAAATGTAAGTGACAAAAAAAAGAAGAAAGCGTCTCTTCTGATGTGGTGGGCCACTTTTTAAAAAAACACCAAAAACCCTGCACACTGCACACCGCCTTCTCCAGGGCCAAGTCGTCACCTCCAGTAAAGGTCACGGGCGACCGTGATGGATGGGCACTGCTGTGGATTTAATTTAAAATAAAGAGCAATAAACACAGGGCTCGTGCTTGTGGCAGCAGGCGCGATGAACGATCCATTAGTTAAGCAAAGGTCGCAGGCTCCTCCCATGAGAGTGTCTGTCGCCATGGCTTCACTACCAGTGACACGGACAAGGGGCCAAAGATGGTGACAGGGCGACATCGGCTCCACGAGGCTGTTGTGAATGTCAGACTGTTCGGATTCGGAAATCGAGATGCATTTTAAATCTCCCTTCATTTGCATGCACCGAGGGTAACCCGGTTACCTTCATTCAAAGCGGAGCAGAAACCCTCCTTCTCAAAATAACGACATCAGTGGCAGCAGGTGTCCTCTGTGATATTAATTATACTCTCGAGTATATTTTATTTGGAATATTAGAATGCATTGTCTTAATGTAAGTGTCTGTATGCCAAACGCTTAAGATGCACAGCGCTGTGTTGAACCCGCCCGATGCAGAGACCTGTAGCACACGGGTAATGTGCTGCCTTTAAAATGCTGCTCACTACTAATGGCATTTAATAGCTTCTGTGGGCCAACATTGTGACAGCATGATGTATTTGGCCAACCAGCCAAGCTAATGAGTGCCACCAAATGCGATTTCAGTTTTCAGCCGCGGTTATCTCAGTGAGCCCAATTTATTTAGTGTTTACCTTTTAACTACAGCGTTTGGCATAAACACATGGCCGACGAAAACACGAGCGAAGGCTATCTCCTATTAGCCGTGCCGATTGGCTCGTGATGGAGGTGTCTCGTTTGTTTCCGATTTACAAAACGGAGCGCGGTGGAGGCATTAGCAGAGGGACGAGGTGAGAGTCGAGACGCCACGTGAACAACAAGATGACAACTTTGGCTTGGTTGATCATAAAAAGTTGAGATGTGATTAAGGAGCTCAATAATGAAGACATTTAATGGTAAGTGGAGAATGATGAGGTCTGAGATAGTCCTCCCTGTCTTTGCCAGCATATTCATACTAAATCATTATTTACAGGGGATTAATCACGGCTGGATTTAGAGAATTAAGTAAACCAGTGAACCATTACGACAAATCTCAAAGCATTTCATATTATACAAGAAAAGACAATCAAGCAAAAATACACAATATGCTTCACACTCACTATTACTACGAGTGTCTGGTATAAAACTTTGCTTCTACCACTCTTCTTTGCTCCATTTGTTCTGGGTGTGATGGCCGTTCACTCTTTTATTGTTGCGACACATTCCCGTACCATTATTATTTTCGCTCTATTCCTTTTTACTTTTACTTGGATGGCATTTGAAAAGCACGCCCCTTTTGGAGCATGCACACACTTACACGCCTTTATCAGATAACCACTCATTTACATGTATAATTATTACAGGCGCTTCAGGAGTCGTTTGCTAAAAGGCTTTATGCAAATTGTAATTAACGGTAATTAAAAACCCGGCTGCCTTGAATGAGAGCCACGGTGTCAGTGCATCAATTCCAAAACCAAATTGAATCTGATGACTTTAGCGTGTGAACTCAGCAGGGGGCCTGAACTTGGGCTAAAGGTGTTGTGTCTGACATCGAGACCAAAGAACACAACAGCGGAGTCACATCGTGACATATTTGGACGTGAGCCAACTGTTCAATTCAATTCAGTTTATTTGTATAGCCCAATTTTACAAATTACAAATTTGTCTCAGAGTGCTTTACAATCTGTACACATAGACATCCCTGCCCCAAAACCTCACATCGGACCAACTGTTGATGCTAATATTTAAACGCCATAATTATTAACTCAAACAATTAAACATCCATAGACCCAGTATGTGAAGATATGAAGCTCAATGCTCTTTTTCTCAATAAAGTTCCTTTAAATCTAAGTTCCTGCCTAATAAAGGATCATTGTAATAACCATATTCTTTCATCTAGCATTTACTTTTATGATGTGTGAAACGCCTCAATTTCTTAACATAAATTAGAAATAGAGAGACTGACATATGCAGCTCATTTCAGTTTTAGACAGGATCCCAAAATAATACAGGCAGGCATTAACAATTAATTGACTTACAAATGAGAAACTTGCTCTCAAAACATATTTTGTTTGCGTAATAAAGACACATATCTACCTTCATAGAAGAAGTAATGCTAGTTTTCCTTTACAATAAAGTTAAATGTACTTTCTCCCATAAGGATCAAAGAAAGTAAGCCACTTAAAAAGTTAATAAACTACAAAAAGAATTATTGATGTAAATAGTGTGGGCCTCCAAATGTGCTTGTTGGAGAAGACATGATTTTAAATTAGTTAAAGATATGTGTCATTAACAACAGACACAATATCAGGAACTGGACATTGACCACCCTTCATGTATTTTCTTATTTGTATTGATTGTTAATTGTCTCATTTATTCACCTGGCATGTGTGTATCTGCAACCGAGGCTTGAATTGTGTGCGAGGTTCATGCTGGTTACGATGAGTAAAGCTCAGGCGCCTTCAGGAAGAAAGCGAGGGAAAACGCTACGCTAGTTGCATTAGCTCGTAATAGACTAAAACAGCCTGCAGTTGCGTTACCGATTGTGATGCATTTCTGTGCTTTCAGTAAAAACAGTTCTTTAACCCATGCACGCCTGGATGTCCTATTGGTCCAAGTGTGCAACATTTGCTGGAGATGCATTCCCTCACAAGGGGAAAACCGACAGTGCGCAGCATAATTGTTGAGTTTGTTACTTTTCAGATGTACCGACTCACACAAAAGTTGACCGCATCTAAAAGTGACCGCGCAGTCACACGTATGGATAACAAGACCGGACACTGGATCCAGAATGCTACGTCTAAATGTTTGACTGGCGTCATCAAACCAAAGTCCTCTCCGTCTCTTGAGGGCATGTGCACACGCAGCACAACGGAGATGAGATGCACATGTCACTCAGCACGCGTTAGGCCAAAGTGAGCTGCCGAGTGTGAATCTGAAACTATGCAAATCCCTCTTAAAACCCTGATATTGCTGTGCAGTAGAATCACATTTGAATTGCTATGCTAATGGTATTCATTGATAGCTTTTTGAGGCTCATATAGAACTAGGCGAGTGCGGATTGCTGTCTTTCTTTGAATTTCCTGATTGGCAACATTGTTATATTTAAAACAAATTGACATTTGGGAAAGTACGCTAATTTAGTTTATTGCCCAGAGTTGGATGAGAAAATGTATACCGCTCGAAAGTTTTTACGGTAAATCTGAAGTTGCCGCCAGGAGCGTATGCTATCTGAGTTTAGCATAGAGTTCAGAAACAGCTACCAGGCTCAGATCAAAGGGAACAGTCTGTCCCGGTGCTTCTAAAGCAATCCCATTGGCACTTCATATCAAATGAGAGACACTTATCAGACTATTCTTTGCCTGGACCACTGAACAGAGCCAGGCCAGATGCTCCGGCCTCCAGTCTTAAGATAAAGCTTATACCTGCCGCTGGCTCCAGCTGCACATGTATCATAACGTCTATGGCCACAACTATTGTAATCATCTATTAATCACTCAATTATTCTATGATTATTCAATTGATTAGGTCACTTAAATGTAGTAAAAATGCACTTCATGGCTCCCTTAGCCTCAACGAAGACTTCAAATAGCATGTTTTGTCCGAACGACAGTCCAAGAACGGAAAAGTGTCGTCTCACATTTGAGAAGCTGGAACCAGCAAATATTAACATAACATTTCTCGTGGATAAATGACTTCATAAAGAGAGTGGTATCAACCTTTTTAACTTACTCTGCAAGAGGCAAAATAAGCATATTCTCCAAATGTCAAAGGACTGCTTTCATAAGAGTGATAGAACTCCCTCTACCAACTGTGCGAGTACTGGAGGTATTCCTGCCACTTGGAAGGAGACTTCTACATCGAGCATATTGGTCTTCCTTTTCTCGTGACCCTTTCCTTTGTCGTGTCCTTGCTTGAACTTGGTTACAGGCTTGCAGCAGAGTGTGACACGCCTCACACATATCGGCTATTATTTGTGCACATCTGTCGGGCAGACATCCGGCCTCGCAGTATAGATTCTATACCTGCATGTCTTAGAGCCATTAAACTGTCAACCAGGATTTACTCGAGATGGGCGGAGAGGAAGAACCAAGAAATGATCTTCTGCCGCACATGTAAGGGGACAAAAGGGCAAATAAAGGGAGCAAGACGGAGGCACACGTGTGAAGAAACATGCTCGAGAGTAAATGTGTCTGGCGAAGCACCTCTTGATGGCTCAAAGCAGGGGAGGATGATTACACGAGGCATTCAGCTACCAGCAGGATGGGGATTTTAGAAAAGAAAAAGAAAGAGAAACAATAGCTTGTTTTTTCACTTGCCATCAGACCACATATCGGTATCCTGAAAGCAATGGCGCATGAAGACATTCCCCTTCGAAGAATCTTCATTTCATTATTTCATTCAGCAAAAAAAACTCGACTACGAACCCATGACACTGAATGCGTGGCTCCGCATGGCGACAGCAGTGAGAGACGGTGATGACGTTCTGATTGAGAGGAGATGGGGCGTCGGGGCACGGGGAGGAACAGACGCACCGCCACCCATTTCCAGCCGAAAGACGGTTAAAGATCTCACACTCTGTCAGTTTATTCATAAACCTCCCTCGACACAGAACACGACGCGCGGTGGAACGAGGTGTGACGGACTGAATGAGGCCGTGGATGTGTGTATTGATGGCTCTATCAGGACACTACTCCTCATAAGACATCATCTGCTCACGTATGTGTGCAATACTGACAACTGGAATAATAATGGCAGTCAGACATCAGTGAAGGAACTGTCGGACCTTCACAGCCCAGAATAAAAGAATACGTTGCGCTATTGAATCTACACGCGCACACATTCTCAGATCTTGTGGAGGAAGCTATCCTATACCTGAAAGCTTTGTGATGCCGACTTTGAGAAAGGCGTTACAAATCAAGGCTCCCGTCTACCTCCGTGATGCAGGTAATGCCACAGCATATGGGCGTAAGAAATGTCACTGTTAGGATATTTATATCCTGTTAAGTAGTTCTGAAACTGGGCACTTCGCAAATGATGGAAAACAGGCTTCCGGACGCACGTGAATTAAGTTATCAACATTTAATGGCAGGAAGGGTAAAACAAACGTTCAAGGCCTCTCGATCGTGATCTTCATCGGCTCCTCCGCCCTCCTTCCGGCGTGGAGAATACCTGTGGAAGAGACCCGATTTCTCTGATCAACGGAGTTTTATACTCAATGTCACCGGCCCGGTCAAAACGTCACTTCCGGTCAAGTCGCTAAACAAGTATTTTCACAATAAGAGTCCCGTCTTGTTATCAAAATAAACTATTACAACCTAACAATCCCAAAAACAATATTTCCATGTAAAGCGAGTGCGGAGAGTTATCCACTGCTAATGTTGGTCAGATCCCTTGGGGTGGCTCGAAGAAAAAAAGCAGTCGTAAAGAGCATATGAATTCTTGAGTTATGATCACGATGTGCTTTATGAGGATACGTTGACCTTGACCATCAAAATCTAAATCAGCCCTGTTTAAGAGGCCTCCCTGAGACATCTGTCCATGTGAACATGTCCCAAACTACCCGATTCTGTAGCGCCTGAAGGGGGACAAACAATTAGGCTCCTGATGTGCATTGTCAGCGTATCACAGGGGGAGGAAGGAAGATTGAAGACGATCAATCACGGGGGTACACTCTTCGTGAAAGGAATTATGAAAGTCTGTAATTGTTATTCATGAAAAATACAATCTGACAAAGTATGAATTTCAGATCCACAAAAGGCTTGAAGAGTGAAAGAGCGCGCGCTGCTTTATTGACAGCCCAGGGGAACACGATTCCCTTCACTGAATATCATTTGGAATATCCCCATCTCGTGCCTTCAATAATTTACAGTATTGATTTGAAACAAAGTCATACACTGTGAAGTGGATAGAGGGATGCAGTGCCTTCTTTTAATGCTTTGGTGATCTGTGGCTTCTGATTTGGTACACAACAACCAACAACAATAAACATACAATGAAATGCGGTCTGCAGGGAGAGGTGACACATCTATCTCAATGTGAAATAGGAACCCAAAGAAGAGAGAGCATATTCACACCGATATTCACACGTGATACCCTCATACCACCAAGCAGCATGACGACATGTCGTGTGGGCCAAATAAACACAGTATAAAAAGAAATCACTTAATCCACGTTTCTTTTGAAATCCTACAAGATATGAATGGCATTGGCCCTCGTCTTTGACACTTCCAATCAATTAGATTGTATCTAGGTGATTTAATTTGATTTTGTGTTGCAGTGGAGCGATTTTGGGACGCACGTCATTATTCAAAGAATTATGCGGAGCGAAACACAGGGGAGGCCCGTTGTCACCGTTACAGCCAAATCAATCAGACTCTGCCGAGGTTCCCTCTGAACAGACACGCCACTTTTATTCTCCCGATATCTACGGATATCTCTCTGAGCATGTCTGTGATACAGCCTGAATGTGGTTTTGACACCGTCTCTTCTTAAACACCAGGAATATATCAAAGAATAATATATATATATATATATATATATATATGTATATTATGTTGACTCATATACAATAATTTAAACTACTTCAGAGGTAAAGTTAATGCATAGAGTTTTGTTTGATACTAAAAAAAAATTCCTTCAATCATTTTCTTTTAAGTTTTTAACAAATTACACCAGACAATCAAAAACAATAACGAATAAATACAAATTACGTAACAACCAACTATACGAACAATCAGACACGGAAGACATTTTTTAAAATTAAATAAATTACTCTTTAAAAAAAATATATCTCATTCCCAATCAAGAAGTACAGAGGGCTTCTTGTTTTGTATGAGTTGCTTCCTCTGTCCCCCCCGGCAACTCTGAATAAAATGCTTATAGCATTTATTCTTATTATTGTGAGTATCAAACATGTTACATCCTTTTTTTTCTTCAAACCCACCAGTGAATTAAACTCATCGCTCTCATCTTGATGGGTCTCATTTTTCTTTTTCCAGAGAGATTGATGCCGCTGCTCGCCAGGTGAAAGTCATATTCTACCACCCACTAGGTCTGTGTGTGTGTGTGTGGGGGGGTGTGGGTGTGGTTCTGTATGCAGTAAGCAGGGGTCCGTTTAGCCGAAATATAAAAACAGTCATTTCCCAGGTCCGACCACCGTGTGTTCAAAGTCGCGTCGGTGTGTCGGGAGTTAAATCTGACTGTGCTCTTAATTCCCGTCTGGATCTTCTCCAGGATGCTTTTCTCACCGCAGAGCAATTAGCACAGAGCTCCCAGACTGTTTACACTGGACAGCTTATCTGACCCCACTGCTTATAAAAGCTAACGAATTGAAATAAACGCAACGCAAAAAGGTAAAAAATGGGCAATTTATTTCAGAATACTACACATGATTATCTAAATATAGGGCACAGACATTAGGCTGACTACCACTCTATGCTATGATATGAAGCAGAGGATTGTTTGATACACACTTCACGGTAAACCATGTGGAAAGCCTTTTCTTTGGTTCGGTCTACCAGCAGACATCCAACAGCCCCCTGAGATCTGACTCCATTCACACCTCTGAATGACACACACTTCCTCTGGATGAGAATGAGGAGGATACATTATCAAACTAGAACGGGCACTCGGTAGAGCGCATACCTTCGCATATCACAAGATTGGGCATTGAATTATGAACATTTTGGCATTAGTTGCCAATTGGATAAAAATGGACCGCGCTATGGTAAAAATAAGATTTTGACCTTTCCTTGACCTTGACCTTTGACCCGATTGATCCCAAAATCTAATCAAATGGCCCCCGTATAATAAGCAATCATCCCACCAAATTTCATGCGATTCAAGAAGATTTTTACCTTTGCATGACCTTGACCTTGACCTTTGAACCGATCGATCCCAAAATCTAATCAAATGGTCCCCGGATAATAACCAATCATCCCACCAAATTTCATGCCATTCGGTTTTAAACTTTTTTTGTTATGCGAATAACACTCATACAAATAAATAAATAAATAAATACACGGCGATCAAAACATAACCTTCCGCATTTTCAATGCGAAGGTAATAAATAAATAAATAAATAAATACACGGCGATCAAAACATAACCTTCCGCATTTTCAATGCGAAGGTAATAAGTATCGAGAGAGATAGCGTCTTGACAAACAGTTAGCTAATAACCCAAAGTGATCCTTTTTTAATAGGACTAAACCGCTCTTATCAACAGTGTCATATGTTCTGTGTGATGCCTCTCCAACAACAGGCTCCCAGCAGGGGATCCAAGGATTAGGGGAGGATTTGATGACATCTCTGGAAAGCACACTACACAGCCAGCTGTCTCCAGTCTACTGGCGGAGGCTGCGTGGCTCGGACCACGGCCTCTGACTGAGGCACACACACGCCGCCAAGCCCGCGGCAGTGATGAGCCCATTAAAATGGAGATCCAGGTACAATATGAAGATCAATCGCATTTATATCTTAAACCCTGTGGAAATGGAGTCGTGTTTTCAGCTGGAGACGGCAGTCACATGGTCCAATCAGGTCATTGTCCAGCGAGAGAAATTATACTTATATGGCATCATAGAGCTTTGCTTGTAAGTAAATGAATACAGTCATGGGAGACCGTCTGCATGAAGGTATCTCCACAGAACAGCTTTGGGAAAATTCCTTTAAAAAAAAAAAAAATAATGCACTAGCCAATAATCTGGGGTGGACACAATAATAGAAGCACCCGTCAGTATAACACAATTCAACAGCACTACAATGTACAGCCTCCAACAACAACAACAACCTTAATGAAGGTATGACTTGTTGCAGCACCGAAGTTTTGAGTGTATGTTCACATTTCTTGACTCATTATCATTTAGTCCACAAAAAACTCAGAATAGAATAAAGGACAGATGCCATTTTAAAACTTCCCAGAGGCCAAAGCCTAACTGATCATTTTGTCCAAAGCCCACAGATAAAATACAAAATAGATAAAACGAGCAAATGATCACGTTTGAGAGGCTGGAAGCAAAACATGTCTGACATTTTTGCTTGATAAAAGAAACTATCGATTATCGAGTTTTCTGTTAATCAATTAATTGACTAATTATTTTGTCTCTAGTTTGCTATATACCATCTGAACTGGTTTCACATCACAGTGACAACAGAACCAAAGGTATGACCTCGTTAACTCCAGCAGGAGAGGCCATCTTGAGGCATTCCTGGCCGTCTGCACGTCAGTAAGAGGAGACATCAGACTCCGGTCCAACAGCGTTGAATCACCGGCGGCATCGACTGCCTGGAACGACAACATTAAGCCCCACATTTCACTAAGAGTGTCTGATGAGTGACACTTCTCCCCGTCTCCCGGGCATTCTCATTCTTTACCAAAGACGATTGTCTTTCGATGGTTGTCTGCCTGACACACAGACCGGTAGACAGTTCTGTACGTTTGCGTTTAGAGGGAGACCCAATGGAACGCTTTGAAATGACAACACTGAAACTGTGAAATACAAAATGATCTATAGATAATGATGTTACCGTGGACTTAAAAAGGGATATTACCAATTCACTCACTTGTACTGCCCTTGTCTCATTAATGAATTGGGATTGAATTGGAAATTGCGAATACATAGAGCGATACATTAAGTATCGATTTAGGCAGAGACACTACAAAGCCTTGCATGCGTTTTTCTGATTGGACTGGGGAAAAAAACAAAAAACAAAAAGGTTCTTTCTAAAATGACGGCGAAGAGCAAAAATACAAAACGGTGGCGATAGTCGAGGAACTAAAAGATGACCGAAGATTGAATTATCTTCGGCTCTAGTCGCTCCGCACTCGGGTTGGCAGCCGAGTGACGAGCTGAGAGTAAAACACGAACGATGTCCGTTTAACACATGACCTGCACGGACAGGCCAGCTCCTCTGCAGGACTTCAGAACCACGCAGGAGAAATGTACAAACCAGATCACCTCAATCAATACGCCCATTAAACCTAAATCAACTGCCCATCAACATGCAGCTCAGACAACAGCCTCCCTCTCGAGATGCAGAGCACGCCGAGTCCATTATGCAAGGCGCAGGTCTTCAACCAAGCTCAGTGTACGTCTCTTAAAGAGCATTATGGCATACGTATGTCATTTGACTGCTAAAGGTCATCGCATCCGTCTCCGTCTCTTACAAACATGTCAATCTTAATATGAATATCAATTGAGCCTGAGAAGAGGTGGAGAGAGTAGACATCCTGTTATTGACCCTAAAACTCTGAAGTCATATACTAAAGGAGCACATAAGACTTTTTCTTCTGCAGTCAAGTGGAGAAATTGTTAAATGTCAAATAATGTCCACCGTATGAATTCCTTCTAATAAGAAGTTAAACTAAGTAGCTCTCTGACTGCCCATATTAAATAACAAATTGGTCAGTTGAGTTTGACAGTATCCCAATTTGACATTCATAACCAATGTAAGTGTGAACTTGGAGGGATTTATTTGCATTATTGTCAAGCAACAGTGTGTCTGTATCAGGGTTTTCTTCATGTGCAAATTAGAAGTTCCATTTTTTATTTAGGGATTAAAACTATTTTTCATGGGATAATGTTGCAGTTTTATTCAAAGTCAAGAGGAGGGTCTCTCTCTCTTCTCCTCTCCTCTCCTCTCCTGTCCATCTCTCTCACTATAAATTAAAGCAGAAATACCATAACACAATATTAAAGGGTTGAAGGACAATATGACTAACCCTGGAAACGGCCTTGCATGTAAACACAAGGTTCAGCCTTGCTCACCAGGCTAAGAAAACCTACAATGGCACAACTGAATCTCCAAACACATTCCCTCTGTGTGGCCTCTCAATGCACACAGGCAGCCTGACCCATCCACCCGGCACCTCTGACCTCCACACAGAAGAAGTGAGAGCGCTGGTTTCATCCACCCGTCTTCTGTCTGGGCTGGTGGAGAGATAAACGAGGTGGACGGAGGATTAAAATGTCCCAAACATTCAGGCTGGTTAATTGAAACCTCCCCTGGGACACGAGAGAGGGCGGCAGGGCCGTCCAGGGAGCCGCCTCCTGGGATCCTCGTAGGTGAATACATTCCCTCATCGCCTCTCAATAGGAGATGATGAATAGTGTGACATCAGTAACCCGCAGGGGAGCAGGCGCGTGCCACCGTCCCCGAAAAACAACTGAGAGCTCTGTGGCCTTTATTTCAGAGATGGAGCATGGGTGGGTGGGTGGATGGGAGGGGGGGGCTACTGTGATCAATAATTAATCAAGACATTAAACGCATTTTTATTGTTCAACAGGCCAATTGGAGCATCAGTCTTATAAATAGAAAGGATTAGCTTTGCAAATCTCACCGTTATCAACATTTACAAAAATACAATGAATGAGGTTCTGTCAGAAACAAGGAGTGGACAAAAAAACAGAAACACCTTACAATATATTAGAAACCAATTAAATATCCTTGCAATAATGTATTCGTCCCAATAGAAGATTCGATTAACTGACTTTGCCTGAACGGTGTCGATTCACTTGCTTTATTTAGTGAATTATTTTTTTCATATTTTCCTCGCCCAACATGGGATGTTATCCTTCATTTAAAAAGGGTGAGAAGAAATGGGTTTAAAATGCGATCACCAAGACCACTGGGCTCTCGTTGGAGCTGCCCATCCCTCCTGTGAAAGAGCACTGGACCATGTGACATGTGAGTGATGGCTTTTTTCAAATCAATGAAATGTGAACAAGTGCTGTGATAATGTTGTTAGCGGCATCATTTTCTCTTGTTCTTGGTTGAGCTGGTGATTGATAGAGGTGGTAGCCATTTTGCCCAAGGTCAAACGCTGACCTTGAAAGAGCACCACAACAGAGCAGCAGCAACCACCATCGAGCAGTTTGGATTGCCTACACGTCAGTTTGAAACGGACCCTCGAAGCTAGGAGACTATTATTTTTAATTCTTGGCTTGAGTGGATACATCTACCTCACAAGGATGTGAAAAGTCAAACGGATTTAATCCCGAGAGATTCACCGACACATGATTGCTTTAAATGCATTCTTCTAAAACCAGAAGATGGATAAAGAGCCTGGATGCCTGGAAACAAAAGCCATAAATGGCTCCCAGCTCCATTTTCATTAAATGCTGAGAAAATGGCACTTAGCTTTTATGCACAGTAGATGTGGTGCCCATCAGGCTGAGATTCACAAAGTCTCACAGCATCCATGATATATATATATATATATATATATATATATATTTAAAAAGAAGACTCTTAACCCTCCTGTTACCTTTAGGGTCAATTTGAACCCATTCACTGTTTAATGTCGGTGTTCTTTGGGGTCAATTTGACCCCAGGCTGTTTTTCATTGTGTCAAACATATAAGAAATATCAACTTTTTTATATATTTAAAGGGCTATTTAGGTCAACAAACAAACATAGAGTACCTCACACTTAAACTTGGGAAACAACATTAATTCTAATAATTTTCTGGCGGTTTTAATTGCTGGGGTCAAATTGACCCCGAGGGTAAAATATGTTTGGAAATGTTAAGGTAACAGGAGGGTTAAGGAAACACCACGTCTCTTTCAAGGCGAGCTACTATGGTTATAATGGTTACAGGTAAGCGTCAGACGCACACACCAGCAAAGGCCCTGCAGTTGAATTGTTTACATGTACCTATATATGAATCCCCACAGTTAAAGACTTTTGGTAATATATTTTTTGGGTTAAATAACTTTAAATTTAACACAGAACAGCCCTCAGTCCTCATTGTTACGTTCCGCATGGCTCTGGGTGGTGTGATTACAATGGTCCTAAACTCCTGCCAGTCTTATATCACACTAAACTCACCAGAGTATACTCTTGTTTGGATTTTTAATTAGCTAAACTCAGAATATTAATTGGATGAGAAAATACCATTTGTTTTTGTTTAACAGATTAGAGATGCTGACTCGATTCTCAATTAGCTGCTGAAATTAAGCTGTATGCGATTGTTTGTGTGAAGCCCAGTTTGTTCCAAAGCAAATACTCGGTATGCAAATTGTGTTGAATTCAGCAGCGCAGGGTAATTCAACATGAGACAGAAAACAAATGAATTAGTCTGGGTTTAGTTCCTTTGATCATCAGAGAAGTAAAGCATGGCCGTCATTTTCAAAGAGAAAGTTTAACAAATCAGGGATTTCCACAGGGAACTCGTCGGTTCTCCCGTGAGCTGGATGTGGATGTCGGTACCACACGGCGACTAACCAAACAGGTTTTATTCAAAATTTCTGTCTCAAATCGTTATTTGTTCGTAGGAAATGTTGCCAGCGTGAACCTTCAGTCTTCAGTAACATATAATCCTCAAATCATAGTTTTCATCCGTCAATCTATTAATTTTCTTAAAATACAATAAATAGATCTTACCGTCCCCAAATGGGATATTTGTTTCAACACGTGTGCATTATGACATGCAGGATATTTATACATAACAGCATAGCGACAGAATACATCGTGAGTTATTGTGATTTGCTAGTTATGAAATTCAGGATCTTTATGTCAAAGTATTCCGTTATTGGCAAATGAAATACAGCCCGCATTAAAAAAGAGGCAGGGTGGAACATGACATCTTCACTTCTGCTCTTAACCATCTGGTGGCACTCTTCCAGCTCTTAAAGACCCAGGAGTGGCGACATGAACATCCCATAATGTGACCTGCTGCGCCCACTGAACAAAGGCTTTGGTGACGGACATCACGTTCACTTCACCCCGACAGTAACACAATCAGAAAAGACATCCGTTACAACGCCTCTCCGTCTTTGTTCCGTGATGCTGAAACCCCGAAGACAAAGTTCACACGCAACCAATTAAAAACTGCATGATCCGTTACAACCAGACAACAATTAATGAGACGCATCATTAATGATCACATCAGTGATGAAAACAAACTATGTGAGAGACAATTCATCCTGCATAATGGGTGAGTGGTTTCATTATTAAATATTATATATCAATGAAGATTCTGAATGTTAATCAACTAATGTACATTTTTGGGGGGATGCTGAGTAGAATGTGTTTAGTTATTTTTGTCCTCATATTGCTCATTTTTGTGCTAATTTTCTGCAGGTTCAAAGGTTTTATTGATAAGAAACATTTGTGGTCCAAAGAAAATGTCATCAGCAACTACGAGTAAAACTGTATTCAATTACACCTCATTCATACAGGACGTGAGATGTATCTCTTACTAAAACTCTAAAAGATGGAAATACAATTCATCGCAATACCAAGTGTTGAGCCTCTGGAGTTAATGCAGCGCGTCGGGCAGCGGTCCTTTGTGAGCAGCAGGAAGTCGGGCCATGAGCTAACGTCTTCCAGACAATCACAATGACCCTCGTTGTGAGCGGTCTTTAGCCGAGCCCCCTCTTCTCCCTGAGTGGCGGCGGCCCCCTTTCTCCACGCCCACTGTTTTGACTTTCAGCCGCCCCTCCTCCTCTCCCCTCCTCAGCCCTAATGAGCCGTCTCCTGGGGCAGGGCTTTGCCCCCGCTAGGGGTAAAGAGGCCATCATGTTGCTCATCTAAAGACGACACGCAGCCATAACGTCCCTCTAATTGTGTGCCTGTGTTGGCTCATTTGTTTTCGACTTTAAAAATTCACCCCATATTTCCCCCTCCCCACTGGTAGACCGGCTGCAAGCAATTTGGGGGAGCAGATCGTTTTTACTGGCTTGGGAGGGCTTTGAGGCCTCTCTCTCTCTCTCTCTGATGTATGGGAACGCCCACAGACACACACACACACAGGCAGACTTGCAAAGTACAATGGAAATATTAAACACAAACACTCTTCATTATGCATGCATGCACGCAGACAAACACACACGAGCACACACACGGGCACACATGCCGGTGAAAGCCCTCGGGACTGTTTGGGTTTGATGTTTACTACTTTGAAATTCGCCACAGACGCAGAGCGACTGCGACCTGTAGGAGGGGAGACCTTTAGCTGGCACATTAAATATTGATGTGGTGAAGTTATGCAGATTGTTTATTGACCAGCTTCAGAGGAGATTTGGGGAAGGTAGGAGAAAAAGAAGAAGAAGAAAAAACACATCTGTCTGGCAAACTCAATTCCTTGTATAATTAGTTTTATTCCTGAATGCGGTTTAAAAGCCCCTCCTTGTACCGACGGTTGGGCTGTAATTCACGAGACAAATGAGTCATTGAGAACATAATTTTATAATATGATGCAAGTGCCTCTCTGAATTAATGTTTCAGTTTGCAAAGATTGGATACGATGAATGCGGGTAGCTTGAGTGTGTAATACCTCCATCACCCACAATTACGGCTGATTCAATGTAAACACGGCCCTCCCCCAAGTCACTTGACTTGGCTGTGACATGTGCCAGGTGGTGTTTGCCTTCACCATGCTCAGGCTATTATTAGTCTAATGCCCTCGAAGTGTCCTGTTCATTGGACCGAAGACAATTAGGACACGACGATGCACCTAGTGGAAGCTATAGTTAGCAGACCTGCATTTTACCAGGTCTTAATTCAATTTCAGGATTTTTACTTTTATTCCCTTCAAATCCCTATATGGGCAGAAACATGTCACTTGTTGTTTTTATTTATATCTTGTCAATAATGTGCCAGAAAAAGTGAAAGAAACGCGACAAAAAATGTCCTTGGTTAACATTCGACACGAGAATATGCTAGAAATGCTGAATTCAGCTGCTGACCCTCTACACTTCATCGACTGTATACGAGAAACCATACGTGTAGGATTGCAAATATTACATGTCAGATTTAAGAAGCCATATGCTGTCTTGGATGTATTCACACAAACTAAACAGTGATTTATATATATATATATAGATATATAGATATCGATATATATATATATATAAATATATATAGATATATATATAGATAGATAGATAGATAGAGATTAATCAAGGGAGAGCAGTTCTATTGTTCTTCAACCAGGCTAGAGAGGGGATATTGGAGGAGGATGTGGCGGAGGGAAGAGGGTTTAGAAGGAATAAGGAAAAGCAGAAACACATCACATGATGACTCATACAGTGCGATGTAACCATCGGCACATAAACAGAGGAAGGAAAAGATTAAATTCCGTCACAATTTCAACAACAAAAATTCCAGAATCTAATTACCCTTATCATCTTATTTTCATGTTAATGTCACATTTCACCACGTAATATGCAGTCATTGTGACATCTCACATCTCAACATCTACCATTAGCCATGGTCGATGATATTGCAGATCCAATTCAATTTGCAATAAAGATTTACACAGTGCAGGCTGACTGTGCGATACCTGGATGATTAAAATCTAATCAAAATCACAAACACACATACACACAGACACACGGGTGAGTCACCTAAATCAGATACCGGGCTGATACTGGTGCCCGATCTGGCCTCCGGAGCCTGGCACCACCTTGGTGCTGTTCCAGCATCACACAACGTTGTGGCATGTCCTAACCGTCTGTTCATCCAGCGAGCCCAGCATGAGTGCATTGCTGGGAACGTGTCCAAACAAGGCAGCACCATCCCGATGAAACCAGCGCACGGTGGAAGACTGACAAAAGACACAGCCTGGGTCCCAAATTCACTACGATGTTCCCACTTTATCCCAGAGAGCTGCAACAAAAGATAAATCCAGAGTGATAAAGAGGAAGACAGCGATACAGCGCTTTTGCCTTAGGTGAGACACCTGTTACTGAATTGACATGACAGAGAGAAAAGAGATCAGAGAGGATGCTCAGGAGAATGGGCTTCTGCTTCGTGTGTGCAGAGCTGAGCTCCTGTTGCTGACACAGTTGCCCCCCCCCCATTTCACAGTCACACAAATACTTTCATGCAGATACATGCAAGCTTGTATGATCGCTTATACACACACGCGCACACACACACACACCTCATGCAGCAAGTACACCTACGCCACCACTGACGATCAGAAGCTTGGGTAAAGGTCTTTTTCACATCTCCTTTTGTGTAAATCAATAGCTTTAAAAGCAGCAGACAGAACCCTCCTCGTTCTACATCGATAGTGTTTTCACGGATGCCAGCTACTTTAAATAACAGGAAAACAAAATCTTGCTCGACACGCATCCAGCAAGTTAAATAAATGCTGGCAGCCACGCGAGAGTGAGCAGACATTAAATAGCGTCAGTGTCAGTTTACCTCCATTTCTAGGTAAGACGATCCCTCTGACAAAACATCCCAATATCTGCCACACTCGCGACAAAGTACACGCAGAGAGAAATTTAATTAGTGCCTGTTTACTAGCATTGTCAATGCATGAATGCATGTTGCGATGGGCATGTGTGCCTTTACCTACAGGGGATACGATGTAGAAAAAGCACTGGAGAAGAGCGAGTGAGAGAGAAAGCATGTGTGTGTGTGTGTGTGTGTGTATGTGTGTATGTGTGTGCAGGTGGAGGGGATTAGCCTGATTGGCATGCAGGTGGAGTCCTGCCTCCTCTGGAAGCAGCAATATTTTTGCAGCAACCCTCTGACAAGCAGGTGCCACTCGATCACGTGAGCCTCATTCAAATCTTTTCTCAGAGCGCAGATGGTGCGCGGCTGAATAACAAGTCCACTGCTGCTGCCCTTCCCAAAAACCACACAGGCAAATACCACCATTCAATTTATTTTGTGACGCCCCAAAATCACAAATTTGCCTCAGAGACAACCTGTACCCCCCCGCACGACGTCCTCTGTCCCAGGACCTCACATCGGTTCGGGCAAAACTCGACCTCAAAAAAAACTTTAATGGGGGGGGAAAAACAGGAAGAAACCTTCGGGAGAGCAACACAGGAAGATCCATGCCCTCTGGATCATGAACAGTATTTAATTGAATAAAGAAGAGAGCTCACTTCCAGCTTAGTTAAACAGTTAACTGATTTAGCTGAAGTTGATAATGACACAAAATAGAAAACAAATGAGTCCAAAAGTGTGTGTGCGAGTGTTTCAGCATTTCATGCTAACTTGACAGCTGCCACTGCATTCCACTAAACACCGGCGGCGCATCTCTTTGCGGCGGCGGCACGGTGCCTTCAGGGGACGTTTCCCCAGAGCTAGCTTCCATTCGCACCCTGCACTCACGGAGACGAGGACACCGAATGTGTCAGAGCTCTGCCATCAAGCACCAGATAATTGCGTGGCGTCACGGAGAGCCAGCACGCGGAGTTTAAACTTGCCTTCGGCCAGAGTCGCACCACAGCGCCGTCGAAACCCAAAAGACATCAAAACAGACAGAAGAGTGACGCCTTGAGGGAACAACCGCTCTCAACCGGTCCCCTGATGGGAAAAGTATTCGAGGGATTTCAGAACCAGCGCAGGTTTCTTTTCTTTATCATGAAAGCAACAGCAGGAAAATGTGTTCAACAAAATCCTCTTTGCTTTGACAATCAAGGATGTCCTCTTCATGGCGCAAATGTCTGTCGACGTTGGAGTAACAGTATAACACACAACCACCATTTCACATGGACTTATGTTCAAGATTTCCACTTTGTATCTTAAATTGTCTCATACCTGAATTGGTTTCCTCTCAAAATGATCCGAGCAGTTTTTTTCTCCACCAAACTGTGAACGCTGCCCAGATTGCCAGCGGACACCTCTCCAGCCGACCTGACGGACGCCAACACCTTGAGATGTCCTTGACCCCAGTTTATCATGATCACCCTTTTCTCCCTTCTTTCACTCGTTCCCTTTCTGTGACATCTGGCCTGTTTGGTTCCCGAGGTTAACACAGAGTCTAATGACTTCGAAAACCGATGGTGCAATTTTTACCTTTAAAGAAGAGAGAAGGGGCGCAGTAATAGGAATACAAATTAACAGGATACGCAAAAATTGAGGGAAAGGAATTAAAAGCACGCCTTTTCAAAGCGAGAGGGAATTTCTATCAACAGCTCTGTAAACGAACCGCTGCGACACAGTATTCATCAAATACCCAGGCGTAATAGAATAGGCTGATGCATTGTCAGCCATCTGTCTTCTTTACCGTCAGTACAGCTCCCAAACAACCCCGACACAACTCCATATGGTTTTCCTACGTGGTTTACATAGCTGTGGATAATGGGATATCATGTATGTGCTTGGTTTGAAGTTGTAATAAAGCCAACTTGTGATTTTCCTTCTGAAATAATGTGTTGATACATGGATAATATTGAGGCATCTGGTCTAGAGAATCAAAATAACATAATTTGTTGACATTTCTCAGCCCTACTTTATCTTGTAATATTTGTTAGCAATTGCTAAACCATTTCAAATGAAATATGTCTTGATCGGAAAGGACTCCTTGTCTTGTCATGAAGTAACTGCTCTGGTTTATAGCCCTGCCAACATTTCAGATCCGGAGGGGCTGACATGCTGACACCATTTAAGTTGAAAATGAGAGGAGAGTGCCTCGCAGTTTTCCGATCATGTCCCACTTGGCGAGCTTTCTGTCGCTCCTGGTATGTCTCACGCCCAGGGCATGGAAAGTATTATCTCCCTCCCTCTCTATGTGTGTTACAGTTACAAACACCCACACTAAAATATTTGTGCGTGGGTTGTTTGCACCCCAGTGTGCTTGCCCTCTGCTTAAAAAACAACAACAACAAACTGCAAAGCTTCTTTCTGTGCGATTGAATCCCCGAGCCTCTCAGCTACGGCGTTTACCTCTTGCCGGCGTTCCTCCCTCTTGGGCTGAAAAAGGTTTGCGATGTGCAGAGTGAGTCGGCAGATCAGAGGAGAAGGCTTCAGGCTGAGTTTAGAGTCGGAGCCAACCTGTGGCTCCACGACAACTGACCTGTGAAGGAGAAGACAGTCAGACCCACGGCACCTACAGCAGGAGGCTACAGGCGGACGCACAGCCTCTTAGTTTAGTTTAGTTTATTTCGATCAGCAAAATATACAAAAATCAAAATTCCACAAAAGAAGAAAGGGGCTAACCGAAAGGGTCAGGGCTGAAGCTATCAAGCTTATAAGTGCCCTAACCTATGAATTCACGGAAAAACTTATTTCAGAGAACGATATACATATATATATATACATAAACATATATACATATACACATGTACATACATATACATACACATAAATACATATTCACACACAAATATATACATATACACACACAAAAACATAAATACATACACATACACACACATAAATACACACACATACATATTTACATAAAACAATTAACAAAACAAAAAAAACTAGTCCCCATTAACCGTTACTTATGATGCGTCATCAATGCTGTTACATCTGTACTTCTCCAGAGTCATGTCTTTAAATTTTTTCTTGAATATCACCAGATTTTTACTTTACTGAAGCCTCGTTTCCCCCCTCGTGTACCACCAGGACTCCACTGGCATTACAAACAGACATATTTTCTAGATAAGCAACTCCAAAGGTAACCACATTCTTACATTTGATAAGTGTAATAGAATATTGGCTCGGGGGACTCGGTCCAGACCGATGGTCGGGACACCTCCCAAACAACCAGCACACAGAACTAGATGGGTTTTCCTCCACTGTGTTTATTGCTGTAGATAATTGGATATCATGGCGTACATTTCAAGATTCAAGATTCAAGATTCAAGATGTTTTATTTGTCACATACACACACAGGGTGTGCAGTGAAATGAAAGTGGCAATGCTCAGCAGGAATGTGCAAGGGCAACAAGTACACACTATTTACAATAAAAAACAACACAATATTTACAGTAAGTGTGTGTGTGTGTGTGTGTGTGTGTGCCTAAGAGGGGCAGTTGTGTGGGTCTATGTGGGGGTCCTGGTGAGGTCGGAGTTCACAGTCCTGATGGCCTGAGGAAAGAAACTCCGTCTCAGTCTCTCTGTTCTTGCAGCGTGACTACGGAGGCGCCTGCCTGACCGCAGCAGCTGAAACAGTCTGTTGTTGGGGTGGTGAGGATCCTTCATGATCCTGCCGGCTCTGGTTCTGCACCTCCTGGTGTACAAGTCCTGCAGGGTGGGAGTGTAGTTCCAATAGTGCGTTCAGCCGAACGCACTACTCTCTGCAGAACCTTCCTGTCCTGAGCGGAGCAGTTGCCAAACCAGGCTGTGATGCTTCCTGTCAGGACGCTCTCTACAGCTCCAGAGTAGAAGGACTGAAGGATCCTCTGGGAAACTTTAAATTTCCTCAGCTGCCTGAGGTGGTAGAGGCGCTGCCTTGCCTTTCTCACCAGAGTGTCTGTGTTCGTTGACCATGTCAGATCCTCGGTGATGTGGACTCCCAGGTATTTATACCCGCTCACCCTCTCCACAGTAGTCCCGTTAATCCCCAGTGGTGAGTACGTCCTCTGTTGTTGTACCCTCCTAAAGTCCACAATCAGCTCCTTAGTTTTGGTGACTGTGGCAGTGGGGGGTGTGTAGGCTCGGCTGCTGAGGGGGTGTGGTTCAGGGAACGGTGTCTGATTGTCATCAGCTGGACTAATTGCTAATCAGAGTGGTAATCAGTCCAGCTGATGACGTGTGTTGGTGTATCTGAGGCTGTCTCCATAAAGGAGCTGGCTGGACAGCAGATCGGGAGTCAGGGTGGAGAGCAGAAACACAGTCTGCCATGGAAATAAACATGATTACCAACTATCCCTCTGGCTGCTCAGTCCTTCTTGGTGCTTAGGGGGGGGGGAACCTACTGGTGACGGCAACACGCGTGTCACACTGGAGCCAAACGTGGGACCCTTTCTTTTTTTTTGTGTGGAAAAAAAAAAAAAAAAGCAACAACAACAAAGAACATGGAGAGCATCCAGCAGCACCCAGAACAGCCATGGATTCAGCTGGGGCAGATGCTGGGGAGGATAGCAGCGATGGTGCAGGACCAGGCGGAGGCAGGCCGGCAGACACTGGGGAAGCTCCTGGCCCAGGCAGAGGAGCAGACGCGCGCCCTGGAACGGCTCGCCGCCCAGACAGCGGCGGCCACACCTGTAGCTTCCCCCTTGGTGGGGGTGGAACTCCAAAAAATGACGGCGGGGGACGACCCGCAGTCGTTCCTGGAGACTTTTGAGACGGTGGCGGAGGCATGCGGCTGGCCAGCGGGAGTGGGCGGTCGCCTCCTGCCCCTGCTCACCGGGGAGGCGCAGACTGCGGCCCTGGGGCTTCCCCCAGCAGCACGCCAAAGTTACGTGGACATGCGGAAGGCGGTGATGGATCGGCTGGGTCTGACTCGGAGGATCACCGCGGAGGTTTCGCGAGGCCACGATGGGGCCCGGCGACCGGCCGTTTGACGCGCAGCGGCTGAGGGACGCCATGACAGGTGGCTGCAGCCCGGGAGCACGGAAGGGGCGCAGGCGGTGGTGGAGAAGGCCGTCGTGGAGCGGTTCATGGAGGGGCTACCGACCAGAACAGCAGAGTGGGTCCGATGTCACGGCCCCACGTCGCTGGAGGCCGCCATCACACGGGCGGAGGACCACCTGGCGGTGCACCCCGGCGGCCAGGGGGACAGCGCACGGGCTCCGGCCAGGCCGATACGGGCCCTGACGCAACCCATACCGGCCCCAGTAAACACCGGCACCCTTCCCAACCCACAGGTAGTCCCTCAAACACCAGGGCAGGCGTGTTGGAGGTGCAGACAGCCCGGACACATCCGACGGGAGTGTCCGCTGATGGAGGTGGGCCAGGTGATCCGGGTTGCCGGCTCTCCAACACCCTCCCCAGGTCCGGGAGCGACGTACCGCGTACCGGTAAGAATCAGGGCGTATACATCAGGCAATGGTGGATTCCGGCTGTACACAGTCTATGATCCACCAGAGCCTGGTTCGACCCGGGGCATTGGTGGAGGCATTGTGGGTGAAGATAAGGTGTGCATGGGGACATTCACGAGTATCCCATAGTGTCAGCGGAGATTAGATACGGGGGGAAAAAGCATAACGTGAAGGTTGCGGTTAGCTCCCGCCTTACGCACCCCTTAATCTTGGGAATCGATTGGCCGGGCTTTGACAAGTTAATGGGGAAGGCTGCGGGGGTGCGTTCACGGCAGACAGGGTCATGCGGTGTGTGCGCCGTGCTCAGCGGTGACGCGAGGTTGTCCGACACTGCAGACGGGGAGGGGGAACCGGGGGAGCCTCCTATGGCGACTCCTCCGGCTCCCGAGTTTCACTCCATGGAAGATTTTCCACTCGAGCAGTCTCGGGATGATACTCTACGCTCAGCCTTTGACCAAGTGATACGAAGTGATGGTCAGCTGGTGCGCCCTGACGCAGCGCAGACATATCCGCACTTCACATTGATCAGGGACAGGCTGTACAGAGTGAGCCGTGACACTCACACAGGGCAGGAAAGCACCCAGTTGCTGGTGCCGAAGAGCCGCCGGGAAATGGTTTTCCAGGCGGCTCATTATAACCCGATGGCTGGTCACATGGGATATGATAAAACTCTGGACCGGATAATGACCCGATTCTATTGGCCGGGCATCCGGGCGGATGTGCGCCGTTGGTGCGTCCTGCCCGGACTGTCAATTGGTAAACCCTCCGGCCATTCCGAGGGCACCTTTGCGCCCTCTGCCATTAATGGAGGTTCCATTTGAGCGAATCGCTATGGACCTCATCGGGCCATTTCACCGGAGTGCACGCGGATATCGCTTTGTGTTAGTCTTCGTGGATTACGCAACACGATACCCGGAGGCGGTGCCCTTGCGCAGCATTTCTGCAAAGAGTGTCGCACAGGCGCTGTTTCAGGTCATCTCCGAGTCGGAATCGAAGAGATTCTGACTGACCAGGGCACCCAGTTCATGTCAAGAACACTGAGAGAACTTTACGGGTTACTGGGCATCAAGTCTATTCGGACCAGCGTGTACCACCCACAGACCGACGGTCTGGTGGAGCGTCTGAATAAGACTTTGAAGTCCATGATCCGTAAATTTATTAATGACGATGAACGTGGTGGGATAAATGGCTTGACGCTCTGTTGTTTGCAGTACGGGAGGTTCCCAGGCCTCCACGGGATTTTCTCCCTTTGAACTTTTGTTCGGCAGGACTCCGCGGGGGGTGCTCGACCTCATTAAAGAAAACTGGGAGGAGGGGCCGAGCACCAGTAAAACGAGATCCAACACGTCCTGGACCTGCGAGCAAAGCTCCACACCCTGGGTCAGCTGTCACGTGAGCATTTGCTCCAGGCCCAGGAGCGTCAGCAGCGGCTGTACAACAGAGGTGCCAGGCTGAGACAATTCACACCGGGAGAGAAGGTACTTGCATTGCTTCCTTCTTCCAGCTCTAAACTCCTCGCCAAGTGGCAAGGGCCCTTTGTGGTCACACGGCGAGTGGGGGATGTCGACTATGAGGTGGTGCGTTCTGATACGGGCGGAGCTACACAGATTTACCACCTCAACCTCCTAAAGGCATGGAGGGAGGCGGAGTCTGTTTCTCTGGTGTCCTCGGTATCTGAGAGAGAGGAGCTGGGGCCTGAGGTCCCAAAATCCACCAATCCAGCCTCGCTCCTTTGTGAAGACCGTCTCTCCGGGACCCAGAAAACAGACATTGCCCGGTTGCAAAAGCAGTTTGCTGATGTGTTCTCTCTCCTTCCAGGACGCACCAACCTCATAGAGCACGAGATCGAGACTCCTCCGGGCGTGACAGTGCGGTTACGACCCTACAGGTTACCTGAACACAAGAGAAAGGTGGTTCAGCGGGAATTGGCTGCAATGCTGGAGATGCGCGTAATAGAAGAGTCCCACAGTGCCTGGTGTAGTCCCATTGTTCTTGTGGTCAAGAAGGATGGGTCTATTCGTTCTGCGTGGACTATCGCAGGGTGAACGAGGTGTCACGGTTCGATGCTTACCCAATGCCCCGGTCGACGAGCTCCTGGACCGACTGGGCACTGCGTGTTTCTTTACGACACTGGATTTAACCAAGGGCTACTGGCAGATTCCTCTGTCGCCAGAGTCTAAGGAAAAAACGGCCTTCTCCACTCCGTTTGGGTTATACCAATTCACCACGCTTCCCTTTGGGTTGTTCGGGGCCCCAGCCACCTTTCAGCGCCTCATGGACCGGGTGCTGCGTCCGACGCTGCATATGGTGCCGGCTGCCTGGATGATGTGATCATACACAGCACCACCTGGGCGGAGCATGTGCAGCGGGTCGGCGGTGCTGGAGTCCCTGAGGCAGGCGGGCCACGGCCAACCCGGGAAGTGTGCAGTTGGACGGAGGGAGGTACGGTATCTGGGGTACCACTTGGGCGCCGGGCAGGTGCGCCTCAGGTGGACAAGACCGCCGCCATCGCAGCCTGTCCGCGGCCCAAGACTAAAAAGAGGTGAGGCAGTTTTGGGGCTGGCGGGCTATTACAGGCGGTTCATCCCGAACTTTGCAGAGCTGACCAGCCCCATGACTGACCTGACCCGGAAAGGTGCCTCAGATCCGGTCCAGTGGACGGAGCGGTGCCAGTTGGTGTTTGAGGAGGTAAAGCAAGCTCTCTGTGGGGAACCACTCCTTCACACACCTAACTTCTCTCCCGTTTACTCTGCAGACTGATGCGTCGAACAGAGGGCTGGGGGCCGTTTTGTCCCAGCAGGTAGAGGGGTTTGACCGCCCCGTGCTGTACATCAGCCGCAAGCTGTCGGAGAGGGAGGGCAGGTACAGCACGGTGGAGAAGGAGTGCCTCGCCATCCGGTGGGCGGTCGACTCCCTGCGCTACTACCTCCTGGGACGCTCATTCACCCTCTGGTCGGACCACGCCCCGCTCCAATGGCTCCACCGCATGAAAGATACCAACGCCCGAATCACTCGGTGGTATCTGGCTTTACAGCCTTAATTTCAAGGTGATCCATAGGCCGGGTACACAGATGGTCGTGGCCGACTTCCTCTCCCGCTCTCATGGGGGGGAGGGGGAGTAGGTTAGGCCGGATGTTGCCCGGCCTAAGTCGGGCGGTGGAGGTATGTGGCAGTGGGGGGTGTGTAGGCTCGGCTGCTGAGGGGTGGAGGCGGGTGTGGTTCAGGGAACGGTGTCTGATTGTCATCAGCTGGACTAATTGCTAATCAGAGTGGTAATCAGTCCAGCTGATGACGTGTTGTGTATCTGAGGCTGTCTCCATAAAGGAGCTGGCTGGACAGCAGATCGGGAGTCAGGGTGGAGAGCAGAAACACAGTCTGCCATGGAAATAAACATGATTACCAACTATCCCTCTGGCTGCTCAGTCCTTCTTGGTGCTTAGGGGGGGGGGAACCTACTGGTGACGGCAACACGCGTGTCACAGTGACATTCATGATGAGGCTGTTGTCCCGGCACCAGAGTGACAGATCAGCAACTTCCTCCAGGTAGGCCTTCTCGTCGTTGTCGGAGATCAGGCCCACCACCACTGTGTCATCCGCAAACTTGATGATGGTGTTGGAGCTGAACCTGGCCACACAGTCATGTGTGTACAGGGAGTACAGTAGGGGGCTGAGGACGCAACCCTGGGGGGATCCTGTGTTCAGGGTGAGGGGTTTGGAGGTGTGTCTGCCCACCCTGACCACCTGTGGCCTGGCGGTCAGGAAGTCCAGGATCCAAGCACACAGGGGTGTTCAGTCCCAGCTCAATCAGCTTGCCGGCCAGTCTGGAGGGACTATGGTGTTGAAAGCTGAACTATAATCAATGAACAGCAGTCTCACATAGCCCCCCCTCTGGCTGTCCAGATGAGAGAGTGTGGTGTGCAGTACCTGGGAGACAGCATCATCCGTGGATCTGTTTGGGCGATAAGCAAACTGCAGCGGGTCCATGGAGGAAGGGAGGAAGGCGCAGATGTAGTCCTTTATCAGCCTCTCAAAGCATTTCATGACCACCGAGGTGAGGGCCACCGGTCGGTAGTCATTCATACATGCTGGAGAAGCATTCTTGGGCACAGGGACAATAGTGGATCTCTTGAAGCAGGCGGGGACCTGTATAGCTGACTTTTTATGTGAGTAACAAAACATTCTCGGCTCTGGCATTACACCAACATTTGAATTCAGCTGCATTTGGAAGACATTTCTATGACCCGTAACATGGTGGAAATCCAGTGTGTTAACAGGTGATTAAACAACATGCCATTAACACGCCTTACAAAACCTCTTGTAAAGGTATTACACATCATATAATTGAATAAAGATGTGAAAGATAGACAAATATTGGATTGGATTGTCATTGCACAGAGTAGAGGTACACAGGCTACGAAATGTATTCTCTGCATTTAACCCATCCTTAGTTATTAAGGAGCAGTGGGCTGCAGTGATGCGCCCGGGGGTTCAGTGCCTTGCTCAAGGACACTTCGACTTCCAACTAATGGGGGGATTGAACCGACGACCTTGGGGTGGCAGGACGACCCCCTTACCCCACTGAGCTCCAGCCACCCCTAATATTGCACATCAATTTTTTTTTTAAAACACCATATGTAGATTTCATATGTTATCAGGGTTTGGTAGAGAAAATATTCAGGGAAACCAGCTGTGATAATCCCTAGAGTTCTCCGAATGTGCTCGGCGTTTGGGTTTTACAATAAAGACGCACATCTGGATCTTCCATCTCTGCCACAACACGTATCAGCATCGCCATACAAAGGACACGTTGCACATTCAAATCATAGCATTGAGCAAAAACAGCCTCCAACATCTTCAAGTGAACCATACAGCCTGAGGGTTACAGGGCGAGCGATGGGGAGAGCGCTTCACACTGCATGGAGACAAAGAGAGGAGCGACACCAAAAGACTTGTGTGATTACATGTCACAGCACACCGCGCTGAAGACCGCGGGGGTCCTGCCAGAGTGTGAATCAGCGCCTGGGCGACAGCTCCAGACCTCGTCTCACCTACCCCCCCCCCCCCCCCCCCCCCCTAAAACACACAGTGGCCAAAATATAAAAACTCTGCAAAATAAATACAGCGGCACGATGACAGTTACTGTAATATCATATCCTTGCTGGCAGTTAATCAAAAACTTGCTGCATATAATCATCACACGAGAGGAGAAGGTGAAGATAATAAAGTCTCCTCTGGGTTTCTCACTTACAGTAATAAGACAACAGGTATAAAAAGAGATAACCTTAACTCATCAAATTATACTTAGGGGGGAAAACGTGTAATTGGGTTGATTGGAAAGAACAATTGATTTTAGATTGAATGGATTAACTGATCATTTCAACACAATGAAGTAGTTTTAAGCAGCAGAGATCTTATTTCAAAATAATCACATAAACACTCATTTGTGCAACTGAATAAATAATGCCGACGTCGCTCTACACTGCAGCATCCGACTGTTTTACTAGACACAGCATCACCGTTGGTGGTTTCATCTGCAAATGCTCAAGGTGCAGCAACCAGAAATGAAAAGGCAAACATCATCTCTGCCGTATAGCGAGTCAAATGAACTCTATCAAAAGGCCGTGGTGCTGGAACAAACACACACGACTACTCATCCGTGACACGGCGTTCGATCAACCACGCGGGCCTGCGTGGCCGACTTGCCCGCGTAAATGCCACTAAACGCGCAGAATCATGCAAAAGGCGATTGGGAAAAACACATAAAACACACACACACACACACACAGCGTCGATTGCTTGTTAAACTCTCCGGCGGGCTTGTGCCCCGTCGTGTTCTGACGGCATAAATAGTTCGATAGCTTAGCGCGAGCTACTCACCGCATGAACGTGTCCTTAGTCCCGTAACTCTGGCGGCCCATCTCAGTTTCGCCTTCCGTGGTTTCCAAATTGTAAGGTATTCTCAAAACTGGAGCACTACGCAGATGGTGGAGAAACAGGCTTCCGGACACGCATGGATTAAGTTATCAACATTTAATGGCAAGAAAAGTGAATCAAACATTCAACGCGCTCTATCCTCGTGTCAAGGCTGCAGGCTCTCGGCGCCTTCCGAGACGCACACAACCTTCCCTTCGGGGCTCACCTGAGAAAGAGGACGAGCTCTCTAAAAACACACCGTTTTATAATCCTCTCGCGCCGGTCCAAACCGTCACTTCAGGTTTCAGTCGCTTTCACAATAAGATTCCCGTCAATAAAAGTCACCTTCACGGATTTCAACCGGCTTCTTCAATCTATAATACTAACATAGTCACTCTCATGCAATATACATTAATTCTTGCCATTTACATTTGCATAGAGTAAACATTACCCCTATGCTTCATAATACATTTAATAACAATATCAATATTCTTCTTAATATTTTCTATTATAATATCTTTCTATATGTATTAATTTAAACATAAGACTTCTGCAGATGTTATCAAAATAAACTATTACAACTTAACAACTCCCAGGTATTTATACCCGCTCACCCTCTCCACAGTAGTCCCGTTAATCCCCAGTGGTGAGTACGTCCTCTGTTGTTGTACCCTCCTAAAGTCCACAATCAGCTCCTTAGTTTTGGTGACATTCATGATGAGGCTGTTGTCCTGGCACCAGAGTGACAGATCAGCAACTTCCTCCAGGTAGGCCTTCTCGTCGTTGTCGGAGATCAGGCCCACCACCACTGTGTCATCCGCAAACTTGATGATGGTGTTGGAGCTGAACCTGGCCACACAGTCATGTGTGTACAGGGAGTACAGTAGGGGGATCCTGTGTTCAGGGTGAGGGGTTTGGAGGTGTGTCTGCCCACCCTGACCACCTGTGGCCTGGCGGTCAGGAAGTCCAGGATCCAAGCACACAGGGGGGTGTTCAGTCCCAGCACAATCAGCTTGCCGGCCAGTCTGGAGGGGACTATGGTGTTGAAAGCTGAACTATAATCAATGAACAGCAGTCTCACATAGCCCCCCCTCTGGCTGTCCAGATGAGAGAGTGTGGTGTGCAGTACCTGGGAGACAGCATCATCCGTGGATCTGTTTGGGCGATAAGCAAACTGCAGCGGGTCCATGGAGGAAGGAGGAAGGCGCAGATGTAGTCCTTTATCAGCCTCTCAGCATTTCATGACCACCGAGGTGAGGGCCACGGTCGGTAGTCATTCATACATGCTGGAGAAGCATTCTTGGGCACAGGGACAATAGTGGATCTCTTGAAGCAGGCGGGGACCTGTATAGCTGACTTTTTATGTGAGTAACAAAACATTCTCGGCTCTGGCATTACACCAACATTTGAATTCAGCTGCATTTGGAAGACATTTCTATGACCCGTAACATGGTGGAAATCCAGTGTGTTAACAGGTGATTAAACAACATGCCATTAACACGCCTTACAAAACCTCTTGTAAAGGTATTACACATCATATAATTGAATAAAGATGTGAAAGATAGACAAATATTGGATTGGATTGTCATTGCACAGAGTAGAGGTACACAGGCTACGAAATGTATTCTCTGCATTTAACCCATCCTTAGTTATTAAGGAGCAGTGGGCTGCAGTGATGCGCCCGGGGGTTCAGTGCCTTGCTCAAGGACACTTCGACTTCCAACTAATGGGGGGATTGAACCGACGACCTTGGGGTGGCAGGACGACCCCCTTACCCCACTGAGCTCCAGCCACCCCTAATATTGCACATCAAATTTTTTTTTTAAACACCATATGTAGATTTCATATGTTATCAGGGTTTGGTAGAGAAAATATTCAGGGAAACCAGCTGTGATAATCCCTAGAGTTCTCCGAATGTGCTCGGCGTTTGGGTTTTACAATAAAGACGCACATCTGGATCTTCCATCTCTGCCACAACACGTATCAGCATCGCCATACAAAGGACACGTTGCACATTCAAATCATAGCATTGAGCAAAAACAGCCTCCAACATCTTCAAGTGAACCATACAGCCTGAGGGTTACAGGGCGAGCGATGGGGAGAGCGCTTCACACTGCATGGAGACAAAGAGAGGAGCGACACCAAAAGACTTGTGTGATTACATGTCACAGCACACCGCGCTGAAGACCGCGGGGGTCCTGCCAGAGTGTGAATCAGCGCCTGGGCGACAGCTCCAGACCTCGTCTCACCTACCCCCTAAAACACACAGTGGCCAAAATATAAAACTCTGCAAAATAAATACAGCGGCACGATGACAGTTACTGTAATATCATATCCTTGCTGGCAGTTAATCAAAACTTGCTGCATATAATCATCACACGAGAGGAGAAGGTGAAGATAATAAAGTCTCCTCTGGGTTTCTCACTTACAGTAATAAGACAACAGGTATAAAAAGAGATAACCTTAACTCATCAAATTATACTTAGGGGGGAAAACGTGTAATTGGGTTGATTGGAAAGAACAATTGATTTTAGATTGAATGGATTAACTGATCATTTCAACACAATGAAGTAGTTTTAAGCAGCAGAGATCTTATTTCAAAATAATCACATAAACACTCATTTGTGCAACTGAATAAATAATGCCGACGTCGCTCTACACTGCAGCATCCGACTGTTTTACTAGACACAGCATCACCGTTGGTGGTTTCATCTGCAAATGCTCAAGGTGCAGCAACCAGAAATGAAAAGGCAAACATCATCTCTGCCGTATAGCGAGTCAAATTAACTCTATCAAAAGGCCGTGGTGTGATTTCCCATTTTCCGCAGGAAGACAGATGTACAGAATGCCTTGAAACCCACGAGACACACTTTGTGAATCCCCACTTTGCCACAACACAATTATCATTTGCTGCTGCTAGTGACAGTTCTGCTTTGCAACAGAAATGTATGTGCCCGTTTATCCTCCATCTGTGGCGGCATCTGTTTCATATTGTGCTCTCTCGGTTTGCCAGTGTTTGGCATCAACACATGTCAAATGTTATTTTCATCCCAAAACACAATGAGAGTCGGGGAGGTAGCCAATTCCAGTATGTACAATTCTAATTATATGTATTATAACCAGCGAGTAAGCATGACTGTCAAATAGAGAGCAGTCCTTCCAATTGTTTTGCGGGTCTCTTAAAAGACAAAAGGAGCTCATCATCTGTCAGTGTCGGGTGGAAGTGCATATCGAAATCACTCGTGCTAAAAGCCAGGGTCAGTGTGAACCCGATGCCTCCCATGTTCCATCTTCTGCAAGGTCGGGATCCTGTCAAGTTCAACGACCCCGGTCAAGGGTCAGGGGACGCGGTGCGTTTTGGATGGATGTCCATCTGTGAGCGGACAGGCACTTTAATTTAAGAGCAACAGTGTGCTTCACTATGTGCAACGCTAATACTACTACTTGCAGTGTGGGATGTCATGCAGTCATAAATTTCAATCCAATTCATGAAACTGTCCAATCAACAGCACACAACTACTGAGGAGTTTTTTTTTCTTCTCTCTTTTGCTTTTAAATGTACCATAATTACATTTTAAATGTACAATTCCTTTAACCCTCCTGTTACCTTCACATTTACTAACATATTTTACCCTCGGGGTCAATTTGACCCCAGCAATTAAAACCTCCAGAAAATTATTAGAATTAATATTGTTTCCCAAGTTTAAGTGTGAGGTACTTTATGTTTGTTTGTTGACTACCTAAATAGCCCTTTAAATATATAAAAAGGTTAATATTTCTTATATGTTTGACAGTGAAAAACAGCCTGGGGTCAAATTGACCCCAAAGAACACCGACATTAAACATTGAATGGGGTCAAATTGAACCTCAAGGTAACAGGAGGGTTAAAACAAAAAAAAGCTTTACATATTTTCATCTTGTGAAGGTGGCACATCGTACAAAAAGCATCTATTCAAACACAAAGAACAGAGTTATAATTTTCTCTGATGTGTTAGGAGCCTTTTAAGTCAATTTTGGTCTGTATTGAAGAGTCATAGAGCCTAAGAAATCAAAAGGGGTGCGAGCCATACTAAAAGAAAAGAAGTGAGATTCACCGCAGACTATTTCACACAACTGAACCCAATTCAGTTTCAATGCAGTTTATTTGTATAGCCCAATTTCACAAATTACAAATTTGTCTCGGAGTGCTTTACAATCTGTACACATAGACATCCCTGCCCCAAAACCTCGCATCGGACCAGGAAAAACTCCCAAATAACCCTTCAGGGGGAAAAAAATGGAAGAAACCTTCAGGAGAGCAACAGAGGAGGATCCCTCTCCAGGATGGACAGATGCAATAGATGTAATGTGTACAGAAGGACAGATTTAGAGTTTAAATACATTCAATGAATGTGACAGAGTGTATGAATAGTTCAACCCAGAGCAGCTGCAGAATGTCAGAGGTTTATGTGCTGTTCAGGAAACCTAAGCATGTACACAGGCTTAACCCTGGCTCCGTACAGGGGGATGGTGAACTGTGCCAACCATGAAATGAACCATTTCTGAGACATATCAGCTTAAAGAAACCCATGTAGCTCCAAACACCTGTGAGGCTACAAATTCCAGTAGAGTTTTTACTTTTTATTCTCCCTGCTGACAATCCGTCCTCATGGCGAACAACAATGGAGAACCGACCGACCAACCAGACGCTGTAATTCTCTTCTAATAAACTATATCGCCTCGTATCATATCTTGTCTGATGACAACATGCCCTGTTTATAGTTAAAGCCTCGGAGCAAAACATTTGGCTAATCCTCTTCATCATCATCATCATCATCATCATCATGTGTTCTTGCTAAGCTAGCGTACAGACGTCTCAAGATAAGATACGACTGTACATTTTCCTCCAACAATGACACTTCCGTTTAAATCTTCTTAATTTAGCAAGGATAATCCCATTGAGAATTTTAAATATAATTTACATGGGAGGGGTTCTTGCAAAGATGGCAGCGTAAAAGTTTCACACACAAAAAAAACAGCTAACTCAAAATAATTTGTGTTCAGTGCTAAAATGATCCTTCATGCTGTTTTAAAATATTGCATTCACATACAATAATCTACTTTAAAATGTCTCTGTAGCTCACACTGTTCCTAATCTGTCTGCATGATTGGAGATTGTTTTTGGAGGCACTTTGTGTCATGCGGCCACATCTCCTCCCTTCAATTTTAGTGGGGAGCTCGTGTTCGAGGAGCTCTGCAGATATGAATTGTGACATGTTGAAAATGAAGAGTCTGAGAAAAGGATGCAAGTTATGTTAATCTCTGCTGCGGGTCAAAGAAAAAGCCACATCACTACAAACTCATAATGAATTCACCGATTTAAATAGAGTCACAGCAATTCATTTAAAAGTTCCCATAAAGCAGAGAAGTGACAGCAGTGAGCCAGGCTTAGTAATGTCTGCGAGGCGAAGCCACTAAGCCTTCCTCTGGGTGTTCTCATCGGGCCTCGGTGGGTGTAGCACTCAATGTCATTACACTCCAGACAGAGTAAGAAGTGAGGAGGTCAGCTTTACAACGCAGAGCTGTAAAACTATTTCATGGTGACTTTCACGAGGAGCGTGCTCGTTGCTACCCTGTCACTCTCTATCTGCTTAGCGGCCGACGGACCACAGCTCCACCGTGACCTTTGAACTCCCTCATATTTGCTCACTCTTTGAATTTCAAGTCCAGGAAGTTGAACGCTCAGTCTTTGAAGTTGATGTGATTAACACATAATAACAATTCCATTTTCTTTTTTTAACATGCTTTGATAGCATAAAACGGCTGCGCTGTGGTCGATTCACGCAGGCTAAGCTACCCGTGCAGCATGTGGCCGTATCCCCTGTGAATTTAAAGACCCTGCTGCAATAATGTTATTGCTTACAAAAGGTGACTAATGAGCAGGAGGTGAGAAGTGAAACTTGTCATTAGAGTGAAGAATAGAAGAGAGGCGAGCGGAGCGGGTCAAGCCTTGTGTGAAAGGAAACAGGGATGGTGATTGAAAGTGCCGAGTAGAACTTGAGCTGTGGGGCTGTGGTCAAACTGAAAGGACGGACGTTACGGCCCTCCGATCATTTAACACCTTGATTGCAAGCCTGTCATGTCCCTGTCAGACGGACTGCTTCATCAAAAGGTCTTTGTCTGGTACAAGAACACAATTTGGTGCAGGGCCCTTCCCGGGAGACCAAGACCGGGGGAAAAAACTGAGCAGTAACAATTTTTTTTTTTTTTAAAGGATCATATTTCAATGTCCCAAAATAAGATATCTATATATATATTTATATTCTTTGCAGTTATTCAAAAGCCGTGATAAAAAAACGGATAGTAGTTGTGACTATTCCTCATAGCTCCTCAGATTATAATGTAAACTACTAGAATACATGATCCAAGTAAACCGTTAACAGATTGTCAAGGGGTTGTAAGAGTATATTAAAATGTCACCTCATAACTATGACTTTATAAAAACTTGACTTTATAAAAAGTTGTTCCAGTTAGATTGTGTATTATATTATGTGCAGCTATGTTAGCGTTGAGTCTTTATGTATGACAATATCCGCTCATTGGTCCGTCCAGACTGAACCATCATCATGGAGGTCTGGATCTGGAATATGCCGACTACCAACTATTCATTCACTCTGTCATATTCATTGATTGTGTTGTTACTGTGTTTTAATTTGTGTGTAATGATTCCTTCTGGTCACATGACATCTATTGTTCTGTCCATCCTGGAGAGGGATCCTCCTCTGTTGCTCTCCTGAAAGTTTCTTCCCTTTTTCCCCCCGTGAAGGGTTATTTGGGAGTTTTTCCTGATCCGATGTGAGGTCAAAGGTCAGGGATGTCTATGTGTACAGATTGTAAAGCACTCTGAGACAAAATTTTAATTTGTGAAAATGGGCTATACAAAGAAACTGAATTGAACCACTCATGGATGACTGCTTGGAAATCCATCGTCCCCAGAAAATACATCCAAGTGGCTTTGGTAATCACCTTTTTTTCCAGTACCATCAGCAGTTTAAATGTCTCTAGTTATACAATGAAAAATCTCAGCAAGTACAAGACAGATTGCCACACGACACACATTCGTATAATAAACTTTAAAATGTAAATGTGTTTGATTGTTTTATGAGTAAACACCTGCAAAACCATTGGCATGTAGTGCTAGTCAGCAACTGTTAGCTTGCTAATTAGCGAGACCAAGATGGTGAAGCTTGTAAACATACTTGATCAACATTAACCTGTTGTTTATATTTCCTGAGGTTTCAAAATTATTTTGCTTCAATCATATTTTCCTGCACTCGGGCTGGAGCCGGACATATAGGATACACATTTTAACCACGAGCTGCGATAAAGAGTGAAGAGTCACAAAAAAATGCAAAACTAGTTTTTGGTGAAGTGTTCCTAAAAGATGGAGATTAAATATCCACTTAGAATCGAGTCGGGGAGCAAATCATGTCCAAATCGCTTCTCCTCTCTGTGGTTTCGACAAAACGCCTCACAAATTGGCGGAAGGTTATAGGGTGCCACATCAAATTGACAAAATAATTGTGGCCAGGGCTATTTCCTTGGTATAAATAAAGATTCTGAATAGAGGGCGGACACAGAGGTGTACCCTCTGCGTGATGTAGCGCTTCTTATATTTTATACTTCATTCTCTCCAAAATAATAGAGTAGATAACAGCTTGTTTCACATTTTAGGGCATCATTTATTTTACACTTTTAGTCTACATCTTTATTCTCTTTATAGTCAGTGTTTATAAAGCTCAGACACCCCATCTGGCCCTCCCAGTGACCCCAGTGCACCCCCGTCAGACTAAACAATGATGCTGGGTCACCTCCTCATGGCCCAAGACAGATGGCTGGCTCCTCTCTGCAGTCCCCGCGCTGACCAAGGTCACCTCCTGCTCTTGGTGCACCTGCACCCCAACACTCCCACCATCATCTTAATTCCTGCTACACCTCGACACCACTACCCAAAACCTTCCCCCTCCCATGCTAGCGAGGGAAAAAATGAACCATTTCGACCAGGCGTCACCAAATGCTAAACCTCGAGTAATTTCAGATAAATTAATGAGAATAAAAATCCCCAATTGGACTTGTTTAAAAAGAGTATTGAAGTGGAATATTGCATCTTGTTTTCTTTCACTTGAATTGTGCGAGGAGTTATTATATGTGTGGTAAAAAAAAGCTGTTTCTCCTCCCTTCAAGTTAAATGTATCGATGGTCATCGTATCCTACGCTGAAAATTCTCACTAACAATTGCTGAAGGTTTTATTGAATAGACGTACAGTAGGCGTCGGCTATAGGACATCATTTAGACATGAGGGTTGGACCCTTGCTTGGAAGAAAATGTTAGTATCTCGACCTCTAAATTGGAATTGAATGTATATGATGCTGGTGTTTGTCACACCACCTGCCAAAATACCTGGAGCACAGAAGTGCAAATGCAAAACTACTCTAACAAGACATTTTTCAAGAGTTGATCAGTTGATAGATACATTTCTACAGTCATTACTGAAGAGCTGCACTAATGAACACATGATGCAAGGTTGGCCAAAGACGACAACAAAATAGAAAACCGATGAAAAGAAACACTGAAATAACGTTAAATTACGACAAATGCCTCCCTTGCATTACCCCAAATCAATGGTCACCTGTGTCATTCTACAAATATGCGCCACAGCAGAGGGGCGCAGTATTGACGAGAGGCTGTGATGCATGAGACAGGCTACCTGTCACCATCAGTCCCTCCCTCACACATTCAATACAGCAAACCATCAGATCAATGTCCACAGACACGGTCCTCCCCCCGGCAAAACTAATTATCTGAGCATTTTATGCCGCAAAGTCCCCTCCACGCTTTGTTTAAGCAGGCTGCAATTAGTGAAAGAGTCAATAAAAAAACTGGGGGAGGAACCATGGAGGAGGAACAATGGCAGAAGGTGAGAGGTGCGGTCTCAGGAAAGCTGCCAGTGCATCGGCAGCACCAGCAGGCACGGGGCACGAAGGCAACCGAGCAGACTGGAGACGGGGAGTTCTTCATGTTCCTGTGAGTTCCTCACAAGTCGAGTCCGAGCGAGGTGCCAAAGTACTCCGTTCCGTAGCATCGATTCCCCAGAAGTGTGACGTTGCCGGGTCTTTATATCACTTCAGCACGCACAATTAAGTTGCTGTGAATATTTACGACTGGTTTAAAGACATCCTTCCCGGTCCCCCAGGTGTCACAAAATGGCTGTAATCAGAATTCAGGGGAGTCGGCAGCTCTCCGTCGATAGCCGGCGCGTCTACTGAGAGCTGTAAAAGGCAGAGCTCCACTCTGCTTCTGAAGCTCTGGGTAAGTAGCAGGAAGCTACGTTACAGCTGCAGCTCAGCCGTTTGCCATCGTTAAGGCCGAACATACACACAAGCAGTGGCGGCTCCTGAAAAAATTCTCAGGGGGGGCAATTTTTTTGATAATGATTAACCCAAAACCAGGAGCACAGCTGACAACACGGCTGTCTATGTGTAGCTTCGTCACAATGCCATCAAGTCATGTGACTCCAGTCAGTGTGACGGCTGTGACTGAACTCTGTCTGTGAGCTTGTTGTTAGTTCATAATCACAGACAGTCTGAGGCCGTCTGTCAGCTGTCTGTCAGTAATCCAGCTCCTGGTCTTTGATTTGGTGATTTTTTTCAACAAGATTTAAATAATAATTATTATCATAAATATCAGATCCCCATTTGTGACTCCTGCATCTGAGCTTTTTCAAATAATAGAATAAATGCAATTGTAATCACTTTCAAGTAAACCAGATTGCTCCACCAGACAAGAAAAAAGCTCAATGTTGAGCTTTTGTTTTGAAGGGCAACACCAGAAAAGCCGAACTCACGGAGGTAAAACCTGGCAAATCGCCAATAATCTCGGCTGTCGCGCATGCGCAGGCGTAACCTGTTAATACCGTAACGTAAACATGTACACTAAGGTACAGGCATCTCAACATTTATTTATTGATGACTTAGTTTTATGTCTTTGTACTTTGACCTTGTGTAACATGTGAAGTTATCAATAAAGGTCTTTCTGCATTTCCCCTGCGCCTCACCTGTCGTCCTACGTTCCTCTTTCAGGAGCACAGCTGACAACACGGCTGTCAGAGAACCCGTTTTCAGGCGTTCATTCAAATCAGGCGGAGATCTTTTCTGACGTCGATCGTCAGGAAGAAAACGTTTCAGAAGAGACTTTAGAAAATGTTCGAGAATGAGGAACAATGTGTTTCTGATTTTATTTTCATTTTATTTTGGAGAGTGACAGCGAACGTCTCCGAGATCTACCGGTCGATCGCGATCGATGTGTTGGCGACCGCTGGTCTAGGAGGTCCGACTTCTATTGTTGCCAATGTGTCTTCATTGTTACGCCGACCGAAAGGAGTCTCTTTCAAAGAAAGAATTGAATCGCTGCTGTTGCCCTGAGCACTGGCCGACTGAATACGCCTCTGTCGCAGCTGTATGACGTACTGATACGCTTTTACGTCGATTACTGATGACAAGACCTGGAGGGGCGACTCCTCCCGGAAGCCATAGAGAATGCATTGAGAGCTCTGTTTTGTGAAAAAAATGGGTTTAACATGGGAGTCAATGGGAGAGGTCTGGGGCGATTTTCATTTCGCCCAAAGTCGCCCCAGAAGGGGCGGGGCCATTTGAAGCACGACTTTAGGCTGACTGAATGACTGTTACCTGATTGGACAATGACATACAGAGGCAGATCAGACGTCTAGTGGTAGAATTGGACTTTTTTCTTTTCCCCCGAGGCAGTGCGTCGCCCCAATCGCCCTTATGGACAAGCCGCCCCTGCACACAAGTGTAGTTTCGAAAAGATTCTCAAATGAAAAGCTATTGACTGGATAGCAACGGCTAAATAACAAGAAACAGTGGCATCATTAAAGATTTGATGAACACATTTTGAATCTAAGTCTGTACATTTTATTCCATCATAGACAATATGGCTACTCTTTACATTCAATATTTATAAGCAGTATATTCATGACATGTGTAACACACTAAAAGACTAGAATGGGCACTCGGTAGAGCGCATACCTTCGCATATCACAAGATTGGGCATTGAATTATGAACATTTTGGCATTAGTTGCATGCCAAGAAGATTTTGACCTTTACATGACCTTGACCTTTGACCCGATCGATCCCAAAATCTAATCAAATGGTCATCGGAAAATAACCAATCATCCCACCAAATTTCATGCGATTCAAGAAGATGTTGACCTTTACATGACATTGACCTTGACCTTTGACCCGATCGATCCCAAAATCTAATCAAATGGTCCCCGGATAATAACCAATCATCCCACCAAATTTCATGCGATTCGGTTGAAAACTTTTTTTGTTACGCGAATAACACGCATACAAATAAATAAATAAATAAATACACGGCGATCAAAACATAACCTTCCGCATTTTCAATGCGAAGGTAAAAAATGAGTTATAACCATTAATTTAAAAACAATTGTTTATATACTGCTTATAATGCAAAATAGATGGACCTAAAGTGTTTCAAATGCAACAGACTTTAATGAATGGGAAGCAGTCGACACTCAGAAGTGTAAGTTGTGCCTGCTGAGAGTGTTTCTGCTTCACAGCAGGGGTTTGGAAGCACACGTTTAAATTAGACTTTTTCTTTTCCACAGGTCTAAGGCCGGCCATCTGTCGAGAGACTTATTTGGAGTCGGTTTGAAAGCTCACCCATGTGGTTACAATTCTGAGGCAGATTAACCGAGGGGATACACATCTGCAGCAACGTCACTCCATATCCTGACTATTACGTTCATCTGATAATCCAGAGGCAGAACATTGGACTCTACTATGTGCTCCATAGATTGCTATGTTAACAGTACAGCAGTCGGTGTTTAATTTCCCTCCGGGGAGCTGCCAAGCGAGGGCCACCGGCTTGTAGAACCTAAAGACCTGCACACTGCATACCTCCGTGTGCAGTCTTATCTTTAATTAAATTAAAACCTGGATTTCCCTCAGCTGAGAGTTGATTTCCTCCTGGTATAATTATGCCGGTCTAAACAAGTGCACTGGTGTGTTTGGCCACTGGCAGATGATCTATCCAGAGAGCATTGATCCCCGACCATCGCAGCAGCAGCATTCATTACCCTGGGTGACATCACATTAAATCATACCGCACTCCACCGTGCACTCAACATATATTTACCAACACGACGAGTGCATAGAACTTACATCTCTGACTGATGATAGTTTTTAGGTATCAGTTAGTTACAGTTCGGACCAAATGATGTCATTAGATTCTGTATTTGAGAATCATCACTGTTGATGGCCAGCTCTGGTCCTCAATGTTAATGTTAAATAAAAAAAATAAAAAAATAATGAATATTGTGTCTTACATGCTGGCTACAAAATATCCCCATGTCCACCCCAAAGAGGTCCAGGCATAAATAGCTCACCAAATTGGACCGATTGCCATGAAGTAACAGTTAACAAGACCCTGAACCTTACTTATAACAGAGGTTCTGTCGACTTGGCGTTTTACGGAGGATTAGGAGAAGAGGAAAGCAATCAATATGTGGGGCGTCCGGTGGCTCCCTGCCCACTTCCTACCCCCTACTCCCATCTTTGACCTGTAAAGTCTGGTGTCTATTGCAGGGTTATCACAATATTGCAGAGACAAGAGACAAAAGACATCCGACAAAGTACTCAACACTTCTGTGGAAGTTCCCGTTACAGTCAGCGTCTCCGGGGCCACAAACTCATTTACAACTCAATCTTTTATGAGAAATTTCAAAACAAATGTATGATTTTGTTCTCCTTCTTTTTATTAGTTTCCTATGAAAACATCGGGAGCCAGCAGTGTGGGGCTAACTGAATAACTTCCACTGCCCTCCAGGTATGCATACAATTAGGGAAGCTTCTTTGTTTGGCTCGACTCCCTGCAGCCGCTCCGCCGAAGGCAGCGGAGTAGCGGCGGCTTTTAAATCAGCGCCGACGTGGGAAGCTCTCGCGTGTGACCAAAACCCCCCAAGACAATCAGAGTCAAGAAAAATAAGTTAGCCCCTAACTCCCTCGCAATCTCTGCTTTCCTTCTCTTGCCTTCTCCCATTTCTTAGCCTCTCTCCATTTCTTCTGCGGCAATAGGTTGGCGACTGCAGCCTCGGTGTTATCTCCAGACTGCAGCCATGGAAGCAAGAGCCGACGAGTGGAAAACAAGATCCCGTCTCGAACTCGACGTGGAAATGGAGCCTTATCAAATGCCAGGTTGGCCTCAGAAGCCTCAAATAGGTTCAAACATTTTTTTTTAAACTACCATACAGGTGCTTTAGACATCAGTCAGCACCTATCTGCTCATCCATCCATTCATCCCTACTTATTCACATTCAGGATCATTGGCCTAAACTTGGCGAGAGGCAGGAAAACAACCTGCACCGGTCACTAGACCATCCCTGAGAAAACACATGTCATATTATTTCCCGTCTAAGGAGAGGAGCAGTGTGTTTTCTGCTGAGGATCCACCCTCTCAAATTGTGTTCCCCAGAAGAGATCATAGTAATATTCTTCTTTATTATATGTCAAGCCCGTTGAAAGAGGATCACATGTAAAACTAGAATGGGCACTCGGTAGAGCGCATACCTTCGCATATCACAAGATTGGGCATTGAATTATGAACATTTTGGCATTAGTTGCATGCCAATTGGATACAAATCGACCGTGCTATGGTAAAAAGAAGATGTTGACCTTTTCATGACCTTGACCTTTGATCCGATTGATCCCAAAATCTAATCAAATGGTCCCCGGATAATAACCAATCATCCCACCTAATTTAATGCGATTCGGTTTTATCCTTTTTGTGTTATGCGAGTAACACGCATACAAATAAATAAATAAATAGGCGATCAAAACATAACCTTCCGCATTTTCAATGCGAAGGTAATCAGCATCCGACTGCGGGTGCCAAACTTCCCCGACTCTGGTGAGACGATCCAGTGTGTGCGTCTGAGCTCAAAAAAGAGAAAACCAGAAAAGAACTCCGTTAATATTACATGCCATAACCCCATAAACTTAACTAATCACCAGAAACCAACTGAGAGCAAGAAAGAGGGTAAATTAAATGAGAACAACTTGACCCTGAATTTTATTCCTTCACCGGGGGACAACTGTTTATTTCCAGCAGCGATGCATCACAGCATCCTGCCGCTGTATTTACAGCCTGGCCAACCAGCACTGATATTGTTATGGATTATTCAGCAAAATTGGTTTTGGTAATATATTGTAGTTTATGGTTGGATTAATTGCTTGACCTTTTTGGTCATGTTTGTGTGTGTGTGTGACCTGAAGAGAGAGAGAGAAGGGAAAACGCTAACTGGACATTCATATCGCAAAATTGAGCCTTTTCTACAAATGCAAATCACAAAAGAGAAAATAGAGTCCATGAAATAAAGTTACGAGTTAACTAGATCACTTAATGGCCGCATTACCTGCTATACAGGCTTACAGCAGAATTAATTAGCGACAATAGATCTCACGCCACCTTTTGATATACAAAGTACTATCACCCCCATCCAATTCCTCTAAATGGGGGTGAATGATTCAAGCATCCCTCCACTTCTCCACCCTACTTCCCATCTTGCTATAATTATTTGAGTTGCATTAGGTCTCCCATTAAAATTAGCAATGTTTTATGGTAATTCCTTTTGAAAAACCATGTTGCTGAGGGAGATAATTATCTTGATTATTCAGGCTCCCATACCCACGCTGCACAGGCTCCCATTTGCTCGAGGCCGTTCTTACCCACAAGTGGAAATAATTGAAATGTAGCAGATGTTTAATTATTGCCATTTTAAAACGCAGCTGATCATAATAAAGACTGCATCGTTCAAACATTAACGAATATGATATTCATATATTTCATACAGACAAGAGTAATTATTTTCTGAGTAATTTGAATGTAGAACGAGTGAAATGTTTCTCGAGTTCATGATTCATCACAACGAGGGAAATCCAGCGTTCATTCCAGCTTGCTGCAGATGAGAAATGTTATTTAACCTTTCTTTCATAACAAGATACAGTATACAGGACCGACCGTGCCAATAGCAGGTCAGGAGAGCAACATTCAGGAAAGAAAATGTCCAACCCAGATATTACTGCAAACTACATAAACTGTATAATATATGGTGATGTATGATATGTGCATCATACCATGGATCAGTGACTGGTTCTGAAAAAGTCTTTCCACCCAAAGGTGAACATGCTGCCCTCATATCATGTGGAATTCTCTCAATAACAAGGGCACTGGTCTCAAAAGAGATACTCCATTATTCATCTGAAGCTCTCATGAATTAACAATGAGATAATATCACCATATACGTTTTACATCATAAACAGGAAAAGCACTATTATCATGAATATTGGCATATTTTTAGGCACAATTCTAAAACGGCAATATTAATATTTGATTTAAAGGGAAAATAATGTCAGATTTTGTCAGGTAAAGTCAGTCATCTAAGATTAATTTTTCAAATTGATTGCAATTAAAAATTAAAAAGGGCAAATAAAGCTGCCATATCCTTGTAAATTACACAAACTACCACTAAACACTATCAGGCGTCATACTGAAACGATAAATCTGACAATGTGTTTTCTCATTTCCAACCAATCCCATTAAAAGACCAAAACCAACAATAAAATGAACCCACTAACAAGTATTGCCTGTGTAGACCAATCGTGATGCATTTTATTCTTCATCTTTCTTCAAAAGCCTTCATGACAGTGAACGTGCGTGCTGTAATCAACCCGACAAACATAATTCTTCATCAGAAAATAATCACCAGCGCAGTTTTACTCCAAAGCAGAAAATTGTGATAAATGCACCGTTTACTCTTGTTTGATGAAGACTACAATACCCACCTCTTTTGGGGGAAATTGTCCAGCCTTTTATGGAACGTAAAATAAATTAGTGACCTCTATTTAAGTTGTTAGAAGAAATGTATGGACCTTGGGCCCATCAAAAAGAATTGAAACTGATTAACACATTTGTTTATCTTTTCATGATATTTGTTGACAATAAAAAAAATATATATATTTTTTTAAATTGTATATATATGTATATATATACAATAAAATAAAATACACCTTAAACACCACAAAAGATGTCCATCTGTCTTTGTGCTTGTGGGGGCAGATGTCACTCACCCCATGGTCTACCTCTCACCCTCGGAGCCTCCCTCCTCTGAAGAAGGTATTTTAATTAAAACATTGTCATAGGACCGCACCATGGAGTAACATACCCTCTTCCATTAGAGACGCAGGTGGAGCCCAGCATCTAGCTGAAGTGGACGGGCAGGGCCCGCTAGGACAGAGATGTGATCAGAGTAGACGTGATACACGCATTTCACTGCGGGGTGGAGCGAGGACATGGAGATACGTACCGGAGTCCGGCTGTCGCCCCTTTACTGCCAAAGAAGTACACAGGAAAAAACAAACCGGATGTTTCACAATATTTGCTAAATATGGAAGCCCACAGTGAAAGAGTCATGTGGGGAATGATTTAGGACAATAGAAATCTAGATTTTAGCAAGAAATCGTAATTCATCTTCGTTCTCTCTACACAGATTTGTGTAGAACTTGTTAGCGCTGTTGGCTTCTCAGGCTGTGAATAATGACATTATCCATCATGTTTCATAAACATCTCAAACTGAGAGCGACAGCCACGCGGGAAGTCAGACCGACGTGCCCTGCAGCGGTCCCCTCTCGTCTTGAGGAGAGGGAGCACCCTGACTCAGTCACAGGGACAGCCGAGTTCACATCTGTACGCTCATTGGTGGAACTGTTTGGAACGAGTTATATAATTATCTATTTCAGGAGATCCGTGTAATCGTTTGTGTGTGAATGAGTCAGCGCATCGGTCTCTGTGCACAAGTTATTTTACTTTCGACCTTCTAAAACCACGTTTTGGACGGTGTGTTTGACGAACAGCGAACGACCTCGACTCGCGCTGCTAAACCGCTGCTAGGTGAGCTGAGAAACTGGTGATGGGGAATTTAGTCTGAAGCATATTAGAATGGACAACTTTGGGTGGTATTGATTAAATGACACACTACAGCAGTGGTCGTTGCAGATCCACCTGGCAGAGAGCTGCACTCTACTGATACTGAGCACACCTTCCTAGTTATCATGCATTTAAATTGGAGCGGTCATCAAGGTCTTGGACTAGATTTGGTCTCGGACCGGTCCAAGTCAAATCCACAACCCGGTCGTATTGAGAGTGTGTCAAGACCTGGTAACTGAAGAACCTGCAGCTTTCATCAGGCGCCACACGGTTGTAATCTGGGACGCTGAGTAAACGGGACTGGGTTAAAGTCTGATAAAAGGCAGACACTCACTTAGTAAGCATGTCCGCAATCTTAATAGCCAATTGTTTATTAAATTGTTCATTTTCATTTCCAAAACAAAGTTTCCGAGGTGCGTTTGCGGTTGGGAGAGATTGCCGTGCAAATGGTGCATTTAACTTGCACATATACGTGTAGGTGGTACACAGCAAGCGCACATGGGACCAGATTTGTATGCAGGTTTTTTCCCCGGAGAACGCAATTACAGACCAATTTACACCCCCTCATTTTCCTATGCGGCATTTATCTTTAGCAAAGTGCACTTGGGTTGAAATGAAGCATGGCAATGGTCTCCGTTTATGAACACTATCAAAACACACTGGGATTGTCTGCCATATGCTCCACCGTGCTCAGGTTGCCCATCAAAATGACTTCAAATTAGAAAGAATTCATCCCTCGTGTTCCTATTTGATTCGCTTTCACTCTAAATCCACTTAGATCACTGCTAATTGTTGTGATGTTTTTCTTGCCAGGATGGCTGCCACACTGGAGCCTCTCATTTCTTGTTGTTTGAGACATGCTTCTGCACACCGATTATCACACACACACACAATACAATTGTTTTCCAACAATGCTTCTTTGGATGAGTAACTAAAGAGTAAGGGTAATCTCCAGAAGAGGGAATATGTCTACAAATACCGTTTAACAATCCCTGATGAATATTCAGAGTTCTCTCACCCAGTCAGAAAATCCCTATCAGCCATTTTACAAAGTATAGCACAAAATGAGGCCACCTCTAAAATGGAGATCTAACACCCTGTCTTGTCTGATGCCTTCCAGCTTTTAATTAACTAAATTACTGCACACTTCTACCCCCATTGATTACTGCTATGGGGATTGATTATTTCCACACAAACACCCATGCACGTAACTGCTGCAGGTGTGAAAATGAGATGCAATAAGAAAAAGTCTTTCAAATTGTAGAAAATCATGACACAATTAAAGTAAAATATAGACATTGTGTGGTCTCCTGTTTGACCTCATTTGCAAATTACAGAGTTTTGCTAATGTCCTCTAAGCACAGTCAGAGGAGAGGGCAGGTGTCTGACTACACCCGCCGTCTCTAGACCGTTATAAAGATGGACATTTTGAACAAGAGTGAAATTGCAAGGATACATTCAGTAAGACTATATGAAAAAATTGCAGGTAATGTTTTGCGTCAGTGCAGAGGGAGTGTAGGCTTCAAATGTAACGGTGGTCATTCAGCTGCACGTCCTCAGAGTTTTGAGACACTGGTTTTTGTTTCAGTCTCACCTTATGGTCTTTAATCACATTGTCATGCACAGCTTGCTCTTTAAAGATTCAGGCTTTGAGAAAAACAAATGTCGAGAAAACATTTTAAAGATATACAAAACCCACGTACAAAAAAAAGACTGTTAATTACAATGTCATGCGGCGCGGTTTTTACAAGTACTCGCATCATCATACAATACCAGACTAAGCCTATGGCTTCCTTTGAGCGAGCCACAGGGCGTATGCTTTCTGAACTACTGCAACCCCATAATGACACGGAAAAAGCCATCTTTAAGGAAAGCCCAAATAACAGTTAAAAACCAATTTAAATGCATTTTGTTTTACACCTGTAAAACTCCCATGAACTGTGGACCTATTGGCATTTGGCTTATGCATCGGACGACACATCAGCTGTTGGCGCGTCCGTCCAAAAGCTCGCCGACCATTATTATTTCCATCCAACAAAGCAAATGTTGCGGCGGTATGCATACGACACCTTTTGTGACATTCGGAACAGTTGATTTTGCGATCTCTCGACCACACTGACGTTCAACAGAATGGGCTCCGTGTTACGATAGCGTCTCGTCTTTTTCCCTTCTTCCCCTCTCGGGCTCCCGCAGCCCTGCTGTCAGAGTGCCATGGCAGCGTCTCTCTCGCTCTCAGCCCATGGGCTACGGCTGACAACACATGATCCGCAGAGCCAGACAGCCAGCTCCCGCACAGCAAGAGAGCCTTCAGCTACTGCTGACATATTCCACAGCCCATTTCAACAGATGGACTTTTTACAGGTACCGTTTGGGGTAAAATACCTCGCTTGAGGGTACAGCATCTGGTCCATCACAAATTGGATGGTTATTTTTTCTCCTCCGCCTCCACGAAGGTCTATGGCGTGACACAGTGTTGAATCTCATTTCCGCAGCAACTTGAGCCTTGTGGCCCACTCCACGTCTCCATCACTCACTGTGCACAATAACCTTGGACTCATATTTCTCTGGCAGAGATTTATCGACTTGCAAAATTATTTTGCTGTTGGTTGAGCCTGCGTTGATGTTGATATCTCTACTCTTTACCTGCCTGTGACCCGTCAGTCTACTCCTGTTATTTATCATGACTTACGCCATCACACACAAGCAACGCCAAACCGGGCATTCATCTCCCTGTTAAATAATACGTGCCACTCCGGGTCCAGATCAGAGGAGCAAGGTGAACTATGAGCTTTTGAAAACCGCAGCGTATGAATTATATCCATCCGGGAGTTCTTCGGAAGTTGTGCCACCAAGTGTTTTGCTGAGGCCCAACACACAGCAAAATCGAAAGTGTGAATTTAACTCGCATAGTGTTAAAATCAACACTTTGCTGGTGTTTATATAATCCACCCCGGCTCCGAGTTAAATTTACACTTTGCATAGTGTTAATATTTTAACTCATTAATAGTGTTAATATTTAACACCTATAGTGTTGTTAAAAGACACGCAAAAGTGTACTTTTAACACTAAATTGTTGTTGATTTCTAACACTCTTGGTGTTATTTAATGACACATTGCAGTGTATTTTTAACTCTAAATTGTTGTTGATTTCTAACACTCTTGGTGTTATTTAATGACACATTGCAGTGTATTTTTAACTCTAAATTGTTGTTGATTTCTAACACTCTTGGTGTTATTTAATAACACATTGCAGTGTTCTTTTAACACTAAATTGTTGTTGATTTCTAACACTCTTAGTGTACTTGCAGTGTACTTTTAACACTAAATTGTGTTGTTTGCTTTCAGTAAGAGTGTTGATTTCTAACACTCGTCATGTTTAATGCTATGTAAAAATTTACTATTAACACTAAAATTGTATATCTACATACGGTCAAATGCTTACACCCCAAAAACAGTGAACTTCAATAAATTATTGATACAATTCTTTTATTTTATTCAGAAAATATCTTCAAAGCACCATCATGCACATTTACAAAATGAACTCCTGGCAGGCCGCATGTACAACACCACAAATGAAACACTTCATTTTAAACCACGTGCAAGACCTTCGCCGAACTCACGTACTCTTGGAGACTGATCTGTTGTTGTAATATCGATGTTGTAGACTGTTGTCTGCACAATGGTGAAGAGTGGGACCAAAGTTTCATCGTAAGACAGGTTGAACACGTGGATGGATTTAAATAGTTCATCAAAAGCACCCAACGAGCTCGTAGAGCTGTGGATAAACGGCAGGGGATGAGCCGTTTATCCACAACGATGTAGAAGGCATCGATTCTGTTTTTGTTTCGGCCAACAGCAAGGATGTACGGTTGTTTAGCCTCTCTTCCCAGCAGGTGTTCACTGATGCTGCAGCATGCCTCTCCAACACAACATGAAAAACTTAGCTCAAGTTATTAGCCATGCAGTGGTACTTGTTGCTCCATGAGTTTAATAGATCCTCCAATTTGAGCAGTCATCTGGCCCTGTGTTGCAAAAATGAAATGTGAGCTTCACTGGAAGTGTCTTCCTCCCAAATTAAGTCCCACTTTATTTTGAAAAAGGAACACTCAGTGAAGCGTGTATAAGAATTCGAATTATCACTTTAAAGCAGTGTAGGAAAATGAAGAGTTAGCAAGCTTTCAACTGCTCACTGCATAGTTGAGTCTGTTAGATAAAATAAATGTTGATTTTCTCCTGTGTCGAAAAAGTCTTTGCTGTTGAAGAACTGTTGTAAAGATTGCAACATTGAGATGTTCAGATTAGTTGTTATTTTTCAAGCTTAAATCACTTTTTTATTGAGTTAATATAACTGAAAAACTGGCTTGTGGGATTTACGCAGATGAGACACACATACCTTGTGACAATGCAACATTTTTCTCACTGCATCACTGGGACTTATTTTGATCCTCTTCCGTCCAGCTGTGGGTGGCAAGAGATGGAGAAGCAGCAGCAGAGAAGCCATGTCACTGTCTCAGTCTACCAGGAGTAAATGAGGCAAAACAAATCATGTATATGTACTTGGAATGCACAAAGTTAATAGCACCAGCCATTTGGATAATAAATTAAGGATATCATGTAGCTTACGGTATGATCATCTTCTGGAAGGTTCTCTGCAGCTGTCAGAAGTTGGCACAGCTCAGTTGACGGAGTCAGGTGTTTGGCCTCTTTGATGACCGTGGGCTTGAATGCTGTATCCCACTTCTCGAGCATCTTGGAAGCCGTCTCAGCACCAAACAGCAGCGTGAAGTCTTGATTCAGCTGTTGATCATACAGATGCCAACAATAATAATAATTAAGCAAAAGGTGTGTGTGCTGATAACTACTTACATCCAACCAAATTAAGGACTAGAGTTTAAATAAAAGATGTGCACAACTCACGAGTCCTTTGACGTCTAAAAAACGTGGAAATAAATTCTACAATATTTTGAAGAAACACTTACCCATCCATTTCAGTCATATGGCTAGCCAATATGTTGACAAGCTGTCTACGGGTGCGGTGCTTCAGCGAATTTCCTGACTTGTACTCTTCAAGGACATCTTCACCTCCAGGTTTGGTGAGCAAGGCATTTTCTACCATCTACTCACATAAGATTTTTAAAAAATTAGTGTACAATTCAATTCAGTTTATTTGTATAGCCCAATTTCACAAATTACAAATTAGTCTCGGAGTGCTTTACAATCTGTACACATAGACATCCCTGCCCCAAAACCTCGCATCGGACCAGGAAAAACTCCCAAATAATTTTCAGTCTTAATCAAACAAACAAATTGGTCAGGTAACGTAGAAACATCTTTTCAGGATATGTGGGGCATGCTGAAGCCAAAACAAGCAATATAGTCTACACTACAAAAGACAAGGCACCGTTCCATGTATGTAAATTAACCTAATTGAATAAATATGTATGGAAAGAAGAGTTACATAATACAAAGCTACACAACAGCTAAACCCTGGGTTAATTATTAATTTACACTAAACTAAGTTTCGTAACTTTCTCAATCTGGCACTCACCATTCTAAATTTAATTATAGTCCAATTGGTGAGAATCATCATTCAGTTAAACAATTTTCTTGATGATATTGTGAGTAAAAATGTTAACTGACATCTACTGCTTTCAAGTACCTCTTTTGCAGTCTCTGAATCCGACACCTTTTTTGTAGACCTGTCCATGACCTCAGAGCTCAAAATCCCCCTTTGTATTTGACCGGAGAGGTCATTGTCACTTGAAGAAAGCGTCATGGTATCCGTGAGAGAAGATGGTGTTGAATGATCTAAAGGAGAAAAATCTTATTTTTTATTACAAAATTAAAATTAAAATATATCCAGTTACCCGATTGAAATGTGAAATAATTACAACCAAACACACATTTACAAACTTTTTGGGCAATTAGATGCTGATTTGTCTTTTACGTAAATATTATTTCTTTGTTCATCAAATTTATCACTGTAGTCAGACAGTTAGGGACATAAAAGGCTTCAAAATGCAGATTTAATAATGAAACCTACCTTCATCTGAAATGCTGTCACGCACGATCAGGCAAAGGTCTGGATTGGACTCTATCAGTTCAAGAAGAATGTCTTCCTCCACTGCAGTGTCAGTTTCATCAAATATGTGAAGTTCAGCTGCATCATGGAGTCCAAATTTGTTTTTGACTACAGGATGAAAAGCATGACAACATAAAGATAAAAAACAGGTTTTAACTGCACATAATGACTGATCAACCATATTATCTATATAACATATCTGAAATTACATGCTTTGACTTAACAGCAGTATTACAATGTTGTGTTGTCGCCATTACTGTACAAAAAACAATAACTTTCAGAAGCAAGTTGAAAACTAAAAACACCATCAGTTATCGACTGATGTGTACAGCTGCAATGGCAGACAACCTGTTTTCCAGTTGTGGCAAGACTTGAATGTGTAGCCAAGCAACCAAGATAATCCAGATATGGAATTTAAACAAAGTAACAATAAGAGGTAGAAGCTACATAATTGTCAATGTTTGCTGTATTTAGAATGTCAAAATAAACCAAAAAAAGGCCTGCAGCAAGAAGTAGACTATTCACGCCATAAGACGGACAGCACCAATTACAAGTAAAATTATAAAAACCCATTAGGATTATGACAATCCTATGAACAATGCCACTTAATCATTGTGTATTTGTTGTTAAACCAGCAATAATTTGTTTTTTACATAATATGTTACTCACCTGCAGTGATGAATTCCAAATAGGTGAAACCTAGCTGTAATCGGATGTACTTCTTGGTACTCTGGCATCTCACCTTCAGCAGCATGGTGATATCTTGCAGAAACTGTACAGAGTGGAAAAAGATAGCTGTTCAACTTTCTCTAGGCAAGGAGTTATTAAACATGTATTAAGTCCAACAAGTGGCTAAAGTTAACAGGGTATCGCTAAGTTAACGTTAGAACCTTCGTCTCTGAGATGTTGGAAGTCTGTAATTACCGTTTTGGTATCAATTAGGCACTCGCTTTTTCCTCTTTAGTCCCTGTCGCAGTTTAGCATATGCCTGCGATAAAAGTCGGCCAATTAAACCATACGCCGGTGAAATGCAAGACAGCGAGACCGCAGTTCCGCGAAACTAATGTTAACCCTCAACACAGCAGTACCGCGAAACTACCGTTAGCCCTCGACACAGCTGTACCGCGAAACTACCGTTAGTAACGTTAGCCCTCGACACAGCAATACCGCGAAACTACAGTTAGTAACGTTAGCCCTCGACACAGCAGTACCGCGGAACTACCGTTAGTAATGTTAGCGCGCGAGACAGCAGTACCGCGAAACTACCGTTAGCCCTCGACACAGCAGTACCGCGAAACTACCGTTAGTAAAGCTAGCCCTCGAGGCAGAAGTACCGGAAACTCTCGTTTATGTCCTGTCATGGTGGATCGTCGAATTTCTGATGGAAAAATAATGTGGCATAATTAAGTTAAATATTCTTCAAGAAATTTACTAAAAGAAAAAAAGTATATTTATTATTTTGGCCTGGAATTAAATATGCTCGGCCAGTTTGAACAGGTTCATACATAGACATACATTTACCAGGCACGTGCACAGATAGAGCCCTAGTGGTGCTCAAGCACCAGCCCTTTTGCCCTAGATGAGAAAGGTGCCCTTTTTGCTGGAGCCCACTTTTTTTATTCATCAGTATTTAAGAATAAAAGTTACTTTTTCTGTCATCAAGTCCCCCCAAATGTGTTTTAATATCCGACGGGGCATTTATTTGAGAACTTCGCCCCGACATGCTCTGCGGCGCTCACGAGCTCACGTGCCCCCCCCCCCCCTCCTCCTCCTCCTCCTCCTCCTCCTCCACTTCCTCCTCCGCGCAGTGCTCCTCGCGCCACCAAGCGGCTGCACCTCCTTCTCCTCTGACCCACAGCACCAGACCAACAGGTCATGACGGTGTTTGTCCCCTGACGTTGTTTTGTGATAAATCAACCACAACATTAGCGCTGCTGAAAACATGACGTCACAACTGGTCCGACGGTTCCTAAAAAAATAAACAAACAAAAACTCACGAAATCCGTGATTTCAAAGCCTTGCAGCTGTTTACTGACGTTAGTTATGTTTAGAGAACAGAGAGAGGGAGAGAGAGGAGAGAGCGAGGGAGAGAGAGGAGAGAGAGTTCTTATTACGTTCTATTTAACAGGGGCTAGTCTAGGTGGCCAGACTGAAAAAAAAATCATAAGGCCTCTGGTATTGTTCAGAGGGATGTCTGTTGATGTCTATCAATATCGCTCATTTTGAAAATGACGTAAGAGGGCAAACCGATCCGTATCAGACCAACGAGGAGGGCAATACGTGGCTGGCATGACGCCCATTAGCCAATCAGAACGCTTGTACTGTTGCTATCTATAACAATTCATCTTTATTCATAAAGAAAATGTAAGCTAGCTGTCTGATGCTGCCAGAGGAGACGCAGGTCGAGGATGTATTGCATCATCAGTGTATTGCTGCTTATGCTTCAACTCTGTCAGAATTCTTTTTGTGGCATTGGGTGCCCTTTTTTTGGTTTGAGCACCTGCCCCCCAACATGTCTGTGCACGTGCCTGGATGTTACACTTCCTGGCTTATTTCTCCTCCCTTCAACCAACTAACGTTAGCAAACGTTAAGTTAGCTATTAGTCACAAGCTTCACGAAAATATAAAACACGTCTCACCACACTTGAAGTTAACACATCATTTCATATGAAGATGAACAGCCTGTAGAAGTAAATATAATGTGTACTTACCTTCTGAAATAACAGCTAAATATCTTCCTGACCGCGGGTTTTCTTCACCGTGACTTCAAGAAGAAAGAGCGCGTTGAAACCGGATGTGCAAGTAACTCGGTCAGGAGAGCATCACTTAACTCGCCGCAATAACTCCGCCCCCAGAGCTGTTTTAACACTGTAAGTGCTAAAAGAACACCACAATCAACACGGATCAACTCAAAATATTTGACACTGGGAAATCAACACTACCAATTTTGCTGCAGGCTGTACAAAATAATGCACACATGCGAGGCAGTGACTGTAGTTGGGTTAGTGAGCTGCTTAATCCTGTTAGAGCAAATGTATTAGTTTTGTATGAAAAATTGCCATAAAAATACCTCTCCATCATGTACGAACTGATGCAAATACTGAGATAAAGTATAAAATAAAGGCAGAAAGACGCAACAAGAAACAGGATTACTACCTTTTCACATTCCTTTGTTTCACGTGTCACGAAAGGTCTAAATCGGAGGTTCGCTGCATAAAAACACAATTGGAGAGAGGGAGAAAATCAATATTTGAAGAGTCTCAGTCGGTGCATTTTAAGCAGTCTATGAGGGAAAAAGCATGCATATTCCACTCTATCTAAATTATTAACGATTCTATGGTTTGTCTCAGTATTCTTGGGGTTTAATGTAAGGGAGAGGGCAAAAGCAACATTAACTTTTGGCAATAGCATGAATTTGAAGTATCGGCGAGTGCCGTTGTGGCAAAACATATGCATTTTTTATGAAATGTAAAAACATTTAAAAGGTCTGTGACTTTATGTTCAAGACTACTTTGAGATATGACTACTATTTTTGATCTTAGGCAAACACTCTAGTTCACTGTAAATGTAAGCAATTATGGGAGCATTCCTTCCAGTCGATATCCCCAGTGATTTCTTATTTATTTACTCATACTACTCGTTATTCAGTTCACACAACTCTATCCCGGTAATATCTACATACTGCACACATGCAGGTAAATAATTTACAAAAATGTGGTGCAGACACGAGAATAAATAAACAAATCATTATTCTGTATACATTGCAATGACGTTTACACTGCAACATGCTGTGTGCGGGCAGTTTGATCGGCCCACCTCGCTTCCACCAACAGGGTCCAGCAGCCTTGATTTTACCTTCTTTTTTTTTTTAAATGGAGACACAAATTAACAGTAAGTCTCGAAACACAAAGGAATGAGAAGAGCCGAGTGTCCTTTTTTTGCTGAATAGTCCGTTATTTTGAGGTTAATACTGCGTGTGAATTAAATCTTGCAGACAGGATGAAAAGATGAGGGCTGACGAGACATTCCAGCTCTCATTAGAAAACCAAGTCATGGAGGTACTTAGTAATTAAAATTGGTCTTATGAACAAATATATGGCATCCTATAACAAAGACATCCTAATGACAATGCAAAATGTTCTTTTATTCCTTTGTCACATCGGATAAAGAAACGACAGGCAACAACGAGATTTACGCTGATATGACAGCAAGACAATCACGGCAGACAAATGACCAGTAATTCAATCACTGGTGCAGGACATGTCATGTCAGCCAGGCTATTGACTCTGACAGGCGGCAGGAGGTGCTGGCAGACCTGTATTGACCCGGGGCAACAAAGTGCTGATGCATCATTGTGTAAATTAGAATGAGACAGATCTCCTAACGTTTGACCAACAGCTTCGGGGGAGGCAGACCGAGGAATTCAACTCAAAAGAGAAGAAACTCAGTCACCTACATCAACATCCATCTGGAGTACATTCGACACTGGCAGTTTTGTTTTGTTCCGTTGTCAAGGGTAACAAAAATAAAATGTCATACACAAAAGCAGTCGGCACAATGACCTATAAGAGAACGGTTATGCATCTGGAGAAATATTTTCAATTCTCCGTTTCCTGAGCCACCAGTGGTCTCACTGATACAATTACTCCTGCTAACATGGATATTGTGCCAGACGACTCCCTGTGCATATTAGGAAGACATTTCAGTTGCAAAATATTGAGATTAAAAGAAGAAGAAAAAAGAGATGAGAAATAGCATCCTATATCCCTTCAGTTCTCATTCCCATCACAGCTCGGATGCATGCACAGCCACAGCAGATCCAGATGCCAGTCATTAAATAATTTATGTCCGGCCGAGATTAACTTTGATTTAATTGATCTTGGCAAGGCGGGTGGAGAAAAACTGATGGACCACAATGTTTGGATTTGATTCAAAACTGCGAGATAATCAGTGTGTCCGAAGGATTTATTGAACACATTACAGCAATAAGCAGAAACAAGCGCCTCTCACCAGCATGACCAACACCATCACAAAACAAAAAACATAGTTTGTGTTTCGGCAATTACTGTTTGAACGCAGTGATGGATCGTTGATTAACGCCGACATCCATCGACCGTGATGGAGATAAAAACACACAACTCCATTGAGGCTTTTCAGAATACTGCCATCTAAGGTCTATTGGCAATTGAAACAACAATTGACACAACTAAGCCCGATATGCATAGGTGCCCAAAAGGGATGCTCATGTGACATCAGTGCGTGTGTGTGTGAGAGAGATAGGTGGGAGGGTGGGGCTCAATCATGGGGAACTCTTAAGCGTGTTCCTTACCTTTGTTCAAAGGCACTCACAAAAGGCTTTATAAGGACAATGACAGAATAAAAAAAATACAAAAGAAAAGGTAAAGAATTGCCAGACTGTTGATCAACTGGGGGCACATGAGAACGGGTGAAGGCAGGTGACACTACCTGCGACACCTGAACTGCACCGCTTTGCATGAGGAATGCGTTGCCAGCCTCGGGGGTTGGACCGTCTTTCCCCTTCCTGGAAAATTATTCTAGCGCCCAGTGAATGCAGAAAACAGAAAGCACACAAATATGAGCAAGCCACCGTACACACAAAGAACAGAGAGGTGGATGGGGGTGGAGACACCGGCGAGCGAAAGAGGAGGCACAGCACACAAGAAATCTGCTGCTGCTGCTTGTGTAAATTGGCTGTTGCTGCCTCCTCTTTGCCAGATTAACTCCACAGGGCGAGGAAGAGGAGGAGGGGGCTGGGTTCAGTCCTTTCATCAAAGGGCCTTTCTTCCCCCCCCCCCTCTCTTCTCTTTCTTTCTCTGTGTGAGGGAGTGCCAACTCCAGAGTGGGCAATCCATTCTGCGATTGCGTGTCAAGAAGTAAAAGCTACATTTTATACGCTAGACATCGCACCCGACGGAAATAACAAGCTTTGCCCAAACATGCATCAATCACACACTTCCACATTTACACACATTTGGCTTAAATTCAGTGCAACAAAAAAAAAAAAAATCACGCTCTGCAGAATTTGTATTGAAGTCAACCCAGTGTATGTGCTGCAAGCAAAAGGCAGAGCACTGGAATAACAATGAATTACATGAATCATCCTCACGGCCCATTATTCCAATTCCAGCTCCTGCGTTTGGGCGTGTGGTTTCCAGACCCAACGGCCAGGATGTTTTAATCTGTTGTGCCGGGCCTGAGGCCATGAGGCCGGCCCTCAACCCTGAGAGACGGGTCTGCTGACACTCCCGTGCTCTCCATTGTGAGGCTGTCACATCCCGTACTCAAATCCCCAGCCCACTTTTGTCATCTGCACTCCCCTGAGTGGGTGTAATTACATTAAGGAGTCAATGTTAGCTCAAACTTCCTCTGCCCACATCTCCATCCTGCTGCATATTTTAGCATTCGCTTCTCCATAATCCTGACCTCGAGCAATAATAATGACCTGTGAACAAGGGCCCCCCCCCCCCCATTAGCTTTAAGACAAGACGTCGCTCACTCCTGAAAAACATGCAATTATTAACCATTTGGCTTGCTGCAACTTGTGTAATTTCCTTCTGTAATCAGTTTAGGGTTAAATTACATATCTGCTGAAATCTGTGTAGACTGTCAAAATTAGATAAAACTTGGAGCAGATTCAAATTTGTATTGATAATAAAAGAGATATAATATAATTTATTGAATGAGATATAGTCTACGATATAGTCTAGGTTACAGTGGATGCCAATAATAAGATTTCTGAATATTAATCTTACTGTACAAGACAAGTCAAAGGCAATGGGAGGTGTAGCCGTGCTGGAGAAATTATGTTTTATTTAATCGCGACGGGTTGAAGGTCACCATCTTAATCTGAATTGAAAATATTCACTCAGCTTGATAATTGCTTTAGCACCAAACCTGTAGCTGTAATTGAATCACTTGGTTAATATCAGCATTCGGCTGCTGTTAATCAAATTCTGTATGAGGTAGATGAGTATTGCACTAAAGTTGTCTAAATTGAGTTAGAGGCTATCGTTTTCACCAGATTTGCACAGATTTCCAGAGCTCCGAATGGATGATGTGCTGGTGTGCCAAGTCCCCGAGGAAATCAAAGCCTGATAAAACATTAAACTAAAGTGACAAAAGAATTGCTGCATCAAAATAAAACATTAGTCCTCTTGGTTTTACAAATGCTTTACAATGAGGTATATAGCATGAATAATACGCTCTTCATCCTTACTTCATTATAGTGGAGCAGCTCAACAGAAATAGATATAAAGAATGCACTTTTTACCTGCTTTGATATATTCTAATAAAAGGTTTTGAATTCCAGTTTGAAGTTATTTGACAATCGAATGAATATTACATGACAGCATCAATACTCATTTTTCACAATTAAATTTAGATTTAATTCAGTCCTATGTTTTTTTCTGCAGCTCCAATGTTCTGAGGGATGATTGTAGTTATATCTTGTGTAATACCTTTGAGTTGAGGACACTATAATGTTATAGAGCAACAAAAAGCATCGTTGCTTATACCAGTAGAAATGCCCCTTTTAAATGTAAATCAAGGGCAGCTGAGGAAATATGGCTGTAACAACTTCCACTTGTATGCATTCTCTCATGAATGCTCAAATTGCTTCAATCATGTACACGCTTACTGAATAATTCTCCATAATTCTCCGATTGATTAGGGAGGAAAGATCATTCCAGTGCATCTGAATGAAGTACCTCACATTGCCATTCCGGAGTATGAAAAATATAACAAAGTTCAAGCACAAAGCTAAGGCACCATCTCTCTCTTCTCCTTATATATAAGATTCAAATACACTACCGTTCAAAAGTTTGGGGTCATCCAGACAATTTCGTGTCTTCCATGAAAACTCACTTTTATTTATCAAATGAATTGAAAATTGAATAAAAAATATAGTCCAGACATTGACAAGGTTAGAAATAATGATTAATATTTGAAGTATTCATTTTGTTCTTCAAACTTCAAGCTCAAAGGAAGGCCAGTTGTATAGCTTATATCACCAGCATAACTGTTTTCAGCTGTGCTAGCATAATTGCACAAGGGTTTTCTAATCAGACATTAGTCTTCTAAGGCGATTAGCAAACACAATGTACCATTAGAACACTGGAGTGATAGTTGATGGAAATGGGCCTCAATACACCTATGGAGATATTTCATTAGAAACCAGACGTTTCCACCTAGAATAGTCATTTACCACATTAACAATGTATAGAGTGTATTTTTGATTTATGTTATCTTTATTGAAAAAACAGTGCTTTTCTTTGAAAAATAAAGACATTTCTAAGTGACCCCAAACTTTTGAACGGTAGTGTATATTTCTCCATCGTCTGTCTTTGGAGGGCGAAAACAATGAATTTTGCAATGATTCTCTCGGAAGACAAAAAGTGCCAGGTTTGTTCAGAAGGCTGGCACAGTCATGGCCCCCAGAATCCACTGCAGACCCCCCGCAAGGAAGCTCTTCTGAAGTTACTCCAAGAAGGGAGGAAATGCCTGTCTGCCTGATCGAGGCGCTGCTCCTCCATATTTATGTGTGGATTCTTGGGGGCGAGACTCACTCATCTAACATGGAAAAAAAAATCAAACTTGGAGCGCCTCCTTTCTTGGCTAGGGTGGCCTTTTTGAAGTTTTCGGGGCTGCACTGTCATGGAAAAGAATACAAAATAGCTGGCGCACCATGTGTTCCCTTTTGTGGTGTAGAGAATTAGTCCTCGCCCATGTCCATGGAAAAAAAAATGTTGTGCTGCAAGTAGCAAATGTACTCGTATCCATCTGTGAGCCAATGGGTATGAACGTTTTAAATAAGGTATGTTATGTTCAGGACCTTAACATCGCTCACTTGAGGTAGCACCAAGAAATATACTGCTGTGGACGGGGGAGCAGCTAAATGTATTTTAAATGTTAACTTTCGTGCTCTTCTAATCTGAAGACACACCTATATAAGATTATCTTCGAGCTGGACTGAATTGCTCGAAGCTTGTTTTGAATTCTAATCCCAATATTGTAATGCTGCTTTGTTTTTTTGCATGTCTATTCATTCTAGAAACAGCTGCACTAATATTAATATTATGGCTTCGTAAGATATATTTCCATTTCTGACCTTGACAATATCTCCAGAGCTGTGCAGTCTAAAAAGGCACATTTATTGAAAAAGATGGATGTAGTAATTGCTTCTCCAATTTGCAGAGTCCGCCATTTAAAAGCCAGGTGGGCTTTGTCCAGCTTATGCACCGCTTAACTGGCAGACAGAGTTGGAATCTTGGGCTGTGCATTTTAGACCATGCACATGGTTTAATTAGAGCCCATAATGCTTTCATACAACTAGCCGTTTACTCTGTGATCAAGGTATCCTCAGAGCCAGGCTCCCCTGAAAACCAATTCAGTTCAGTTTATTTGTAGAGCCCATTTTCAGAAATTACAAATGTGTCTCAGAGTGCTTTACAATCTGTACACATAGACATCCCTGACCTTTGACCTCATATCGGATCAGGAAAAACTCCCAAACAACCCTTCACGGGGGAAAAAAGGGAAGAAACCTTCAGGAGAGCAACAGAGGAGGATCCCTCTCCAGGATGGACAGGTTCAATAGATGTCATGTGACCAGAAGGAATCATTACACACAAATTAAAACACAGTAACAACACAATCAATGAATATGATTCCACGATCCAGACCTCCACGGTTCATCAGGCAGATGGAGGTAGAGAGGAGGAGTGGGCGGAGTCTCAGCAGGGCCATGGCATAGTTGGTAGTAGGCAAATATCTTCTATAGTTTACTTAAATCAATCAGTTTTGTTTCTTTACCAGTGGATATTGTTTGGTAGTTTGCATTAGACAAAGTATAGAAACATGTGAGGCACACAGGATTCAAGAGAGGAGGAGTGGGCGGAGTCTCTACAGGGCCATGGCATAGTTGGTAGTAGGCAAATATTTTCGAAAGTTTACTTAAATCAATCAGTTTTGCTTCTTTACCAGTGGATATTGTTTGGTAGTTTGCATTAGACAAAGTATAGAAACATGTGAGGCACACAGGATTCAAGAGAGGAGGAGTGGGCGGAGTCTCTACAGGGCCATGGCATAGTTGGTAGTAGTTGTCCTCATGTGCGGTTCAATGCAATGCAGCATCTCATCACAAAGGAGAGCGGGCATGAGGAAGGCGCTGAAGAATATTTCCTTGTCGATAACCTGCATCAGCCTCACAACACATGAAGACATCTCCTTGCATGTCAGGGACCATCTCCTCTCGCGTTGCCTTGATGTTTTAATAGACATAAGCATATCAATTCTTCATCGGCTACAACGACATTCAGGAGCACGTGTTCCATGGTGGATAATTAGGTTTTTTCCGGCAACATTCTTCCGGTTACACTTGTTTTTTTGTAATCAAATCTTTTATTGGCTTTCGAGATACGCACATGCAAAGGAAAAGATGTACACGTTGTACGTACACAATGGTACTCGGACCAAAACATAAAAATAAGAAAAATAAAGAAAAAAACGGTCACACTTTGTTGACTTATCCACAGAATATCTTGTTTGTACAACGCCTGCGTTTCAAAGTATATTGCAGCAAATAACATATCGGGGGATGCTGTACCGGAGTGTGTCAAAGCTAAGCCGGGAGCAACTTTTTGATGGATAAATAACAATGTTACGCCGCAACAACCGCGCGTTGCCAGTGCAGCGGTCTCCGTGAAGGAGAATGAGTGTTTTCTTGACGCAGTGCTATTGTTGGTCTGCACAAGGCCGGAGGATACACACGTCATGTTCATCACAAACCATAAAGGTTCTTATTCAAGAACACTACAGATGGTTAGAAGGTCTTTTAAAAACGGCCAACAATACACACCAAGCATTTTGAGAGTGTGTTTCATGGCTGTGGATGGCAAGAGGATGAGAGAGGACAGACTGGCTGCCAACAGATTGTCAGAATTCATTTTTTCCATAAAGAGAGAGTGAAAGGGGGAGATTTATTTTCATAAAAATATATACATCTTGATTGAACCGATAATGTTCAGATGACTGTTGATTGAACTATTCCATCATATATGTACGATCCAACCAACCATGTATAGCTCTATAGAGCGACATCATACTCACCCGGATTTTTCACAAAGAAAAATGTTGTTAATTCTGAGGAGGGAGTTGTGCCAACATCTCAGCCAAGATAAACTCTCTGCATACATCTGCATCCAACCTCGTCACGTGAGACGTTTGAGGCCGTTAACACTATTACAAATCAAGATATGACCGAATCAAATCTGCACTAGCAACCAAGAACCAAATGTTCCTCCTCGAGAATTGTTTGTCTTCGGCCGGTTGTTACCGTGTTACCACTCCTTCAGAGCATTCGGAGGTTTTATGGTGATGTGATTTATAATATGGGCTTGTGGCACGTTAATGATGCCAGGGAGCCTTGCCTGCCATGCATATTCATGAACAACTGTGTTTGGGGAGCTGCGGAGATGGAGGGAGGAGGGACTGCCACACGTCCGCCAAAAGTCTCCCGAGCACAAAATGTGGATGGTGGAGCTGCTGAGGCCCCGAGTTCACATGCCTGTAGGCCCTGGCCCACCTGTTCATCCAGACTAGTTGCATTCCCAGAGAGAAGATCAATTATTACGAATGAACAAAGAAGCGACACGCAAAATGTCTGAAAAACTGAAGAGTACCACGCTGGATTAACCATTTCATAAATTATTTAGAAGGACTGCCACTTATCCGATGCTAATATGCTAATATAATTTCGGAGGCGTTCTCGTCACAAGAGGATCTGGTGAACTGCACGCTGCAGGAAAAAAAAGAGAAGCAGGAAGCAAAATGCATGTGGAAAATAATCAGCAGAAAGCTCCGTTAACATGTTGATTTTTTTTCTGTAAATATGACAAAAGAGGGATAGCGGTATAATTCCATGTTCAAAATCAGCGTTGTAAGCAGATCCTTCAGAAATTAATGGGGTCCCCAGGATATGCACCAAAATATTCAGAACTCCAATGCGATTGTAAAACACTGATGTTACAAATTTGCCCATTTAAATACCTTACTCTGAGGTCGAGCGGCAATTTAAAACCGCCATTCATTCTCGCCTATGTCAATAGAGAAGGCAGCAGGATTTCATGTCCTATTAGCAATCATGACCTAATCAATGAGCTGTTCCTGAGAACAGCCAACGGCTAATTACGAGGGCCGCTCTGCGTGCCATGCCATTCAGGTAACCAGTGGTAATTAAAGAGGAAGAGATATCTGTTGAAGGTTGTTCATATGGCACAACGTAGGCCGTGCTAGTGAACTGCACAGATACTCCAGGGTGAGGCCTAATTTGCTCCCGAGCAAATCAATAAAACCATTTCATCTCAGTTGCTATGGAACAACATATACTAAAAACACAATGAACATCACCGTGGGGAAATTTGCACAAGGAATAATCTTACTGCTGCTATTTTGAGCAATGTCTTGTTTCTTCATTTGGAAAAGAAAGAGGCCGAGTGTTGTCAAGGACATTATGTTTTGTTCTACCCTCAGAGGAGTCTACATCCCCTTTCATTAATGTCACGACAAGAACCAACGTCAAATTACTTTTGTTGTACAACAGTAAGAAATAAAAAAAACATGCACTTTGTTGTAAAAACGATTCTCGCTATATGACAGCCAACAAAACAGTTATTCATTCTGTGATACCGATCGTAAAAAAAGGCGGCTGGGTACTAGGAGGTGTGATTTTTAATACCTTTGGGAATCTGCTTAACTGTACTAGCTTCCATATGGTGCTCCACGCAAAAATATAACCGTAAAATAAAAATAATTAGCAGGGTCCTCTTGTGAAATAAGTCATTCACAAATCTTTTGATAGTCAAAAATCTGTATACACACACACGCGCGCATATATATATATATAGTTTTTTATTTGATTTTCTTTGTTATTTTATATTAATTTTCTGATTTATTTGATATTAATTTAGGATAGGAATATATAAGCATTTTCAGCTCTACCTATACCTTTTCAGTCTTTCTGTTTTCTATATTATATAGAATAATATTGTATTGTATATGATTTGATTGACTAAATAAAATACACAAATACAATTCAGAAGAAAGACAAAAATGCACAGAATTCAACATTTGCCCAGATTCGTTCTAGTTTGCGCCTCATCTCCGTGTCTCTCCTCCATAAGCCCACCCTGCTTCAACAGCGCCGCTCTGACTGCAGTGGTGACCGGCCCTGTGTGTTGGGAGTGCATGTGTGCGCCTTTGACAGGTCAGAGGTCAGACTTTGCTGCAGTTGTTAATTCAGGCCGCCAAGAGACGGAGTTGACATGGAGCGACTGGTAGGGGCCATACGTTTAAAGCTGATGAGGGTCGTGTCAACACAAAAGGGGGGAAGGGCAGTCAAAAGTGTCATATCTCATCGTGGCTATTTTTTGACTTTAAAAGTCTGTCGCTCAAACGCAAATGTTGAATCCTGTGTGCCTCACATGTTTCTATACTTTGTCTAATGCAAACTACCAAACAATATCCACTGGTAAAGAGGCAAACTGATTGATTTAAGTAAACTATAGAAGATATTTGCCGACTACCAACTATGCCATGGCCCTGCTGAGACTCCGCCCACTCCTCCTCTCTACCTCCATCTGCCTGATGGACCGTGGAGGTCTGGATCTGGAATATGCCGACTACCAACTATTTATTCACTCTGTCATATTCATTGATTGTGTTGTTGCTGTGTTTTAATTTGTGTGTAATGATTCCTTCTGGTCACATGACATCTATTACACCTGTCCATCTGGAGAGGGATCCTCCTCTGTTGCTCTCCTTTTTTCCCCCTGAAGGGTTGTTTGGGAGTTTTTCCTGATCCGATGTGAGGTCAAAGGTCAGGGATGTCTATATGTACAGATTGTAAAGCACTCTGAGACACATTTGTTATTTGTGAAAATGGGCTATACAAATAAACTGAATTGAAATCTTTATTTGATGTTTTAAGCATATCTTGTAAAATAAACATTTTTTTAAATAAACATTTTGTAAAGGGAAATGACAAACATATCACAGAAAAACAAACAGCAGCATCATCGTCTCTGGCAGTTATATAATTGTTAGTTGGAGCGATCAATAACAATAATACCGATCACAAGATGTTGATGGGATAAGGAATGATAGCAATGAAAATTAAAACATTTAAATAGCTAAAAACAACACTTACAGAGGGAAGTAAATTGATTAAGAGATACATAAATTAAAAACAAGAAACAAAAACAAAACTCCAAATAAATGAGGGTGGTTTAGCTATTTAAGGCAATCTGATAAAAAGACTACTTTAGAATATATAGCAGAATAATTCAGTAGTTTGACAAATGGTTTCTATTCCAACATGATTGGCAGTTAATGAAGCTCAACCAGACACAAGTAAGGATGATGGTCTAGCAGTAATTCAGAGGACACGTTTTTTTTCTCCACCTTCTTTTGGCTATGAATGAATAGCAGGAAAAGAGAGGGGGATTGTCTCAGCCTGCCAACCGACTCAAATAGACAAACAGCAGGACACGCGCTCGCTGCCAGACAATCCACCATCACGGCAACTGTTGCCACGGCGCAGAGCTGCCAACCTACTTTTGATTAGCGAGCGTCTTGGATGCGATTGGCTGCATATGAATGGCGAGGTAAAGAAGGGTCTTAAATGTTGTGTAATTAACCTCTCCACTTGCACATATTCCACTTCATTCATCGCCACTACTGACAGCCTCCTGTCAGCAAACTGCACCAATCAGGCTCTAATCTGGGAGACGGAGAGGGAATACAAAGCCAGCGTTTGGGCTGTCGCCACTGTGGAGCGTCTGATGAGACAACGCACTGTATCCCACAATGAAGACTCACTACTGCGATGGAAAAGCTCAAGGGAGACAAGAAAAACACCTCACAGCTATAATCATCATCATCTGCATGTGGAAATGAAAACAGGACACATAATCAGAAGGTGTGAGCGAGAGGCAGACGAAGGCACGATCGATAGAACAAGGCTTCGGCTGATTGGTGGATTAACAGAGGTGTGACAATCTCATTGTATTTTTTTTTTTTGGCATGTTGAAAATTGTGAATGTGATTGAGACAAATACAAAGACAGTGGACAGACATAACTAATATATACCGTCAGCGCTCATGACGTAGCAAGAACTCGCACAGTGCTGCAAAGATGCTCACATGGCGTGAGGTTGAGCAACACGGCTATTTCAAGATATGGTATAGATGCAAGAACAGGGAGTGGTCTGCCAATTTGTTTCTTGTTACTTTGGCTGTTTTTATATTCTGCACACAACACTACGATCGGGTATTGCCAAGTCCAAAGTCAGCAAACAAATCAAAAGAGCATATTGTGTACGGATACTACCGAAGATAGATTTCACACACTTGAAGGTTAGAAAGAAAGAAAAAAGTTAGAAAGCTTAAACCAATGCATAAATATTTGAGAAGGAAACCAAAGCCCTGAAAAATCAAACGCCACTCTTCAACAAGATGCATTACACGATTATTCCTGGTGAAAAGAAGAAGAAACACAATTCCGCTATCCAACGAGAACGAGAATCCAAATAATCTTCCCAGTAGCCATAACGGTGACCTGAAATCACATTAGACTTGCTTTTCACGAGTCAATTCAATTCGGTTTATTTGTATAGCCCAATTTCACAAATTACAAATTTGTCTCGGAATCACAATTCATCCGAAAAAAGATGGAAAGTGCCAATGCTTTTACAATTTATACATGTATGATCAAGAAGGCACAGGCTGTAAGAAAACTAACGTGCCAATCATAGCGAACTGAATGTGAAGTCATCCAAGCAGGAAGAAAGGGCTTAACAATAAAATGTGTCCTGCAATCTGCTGAGGCAAGTATCCATCACACAGCCTCTCAAAATGCAATCCCAAGGTGGTAATCTTTCTGGAACTATATGCTGATTGACGATTTCATTGAAATATTCTGATTGCGGCGAGTAAGCAACACTCCACACTCAACATTTAACCCTCCTGTTACCTTTAGGGTCAATTTGACCCCATTCAATGTTTAACGTCGGTGTTCTTCGGGGTCAATTTGACCCCAGGCTGTTTTTCACTGTGTTACACATATAAGAAATATCAACTTTATTATATATTTAAAGGGCTATTTAGGTCGTCAACAAACAAACATAAAGTACCTCACACTTAAACTTGGGAAACAATATTAATTCTAATAATTTTCTGGAGGTTTTAATTGCTGGGGTCAACTTGACCCAGAGGGTAAAATATGTCAGTAAATATAAAGGTAACTGGAGGGTTAATTCCATTTAACCGCTACAACACTGACAACCACGATTTGACTTTACGTTTCATATCTAGGTGTGTGTTTGTTTGACCCCGGATCTCCACACAGAGAAAGGTAACAGATGAAACGGCGTCAGACACGAGCGTTTTTCTTGGAGTCCTTGGGCTCCGTGTCAGCTCAGTGGAGAGAGGAGCCACCCTGCAGCCACCAGATGGCTACGAAGCCTGGTGGCCACTGAAACTCAAACGTAAAGGAGGCTGTTTGTTATGAAGAAACGTCTTCGGATAGACTCATTAAAAAAAGGTTTTCTTCATCACGCCTGCCCATCTGTTAAGAGAGCACAACCTGATGGAAAGACGGCTATTCAGTTTCAATGTGCAATTAACAGCGGCATCTCAGTTAGTCAATTACTCAGCTTCTTCTCTGGGAAAACATTTTTTTTTTCTCATTATTATTATTAAATGGCATTTAAAAAAAAGTTGGAAACCTTTTAAAACAAACAAACAAACAACAACAAAGACCTGCATAGGACAACACAAGTCATTAACCTGACTGTTGTGTACTGCAACCTGCGCAACTCCTGATGTAACACGGACATTACCCTGTCTATGTTTTCTGTGTATAACCTTTTTTTAAATGATGAATATTCATTGCACATTAGCCTCCTCACATCAGAATTCCGAAAGCACTTTAATAGTGTTTCTAAACAAAGCCTTTATGTAAATCAGCACTTATCTACAAGCAATCTGGACCCAGGGACTACGCGACCACTGATAGAACAAGGTCAGTGCATGTGGTGGAGAAAGGAGTTCTCCCCATCACTCTGACAAGGTCAGTGCGTCATGTACGGAGCAAACACAATGAACTCGGGAGTAACTCACATTTGTAATCACGAGCTGTCGTCGATTCTGGCCGAGACGTGCTCGACGACAGAGAACCAAACCGAAGGATGAGGATGTAACGCTTCATCCATGCAAAAAGAGAAAAACATCCGACTCTCCCGTAACTCATCGGTCCACCGACACTTTGACCACGGCGCACAGCAGCAGACACCGGTCTGCGAGCACATCTTCATCAGCGCGCTCGTTACCTTGCCAGCTGTCAACAGGCTGATGAAATTATGACCCGCATCCGGCCCGTCCGCCCACTCGGGGAGTCCAGTGACGGTCATGAAAGAGAGAGGATTCACATCACAGTTTGTACCAGAATAAATGAGTATCGCCCTATATCATCTACCTCATTACAACGTGCTGTATAATGTGGCAATGCTTGTTAGTTCCCGAGCATCTCTTCCCCCGAAGCGTGCTATATTACACAGTAAAAAAGGTTAAATCTTCAGTCGTCTCTTAATGGCTAATTAATCCACTTTCACATGATGGGATGCCTTGGTTTGATTTGCCGCCTGCAGCATTCTCAGCTCAGCGGCATGTCGTCGGACTTGTACGGCCACCCATCCTGAATTTACAGTCCACGTGGAGGAAAGCCTCCAGGACCAGAACTCTTAAAATGTTTCTGTCTTGGTGCAAAACTCCTCACACATGCACTCTGTTATGAGGATGGAGATGTCAATGGTTACGACCCCCCTGAAGCACGACCACGCAGGCAGAGACTGAGAGCGTGCGTGTGTGTGTGTGTGTGTGTGTGTGTGTGGCTGATAATTTAAGGACTTTTCGCCACGGCAGCTTGTTTTAATTACGGCGAATAAGTGGCTGCATTTGGTAAGGTTTATGGGTCTTCTTCAAAGTGCAAGCCTGGTTGAGACAGACCAATCTGTGGGACTGCAGAGCTGTAAATCCAAAAGTGAGCAACTGCTACGTCTAACAATGCCCAGGGCAGGATGCAGGCCGCCCAACACACCTTAGAGTTCAAAAAGCTTTCCTTTGATACGTCTGAAGCTAATAACATTCAGTCCAGGCCATGATGTTATCTAAAACATTTAAACAGCTCCAAATCTAATTTAAACCAAACATTTGATCATGATCATTTACTTTCACACAATGCTTTTTTTTTACTGTACGAAGCCTGAATGCATTATAATGGAACTTAATGGAACCTCCGATAAAGTGTTAGCTTTAACATGTCGCTAAGCAGGACATTTAGTCCTGCTGGTTTCAATGTGGATGTGTTGTTCACAGTGTAACATTATCAGGGTGCAAGTGTTTAACTACAAGTGTATTGTGCTAGTTTGCACATGTGCAGCACCCATTGTGCAGGATGTGTGGTTGTTGTTCCAGTATTGTGTAAATGAGCTGATAAATTATATGATAATAACGTGACATCGGATCGGTTCATTTACCCAATCCAGGATTTGAGGTTTTTGTAGTCTCATTTAGTTAACTAAATAAACAAAATGAATGAGGAACATAACTTTAAAAAACGTAAGCTTATGTTAACCGGAGACCTTATTTCAGACGCTCTACCAAAAACCCAGGCCCCCAATGTCTGAATCCTCAGGGACTAACTGACATCACCTGGTCCATATCATATAATCTCTGCTTGCATTCCTCCAATTTCATGTGTTTTTATGTTCCATCTTTAATGTTTCAGAGTAAATGTAATGTGCCGTTTTTTTACATTGCTACTGCACTAGTAACCGTATTTAACCTTGCAATGCTATGTATTATGGGTAATTCCCTTAGGCAAAGTCTGCAGAAATGCAGATTTACAGAAAGGTTATATAAAAAGGGCTCAGAATGTCAAAGAGAAAGCCCTCAAACACTCAACAATTTGACATTGGGACAGCCCTAAAGCCTCCAGGACTTGGCAGGAGCGCGCCTCAAAGTCTGCGAGTCCGTGATTGTGGAGATTGTGATTGGGCCCCATTGACTTCGAGACAAGGGAACCAGGAGTGCAAAACTGTGAACGAATGTCCTGGTGTTGGTCTCATTCCTGCAGCACGTTAAGTCAGCAAAAAATAATGGAAACAAAAGACGCGAGACATGAAGAAAGGTAGAGATATCAATTGGACTCTCGGAGAGAGGAGTGGGTAGAGTTCCAACACAGGGCCATTGTTGGGTTGGGGTGAGGGGTGACAGGAGACTCCTGACTTCTCAGTGAACTCATTTTGAATTCTCATACAACATCCAACTCCCTCCTAATGATGAGCCCCGAGGCAAAGTGTGCCGGGACACACGAGACCGACTGTGCTCGGCAGCCATCAGACATCTGCGGCGGCCCGGGCCAACTGTTACCACTCAGACACACACTTCCTGAAGAGCAACCAGCTCCAGCCTGAGCCGACAGGCTCTTGAGTAGTTTGTCAAAACAAGGCTTTTGCAGTCTGCCAAATCACTACAGGATGAAGCAGGACTGCATAAAAAGATAGAATTTCCTACATCGCATGAGTCAGAATTGGGTGTGAAGAGGTTCCTTTGTACAGTAAATCCCTGGCACCGTTATCACAAGTGTCAAAAAAACACCCAAGACTGAAAGCCCAAAAAAAATTTAAAATCACCCAAAGAATTTGATTTGAAACACTGACCAGCTGGTCTTGCAAGCCCGCCAAATTAACCTCTTTTGCTTTTGATTAAAACAGAATTAACCAGGAGGAGGCAAGACGTTATTGTATAGCAGGGTCCAACACTCACACACACACACACACACACGTGCACGCGCACACATGCACACCTGGCTAGACCTCGGCTCAGGTTTAAGTAGGACAGAGCTATGAATGACACGAGGTCTCCAGAGTAATGTCGGCCAACCAATACAGAGAATATGAATGTCCGCCAGCTAACTAGGTTAGTTAGTTAGCTGGTGAGTTGAACCACATCCTAAATACTCTTCCCTCCAACGTTAGTGGCAAAGAAGTTCAAAGGGCTGCTGGTTGGCTTTACATGAACGTTAGCCATGTGAGATATCGGTCTCTACCGTGGTGCTGGTGCACATTCAGCAGGGACATACATTTTTTTTAAAGTAAACTGCAACATTTCTTACCTGGCACAATGTCCCGGTTTCACGCCACAGCAGACCACGTGACAGTATGTTAATGACAGTGCCGCCGCTCCCATAACGCGCACTGCGCGCTGTGCGTAAGGCACAAAGTCCTGAGGGGGCACCAACAAATAGTCAACTAAAAAAAATCATCATTTATAATAATTATAATGCCGATATTATTTCAGTATAGAAATATTAGGCACCTTTTCGGCATGTATATCACAAAACAGGCAGAACAAGGGATATAGTTAATTGCTCAAAAAAAGTTACGCTGCTTCATGTTTTTCAGTATTTATAATATAATCAGAAGAAAAGTTCATGTTGAATATGTGAATCTTTTTTATTACACTTTTTGTTTAATTTATTTAGATTTTGTGTATAAAAGCTGCTTCTCAAGACTCTGACTTGGAGACATGAATTACATCTTTTGAGGCTTTTTAAAACTACTTCTCACCAGACTTTTTTATTTCATGTTTATACATGAAAGCACTGTCTAGTATTTTTTTAAGTCTGAAATTACTGAAAAGTTATTTATGTTGGATTACCTTGTATCCTTCACTTCACTTGGTTTATAATTGACTGTAAAAGGGAATATTACTGACTAGTTGTGTTGTGCATACTGTGCTATTCTGAACTATCTCAGGTTCAAACTACACCATCTTTTCATTAAATACATTTGAGAAGTTGAAAATGTTCCTCGATTTAGGTCTCAGCTTGTCATTCAGAGGTGATAGTGCGTCCCACAGTCTGTAGCCTCAATGTTCCTTTTTGTGTCTAATGTGTATAGTAATATTCAGACCAATTCAAACTTGACAACATAAACATTCATAATTGGCCACTTTGTATTTCCTGTTGATTTGATGGTTAATGCAGTTGATAAGAAACCTTAACTTGGACCAAAGCTGGTGCCCTCGTAACATAATGGTGAGTATAAAATGAGTTTGTAAATTGCATAAAGAAAGAAAATGAAAGTGTGTAAAAGTAAAGCGACACCAACGTCCATGTGTCAAATACTGGATTTAATTTCTCATGTTATGTAGACAAGAGTGTTTGGAATATGTGAACCAGGAAAAAACATGAAACTCTGATTCATTAGTAAGAAGAAACATTTTATTCACATGTACTGTAAAAGTAAAACACAAGCTGCCGTATCATACATTTATACACAAGGTTTGAAAATCCTATACAAAAACAAAGATATTCGAAAATATGGGTTTTGATATGAAATATGACCTCACATATAATAATTCTTGGAAAAAAGGTCTTGGTTTGGTAATAGTTATTTACTTTATGAGCCTTACCCAACATTAGTGAAAATTGAAGTTATTGTAAAAAATTAGAATGGTAAAAATGGAGTAGAAATCATTCTTCAAAAATGAATAAAAAACCTCATGCAGCATCTTCAGAGAGGCCCTGAGTACATATTTGTAAAACAAAGAAAACAAAGTCATATTTGTAACAGATATAGAAATCAAACATTCTAAAATACAACAAAGCCAGTTTGTTTGACTCAACAATCATTTTCCACGATCATCTTTGTTCTCTGTCAGCCGTTTGATTCTTAACAAGCACATTGTGGCAGCTAAAAAGAGCTGATATCATGATTGATTTTCATAAACCATGTCATGATCATTTACTATTATTCATTGCATCATTTAACAAGAAACTAGCAATACTTGAGTCTTTGTTTGAGACACTGGATCACCTTTGTTGGTTTGCCTATTTTTTTAAAAGAAAGAAAAAACGGGACCAACGAGGACAAACTGTTGCTGCCCTCAAGTCAGCATTGAGGTTCTTACAGGAGTTGCAGTAAATGTATTGGAATGCATAGAGCCGAGGCTTGGTAGCACTTGAAAACGTGTCGTGTAGGAGGCCAGTAGACTTGTGCTATTTCCTCTGTTCCTTTTTGTTTTACAGTGTAAAGAGAGCACCCAGTTCCAGCCCATTTGGAGATACATGATACATCATCAGTGTCACCAGTCATCATGCCATCCTCACAGGCGAGTGTCACAGGAAAGGTCGCGTCTCTCAGGGTTGCTTGACCACACACTGTATTTAGGGCACCGGAGTGAGTGGCTGAATCAAGAATAATTGCCCACTATCCATCACAGTGGCCCTCTGATTGATATGTTTGGGCGTAATCTCTCATTTTCAGTGAGATAAACACGGGAAAGGACAGCTTGAACAAGCCCTCCGTCCCCCAACATAACTGCTGCTTTACCTTAGTGAATCCACTGAGACCCATTTCGGTCAAGGCAACTGGAGGGAAAAACATTCACTCAACCCTGCTAGCTTGCACAGGCCAGCTGGCAGGCGATGAGTGACAACAGCAAATGCAGTCCTTGATGAGATAATATAGTCCAGTTTCAAAATCTAGAAAACTACAGAACCAGAGAGTTAAAATAAGGCGCAAGAGGCTGAATGAACATGGATAAAATGCTAACTGAGGTTTGAAAAAAGAGAAAAAGGCAAAGTCTGGGAGCGCAATAACATTAGCTTATTGCTTTTTCTTTTTTCTTTTCTTTTTCCTCCCTTAAAAGGATATTTGTACACACCACGTAATCATATAAATACACTATACAATGCGATATAAAATATTTTTCTTAAAAGCAATATGTTCAGGGTTTTCAAAGGTATGCTTAGGATACCCGCACCGTATGAAAAAATAATGACTCAAAACAAAACAATACAAAAGGCACTTCCAGGTGTTGTTCATTGACTCTAGAGTAAGTGATGGCCACTGCATTGGTGCTCACGTTTAATTATCTGCCATTAAAACATGTCCCGAACAACGAGGCACTGTAGCCGGGCGGTTAACATTTCCTCTGTTTTCATGCAAAGATCCACTCTCATCTCATCTCCGTCACTTGCTGTTCCTCATTCCAGTGAAATCTATAGACCGACTGCTACATTTAATCATCCTTTTGTTTTCTCACTTTCTCATTTCTCCACCTCAACTTTCTTTTGTCCTCAGACTTCCATCTCACGCAGTCCCTCCTGAGCACCAGATGTTGGCAAGCTGATGTCAAAGCAGGTTACCATCATGACACGGGACTTGCATAGGTTGACACAGAACTCCAGTTCCTCTGTGGCCTGAGCCAAGGCCTCCAGGTACTCTGGAGACTCCTTATCCAAATGCTGGTCCACTTCAACTGTTACAAAAGGGGAAATGAATGTTTGGTTAAACGGTTTATCATCAAATAACTTTAAAGGTTTCGATAGAAACTTAAAGTAAAAGAACATTGAGCAGTCACTTACACTCTCCCATCCACTTGCTGGGGTCCATCATCAGTCGGGCCTTGGTGTCATCGAGCTCCTCCAACAACACCTCATACTTTGCCCTCAGTTCCCTCACTTGCTGTTGCCTTCTCTCCAGCATCTTCAGCTTACTGTTAAAATACAGCAGGCCCTGAGAGAAAAATAATTGATGTTTAATTACAACTAGCTCAAAAGTTTAGTTGACTGAAGTTGCTGGAAGTATAAAGTCAAAAAAGTTGAAACTGGCACAGCAAAAAAGTAGGAACGCTATCAGTAAAAGTCGTTCCTAAAGCTGAAATATCGATTAAATGGACAGTGGATTAAAATAAACAGCAGGTGCAATCAATTATCATTTATTTTTCGTCTAAAAGGCCAAGTTGTTCTGTAATTGTGGGAATTGTTCAGGTTTTGTGATGTAAACATGTCTGTTTTCTCCATTGTAGGCTGAATAATAAACATGGTAATGAAGCTAGTGTAACACAGCCAGTCACCCATAATATTAACTCACCGTGTCAACATCCTGGAATGGTTGCTGAAGACAAGATTGGGGTAAACAGAAAAAAGTATTTAGCATGTCAAACAAGACAGAACATGAACAGAATGAATTACATATGAAAACAGCATCGTACTATTTACACATACTGAAGACACAAGCTACTGATGCACATGCACAAGACTCTGATTCCAATTCTGAAATAGTCAAAAGTAATTTCCTCATTCAGGCAGTGATGGCTGGCAAAGAAAAAACCAAAAGATATTTTTTCCTAATTGAAAGTAAATCAAACCACCATGTAGCTCATTTAATATCATCACTCAACACATCCCTGTCTGGTTGCTGATAACTTGTGGGAGCAGTTAATGATCCACAGGAGAGGAGTCAGCTATAAAAAGCGATCCGGCTTCCAGTGATGAGCGCTGAGTTCATTTGGGCTGGTGTTGGACTACCCTCCATTCATCACACATCCTTTGAACAGTCTTCTCACATCATCTTTTTAATTTTACTCCTCCTACACACCACCATCGTCAGCAGTAAGTGGAGTCATCGCTCACTTTTAAACCAATTAACCCTTGTCAGTAATTGCCTCCTGAACTCTTGACATTCCTTAGGAAGGCTGCCAAAATTCCAAGCTCATGGAATCTGGACGCAGACATTTAACTCCAGGATTTGCCACTGAGCTGACTGAAGGTCAGATGTCTGAGACATACCATGACTGTCTTGTTCTTTAAAAAGAAACTGGGAAGAAGTGCGCTACGACGTTCCCACAACGCAAGTCAATGTGGCATCAATGTCGCAAATGCAACATATGGCTTAGCAAGAAGATTTAACTGGACCATGACCCAGACAAAATATTATCGAAAACAAGTTCAGCAAGCTGTACCACCATGTCGAAGAAGTGATTGACCCTCTGCTCACCTCTGTGGTTTCCTCCAGACGTCGCCTCTGGAGTCGCTCCACGTCATCGATCTCATACACCTTGATCTCAAAGGGCTCCTTTAGAGGCCCCGACATAGGAGGCAAGTCCACCCACTGGCCGGCTGTGCCCACCTTCTTCCCCAGAGAAGAGGACTCTGGCAGGGGTGCCGGGATGAGCCGTCTTCTCTGGAAGCCTGCAAAGCCATGCATATGGTCAGGTAGGCACCAGTTGCGTTAGTGACACACAGTAGTTGTATTTGCTAGGATTTATGAATAAATATGCATGAGTGTCACTCTGAGATATGAAGAGGTGCGAGGCCTTACAGAGGCCGGCAGAATTGGAGTGATTGCATATTTATGAGGGTTTCAGGGGTGGCTGTTCTGTACGTACACAGCCCAATAATTCAAAAGATTGGTTTAACAGACATGAATTCAAATGGTTCAATTTATATATATATATATATATATATATATATATATATATATATATATATATATACACATATATACACTACCGTTCAAAAGTTTGGGGTCATCCAGACAATTTCGTGTCTTCCATGAACTCACTTTTATTTATCAAATGAATTGAAAATTGAATAGAAAATATAGTCAAGACATTGACAAGGTTAGAAATAATGATTACAATTTGAAGTATTAATTTTGTTCTTCAAACATCAAGCTCAAAGGAAGGCCAGTTGTATAGCTTATATCACCAGCATAACTGTTTTCAGCTGTGCTAACATAATTGCACAAGGGTTTTCTAATCAGATATTAGTCTTCTTAGGCGATTAGCAAACACAATGTACCATTAGAACACTGGAGTGATAGTTGATGGAAATGGGCCTCTATACACCTATGGAGATATTTCATTAGAAACCAGACGTTTCCACCTAGAATAGTCATTTACCACATTAACAATGTATAGTGGGTATTTTTGATTAATGTTTTCTTTATTGAAAAAACAGTGCTTTTCTTTGAAAAATAAAGACATTTCTAAGTGACCCCAAACTTTTGAACGGTAGTGTATACATATATATACACAAACGCATGGCTATAAAAAAACTGATCCAGGTCACTGCTGTATGTGTTCAATTCATCTTATTTGATGATCACACGGTTCAAAGTCGTCTTGTTTGAAACATTCATTATTATTCCCCATATATGCATGAATAATGTATTCTGCTGATTCAGGGGGAGAGAAAATCCAATGAAACACCAATACGTGGAAGTAATGAGAATGGATTCATAAAGTTCCTTTGAGAGGGCATTCATATTCGAGAAGCTATTTCAATGAGTGTAGCTTCATGGACAAGCACTATTTGATGTATCTCGCATATCACACATATCATGCTCGTCAGTACGATATGTGTGAATAGTACCTGCATTGAAACGTGTCAAACCCTCGAACCCACATTTGTTTCTCACCATTTGCTCTCTTCTTGGGATACTTGGAGCTCCTTGTTCTGCCTGAAGAGGACATGCCACTCTCGCTCATGGAGTCGTGGGCAGAGGAAGCACTGCCCGTGGCTTCGCTGTCCCGGATCATGCTTTCGTATCCGCTGCTGCCACCACTGTGGTAGAACAGAGCCGTGCGGCCCATAGCCGGGGGCAGCTCCCCGCTCAACACACTGCTGTTGTCACTGCCGTGACCGCTGCTGTAGCGTTGAGGCCGCCTGGGTGCTGTGATTTTGCTGTACGGAGACGGCAGCATGGCTATGGGGGATTTGCCATCACTCGCATTCACGCCGCTGTCATTCCCGCTGTCTGAATCTCCTGAGCCTCTCATGTGTTTGCCTGATGGGTTGCCTGTTGCCAGTTCGATCACACGGCTGTTGGCAGCCCTCATGGCTTGCTTCGTGCCCATGATGGTTCCTCTCCCAGTCTTACTACTGACCGCAGCAGTGGTTCGAGGAGCTGATGTCCGTCCTGATGGCGGTAGGTTGGCATTGGTATTTCTGGTCATGGGGGTAGCCAAAGATTTGGTAGAGGAACTTAGGCCCTTGGAGTTGTTGACTGAGAGCGAGCGTGCCTTACTACCATTGGCTGCTCCCAATGCTCTAGGATTTACAGAGGCTTTTACTTGACCAGGTTTGCTAATACTTCCTCCACTCGGGGATGATGGGCAGGTAGCGATAGGAGAGCTGGATGAATTAGGAATACCCAATCTTGGAATGGTCCTGTTGGATTTGCTACTGCTGCTTCCCAGACTTGCTCCACTATTCTCCCTCCTGAGTGTAGGTCTGGAACCTGATAAGGACAGGCTTTCACATCTTTCTAGGGACATTTGACTTCCATAATGCTGCCCAGCCTCTCCTCTCAGGCCTCTCACCTTCAGACTGGAGGTAACTTTGGCTGTGTTGAGGCTGGAAGTTTTGAAACTGGTGGAGTCTGCTCTGTGATGTACCTCAAGCTCATCCTCGGATACAGCTGCCCTTGCCCCAAAGGTCCTTCCTGTTTCCCCATATGCTGACTTTAAGGCACTCTGGGGCAGCAGGATCTTGGTCTTGTGGTCAAGACTGGACTTTCTCACTGGAGGAGGAGGAGGTGAAGTGCAACCTGGTGTAGGGAGATTGCTTGTTTTCTGTGAGCTAGCCTTGTTGTTTTTCCCCAGGGAGGAGTATTTAAGGCTTGTGGTCGATGCAGTAATATCTTGGGTTCCCTTGTAATCTGTGGAGGAATGGATGACGGACACTGTTCCCAGGGTGGTGGCACCTCGTCTCAGCTGAGGCATTTTGCTGGGTGGATTCTTAGTGGCTGACTTCTCACAGCCATCGACCACCCTCTGGGATAAGGTAGACCCCTGCACCTTGGTTGGCCGAGGTACACTGTTGCAGTTGTTGGATGTTTTGCTGGAAGGGATGCCACTGGGGGGATTTCGGAGAAATTTGCTGGTGCTGCTTGAGTCGGACAACTGAGGCTCTTCGTGGTTGTCAACACGCTGCCAAGGACTCTCCTGCTGAGATTCTTGCCTTGGTGGCTCTCTACTGCTGCTGTTGCTACTACTATGAGAGATGGATGAGGTAGGTTTAATCTTCCTGGGAAGACTTGAGTGGACCATGGAGGGGCCCTGTGGAAGTTGTGAGGAGCTGAGTGAGTGAGCTTTAGTTATTTTGGATGTCAATCTGAGGGAGCCTTTGGCTGATTCCGGAGATGCGGGGCACTTTGTCAAGGATAGTTTGCTTGACGCAGCACTATCACTGTCTTGTTCGGAAAAACTAAATCCACTGTCATTTAAGGAGTTCTTGGCATCTTTTGGAGAGGGCACACAGTGGAACATATCCAGGGAATCAAAGGAAAAGGCAGCCTCTGGTCCCATGTGTTTGGCCTGTGGTAGGAAGACGTCTGTGGAATGAGCCCCTTCACTCTCCAAGGTGCAGACACTAACCTCACTCAGCCAAGAGCTGATAGATGAACCCCTGCTATCTGTACACTCTATTGCCCCTTCCTGGCGAGGTGTGACCACTGCGATGTTTATCTCTGATCCTCCCATAGCCGACGTGTAGGCGTCAAATTCATCATTGATGCTGCTGATGATGCTGACTGGTCGGGAACCAGAGGCCAGGGCCTGAAGGGAGCAGTCACTGTTAAAGCTGATAATGCTGGATGGCCGACCCATATCTACAAAACCGCAGATAGACAGCTCCTCCACCACGGTGAACACCAGCTCATCCTCTCCATTCAGCTCCACGGGCTGCTGCAAGGTCACAGTTGCTCGAAGGATATCCCGATCCAGACATCTTTCCATGAAGGCAGATCGCACCTGGCACACCTCCACCGGAGCTCTGAGCAGAGGGGATGTGTATGGATCCCTCCTTTTCACAGCCTGGTGGCTCATTCCTACCGGAGGCATTCTGGTGCTGGATCTTTCTTCATTGCCAGTAGTGTCCTTGCTGGAGTCTCTCTGCTGTGAAGGAGATGGGGCTGGCTTGGGCAAAGCTTTCTTGTTGAAGTACACCTTCTCCCTCACCACAGGCTCAGAATCAGGCCCCGAGGCCGTTGCTAGATTGTTGGTGCTTTCTGAAACCAAGGCTTTCTCCCCATCAGCGCTGGTTCTGTCTGATGGTATGCATTGTGTTTCGGCATTGTCCAGTTTAGATGTAATGGTGGGACTGCAAGTCGGTTGTGTGCCGTCTTGGGTGCAAGAACTATTCTCTACAGTCTTTGGTGAAATGGAACCTTGGTTCTCTTTAGATACGTCAGTCTTGGGGCTAGCCTGGCCTCGCTTGTCCTCTCCAACAAAGGCAGTGGGTTCTTCACTGCCATCTATACACTCCAACCTCTCCTGCAGCTCAGCAAATGTGTTGCATTTAAAGAAATGGTCTCTGTCCCGAGGGCCGTCCTTTGCAGACTTCTTTCTATTCAGGGAGGGGATGATTGGAACAAAGGCAGGTGGGCCTTCATTGTCACTAAGCTCCCTGTCCGAGATCGCAGTTCCCCCAGGGCCTACGTAAATGACAGTGTCACAAGACTGTTCACTACTGGATGAGTAGTCTGGGTCACTGAGCATGGACGGCAGATCTGGATCCAGGGCTACCGTCCGAGGGTGGAACGGCCTGAGGTGGGGCGGCCGGCGGATCCTTCCTTCCTCACAGGAACTTTCCCCTCCAGATGAACTGGATGCATACTGAAAAGACGCAGAAGAGAAGATAGTCTTTGGGGTTTAAAAATGATCTCATTAAGTGATGACAGTAATGTGATTCTACTAATGTAACAATCTTTTTTTTTGCAAAACCATTTCAATCCTTATAATTCATAGTAGCTTAATTTCTTCACAATTTCATAGTAAAATCAATCGTAGGACAAATATTAATTCTGATGACATTACCAGTCGATATTTATCTAAAGGTTAAAAGTGCACATCAATACTCACACAGAAATTAATGTCAATAATACAAATTGCTGTATGTGGACTGCATTATAATCATGCCTGGGACCAATACTAAATTAATACATGCTGTCATTCACCCTAATTATCTGGAGCATATATTTCTCTAATCCGAGGGAAGCATTACACACTTTCTTGAGCAGTGGTATTGATTACATGATTATGCGTTGAGGAGCCGAGAAAAACTAGCCCTGAGTTACTGCACTAATAATAATCTTTCATTTGCAGAAGCATTCACACATTAATTTTCTTAATAGCTAAAAGGTTACAGGAGGAAGAAAGATTTAGGGACGTGAGTCGTGGCATGAAATATGATGAATGCAATCAAAGTTGTACATGCACATTAGGAATGTAATGGCTGTAATAACAACACTTACATTGTAATATTAAAAATAATAATTACTCTACATGTATAAAAAATGTACAACAATAGAAGGAGAACAGTTGTTACAGGATTATTCACTTAAATTGCTAAATAACCAATTGTAAGACTGTAGCGCTGGATATTCATTCACTACTCACTGTTCATTACTGCATATGTTTAACCATATTCATTGATGCTAATCACTTTATCGGTGTACCTTAGATTTCTTCTTCCTCATGCGGTGGATGCGGGATGCCAGCTGGATAGTAGTGAGCGAGTCAGCGTAGTTGGCGGGGGAATCGGAGATGTGGGCGATCATGGTGGTTCTACAGTTGATGTTGCCAAGGGACTCCCTCAACAACATTGTCAGTTTGCTGTCCCTACACGGAGCATTTACATTGTTGTTAGCAAACGGCAAAGTAATATTTTAAAAGGACAATAAAAGGTAGCTGACATAATTCCAGGAAGAGCCATTTGGAATTCTCTGAGCTGACAAAAACTCCTATGACAAGCCATTAATCTCTTCATACCTGTGTAACTATAATATAATCTTGTGCAACACTAGTGAAAGCTATTATACGAGGCAAACTAAACTAAATAAACCGTCACAAAGCAAACCTGTAAGCCTGACGACACATGCAGCAACTCGCCTGAAACTATATAGACACAACTTCAGAGGCTAAAACACAGTAAAAGAGACAGTTAAACTAATGGTGGTTTTCTTACCTGTAAGGTACATGTTTTGCTCCATTTGCCAACGCCATGATGACATTTCCCAATGCATTTAGAGAAAGACACAAGCCTCCCCCTCCATCTCTGCTTTTACTCAGGACCTTTTCGCAGCTCCCCAGGTCGATGAGGTGCAGCCTGCTCCGACCGCCTGACACTGTGACAACGACACAAGACCAACCAGGTTAGCGCAGCCCAGACACGCCCTCTGGGAAGTCAGTTCCTCATGCACAGTGCCATGATGACAGGACACAGTTTACGCTTGATTGTCAGAACCTTCTGATTTATTTACGATTGGAATTCATGATTCCCAGGCTGAAGTCACCCAAATTGCAGCCTGACTGGTAAACGTCCACCAGATGTGTAACTATACCGGTAACAAGGAGCAACGAATACATTCCCTTTGGACTGATTTAAAATACAGCAAGAGGGAATTGGCTGTCATTGTAAAAATCACAGGGCTACACATTGTTATGTGGGTGACTGGTGTAATTGCGACTGCAGCAGCAACACATTAAACTCCTGTCAGCAAGGCTTCAAAGCATCATTCGCTTTCGATCAAAGCATAATACATGCTTACAAACCCATTTCTGTCTTGCAGAGACCAAAACCAATTCATTCATAAACACAGCAAATAAGGGGGCTTGTCCGATGTTTCATTCACACTTGTCGTAGACTTCTCCTCCATCGAGCTCACAAAAGACACGCCGTGTGATTATATTGTGAGAAGGAGAAGGTCACCTTCGAAATTAACGCACGCGCGAGAACATCGGTGTAGAAGTGTTGGGAAATTGCAAAATGACCATATAGGTCGACTTGTTGGAACACTGCTAGAGTTGCAGACCAATTAATCTCATGGTACTGACTTCCTCCCTTGCCGCTCTTCTCCATGCGGTACTGGTAGATGTGCACGGTGAACAGCATGTGGGAGTTGCGGCGCTCCTCCTCCTCCACGTCGGGTCTGCTTGTGCTGCGTGCGGCGATGGCGGCATCCAGGAAGAGGGCGGCTTTCTCAGCCGTCGGGGCGCGAAGCTCACTCTGATTCTGGAGCTGTGGGGGGGAGGAAGGAGACAGAGAACAGGGTCAGGGCGAGCAAAGGAGACCACGTCGGGCTCGAGAAAGAGGACCGATATGAAAAGGGTACTGGAGAAGAGAGGGAAGAGAAAGAGAGGGGAGACAATTAATTGGCCCCCGGCACACATTTCTTGCCCATTACATTGAGTCTCGAGGGCGATTAACAAATCAGATATGCGCACTGGGGGGGGGGGGGAGGATTAGGAGAGGTAATGGTGGAGCAGGAGGCAGGGGGCACTTCCCTCAGCATGGATGTGATGAGGGTTGTGGTGAGATACAGAAAGAGAGGAGAGAGAGAGAGAGGAGGCAGGGGACATGAAGGGAGCCCACACGTGGCTGTTGAGAAGACGGAGACAGAGTTCCACAGAACTGCACGTCCTTTGAAGTCAGAGTCCATGCAGCTCCCCAAAAAAACAACATCTGACAGCAACACCTGTGAGTGCCTTCAACCCGACAGTCTCCCACCATCCCCCAGTTACACTTCTATTGTGCTGTCGAGGGCTAGCGCGAACACACGGGTAATAGATGCTGATGGATGCTGACAGGAGAGTCAATACAAAGATAAGAAGAAAGCCATCAATACCACAGTTGGGTTTGGTGGGAATAAAAGCAGGGATTTAAGAGGCGGGTCGGATAGAACGAGGCGGACTGAGAAGTCCTGAGAGATAGAAACACACACAAGAAAAGTTCACATTTTTAGGAGAGGAAGCGGTAGATCGTAGACAGAAACAGATCAATACTAAGACTTAGACTGTATAACCCGCAGAGAGAATGAAAGGGTCATTGAACCGAGAAAGAGTGCGGAGGTTGAATGCTTCTCACCTGCGTGCCACAGATGGGATCCTCTCTCAGGTGGATGCCAGGGGACTGGCCCTCCTGCAGGCTGCCGGTGGACACCTCAGACAGCAAGTCCTTCAGTTCCTCATCTTTCCCAAAGATTTCCACCGCAGACACTCGGACGGAGAAGCGTGTGCCCGTCTTCTCTTTGCGCTCAGTGATGAGCTTGAAGAGCCAGGAAATGGCACAGGGCACAATGCCGAGGCTCTGAGTGGAGCTGTCTTTGCCAATCATGGTGTATGTCTTGCCTGAGGACGTGTGAAAGAGAGAGAGGAATGGAAATGGAAATATTGCCTTGTGTCTGAAAGCTAGCTACACTGGCTATTTGCTCAAACTAAAATGACTTAAATAGACTCCAATATTGGATGTTTTCTGAGCGTTACTGTGTTTAACAACTGTGTTTGACCAAAAATAGCTAATGTGGGGCTTTTGTCCAGGATGTAATATTCAGTACGTGCAAAATAGAAAACATTAATCCGAGGACTCATTCCAGAAAGAGTTTTCTGTGGATGATTATACCTGGTGGAAACAGCCGCATGAGGAGCGCAAGCCCTTCAGCCTAAGAGCCCAGGCCAATTACTAAGATTTTAATTACAGACTGAGCCCTGAGGCCTGCATGCAGCACTCTGCCGCTCACCCCCCTCCACAGACTCACTAGCCATCCTTTCCTCCGCTCTACCATTCCTCGACTCCCCCCAGTGCCCCACTAAGCCAAGTGTGGCCATCAAGTGCTGCTAACAAAGAGCAATGAGAATTTTCTTCGGCTAACAACGGCTCTTGGTTAATCTCTTGCCAGTGGAGGAGCTTACCGAGCTTGACTTGGCCGAAGCAGAAGATGCAGCCGTCTGCACCGTTCACCACAGACTGGATGACCTCGGCGACCGTCCCTGAACACACCTCAGCCTGTAGGAACACACAGAGACAGCCCCCTCAGTCAATTCCGCCAAATCTAAGAAACACTGTAAATACACAGGCACGGAACAATGAATACGAAACAATATCCTGTAAACTTAACTCTTATTTGGCATTAGCTACACTCAAATCCAATTTGTGGTTTCAGTATTTTTCATCACTCAGGAGTGCGAGTGTGTGTTCATGCTTGTTTGAGTGTGCTGCAACGCGTGGCTCATTTTTGCAATCTGTTTCAGGATGGGTCCTCTGGGGCAAGGCTCCTGCAGCAGAGGCCCTCTCCCATACATCACTCTGCAAACAAGGCCTCCAACAGCAGAACAGCTTGCTGTTACTGGTAGCCACCAGCAGTGCCGTCCCAGCGGCACAATCAGGCAGCTTGGCCTCAGCTTTGCAACAGCAACATTTAGGCTTGAGCAGCAACTTACTTGCTCCAAGAAGCTGGTTGGATAGAAGATCTATGGCTCTCATGCTGAGAGGGCAAAACTGGTCTGCTCCCAAATCAGTATCGTAAACATGTATCTGACCTTTGCCTTTGATCTCAGTGGGTATGCCTGCTGTGGGCGGCAGAGGGCTGAGGTTACATATAGCTGTTCTATGAAAGGAGAGGTTGGATATAACTGTGGGGGATTCAAATTCATTCCCCAGGGGGCTTAAAGGCCCAGCTGTTAGGCCCACACTGGTAAGAATGCCCTCTGACCCAAGACAGGCATTTTTTTCCTCTAAGCCCATGGCCACACCCAGCCGGCATAAAGACATCCATTCGCCCTTGAGAGGCTGGATTCCAACACAACACCTTAAAAAAAACATCCATGTCACACACGCAGAAACACACATGTAGTACATCTCCCATGCAGGCCCTTACTTGTGAAGCCTCCTGGGTAAAAACAGCATCGAAGGCGAATATCTTTGGGACGGCCACCGTGGCGGACCTCCTGTGTCCTGAACTGGAGTGTGGGCTGGATGCGGGGTCGTAGAGGGTCAGCTGCTTCTTTCTGCTGTCCACTTTCAAGAAAGACTGTGACTCTGAGGAGTCGGCCGTCTCCAGAGATGGACAGATACGCATCATCACCTTCACCTGCACCGCCGAGTGAGACGGATAAAGGAAAACAGAAAAGGAAACGAGAGGATGGATTAGAAGGTGAGAAAGCATCAAATGTACAGACGAGTAAGGATACATTTTTCGGGTTCCAGCACAGAAAAGAAAAACCTACGGGCAAAGCTAAACGTATTTGACATACAGTGCACCATCAGAGCAAAGAGGAGAAATGTATGATTATGGAATTTGTAATATAGGTTATAGGCAGGGCCAGGTTCCTGGTGCTGTGAGCTCATTTTAAACACGACGGACCCTTAGACCTCACCTATAGCCACCCAGGGGCCAAGTGCTGTGTGCACTGAGGGTCATGTGTTCAACCTCCCTATCTTTTGGCAGCCCGAGGCCCCCCATGGGGACTGGCCCCTCTTCCCCGGTCCATGAGCAGGCATAGTCATAGGCATCCAAACAGAGCATGGCTCAGAAGTGTGCATTGACATCACATCCACGATGTCAGAGTTGATGGACATCGACAGTTGCCATGGTAACACTCAGTCTCACATCGACTGGCGAACCTGACGATGAACACGTCGGCTCGTGGTGTCGGCGAGAGGCAAAAAGGTGCGGACTGAAAGTTAGAGCGGAAAATGGTGGAAACAAATGTGTGTGAAGCGCCACGCTGGGGGATTATCCCTCCAGCAGGATTGCTTCTCTGGACTAGGAGCTGCTCACCAGCATGGGAGTGCAGGAGCATATGCCCCCCCCCCCCCCCCTCTTATTCCTCCTTCTCCTCTCCCCCACCTCTGTTGCCTGGATGGAAAATGGCGGATTCACATGAAGAGCCTCAAAATCTACCCTGTTGCATTCTGGGGCTTGGCATTCATAAAGTGACCGTACAGTCTGAACGCATTCCATAGGTCACGGTACAGCCCCATCGCGCCGGCATGTTACGCTAAAAGGGACGCCGGCTTATATCTGAAGGTGCTAATTCGGCACAGCTCTGACAAGCCCGCTCGTGTCTAACGTCATTGCCATGGTTACAGAAGTGAGGTCATTCCGCCAGTGGTGTATAGTGGCACCTCGTACAAACAATATCCATTTTATTTCACCATTTCCTGCGTCCACCATGCTGTACTGTGTGTGTGTGGTCTGTGCGGGTGCATGTCAGACTGTATTACATCTCTTTTTACAATCACCTTCCTTTGTAATCCTGACGCTCAATATTGTCTTACAATCTGATGGTCGGAAATACACCTCTACTTTATCTCCAAAGTCATGGCAGAAATATATCTGTGACTGACAGGAGACGTAAGCGGCTCTTGGGATATGAATAGCAGTCTTTGGAGTCCCTGTCATCCCCCTGAGTGTTTAGTGTTACGCCTCGCATGATGTCAACTGTACAGTTTCTATATCCTACAGTATATGTGATGGGAACTCAACCCTAAGCCATTTCAAAGCTTCTTGAAAAAGTACCCATAATGCCTCTGAGGCATTGAAATAAAAACCTTAAAATATCGCTAACTCTCTCTTCCCTTTTGGACACTCTGGGAGTCTCCATCTTCTTCACGCCTTACACAAAAAAGCCCATTCTTCCCACATATAGAATATAAATATTGCTCCAGACCCAGGCACCAGCAGTCTGAAACAATGTGACTGCAAATCCTTTTCTTTCAATGAGTGAATTCATCTTGCATTCTGCAGGCCAAGTGCAAACTGTCTTTGTCCTCCGCGGGGGGCTGTTATCGTGACCGACCTGTGCATATGTTCAGTGAATTACATTTGCTATGACATTTAAACCGGGCTTCCACACATGACTGCTGAGTCTCTGTCTACAAGACAGAGGCTACCAGGCCAGCTAATGTCTCCGTTTTATTTATGTTGGCAGAGATCAGATACTAGAGGCCACAGAGGATTGGCTACAGTATTTTCACACCTCTAACCCCGTGCTAATGGCCCTGTTTCTCTGTCCCTTGATCCCCCACAGAATCCATTAGCGTGGCTTGGCATTCCTCTATCCACTCAACTGTCTATGTCTGAAAGAACTGTGTCTAGGTCAAAAGTGGAAAAGTGGAAGTGACCCACATACGGTTCATGGAAACAAGACATTCACCTCAATCTTAAATTGAATATGAAACAGACGCAGGCAAAATCCAAACCATGTAGGAGACTGGAAATGTGATTGCAACTGTCATTCCGCAAGCAAAAGGAGAGAAATAGACACATTATCAACGAGAGCAATGCTTTACGATGAGAACACCTGAAAATCTGGCCTCATAGGCTTGGAACAATGTCATCAATCTTGATTTCTCCTTTAAAGCCAGCCCCTTCAGCTGCACAGATGTAGAGCGTACCTCAGGTCTGGGCTTGTGAATAACAGGTTTTTCATGAAGTCCTTGTGTCAATGGGAGATTTACAATATGTGGCGAAATCACAACCGTCTGGACACCTGGCAACAGAAACGAGCGCTTCCTATCCAGGTGGGATCTAATCTTGTTCTTCTGCTTGACAAATACAGGACGCTCGCTCAGATACACAATACCCAATAAACCACAGAGGAAGAGCGCTGTGTTTGTACAGCTTTGTTTAATGACTGTCCTATTTGATGCCAGCCTGACTTTCATCATCGCCACGGAGTTAGAAATCCTGCCGTTCAACGCAGCCGCAGATTTGAGGATTACAGCGTCGCTGTCGTTCTGTTCTCCGACAGAGGAACGCTGGCCTCACTGACGAAATGAATTCATGACATTCCAGGAGGCTTATCTGACTACATCTGCAAGGACCGGACCAGACGGCACGCTGCCTGTGGACCCTGCATTCCCCCCTTCCAATGGGGGTCTGTGTGTTTGTGTGTAGTTGTGTAGGGGGGAGTTTAATCATGCATTCAGCTTTCAGTATACTGATACAGGCCTGTTCTCACCTTTCCCATCCCCGGGTTCTCTTTCACTTTGGACACGGCTCGGAGCAGACATGGCGGGGCCGGGGGCGGCGAGACCTGCAGGGTGCCGCTGAAGTTGGTGGGGTAAATGGAGGGCTCCTGCGCGTGGAGCGGTGAAGGCTGGTGCTTCTTCCGCTTAGAGGACAGATTCAGCTTCTGAGCTGCCCTGGAAGAAGAAGAAGAAGAAAAGAGACGCCTTGAGGTTAAAGCTGAACTTTAAAGAGACGGAAAAAGAGAAAACACAGTTCCATACAGTTGTTCAAAGGCAAATCTTTTTTTCTCTCATGTGATGTTTACCCAGCCACAGGCCTTTGTAAGGGTGCCGCGAAGCCGTTGGCTGATCTCACGCTGAAACTGTAAAATAAAGGTCAACAGGCTCCTTTTAGTTCCACTAAAGAAAACAAAGTCAGCAGGAGAGCTAGGCAGCGCGCCAACTCTAACTGCTTTGTCTTCCAACTCCCACCTCACCTCCCCTACCAGGAAAGATAATGCTTCAGCACTCCACTTCAACGAGAGCAGACAGAGTGCTCTTAAACCTTGATTTTTGCAACAGAAACTGCAAATCAATAAGATAAATGATTACCTGGCAACTGTCTTTGCCTGCGGGGGATGAAACATAGGCTGTCGTAGGAGGAAGGCCCCGTATACTCGTGCATTCATCTTGATCAGACACAAAACATGACAGGTGAAGACCACTGACACACTGCCCCTCTGGGATGTAGTCATCATGTCTGTCTCTGTTACTAAAGGGGAGCAATTATGAGAGTGTTCCCCCATCATTTAACCCTCCTGTTACCTTTAGGGTCAATTTGACCCCATTCAATGTTTAACGTCGGTGTTCTTTGGGGTCAATTTGACCCCAGGCTGTTTTTCACTGTGTCAAACATATAAGAAATATCAACTTTTTTTTTATATTTAAAGGGCTATTTAGGTAGTCAACAAACAAACATAAAGTACCTCACACTTAAACTTGGGAAACAATATTAATTCTAATAATTTTCTGGAGGTTTTAATTGCTGGGGTCAAATTGACCCCAAGGGTAAAATATGTTAGTAAATGTGAAGATAACAGGAGGGTTAAGACAATGCTGGAGCATGAAGTGTTTGGAGTTTTGATCATTTAAATTAGACAATAAACTATAGCCCAGTAGTTGAGAGGCAGGTTGGTAAACTCAACTGTCTCCTCTTTCCATTAGTAGAACAACTGCCGGAGACGTTCTGCTGTGCTGGCATCGAACAGAACCCGCTGCTGTAACTGAATCCAGCTTTTTGACATTCCTCTAATTAAAATCCACTGTCATCCAGTCCTCTTGTCTCCAAAAGTCAGGACTAATGAGACATGCATCGGTCGCAGGCCAACTGAGTCCAGCACATGCGCTCCTTTGTGTCTAAACCCCTGTACCTCAAAGGACAGCGCCGATATCTCTGCACAGCATGCAGGAAATCAGGCCAGACTGAGAGTGGTTCCAGGTACAGCAGAGCCCTGGATCAGCTAACACCATTCCTGAGCTGGAAATTCAAGGTCAGGGAGGAAAGTAATACTCCAAGGAAATTCAAATGCTCTCAAATGGTTTTCGCTCGAGCAGTCGGATTTCAGAGCAACGCAGACGAGACAAAGACGCCGTTGTCAACGCGAAGGTACAAATGGCATCGGGAATGAAAACAATTTGGAGCGTGAGGTTAAAAGATGAGAAATCTGCAGAGCAAGGGATTTTTTTAAGAGAAGAAGCAGAGCATGCGAAAGAGCAGAAAAGGGCAGAACCGTGTGTGTGTCCTGGCGAGCAGCAGTGTGTTAATGGGCCAGCCTGAGCTCATTAGTCCTGCTCTGGGCTCCTCCGGACAGGACCGGGTGGGCTGCTGCCAGAAACACAAACCTCCTACCCTTCCCTCTCCCCGCATCTCGGAATGACAACCGCCCCCCCGCCCTCGTCTCCTCAACCCTCCCCTCTCCGCTGTACGCCCCCTGCAGCGACAGCCCAAGAGCACAATCAGGGAACACACTGCCGGCTGATGGAATAATTATTGCATCCAAGAGGGCGACGGGAGAAGGCTCTCCCCGGGGAGCTGCCTGTGTGATAGCGTGCGAGACGGATCGTGTGACTGGGAAAAAAAAGAGATGGAATAGTTGAATGTGAGATGGAGAGAAAGGGGAAACGACACCAGGGCGCACGTGGCCGCGTGTGACTGCGTGTGCGTGTCTGTGTGCGTGACTGTGCGAGTGCGTATGCGCATTTATGAGAGGCATCCGAAGCACAAGATAAATGAACCCACGTCCCTCCGTCTGCCTCACTCGGTCCCTCTCACCTCATTCTGTCTCTTTCCTCTTGCAGCGAAGAGATAAATGGAGCATCAGGAGTCACCATGCAGGGGGGGAAAGGCGCCACTATCCTGTACTGGTTTATAATGGCCTCTGCTGGTCAGGAGCGCTCCCGACCCAAAGCAGAGCCGGTAACCTTGAGGTTTAATTCATGCGGCACAATGAGCAGTGCGCGTGCTCTTCAGCGGAATGTGGAGAAAAAGGGATGATATTGATCGATTGCTTCACCACAAGCAAAAGTACAAAGGGAAATGAATTGCTTGACACTTTCTCTTCTTCCTTCGCTCTTCCTTCTCGCTGGCTTGCCCAACTATATGACCAGTCAATGGAAAATAGGCGGCGAGGAGAAGCTCTGATCCACCTGTTCACTCCATCCTAATGAAGCTGTTTCCCTACACAACTTAGTCTAAAGCAGACACCGTGCCTTTGATGTCAGTGAGCGTAAAGTTAGTACACAATACTCACACACCGGCGATGCTGTGTTGAGTGCTACACATATTACAGACCGAACCACGGGTTTGTTTGAGCATGCACCGATAAAGAGAATGATGCAATGGTGTACTTACAGCTCTTTCCAATCCATTATCTGGTTTATGCCTCGAGTCAAAAAACAGACAACTGATAGAGTTCAACTTTGCGGTCCATATCTGTGTTGTCACTCTTCTCCATCACTTGCACATTTGACACGCCGGCACAGCGGCCGAGGACAGAACGAGGCGGGGCCGCCGCTCGCTAGTCGGGGCACGGGGGGGGGGTCCTCTTTGCTCCGATCACAATCATCGAGGTTCCGCTTGATTTCACAGAGGTTTGTGAGAAGCTGGGGGGGCGGAGGGAGAACCGGGAGAAGGAGGCGGAGGCGGCATAGTAACTGAATGGAACAAGCGCCAGGTGGGGGAGGGTGGAGGTGGGCAGACCCTGCAGGAGGTTCACAGTGAGCTGTGCAGGTAGTCCAGAGGAGGTAAGGAGACGGTCAGGATGAGAAGGAGCACCTCCTCTGTTCATCAACACCGAAGAACCTCAAACTCTTTCACCTGAACAAACTTCAGAGATGCAAAAAAAAGCCCAACAGAAGCTTGCTCTCCAACTTTCCACTCCCCTCTTTCACATCACAATTCTGCATTCGTCCCACAGGCTGCACGGCTGTGTCTCATTTGGTAAATCCACTGCGCTGCGTCTGCAGGTCCTGGAGCCCGGGTCCTTCCCAGAGTCTCTGCTGCTCACAAGAGGACGGAGGGAGACGCAGCACGCTGGGCTGAGCGGGAAGATTTCCTCGAGGAGAATTCCTACGACTGTTCCGCCTCTCGGTCCTTCTCCTGCTCTCGGAGAAATGCTGGCAGCTGTCCTGCCGCGTCTCTCTCTCTCTCTCACACACACACACACTCCCTCCTCTCTCCCTCCCTGCCGCCCTCCTCTCTCTCTCTTTCTTTCCTCAGCCCAGCCCCTTTTCCCTCCGATTGCCAGACGAGGTGTCAGCGCTCGATTGCTGGCTGCTCACGGCGCAATTTGTGAGTATTCTCTTTCTCTCTCTCTACCCACACACACACACAGACACACACACACACACACACACACTCTGTCTCACACAAACCCCAACACACACACACACACGTATGCCCCCACCACACGTCACATGAATACTTAATGCATACAGAAGCCTTCTCTTCTTTTAGGGTCCCACACTTCAAACAGATTTGGTTAGTATGCCTCCAGTGCACGCACGAGCACGAGGGTGCGTGTGCGTGTGTGCGGCGAGTGAGTGTACACTTGCAGATTTGAGTTTTCTTTCCCTCTGTTGAGGGATGGAACTATAGCCAGATGAATGAAAGTGTTATTAATCATAAGGAGCGGCACAGAGATAAGGAGAGATATACTTAAGAGCAGAACGATGGATCGCCTGAGTGAGCGACGCTCTGATTCAATCGTAGAGCTGAGAGAGATTTTAAAAAAAGAGTGCGAGCAAAGGAGAGAAGGGGAGAGGACAAACAATGAACAGATGACATCTTAGAAAGACGGATTTATGCTGGCTGGTGAGAGAGAGTGCAGTCAGTCAATGGTCAAGGGTAAAAAGGGGAATGAAAGCACGTGAGTGGGCGAGCGCCGGGGTGAGAGTACCCTGTATTCCCTGGGCTGCCAATTTACCAGTAAACCCTCTCAGCCGGCCTTGTTTGAAAGGCTGCTGCTGCGGCTGCAGAGTGCCCACTACGACAGAGCGGCAGCCAGAGTGGGTGTGAGACTCGCCAGATGAAAAGCACATTCAACACAAACCCACAGCAAGCGCTCTCTGCCTCTCTCGCTCTGACACAGTGCCCCTCGTGTGAACTCTGCCGGATTACATTTTAGTGGCAAAAGAAAAAGCGGGGAGAAAAAATAACACCCACCGCCGCCTCCCTATTTAGAGAGCACAGCGTACCGCCGTAATGAAGCCGTTTGATATATCACGTAACCTTTATCTCCCTCCTTGCCACAGCATGCTTACCTCTGATTTTCTGCAGTGTGTCCAGATGAATTTGCCTGAGGTGGGCTTATTCTAAAGAGCAAGGGAAAGAGAAGTCTCCCGAAGCTTTGCCACGCGCTACTTTTACACCCAATCCCTTTGAACCGTGACTGGAGACGGTCGATGAGTACGGGACAATACTAATGCGGACATCGGTCACCCTGGCAGTGCAACCGGTCATTACTCTCGCGCTCATTGCGGCTACCTTTATTGTGATTTCAAGTGTTATACATCAAAATGACGTAACGCCACATTTGGAGTCGTCCTGATAGCCTCTACGCTCTATCACTGTCTCCTTCTGAATAGACTTCAGGGACAGATAATGATTGGAATATATATATATAGTTGAGCCAAAGCAAGACGGATGTAAAATTAAGGACGGTTTGGAATAAAAGGTCTCCCGGTGCCTTTGTTCAAGGGTGGACATCTAGATTCCTTCCTGAGCTCTAAAGGGAGTGACAGTGAGGGAAGAGGAGGGCGATGGCTGGCGAACAGGCAGAGTTTGCCTAATGTTTCAGAAGCTTCACTTTGGCTCGCTGCCAATAACCGCTCCAGCCCTCTTTTCAAGCTTTGTCAAATTAACAAGAGAAATCCTTCTTCCCCAGAGAATCATTAGCTGGCGCATCCATTTGCTTGTTTGTGCACATTTGTCTCTGTTCTCCAGGTGGCTCTACGCCTCTTCAGGTTGCCCCTTTCTGTGGCTAATTATCATGTTTGCCACATTTATTATATCCGGACATTTTCTTCCTGTGATTCTCCTTTATTTTCTGCAGACAAGATAAGGCGACTCTGACCATTCATGCGGGGATCAGATCCGTGGGTCCGATATCAGACCCCCCCCCCCAGTGAATCAGCTTCCCTATGCTGCTGATTAGCAGGTCGGCATAGCTCTTCATGAATGCAGGTGGGAATACTGGGCTCCGGCCAGCTTCCTCTACACCATTCAAGGATAATGACTACAGCACAATGAGTCAGGCTGGCACGCTGCTGCATGGAGACATTCAGAATGAAATCACGAACTCGGCAGTCAAGGCATTTGTGAGATTTGTGGAGTGGACGGTGCATGAAACCACGTAGTCGAGTGCTGGAGACACTGCCAAGTCCAAAATGCCATATCAGCAGATTATCATGATTATTTGTGCTGGATGTATGTTGGTCTTTCAGGTGAGGTGCTCTGTTTTTGAGTCATATAATAATCAATAGAAAACCTCCCCAGAGCTAAAATCAGTACACACTGTCTTATTGATGAGCTGCCCTTGACACGATCAAACAGCCCTGTGCCCCAGAGGCGTGGGGGGGGGGGGGGGTAACATACATCCACCACCTGAGTTCAGTTGAAGCAACAGCACCAGATTCAATGTGCAGAGAGACGTTTCTGCACGCTTCGCCGATTATGGTTTGGATTCAAACAAAATCTGCATCTGAATGGCCGCGGTCAGCCGCAGCTTAGCGTCAGTGGTGCTTAAGCCCCGATGACATCAGCCTGTGAACACACACGGTTTCATGTGGCACACAGATGAGGGGAAATGATGTCAGTCTCTGCCAGCCAGCAGTGGCCCATCCACACGAGATTTACTAGCGAGGTCAGGGCGGCGATCATTAGAGACGAATGCTCCCTCACTATAAAGCGTTTTCCCAGAGTCATTGTAGACACGTCTAAATGGGTCAGTCAAGACAGTTTGTTGTGAGTGTCAGCATCCACCAGATTTATGGCCATTCTTGTATAAATATATGCATTACGCTCAACACTAAAAGCACAGGCGGTCTCTATCATAGGCTGTGTTTTGAAAATAACCAAGAGCTATGCGGATTCTGGTGACCTGAGACACAGCATTAGGCACATGGGGACAATAACAGAGGCACAGGCTGTTGAATGTATGACACGGCTGATGCGAGCCTCCTGTGTGGCGCTGGGGTTTAGTCTGGTAATGAGCCTGTCTCCTCTCGAAAGTCGCCCTGCAATCAAGGTGCTGTAAACATGCATTTTTCTCACTTCGTCTCCTCTACCCTAAATCACTCAAAACAAAAAAAGCCCGAGGCTGAAACATCCAGAACACAGTGATTGATCTCGGAATGCGGTTCAACGAATGTTAATTGTTGCAAAAAATGTGCAATTTTACGTCCCGAAAGAGAAGAAACGTCTCCGACCTGGCGATACAGGAGCAGACATCCCCCTCCGTGCAGTGTTGTTATCTTATCATTCAGATGAGAATCGACCAAAACCCAGATCTTTCCAGTCAGTTTGGAAAATGTGTTTCTTCTCTCCTTCAGCAGCCGCAGATACATTAAAATGGAAGAGTGAACCGACAGGCTTATCCGGCTGTCAGTTGAATCTTATCAAGCCAAAGCTCTGAAGCTTTCAACTGACTGGCAGCACGTGTCCTGCCTGTTTTAATAGCGGTCTGGAGGCAGAGCGCCTCTCTCCCGTGTCGGTTTACACAACAGCAGTCTGCAGGAAGTGGCCAAACACCTGCAGGCTAAGATTTATACTCTTTCTGTAAATCCTTCAGAAATAGATAAACTGATCCCCGCTAAGCCAATCAGCTATGAATATGATGTCCAGTTAGCGGGGCAATATTTGGATATTGGCACCCCGTGAACACATTGGACTCAGGCTTTTTAGAAAAGGTCTTTGTTCCAACAAGGTGTTCAACAAGCCTTTGTCCCTGCTCAGTGTCTGGCCTTGGACACAGAATACCAAATGGGGCATCATTTGTGAGCCGACTGCTGACTGCCCAAGGCTGCACGCACATCTTCACCGAGGCAAACCCCCGGCCAATTAGGTAAGGCCAAATGCATTCATGTAACATCTGTGAGTACAATGTGTTGTCATAGAAAAGAAAAATCTTCTCCACAAAAATTGGTGTTGCCTTGTGCAACTGATTTGTCGTATTCATGTTTCAATGCGGATTCAAAGAGCGCTTCTGTCGGAACAAGAGAGAAACACGCAGCTGAGTCAAATCCTAAATTCTACCTGGGATTTAAAAAACCTGTCACGGTCTCCTCAAAACTCTTCTGAATCATTCTGCGGACTGAGGTGGAGAACAAGGGTTTAGGGCATCCTCCGGGGAATTGCTTGAATAACGGGGGGAGAAAGGAAGGGAGAAGAAAGCCGTGCGGAGGCGATGGAATAAATAACAAATTAGAGATCACTGAGATGCAGTAGGGGAAGGAATCTCCAAATACAGCCAGGAAGAGGAAGGAGGAAGACAGACAGAAAGAAAGAGGCAGTGAGGGAGGGAGCAGCCAAGTCCTCTCTCCGATCAGTAGGCCTGGCTCTGTGCCAGCGAGGCGCTGTCCATGAGGAGGGAAATCATTTTCTGCCTGAGAAGGAAACAGGAAAAATGATCGTTGGTGCTATGCCACAGCCAGCTCGGAATTGCTTTATTCCCAAGGATGGGAATCCCCAGTCGGCCAAGAATAAATGGAACAGTTGGCACCAGAAAGTGAAAAAAACTCATCGATATTCAAGAAAGTCTCTTTTGGTGTTACAGTATAGCTGAGTAAGCAACAGTGGGTTTAAAAGCATCTCCGTCATTCATTTGAATTTGCCTTGATATGTCAAAGGAACTATGTTAAGCGGACGTGTCATCTGTGCCAACAGATTTGCAAAGGGCTGAGCAAAGAGGGGGCTCTGTGTCTGTGCCAAGGTCAAACCCCCATTGATGGAGGAGGGAATATTGTTGGAGTGGGTGTCAAACCCTTCTTGTGGTAACACTGACATCCGGTGTTTCTTGTGTTTATCTGCCTGTAAAGCGTCTCCAGACAGCCCACACAGCCCCACACAGGAAAGGCTACTAATCTCTCTGGGGGTCTTAAATTGGGGGCTTAAGGAGGGCTTAAGACGAGCAACGGAAGGACATTCAAGAGTTAAAGTCAGAGTCTATAATTCTATTTACACTTTGTTTAATTGTTCTTGCATTAGCTCTGCGGGAATCATTTGCTAGTCAATGAGATGAAGGGGCCAATTTAAGGCCTCTAGAGGAAATAATTGGAGATACCGGCAATGGCGGTCATAAGGTCCTCGAAGTAAAATCTCGAAGCAATTGACCCGAACTTGTTTGCGAGAGGCTCCCAGTAAACTACCGCCTGGGATGCGAGCGGAAAGCGCACAGCAATCACCTCGAAATTGGTCCAGGCAGCAAAAAATTAAAAAAAGTCTTGGAAAAAAATCCACTTTTCAGCTGATGGGTGACAGATGATAATGAAGACTTGTTCCTCCTTGCTCTGCAGACTGCAGCCTCCCCAGCCCTGGCACTGCTGACAAAGATTAACAGCTGCTTTCATCTCTTCCGGTGCATTTTCGCTCTGCTCCTCAGACACCGCTTCAGGTATTCTGTTGCGCTTCTCTCCAAGGCTGCAATAACTAGAATAACTTCACTCTCTCAATACAAATGTTGAACTCCGATTCACCCGCCATCCCACCCACGTCTCGCCTTGAAAACCCCGGGGAAAGATGTTCCGCTCCGCGGAGAAGAGCTCTCGGCGTCGAGTCATCGCCGACTGAGTGACATTCCCCCGCCCGCCGTCCTGGACGGCGCGCAGTGGAGACGGATATTTGATATACACGAGACAAATGAGGACTATTAGTCACACGAAATGCCCCCCTCGTCAAATATAATGTCCTCTTAGATGAATACATAACACCGTATCAGAATTGGGAATACCGTATTAGTCATTAGGAGAATGATGAGTGTGGGAGAGACAGACAGAGATGGAGAAAGCCAACAGACTCCTGCTCGCCTCCTCTTCTTCATTAATCACTTGCTGCCAGGGTAAGACACCGAGCGATTATTTATTTGCACTTCTCCACACAGAGGCTATCACAACAAACAGGCCCGCAGGCTGCTGAGAACATTTGGGAGTGATTAATCAGTGAGCCGTTCGGAGACGCTGAACGCAGGGGGAGGGGAGTTCAAACACGTGTTTCTTAATCTTTCATCTATATTCAAGTCAATGGGCAACCGCACAAAAAATCAGAGGGCGTCCAAGTCAGGCGAAATGAGTCAGAGAGACGACCACGAAACCAGATCTGGGAAGAGACGATGAAGTGACCCGTCTTAAGACGGAAGGAAGACACAGTGATTTGGATCAATAACGACATCACAGAGTGTGTATAAAAAAGGGGAAGACTAATCTAACTGCATGAGCACATGTGTCCCCGAGAACAGCCGCTAAGACGTTAGTGACGACAAGCGCATTCTTCAAGTGAAGCAGTTTATCCTGTATCACACACTCGTGAAGTCGACCGCAGACGTGACACACAGCAACGCTCACTGGGCCTCGTAGAGCGTGTGGGGATAATGGGATTTCTAGCACGCTGCAGCTGGCTCTCACGTGCTGGGTCGCGAACCGATTACAGGCTATCATCCTCTCCGCGGAAGACGTTTGGCACGAGGACGGCGGGGAAAAAAACACAGAGGAGATCAATCACCCTCGCTACTTTAAGTTTCGTACAGTACGGATTTGCACGTGTCCAAAAAGAAAAGGTCGCGGCGGGCATAATATCCGACTTAATAACTATTAATCTTGACTAATTCTCGAGTCAAAAGCAGATTGTGGATTCAATATAATGGGGAATATGTACTAGAAGCAGTTTTATGACCCCCCCCCCCCGGTGTCTTAATATGGATCGTTATGTTTTTATTGCACCAGTCAACAGCGAAGCCAAAGGTTACTTTTCTACATTTGCAGATAATAAACTCAACAAAGCACAGTATGTTTCATCAGCCTCATCAGTACTATAACTCCTTTTTTAAATCCCCACAATTGTCATTTGGCCCCACCAGCTGAGCTACCCCTTGATGGAGATTTAAAAAAAGAAAGGAAGCAGCGTGATGATGCTGAAAGGCTTCCGCCATTACGGCTGATGAGGTAAACGCTAAACCACCTGTCCTGACAACGGCCTCATCCTCAGCGGGAATATGATCTCCATCTATAAAAGCTGGCTCCTTCCCCTTGACAAACACAAAGTGCACACGTGTGTCTGAAATATTAAGCCGAATGTTTTGGGAAATCAACCTATAACCAGTGATTAGGCAGCTATTAGTTACTCCTGTCCAATAGAAGGCCCGGCTGGTGCTTCAGAAGCCCCGCCAGGACCCATCTTTGTTTCTCTGGGTTGAGAGACATAAAGGCAGCTCATGGGAGCAGAGGCCACAGGCTCTATTCTGCATCTGCACACAATGGGTCATAAAATTCCTCACCGTGTATTCCCCGCCACTCGCTATTGCAATTGGCTCTCTCATTCCTCACACTGTGTCTCGGCCACAATGCAGAAGAGACGCCATAGAAAGTAGCCTCCATTTGCATGACACCTTTCACTGAGGGACACTAAAGAGGTTTAGATGGCATCCGTCTGCCCCCACAGGCCCGATGCCTAATATCCATTAGCGGAATGGGGATGAGAGAATTTAGCAGAGTCGAGCGGGATAACCACACATTAATGTGCTGATCACGGAGCCCTGTGGGCGGCGAGCAGAGCCATTATCCAGTCGGGGAATGCCCGATGTGGGAAGGCGAGGCGAGAAGGAAATAGATTAAAGCTGAGGGCGGGACTTCTCCTGCCCACATTCAACTAGTCGCACACAACCTAGGCGTTCCGATCGTCCCCACCAACGTACTGAGAGACAAAGGCCGCCCTATGTGAGGTGACAAGCCTCCAGGACAGAGGTCGGGGCTTCACATCCTCTCGTTTCTCTGCTCATGAAAGGAATCCGTCAGGAGTGGATGGCAGTGCGTTCCCCTCTCCCCACAGGGCTGAGTGCACGTGGACCCCGGGTGAATGCACTGGCTTGAGTCAGCGCTTCATCTCATTGTTTGCCGGCCCTCCCTCCACTGTCCCCCCGGAGGCTATATGAGTGGGCCAGACCGACTTCCTGACTCAGGGGTTTATTTGGGGGGGACAGGGGAAATGGCAGAGAGGTTATCCCTCACGCAGGCTGACACCAACACTCTGCTTCTCCTTCCTCTATTACTGGAGCTGGTTAGGTTGTAATAGTTTATTTTGATAACATGTGCAGAGGTCTTATGCTTTAAATTAATACATATAGAACTAGAATGGGCACTCGGTAGAGCGCATACCATCACATATCACAAGATTGGGCATTGAATTATGAACATGTTGGCATTAGTTGCATGCCAATTGGATATAAATTGAAAGAAGATGTTGACCTTTTCATGACCTTGACCATGACCTTTGACCCGATCGATCCCAAAATCTAATCAAATGGTCCCCGGATAATAACCAATCATCCCACCAAATTTCATGCGATTCGGTTTAATACTTTTTTACTTATGCGAATAACACACATACAAATAAATAAATAAATACATACATAAATACACCGATCAAAACAGAACCTTCCGCATTTTCAATGCGAAGGTAAAGATATTATAAAAGAAAATATTAGGGAGAATATAGATATTGTTATTAATGTATTATGAAGCATAGGGGTAATGTTTACTCGATGCACATGTAAATGGCAAGAATTAATGTATGTTGCATGAAAGTGACTTTAATGCGGACAATAACAAGACGGGACTTTTATTGTGAAAATACTTGTTTAGCGACTTGACCGGAAGTGACGTTTTGACCCGGGGTTCAGTGACATTCGACCCCTCCATTGTTCTAGCGGGACTTTGAACCAATCACGAGGTGTTAAAGGCTGGACTCACCTTTAATAATAATAATAATCATTTTGTGGCAGCTGTGTCTGATTTGGCCGCCACCTGGTGTTTGGCCAGCACCAAGGATCCGCCAGACCGCAAGAGGTTTGGTTCAACGACATCTTTATTCGTCACTCACACGACACCGAGCAGACCGCAAAACACGTGCCTCTGCTCACCTTCCCCCTCCACTCTCGAGTGGCAGCTTTTATAAGGGTGGCCTCGGCTGCTGAGTGATTGCCAATCACCAGCAGCCGAGGCCAAATCAGACACAGCTGCCACACATTTATTTTATATAGCGCTTCTCTAGACACTCGAAGTCGCTTTACCTTTGAGAGTGAGGATTGGCTGATTTTGAGTCTAAGACTTTGTGGATTAGGGAGAGCGCTCTCTTCTACAGGTACCCCGACGCCGGAAGGCTGGACCTGAGGAGCCGGACGACTAAGACCACGATCGAGAGGCCTTGAATGTTTGTTTTACACTTCCTGCCATTAAATGTTGATAACTTAATTCACGCGCGTCCGGAAGCCTGTTTTCCATCATTTGCGAAGTGCCCGGTTTCAGAACATCCTTATAAACTGTTTGCCATTCAAGTGATTCTACACTGCCTGCCCCAACAGTGCCCGTCACCCCGGTGGTGCAGAGGCACATCGCGATCCCAAAAAAGGCACAGGGCGATACTCCAGCTGTGAAGCTAACACCGATTTTCTGCAGAACAACACACAGAATCCAAATCATGCACTATTCAGTCTATACTCCTGTGCATCATACATTATATAAGAGGCCCTCCGGCTGACTGGACACGCTTGTTCCTCTGCCAAGGTCCAATACAGTACAGAGCAAATCTCTATCTCTATATCAGAAAGAAAAGATGTGTGTTTACGCAACAGTCATGGAGGATTGTGAGTCAGACGGAGGAGGAGGAGATGCATGAGGGTAGTGGGAGGTATCTACCGGCTGAGGATCCCTGAGGCTGCATGACCAGGCTGGATCTCCATCAACACCTCAGTCTTGACGGCGCCCGACGGGCCTCGGATAGAATCGCACCTGAGCTTATCTACCGGCTGCAGCCCCTTCGTGGCCTCAGCTGGTGCCGCCGCTGCGCGGAGGCAGCCATTAGTCAGCCTGATTATGGCAGGAGAATGCCAGCTGGTGTTTTATTCAACAGTACACAAAGACAAATACCACAGAGCAGCTCAACCATCCCAGCTACCACCCCCTCAATACTTATGATGAGCCATTCGCTGCCCCCGGGCGTGTGTTGCTCAGATTCAACAGATTGATAGGAATCAATTTTCATTTGTCGGGCTCTGGAGCTCGAGGCAGTATTAACATCTCGGCTCCGCCGCGGCCGTTTCCTCAAAATGCGGCGAGCGTTTCAGCAGTATGTTGTTCTGCCACGCTACACATTCTGCTCACACTCTCGCTCTGGCGGAGGAATCCATCTCGCTGCGGCTTGACAACAAAACCATTACCCTCTCACCTCCAGGGAGAGAAATCCAGTCCAGCTCCAACTGCACAAAACTGCACAATCCACAGAGCGGAAAGCAGAGAGCGACGCCGAGAGCAAGACAAAGGGAGAAAAGACAATAGCTGCATGGATCACACAGACACACATCCATGGGAGCTCAGTGTTGTCCGTGCACCACATAACTTACTTGACTCCCATGGTAGTAAATCCACTATTCTTCTCCACAGACCTCCTGACTTAGCCCGCGCACAACTTCTGAGTGACAACCTCCATAAGCCCAGCGGTCCCAGGCAGCTCCGTCCTGCTCTGTGTCTTTATCCCTCCGCCATGTGGGCCAGATCCTCTGTGCTCAGCAAACTCTTCTGCTCCACATAATACGTCCTGCCCCCTGCTGTCAGTCACAGCACGGCCGACCGCGAAGCGCATCGCTGTCCCGCTTCGTCTGCTTCGAGCCTCTCTGCGCGGACGACCCCTCTGGATACTAGATTTCCACCGGCAACCGATGCTCGCATCGTATTAACAAACAAACAGGATGGAGGCAGCGGCCAAGTTCCTCGTGGAAAGTTCGGAAACAATCAAACTAGAAACTGACGAAACAATGGAGCGAGGCGATAATTGCAAGGCGGTCCACGTGTGTGGTTTAGAAAAAGAACACGCGGCCGTGGTCCCGCAGCGCTTCCACTTTGCGACACGCAGGACTCGTTATCGAAGCGATGCAGTCCAGTGGAGTAGAGAGGGCCCTTTCAACTTTCCCGATTTCAATACCCATTTTTTCAAGGAAAAAAATAATAATTGTATTCCCACAAGCTAATGACCTGTTTCTATGGTTACTCAGAGCAGGCTGGGGGGTGAAGGGCAGAGTGAGTGTTGCTGACACAAACACAGGTTCTCGTGCTCGCAGGAGAACAGAGGCGAAATGGTCCGGCTGCTACAATTACAGGAGGATTCCTTCTGCACAATCACAGTCATTACTGCACACACGCTCACCTGGGCAGCAGCTGCGGGGCGGCGATGGACGACCATCAAAACCACATCCTCCTGACGCTCCTCCAGGGCCGCATTCCAGCAAACAGCTGTCCGCCCTGCCCCTGCAACAGCCCGCCCGCCCGCCCGTGTGCCACCTCTGAAGTCTCTGAGTCCCGACCAACGAGTGGTTTCCTCAAGGTCTTCGATACTCTTCTATTCATTAACCTCCGTGTATCTTTGGAGTGAGTAAATCATAACTCTCCGGAGTATAATTAGTGTGAAGTAGCAAATGAAGGAGGGACTAGCTTCCCTCCAAACAAACATAAACAAGGGAACACCGATGGACCGTGGAGAACTGCCTCATGCTGATCTGCAGAAATGAGCCCAGTGAGAAAAGTAGACTGCAAAGTGAGCAGCCGACTCCTCCAATGTGCACGGAGAAATCCCACGGGGCCCAGTGGGTAATAAACACGCCGTCACATACAGCAGGTGCTAATGGAACAAGAAGATGGGGAGAGGGATCTGCAAGGCGGCAGTTAGCCACAGCGTCTGGCCCCTGCTGCGGGCGCCGCCCGGTTTCATTACTCAGCGCTGTGTCAATACACTAATCATATGCTCCGTCACAAGGCAATCAGTGGTTAACGTGCTAGTCAGCTGAACGCACGGCTCTAAATTCACTAACCCCCCCATGTTAGACTATGACACACACACACACACACATAATGATATGCAGACTTGCACACACACACACACACCAGTCAGAGTTTGACCTTTGACTCTTCCTGTCTTCCGGTGACTGTCGGTCTCACAGTCTAATTGCCAATTGGTCATTACTGACCTCGGGGCTATCGCTTTGCTTTCAACAATTACCAGAGACAGGAAGCATGATAACAGAACAATTTCACTGGAACTGGGAATTTCTAAAGTGCCTTAACAGATATGTTTGTTGTGTGATCAAAGTTTCTGAAAATAGAAGCAGCACATGACGATATTTACGAACAGACTTCTCTGGGAACATTTTCCCATGAGCAGCAGAACAGACCGTAAAATCACATTATTGGTCTGGTACACGGAGAGAAATTTGTTCCCTTGAATTAATAACTACTCAAATTAATCATTTACGATCACCTGTCGCCAAATCCAACAATCTGTTATCCCATTAAATATGTTTCAGGGAACTAAAAATATATGAATGTTGCATTTAACAGACAAAACGCTATTCTGAAATGAATGCATTAACTAAATACTAACAATATGAGGAAAACTATTTAGCAATTTGTTGCAGCGGCGGCCGCATACAGAATATAATGACTTAACATTTTCACCGATGTGGAAAGAATTTTGAGGGGACACATTAATAATTTGTGCACAGAAATTCTGATGGTCTGGTCTCTGTATATATCAAGTTTAACATTCAAGCTAAAATGATTTTTCAAGTCCGTAGACTTTCTTTTGATAAGTTGAACGGTTGACTTGAAATTGAAAACGACGAATCGCTTTTGTTCGCCGCGCTCTTCTTTTCTCTCAGCAGCAGAATAGCTAAAGTAGCTAAACTCCAGCTAATTGCATTCTAATTAAAATTTCATCTCGGAGTGGAACGCCGTTCCTGAATGTCAGACAAGTGTCTCCGGAGCGCTCTCCCCTCCATCGGGGCAGAAGCTCCTGTTTGGTTATTCTGCTCCCACATCCTGGGCTCTCAGGAGTCACACATGCATCCCACTAATTGTATATTTCGAGAACAGAAAGGAATACTAATCAGATATGAGTTTTCAATTAGACTTGGGCTTTTAAAAAAAAGATATTATTATTCAAGCGCTACCATCAAAACAAAACAAATCTGTTGATTGATTCAATTTGTTTTCACTCAGTCAACAGTGATATACAAAAACAACAACAACAAGATGATGATGATGATGATGATGATGATGATATTCCTGCTGCAGGCAACAGCTGCAGAGGGTCAGGAAAAGGGCGTGTGCTTTCAAATCAAGCAAAGTGCATCTCCGCCACCTTTCTACGTGTCCGCAGAATGTGACGCTGTTCCCAGCCGGCTCCCCGTCGTTGTGTTTCTCTGGGCCAAGTACAACACCGCATTCTTGGCAGCAAACCGTCTTCAGGATGGAATGAGAGGTGAAACCTTTTACTGTGCTTCCCCACCAGGACCTGCTACAGGGGGAAACCAGTCCAACTCCCAACTCCCTCTTTAGCCTGCGCGAGCTGGGCAGAGCGCAGGTCCAAAGTAAACATAAGAAGTAATAAATCTGTGTCTGGAATGAACCCTGTACCTCTCTGTTGTTCAGGACTTCTGCTCGCGTGACAGGAAGTGGTAAGCTCGGGAAGTTGCATATTTAGTGGAGGATCTGGAATGTCCTCTTAGCCCAACTAGAGGCCTCGTGGTTCCACTGATATACTCTCACCCTGTTGAAAACTGGCAAGACAAACTCCATTCGGAGTGCTCGGAGAAAAGTGATCCCCCGTGGGCTTCCTGTCACACTCCACATGTGCCTTCGCCTCCCGTGGTGCCGAGCCTCAATGGTCCTATGCATCATTCTTAGCCGGCTTCCCTTCGGCCAACTTTCATTATGGCGTAGCACTCCTCGGAGAGAGGAGGCAGGGAATGTATGCACTGGCCAGCCTGCCAGGGAATCTATCAATGACAATACAGCACATTGCACCAGCCATCCACCCGCCTGAAGAGGGTGAAGTATTCTCCGGGGCGACGACACCGGAGCCAAGCAGTGCTGAAAAAGCCTCGCTCAGCTTGAGAAACACGGCGACTAAATGGTTTCACGGAAATACGAAAAGATTGTCCTGCAAAGCTGCAAAATCGTGAGAGCTGTTTTTAGAGCGAAGAAACCAAAAATAAAAAAGATTTTTAAAAAGAACGCACCATGAAATAACTCAGGACAATACTGGGCTTTAACCTAAGCCCCTTCGTGAGAGACACTCCCTCTTCATATCAAATGATGTAATTCTCCTATCCATTCATGGGCAGTGATGCCTGTAACTAAAGGCTCATTTCGTCCCGTGATGGTGTGTATCCCAAGGCGATGCAATCATTCAACTGTGGCAAGAACAACATCTCCGTGGAATCGGTGCCCCACATGGAAGTTAACACCATGAACACGACCTTCGACCGACATTTAAAGGCGAGTCTGTGCATATCTCCGCGTCAGCTTTCCTCTTGTACACCTACACACACACACACACACACACAGGAGCCGGAATGCATGCAGGTGTGTATGCACACAAGCTCACAAAAAAACGCTCCGCACTTCATTTGGCGCGGCAAAAGCTCGATCTAATCTCTGGACGTTTTGACAGTGATTGGACGAAACAGGGAGGGGGGCGCTTACCTGATGAAGAAGGAGGCTGCCGCCGATGAGGACGGAGACGGGGAGCTGGATGTGTTGGCGGCGGCCGCTTGGAGTCCCGGTTGGCTGGAGCTCCTCAGTCGGCGGGGCGGCGAGGCGTCGGCGGCCGTGTTGGCGACCGGGGCCTCCGAGGCCGCGGCATCCACGTCCGCTTCCCCCATGGAACCGTGAGCCTGTCGACGGACGGACACAGCGATCAGACCACAACCGTCGCTCACAAGTGTCGGAGCTTCCGCCCACCGTCCTTTTCACTCCATTCGCGCCACAGATGGACCGGCAGCTGCTGCAGCCGGCGCCGGTTAGCAGGAGTCAGCAGTGTCCACAGCAGAGAGCTCCCGACAGAACAGCAAGGATGCTGCACCATTCATTGGACTCTCTGGAGGATGCTCTGGCGGCGGTAGCCTACTGTAATTAAGTGATAACCCACATTTAATTGGTAATTAATTCACACCGCGATTTTCTTTCACTCTACTCCCGATTATATCTTTACCTCCGCGGCTAATTTGGCACTTTGCAGGCTGAGTCCTACTTGGACTATCTTGAAGAGTGGGGTTCAAAGCAACATCGAAAACTATCGGAGAAATGTGATTTGTTCCATGAATGTATACGAGGTATCAAAACTGTACCTGCATGGGCACACCCTGCTCTGGGAGCTTGGTAGTGGACAGTAAACAGATGTGCGCTGCATCTCTTTCAGTTCTCTGGAAACTAATTCCAAAGCTGCACTGGATCTACCACCTGTACATCTTCATATGAGTTACATGTGTCCTGCAGCAGATATACTACGATGGCTTCTTGTTTCCTGTTGCACATATTTCCAAAAGGGTATGGAAAGATTATTATCATTGTTGTGATGATGATACAGTTTCTGACAATGTAAGTTTAAAGAATGAAGATGGCTTTATTATATGGGATATTTTAACAGAGACCTGCAGATGCATCGTCCATAACCAAAGCCAGTCGTTATAAGAGGAACTGAAACCGGGCACTTGGCAGATGATGGAAATCAGGCTCCGGATGCACGTGAATTAAGTTTAACAATATTTAATGGCAAGAAGTGTAAACAAACAATCGAGGCTCAGGATCGTGGGCTTCGTGGTGATGCGGGTACGAGCTCGAAGCATGACGAAAGAGAGCGATGTTTCCCCAGTACCAAGAGTCTTCGTCGCAAACCAACCAAATCACCTACTCTTCAAAGGTAGTTCATCCTCTAACACCTTCCTGTTGGATAAAAGTCCGCTATCAAAATGGAGCGGTCAAACGTCACGAACCCCGGGTCAATACGTCACGTCCGGTCAAGTTGCTAAACAAGTATTTTCACAATAAAAGTCCCGTCTGTTATCGCCCGCATTAAAGTCACTTCACGGGCTTCAACCGGCTTCCACGATTCTGAAAGACTAAACTAACATTCACTCTCATGAACATACATTAATTCTTGCCATTTACATTTGCATAGAGTAGACAGTACCCCTATGCTTCATAACACATTCATAACAATATCAATATACTCCCTAATATTTCCTATTATAATATCTTTCTCAAGACTACAGAATCAAAATAAACTATTACAACCTACACTCAGCCTCGGCCTCTGTTACTGGTGTATTATTGGAGATGGATAAAGACTCGGATGGAGCCCAGGAGCCTGCAGTGGTTCACTGATTGCTTATAGTCCAACTGAAGGAGTGCGGGGAGCTAATTATACAAACCAAAGTCACCTCAGAGACGACGCGTCAGCGGGAGTCACCAGACTAACAAAAGGTTAATCCTCACCGGAGCCGCTATAGTTTATCCTGCGAGACAATGATCAATAGTAGCTGACAAGAACCGGTTCTGTGGTTTTTCAGAATCAGAAATTAAATAAATAAAGTGCAAAGTTTTCCCGAAAAACATTCATAACGCTGACACATGGACATTGTGTAATCAGCAACAACCTTGAATTGAGCACGACGCAGCGCTGCCGCCTCCGTACCGTGACAGGATGTGTATCATAAACGCTGTTCAGACCCTCTTCACATCACTAAAATGAAATGAATTCTTTACAATCTTTCTCATGAAGTGTCTGGCCTTCTCTTATCAGCCACGTGTCTGCAGGCTAACAGCAGCACTATGTATATGCCTGACATGTGGATGCTATACATCAGGATGTGAGGACACACTCACATTCTGATGTTCACATGAGAGGCGTGGCCATTGCTCCTCCACTGTTAGTTTGACGTGCAGAACAATGTGTTGCTGTCATAAAGAAGGACATTTTCTTTCCTCAGCTTCACGGACCACTTGACAAACGATGGACCTGCAGTGCTCACACATGCATTTCTTCACTTTGAGCTTGCTATCAGAGTGAAGAATCCTTGTTTTTTGAGGTCTGGCTTTGCTCTCTTGAGACTTTATCATGGAGGTTAAGTCTGATATCAAGCTGCGGTATGTGAAGTTATGACTTGAGAAGTCCACCAAGCGAAACACTGGCTGCATGCAAACTTGAAGCGAGCCAACGACAGATCCTCAGCGGACGCCAAAGCGGAAAGCCTCATCGCGTGCCGGTGTCGGTGGCAGGCTGGGAACTCCCATTACACGTTGGCACGAAAGACCCGAGCACTTCACCCGCAGCCGCACAGGAAGCCGTTGTGTGTCGCTCATCAAATCTGTCACTGATTGAGTCGGCGTAGTGTCGGCTTTAAAATCAATTGGCAGCACAATTTCAGAAGCACACAAGGACAGCTGTTCGTAGCTGCGGTGTGGGCTCAAAACTGATAACTACCAAATCAGCCACACACATATACACTACCGTTCAAAAGTTTGGGATCACTTAGAAATGACTTTATTTTTCAAAGAAAAGCACATTTTTTCAATAAAGATAACATTAAATTAATCAGAAATACACTCTCTACATTGTTAATGTGGTAAATGACTATTCTAGGTGGAAGTGTCTGGTTTCTAAATATCTCCAGAGGTGTATGGAGGCCCATTTACAGCAACTATCACTCCAGTGTTCTAATGGTACATTGTGTTTGCTAATCGCCTTAGAAGACTAATGTCTGATTAGAAAACCCGTGCAATTATGTTAGCACAGCTGAAAACAGTTATGCTGGTGATATAAGCTATACAACTGGCCTTCCTTTGAGCTTGAAGTTTGTAGAACAAAATTAATACTTCAAATATTAATCATTATTTCTAACCTTGTCAATGTCTTGACTATATTTTATACTCATTTGATAAATAAAAGTGTGATTTTTCATGGAAGACACGAAATTGTCTGGGTGATCCCAAACTTTTGAACGGTAGTGTAGGTGCACACACACATGAGCTCATCGCAGTGCCCGTCAAAGAGTCTTCCCCTTGGTGTTAAGACTGGGGACTTAAGCCATTCAGCCGAGCTGCTCTCTGTAGCCTTGGACCTGGACTGGCCCCCCGATTCTGACTGAAAAGCACAGTCTATCCCCCGGTCAGGTAATTAGGCCGTGTCAGTGGAGCCATGTGTGCTCGCCCGCTTGTGCCGAGACCCAGTAATGAGCTGGCCTTCCACCCTTTAACACCCAGCTCTCCCTGATCCCTTTTTCTTGCTTTACCACTGGAAAGAAAAGGCAGAAAAGGCAGGAAAGGCAGAAAAGGGAGGGGCTAGGAGACAAAGCGAGAGAGATTTGAACATAATGGAGAGAGTCGAAAGAGAGAAAAAGAGTTAGGGAGAGTGCTTCCTGTGAATTCTGTAGTGAGCAGCACAGGCCAGCGCCCGATCAGCAGAGCATCTTCTCCTCAGCCGCTGAGAGCACCAGGACTCCCCTGTGACCTTTGATCCCAGCAGTCAACAAACGATTACCGCCGCCGAAGTGAAACGGGCCCTGTGTTAATGTGACGGTCGTGCTCGGCCGTCCTCTGCAACCAACGCAGTCCGACTGAGGTGAAAACCCGACTTCTAAAAACACCGGAGACCTATCGCGTGAGAACGGGACGAAGGATTTCACTTCTTTTCCGGACAGAAAACGTCCACCGTCTGTAAAGCACGCAACCATAATTGTCATTTTTTTCAAAATGTCAAAAGTTCCCTAATTTGGCAAGAATCCTCCTTCCCTTTCCCTCTTGTGCTAATTGATGTTCTTGTCATCGCTGCTTTCTGTGGCGCGTGGCCATACGAGCACAGCTGCAGCAAAGAAACAGAAGCCAAGATCATCTGCCGGGCATCAGATCGGCGGCGGTAGCAGCCGGCGACCGGCGGCCCGATAACGGAGACCCTCGCGGGTCAACAGCACTTGGTCTTCGTAGATTAGCGCACATGTGGTTGTGGATTTTATGGGGCAAAGAGAGAATCACAAATACGTGTCAGTCAATGTGTTCTTTTAAATAGTATAAGACTCCTTAAAATGTGTTTAGCGGCTTATTCAAACAGCCAGCCAGGAGTTACTTCAGCAGTTGTGAAGTAGGAGCGTATTTTTTTTATTTATTTTAAATTTATTTAACCAGGAAATGCCTCATTGAGATTAAAAATCTCCTTTACAAGAGTGTCCTGGCCAAGACAGCAGCAGTAGCACGTCACACAAAGTTCCAGACAATACAACATAAAACAGTGACAGACAATTTAAAAAAAACGAAAAACAAAATCACAGCATGAATAAAACCAAAACTAAGACTCAAGTCAACACAACCCAGTTTACACAGGAGCACATACCTCCGTCATAGAAAACATCTACAGCTAGATGAAATTATCTCAGTCGGCATCGAGGCGTTTAGATGCTCTTTGCCCAATTCAAGTCAGCTCCTCGCGTATGAACCAGTGTGAGTCGATTACAAAGAGGGAGCAAGAAAGTTTCAAATACAACGACCGCAAACCTCATTCCAGATGTTAACCAGAGCCTTTTCCCAAATGGGAGATCCAAGGTGCCCTATACTGGGCTGTGTGGGAGCGCCCCGGGCTCCCTGGCAGGCAGGATTTCTGTCACACACACACACACACACACATCTATGCGTCTTCGTCTGAAGATCACTGCGTGCTTTTACCCCAGAAAAACCAAAACTCCCAATCCGTGCGAGTGTGTGTGTGGATTTGAGTCTCTCTGAAGGATCTGGTTTTAATGAAAGAAACAAGCCAGGGGAGAAAGAAACACACATTTCTGCTGTGTCTGTAACTCCATGTCCGGAGGGGACATTTCTCTCAGTCCAAGACGAGACTCGGCCTCGGCTGTGTGGCATTGAGCGACTCACCCCGGCTCCGGGGGCCACTAATTGCTTTTAGACACATGGAGAACGCAAGTCCGCCTCTCCCTCCTGTGCCAGGCCGTTTGATTTGACCTACATGCCGTTAAAAGCTTTTGATGGCCTCCCATAAACCATCTCTGAAGGCACTTGTTGACATTAAAGGGGGGGAGTGAAAATCTGTCTTCAATTGTAAAGCAGAATGGAGTAACACTGCCATAACACACTGCAGTTATCAACAGTTAGCCAAAAAAATGGCAACATTACAGTTCATATTCTGTATCTGTGATATTAAAGTGTAAGGACTAGAAGATATGAGCACATGCCGCGTCTACTCGTCTGCCTGGTCGAGAATGTTTCAACGGTTGGTGAATCAGGTCTTTCTCCTGTCGAGAGACTCAGATCAGCAGCCAGCCATATGCTCATTGATGTGAACAAAACTCCCCTGTAAAACATATAAATATGAAAAGACATTATGTCTAGTCGTAAACCAGCGACAGCATGATCAGCTCCATGACACCAAGGGCAGAACTCAGGACCTTTCCCAGTCTCTTGGACATCAAACAAAGACTAATGCTTATCCAACATGACAGAGGAGTTACGGTGACGCTGCGGGGTGGTCATTTGAAATGCCCTTGAGGAGAAGGTCAGCAGATTAGTGTTGCTATGACCTCTGACCTCAGATCCCTCAGACTCCTTGATGACTGAGGAATGAGAGGTCAGCACTCCTGCAGAGTTCTGACTCACATTCTCTGCAGGGCTTGGACTCCTCCAAAGGTCCCAAACGTTACATTTGAACTGAAGAGACCTAATCTGACGAGCGCAGCATATTTTAGTACTTCGTGATACATTTTCATTGATTTAGGTTGAATATTTTGACTATTCATCATCACCTTTCCTCATGATTGAATTATACTGCATCAAAAACACAATGCTTTTTTATTTTTTATTTATTTTTTACTTTTCACATTAATGCCTTTTACCTTTCTTTAGTTATTTTACTTTGTACTCCATGCTTATCATTTGGTGGTATGTAGTTTGATTGTTTGGCCCTTCCCTCCCTCCTCATTGGGTCCTACTCTTGGAGGGTATAAACATGTGGGAGTGGATGGGTGGGAATCTTTGGCGGGTGTTTATGTGGATATGGATGGATTTGGATGTGTGCTGATTTTATTTTGTTATAGATATATTATTATTATTTTTAAAAAAATTCTAGATGTCAAGAAATAATCTGTTTGTGGAAAATGCAAAATAAAAAGTTATAAAAAAAATTTAATTAAAAAAAACACGATGGTCCTGTGATTTCTTTACATTACCAATTATTACCAGCTTTAAAAAATCACCCTTTAATTCTCACTCTACTGCACTATTTCAAAGACAAGTCTAAATGGATGAGAATGCACGTAATGTAATATAAAGTTTTAAAAAACCACGGCAGAGACATACCGGCTGAGGGATGAAGTTGTTGACCTTGGAGACGCTCCACATGCCCTCGAGGTACTGCTGGGCCTGACCGGTGACGGAGCTCAGGGATCCACTGATCTGCCCTCCTGCCACCGTCACCTGGACACTTGTCTGAGGCCCCGAGGAGACAGAGGGGCTCTGCGACCAGCCCGGCGCCCGGTGCCGCTCCCCCAGAGGCAGCACTGAGTGAGCTGCCGGTTGGCCTTTGGACAGATGTTTTCCCCCGGAGGAGGACGCGGTGAATCGAGCGGGCTGCGGCACGAAGGACGTCGCGGGCGCGGCTGCCATGTCCGAGCTGAGGGTGAGGATGGGGATGGTGGCGTGGAGCGTCTGCAAGGCCTCCTGCCTCAGTCGGTGGAGAGGTGTGGAGCACACCTGGCAACAGCGGGCAGCAGCTTCACGGCTCCCGGGTCTCTGGAGCTGCTCAAACAGGAAGGTTGCATATCCAGGGTCCTGCAAAGTAAACACAAACAACAGAGGCGCTTTAGCACAGCGTCTCACTTGATCGCGAGCACATCTCGCTCTCCGTTCTTGTGAAGGGATTTCCTGTTTGTTGTTCACATTTTCCAGGCGCGTCAGTGGTCTGCTCGCCGTGTGGTCCCTGACCGCCCTCCGGGACCCTCACCCCCCCCCCTGCTTTAAACACTTCCTCTTTCGGGGACGCGTGTTTGTTTAGACTGAGATGCAATTTAAGACTGCGGATCAGGTTCACCGGGCATGCGCTCATTTTACAGCGTCCGCTGGGGAGCCGAGTCCAAACGAGCCGAACGTGAGACGACAACTTCTGAAATAAGTCTCGGAGGGATTACTTGAAGAGGCATTTTCCGAACAACAACATAACACAGCGAAATGTGGGAAGCCTACGAAACAAGAGGGCCGAGTTCAGCTGATTAACGACGTCCAGTGGAGTTGTGTCCTTTCACTTCGCCCCTAGAAGGCTCCCTCGGGTTTCAGTCTCTGCTGAGGGGCCCCGAACCATCCGATCTACATACAATAAGTGCCCCAGCGTGAAAACATATGACAAGCCACCAAATGAGATAATAACTACCTCCTCCAGGAAGCTGGAGGCACGCTGAGCTATCAATGAACTATTCAGATCCTAAGTGAGGGTGGAACATAACTTTCTCTGTGTTTTAGGGAAACAAACACAAACACACACACACACACAAACACAGACAGTCAACACAGTCTCTTAAGAGGCATAAAGGGGCACTAGGCTCCTGCCCTGTGGAGTCGTGGCCTAAGGCAGGAGCCCACAGCCCGTACATAAATGTTTATGAGGCCTTTGCTCCGTGGAACCTCGGAGGTGATCAGGAGGAGTGAGGCAGTGGAGAAACCCTAATGTAGTGCCACTTAATACAGCTAACCCAATAGACCCGGAGACCAAAGAGGCCGGCTGAGGGACTCTAAATCTCCTCCCCATGAAAGCAGCTCAATACAAAGACTTTTCGATGACCTTTCTCTTCAAACACCCTCATAATTAATAGTATGATCACGCAACGCAAACCTCTCTACAGCCGTACGGAGCGCATATATCATCCGTACATTCGTCCTTATTCTCAAAATTGGACAAAAAGCGGTAGGCCTATACCCCCTGAATTATACTCAATGGCGGATCAGCATAATCTCCATATCATCACTTCACTTCATTGTAAGTCCCGGCCTGATGTAGAAGGAGAGCTTCTGGCAAATGATTTACTGTATCGACGCCTCTCGTACACACAGGCAGGCACGGACAGGTCGCGAGCACATCTAAGAAAATGTAGAAAATCCCATAAATCTCGCATCGAAAGATGGGTTAACAGGCGGCTGATAGTAGATCAAGTGCAGTGTGGTGAATGTTGATGCTATGGTGAGGAATGGATTTAAAATGGAAGAAGCTTATAATAGAAGTATGAAGCTATGATAGGGATTTCTTTTTAAAAGACATAAAACGCTGCTAGATACTGGCACGTGAACAATCTGTGCTTTAACGCTCTGGCGGGATATGTACGCACAAGACGGGACAGCTCCTCTGAAATAAGATGAAAGAGTCTTTGTCAAATCGGAGCGAGAGAAAACACTGCCGGCTGCTATTTTCAGTCGCGTCTGGCGTCATGTACCTGCTCTCTAGACAGGAAATTGAAGTAAAGCCATAACCAGTCCACCCCTCACCCTTTACCCTCGGACCACCCCTTACCCACCTCGGGGCACCGGGAGATGGAAGAAATCAATTTCCCTCTCTCTCTCTCTGTGCATTGTTAGGTGTTGATTTAGGAGAGCTAATAAAAAGACACAAAGCTGAGCCCATCTGCTATTCAGTTGGGATTCTGGAGGTTAGAGAGTGGGGCTTCTCCTGTAAAGCTGTCTTTACGCCCCGTGAAGTGAATAAAGGGTCAGGGCCACCGGGCATATGAGGATGATGGCGCTGATGATGAGGATGATGAAGCTGGGGATTTGGAGGAGAATGAAGTGGATGTGATGAAACCGAAGGCCACAGAGTCCCTCTCCGTGTGGTACACGAGAGGTGGAGAGGAGCATATCAGGACATCAAGATTGGTGGATTTCTCATACATGGCTCAGATAATGTAGCTTTAGATAAAAACTAAATACAGACCCAACACAGTAAAGCTTGCTGAAAAGCTCAAACAGTTTACTCTTGTGTTTGGGCGACCACGTCCAAGCAAACGGCTTGAGAGCTTGTGCATGAGAATAAACATAAAACATACGATGCATCAGTGCGCCCAGCCCCAGAAGTCATATTGTTTCTTTTATCATCCATATGATATATTACTGACAGGTGCAAGTGGGCGTAAAGAGAAGCGTGGAACGGCATCGACACAAACCAAATGTCCGAAGCATTCCCGAGAGGCGTGGAGTGGAACTACTTCAGGGCTCGGAGTGGGAGATGTTTTTTCCGTTTTCAACGCGAGGTTTATCCAGAGAGAGACTCAAACTGCACGGGCGAGTACAAGAGGACAGGGAGAGAGAGAGAGGTGGGAGGAGGCAGGCCGGGGTTGTGGCCCTCGCCTGGAGGCTGCCGGGTGGTTGTGTTGGTTTACTGCCTGTCACCGCTGATCTTTATTAAACTCTGGGGACGAATGCAGTCAGATGCGACGGCCTTATTATGGAAAGGTGGTGTGCCGAGAGGAAGCCCCGCCTTTGGAGCGAGCCCTTCGCCGCCCTTCGCCGCCCTTAGAGACCCGAGGTGCGTCTCCGTCCCTCGCGCTAACTGTGATGAAAAGCAGGGCGGCGCCAGCAGCCGGAGAGACAGCCACCCGACGAACTGACTCTCTCTGGGTTGATGGAGAGTGTCATCACACACATCCCATGCCCAGAGGCGGGTGGAAACAAGCTCAGCCGTAACCACTTACTGTCTGGATGAGGAGACGGGCAGAAAGATGTGCATGGTTTCTCTCCCGTGCCTCCTCCAGGGCAAAGTCGCACGTCGGGTTCTTCCTCAAATCACACCTCATTTACCTCGTCTCGTCAGAACACCTTTTCTCTCACCAGACAAAGGGGAAACGCCTCCCGACTGTTTCTGCATTCAGCGTCTGATGTGCCTCTGATGTGGAGCGCCAGGCCAGATAGAGCGAGCTGCCGTAAGTCACGGGAAGGTCACGGTGATTTGAAATGCATGAGGCTCCTTGCTGGCCGAGATACTTTTAGGCACGCGTCATTGAAAGCAAAATAGCCTGGAAACCATATTTTCTCTTCATGTTGAGCCCACTGCGATCCTAAATTCCTGAATCCTAAATTGATGAGAATAAATAGAGAACAATACAATATAAATATGAATGCGGCCTGCGGCTTGCAGCTCCCGTCTCAACTGTTTGACTATTTCCCGTAATCTGTAGCATTCTGTCTGAATGTGATTAACTTTCTTATTTCCAACATCAGTCATGGTCCGATTTGCACAGAATCAGTCCAGAACCGGCGCCGTAGCAATGAGACCGTCACTAATTCTCCATCGCCTGTGTTCATTTTGTTCAGTAAGTTGACTTTAACATTAAAACGCACGGTCCTCCTTCCCCTTCCATGTTTCTCTTTCATTATTCTACCGGCGTGGACACTTTCCTCCGAAAGAGTCAGTGCAACACCGCACTGCTTTACGCCGGTCCTCACTGAACTCTCACCAGCACGAGTCCTGTTGACACGTGACACTTCTTCAGTACTTCCGATGACTGCATGTCTTGTAAAGTCGAGGGACCGCACAGCAGCTGTCAAATTTAATGACCTTTCAACTCTGGGCTTTCCCTTCCTCTGCTTCCCTGGGAGGATGCGACCCAGACGATCTCCGTTTGCTCGGCCTGAGACGGTGTTGACCCGAACCACACACCGTCTCAAAGGGGATTGCCCCCCCCCCCCCCAATAAACCGCAGGAGTCCCGGCAGTCCAGATCCCGGGGTGAGGACGAGACCTTCCGGCGGGCCTGCTTTCCCACAGGTAGCCCGGCTCCCCCTGACAGCCAGGAGAAAAATGAGCACAGCTGCTGGCCTCGCCCCGGGTGAGCACAGGGCATTAAGGCAGATTACATTCCCAGGATGAGAGTAACACATCCAGGGGTGTAATCCCCTCTCGGCCCCCCTGCTTCCGTCTCCACCGTTCCCACCACCTCCACCTTCAAGACAGCCGACTCGACTCGGTTCCCGCCGAAGGAGAAGAGAGCTGGAAGGCCGGTAACGCTGATTAGGTATCAGGTCGAGCTTTTAGTGCAGCAGCCGATCTGGGATGCAGACCATTAAATTTAACCACTGCCTGCTCGGAGGCAGAGAAGACAATGACTCAGGATGTCACACGAGCATGCTATTTAACTGTGGGAATGCCTTTGGAAGAACACAATGGGACGACTCACCAAATCACACGAAACAGATGTTTGCCCCCGTTTGCTTACAGGATTTAACAAACCTGAAATGAGACTTTCTCCGAGCAAAGCGCGGCATCTGCAGGAACGCCGCCGTCACCGACGTCGTATTAGCGCCTCAGAAGAAAAGCATCCAGCGCCATGCACTGCTGAATTCATTCATCCGCTGTAGCTGTGTGAAAAATCGGATTCATTTTTCTGTCTTCTGGCTTTTTCTTGGCGCACAATGAGATTCCATCAAATCATTGTGAAATATCTCTGCTGATTTCTCCTGCATTTCTAATGTGAAATGTGGCTTTTGTCTAACTCTCACGGAATAGTCAGAGACTCTCTGTGAGAGAAATGCTCACAAAAGAATCCTCTGTAGAGGCGTCTCCCTTCTGCTCCCGGTTCAACAAAGCTGAAGCATCAAGAAACTCGCACTAGGTGAGGCCCACTCACAGGAGTGCACCTTCTCACCTCTGACTTTACAAAATGACATTTTTTCTCCGAGAGATAAGATCGCATTACCGAATTCTGAAAACCATCTCGAGGACAAACTGCTTACTCACAAAGTCAACAACACATTACAATGAACAAACTTCCCCTTTTCCAGAACAAACAGAAGATTACCTTGTTTAGAGAATCAGATGTTTGCATCAGTGTTCTCTGAGATGACCGGCCGAGTGTCCCTGCAGCGAGCATCTGTTCGTGAGAAGCTCTCACACACACACAGAAGTCTGTCTGGCCTGCGTGTTCAGCCTCCCTTCAACAGTGAAGGGCTGACAGAAAATGCAAATCGGCTTTACCTCTTGGTGACACTTTCAACACATGGTAGCCCCACCTATAGTGAATATCTCACTGACAAATCCTCAGATGATGAGCATGTATTCCATTAGAAAGAGCACACAGCATGTTAAGTGCAGTTGTGACCTTTTTTTATGCCTTGTTCGGGGCTTACTGGCGCTGCGATGCGACTCCTTCGACAGTGCGGCCTCCAGCTTCTGCTGTCATCTATAAAAACAGATGGCCCTGTCCATCAACAATTTTTTTTTTAAAAGGTCGTAGATTCTGCTGACCCTCCGGTTAAACATAGATAGAGTCAGATGTAATCACTCAATGAGTCTTTGGCGACCATTGACGACCTCCCATGATGACGTGTCGCCGCTCCATATGGTCGACCCATTCATCAGGCTGTGACTTAAGCTTGTCTTACTGGATGACACATACTGTACATGTTTATATAGAAGTGTGATTATATAAAAAGGTCCACTAAACCATGAGGAGAAAATGGATGAAACGCATGCATGTATGTGTGTGTGTGTGTGTGTGTGTGTGTGTGTGTCCTTGTGTGGCTGTCTCTTTACACCACACCCATCCATCACTCCAGTCTTTCGCCACTTGGCCAGTTAATTACCTTTTCCTGTTCACTCACGCACATAAAGAAAACAAGCCCCTTTCAGATTGTTTGGATAGACCCCCCTCTCTCTCTCTCCAGCATCTCTCTCTCTCTCTCTCCTCTGTGGACCCAAGGAAGCCTTCCCTGTCTCGGCCCCAGATCCGTCAAGCTTTCATCGGCTATGGCCCGAGGTCAAGCTGTTGGGAGGTCCAGCCAGAGAGTGAGGGACTTTAGCAACTGCCACGAGGACGTCTCCTTTACTTCGGCCCAACTGGGGCTTTGACCGCGAGAACAACACGAATGACCCACCCAAAGTTTTCTCATTCGTGAAAGTAAAGCTCGGCTGCATTCCCAGATGAACTTTTTTTTCACCTGTCATATTTTCCACCTCGGTAGCGGGGCTGTTTGCTGTGCTGCCCTCACCGGGGACGCAGCGGCTTGTGTTTATGTACACTCGCACCAACAATTGTGCGCCTCTAATTAGAAAGGCTGATTTTTGGCTCGGAGACGCTCTCGAGGCAGTTGCTCTTTCAGGCTTCGGCTGTGGAAAACAAACCAAAAATGAGTACACATCATGAAAAATTCAACAGGCAAGCTGGAGAGCTGCAGTAGCCAGGTGCCGCTGTAACCTGCCGGTGAGGAGCAAGGACAGGAGAGGGGGATAAAAGGTGGGGGTGAGGGGATGGAGGTTGAAGACAAGGTAAGAGGGTGAGAAATCCTGGCACATTCTCATGGCTAACGAAGAGCAGAGGTGAGTGTTCGGTCCTCTCCTTTTTAATCTGCTATTTCGCAAAAGGATGCAGGAGTAATAACATATAACCACGGGCATTTGAGCATTTCAGTCCCAAACGTAATTCCCCCACCGTCCCATTTGCAAAGTCCTCATTAGTGCGCAGTGTGAAACTGAAACAGTGTTCAATGTCCATCCACTGGAGGTCGTTAAGAGATCTATTTTTATCCAAGAGCCCACTCTTAAAAACACTCCCGGCTGAATAAAGGATCCTGATACAATAGTTCCCCCCAACAGCCCAAACTACTACTTCACTTCTTCGCTTGTATTTCAAACCCCCCCGCTCAGTCGACAGGCAGTGACGGCAGCCACCTGCTCCCGCTCCGTCCGAGCTGTCGCACCGCAGTTAGTTCTCGGGGAGAGCTTTTCGTTTGGACTGGGCAACGGAGCACCCCCAGGCCCCAGCTCCCAGTTTACTCACAGAGAAAACAAACTGCTGCGAAAGCTCACGGCAACTAATCACCGTCGCAGGACTCCCTCAGCCACACAGAGAGAGAGAGAGTGTGTGTGTGTGTGTGTGTGTGTGTGTGTGTGTGTGTGTGTGTGGCGTGGCAGTGTGCTCAAATGGTTGATTATCAAACAAAAATGCAAAGGGAGTTACTCATGCTCAAACAGAAGTAATTGCATACGCTATCTTCATCAACATACTCAAATATATTTCAGTCTACCCATCAACAACATAATGATAATTAAGTTTTTTTTGATCGATATTTAAATACTTTTTTCATGCCAAGCAGCACATAAACATAAACGGAGCGGTCTGGAATTATTTTACATGGCGTAAAAGCATGCATACTCCAAGTCGTGAAAATAGAACGGTGTGAAAGTGATGACAAGGTGAAGTGTTGAGTATCCTACGACAATTATTCTCTCCACTCTTGCGATGGACGGTGCAGTAATTACGCTGGCAGGCAGCCAGCTGGATAAATATTCCAGTTTTCTGTTGCTGCTGGAGTTCCCGTCTCCCTCCCACTCCCTCTCTACACACGGCGTGACTATATATTTGGTTGGTGGAGGCCACATAATGAGGCACTGCAAGTGGTTATTGTCGAGCGTGACACTTTTTTTAATTTATTTTTTTACTTGGAGGATATTTCAATTTCCACTCCTCGGACGTGAGAGCAACAGGGCGACTGATTAGCAGCACGAAGCCGTGGGGATTGTAGAACGAGCGAGAGGCTCCCTCCCCGCGTTGGCTCCCTGAACGTGTTCGTACAGCAAAGCACAAATCACCCCGAGCCAAGGTGAGCTGTGCTGAGCGGCCCGATCCCACCCACTCCCGGCCTGCAGAGCTTTATCTCAGAGAGTGACATGCTTTGTGTCTCACAAAGCCGCTGCGTGTCGGGAGAACAATGGAGCCGCGGAGTTGCGAGCGGCAGCATCGGTCTGGCGCAACAGCCTAGGTGAGGCAGAGAGAGGGGGGAAGACTAATTTATCATGAAAGATGTCATTACTTTGCCAATGACATCTCAGAGAACACAATTATCACTAATAATATAAATGTAAACATCAGCCCAGTGCATTCAGCCAGGAAGGGCTGGAGGCACTGGGCTAGTCTGTCTGTGAGAACTAGTTGTGGAGGCTGGTGAGAATACTGCTAGATAAGCACTAACCATGTTTTGTGTTTTGTGGGGTTTTTCTTGCTAATTGAGATGTCTAGACATATTCAATTGAACATCAGCGAGATAAGGAAATAGGCTGAACATCTCGGTGGGGAATAGCGCACACTAATCCACTTACCGAGTCCGAAGGATTTCCATTCACCATCCTAGAAAACGCTCGGCTTATCAAAATGTTTTCACGTGCACATTCGGCCACTTTGTCTGAGGGAAACAATAGCCTCCTGCAAATGGCCTTATTGCCTGCAACAAAAAGCAACTATTTCACTTTATATTCAAATGAGTTGGTGAGGATTGTTTGGGCTGAAAAGTATTCATTCACACGTATTTTTAATTTTTAATGAAGAAATTATAATTGATGAAATGATTCTATTGTGCTTTATCTCATAATGTTTTTTTACAAAAGTTAAATGGAACATTTTCCTGAACACACAGAAACACGACCGAACTAACTCGGAGGCCGGGCACAGTGTCAGTGTTCGTGCTGCATGCTAACGTGCTCACAACGACAACGTTAGCACGTAAAGCAGGTTAACCGATTCCCACGTTAACCGTCTTAGTTCAGCACGACGCAGCTGATGGGGATGGTATTAGTGTTGCATTTGGTCATAAACCAAAATAAACAGATGAACAAAGTTGTATACATATATGGTTCTTTGGAACAAGTTTTTTAAGCATAGGTTAGGGCACTTGTAAGCTAGATAGCTTCAGCCTTAACCCTTTCGGTCAGCCACATTTATCTTTCTTCTTTTTTTTAAGTTACTGGTGGTTGTATATTTTGCTGATCGAAATAAATAAACTCATTCACTCATTCATTCATGAAATGTTGACCTGCCGGTGGTGCGAGAGGAAAAGTCGGATCGACAAAGGAATCATCCTATGAAAATCTGTTTCAGTCAATTTAAAAAAATGTTAAACAACAGACAGACAGAAAAACTGACGAGACAAACTTAAGGACCAGCAGACGTATGAAACCCATCCCAGCAAACTGGAGAAAGTAGAGCCATTTGTGAAAGCTTCGCCTCTCATCCACCTGTGTGAACGAGCCTCTACGCGACCGAGAGGCCCGACAGTCACTGACGCAAGCTCACTGCAATCGAGCTTTTTCTCAGCCCAGCCAAATGCGAATAAACAAGTTACAAAACCGCCTCCGATCACATGACGCTGACGCTGGTGGTTGGCAGCTCCGTCTTGAATTGTCCCCTTCGCATTCTTCAGGCGCTTTCTCTCTGCCGGCTCGTATGAAATGTCAAACGCGGAAGAGCTGGGAGAGGCTTGAGGGATTCGTCGTGATGGAGAGACGTGCAGACTTGAGAGACGTAGAGGGAAGCTGCAGGTTCACAGCTGAGTTGTGTGTTCAAAGCCACGCCGCAAGGACCACGGATCATGCCAACCAAAGTGAAAATGAAGAGCTTGAGTCTGCGATGAGATTTGTATTTTTGGCTCACGTGTCTGATGGCATTCATCTGAGTCTGTCTGGCTACGTGAGCCCTGAGCGATGCGCTCTAACTGCACTTAAGAGCATGAGGAACACCCCGCTAAGATCAGTTAAATAACAACAGTCACTCAAGGAGCAGAGCTGTGCGCTTTGCAGCCGACTAATGGAACTTTTATATGTTTACGAGTGGAGGATGGAAAGTCGCCAGATATATCATTCGGTTGGGGGGTGAAGATTCTTATGCATGAATATAAATGCTTTCTTTAATTTCAAGTGTGAAGTAGACTGAAAGAAGAATGAGCTATTTCATCATGTCAGAGTGAATCAAAGGCTACATCTGTGCCCTTTTTTACCTAGAAACACACGCACACACACACACAGTCATATGTAAAGTGGGTCTGGGGATGCAGAAGCATGCTCGGTCCGTGCCCTGAGTTTGATTGTGGGGCCGTGGGGTCAAAGGGTAACTAATTGCGCGACTCATGGAGGTCAGCGCCGGCGTGGCCTTCTGCCAAAGCACGGCAACACCAGCGTACGGTCTGTCAAGAAAGACAGATGAACTCCGACCCGCCTGCTGATGACAACGACCCCGGCCAACATGCCCACGCCGTATCTTAATCTGGGTCACGGAGGAAGGAGCAGGCCGCTGCGGCCGCTGTGGACGCTACGTGCTGAAGGAGCTATTGCCGATGTTTACCCGTCAAGTCTTATGTTCAGTTACTGATCAAATATACAAAATTAAAACATGTATTCTCCATGAGGTCAAACTCGGCCACTGGGAATACAAGTCGAGGTCCCCTCAGGCCTTAAAACAAAATTGCCGGGGAAACAAAAAGCCTGCTTGGTGCACTCAGTCGATCTAACAATAGCATTCTTTCTTTTTTAGAGAACCCATGAAGAGCTAAACTTAACTCTGCCCTCAAACTCTTGGGATTCCACACAAGAGTGACTCTCAGTTTTACACAGTGGAGCAGAGAGGGAGATGGCTATCATTTTTCAACAGTCAATAATTAGCTGGCTCCCTAATCAGCTGTGTGTGCAGCGTGCCTGTCCGTGCCTTCTCGTTTCGCCCTATCACAGCAGACGCCGGGGCTTTTACCTGCCATGCCCTCAGCAGTGAGCCGCCTGAACCACGCTGATAGCCGACTACTGTCTGGAATGTACTCGCAGTTACGCCCCAGAATCAGAATCAGAATCAGAATCCGTTTATTGCCAGGAATGTTTACACAAACGAGGAATTTTTTGGCGAAAGGTGCAACATTTGACATGACAAACAACAATCAACGCAACAGTGCAAAGTGTGTATTAACTTAAGTATAAGATAAGATAAATCAAGACAAACAAATAAGACAAAGATAAACAAATAACGTTAAAGTGTTTAGGTGTGTGTTTCAAGAGACATGTGTGTTTTAAGTTAAAGTGTATGTTACATGTGACGTGTGTTTAAGTTAAAAGTGCACGTTAAAGTGACATGTGTGTGGAGGAGGCCTCCAGGAGGGAAGAAGAAGGAGGAGGGAGGAGGAGTAGGAAGAAGAAGAAGAAGGAGGAGAAGGAAGAGGAAGGAGGGGGAAGAAGGAGGAGAGCTTTTACCAGGCCCACTGTGTGTGTGTGTGTGCAATCCTGTTAACAAATATGCGTGATGGATGGATAAAAGTCACATGACACCTCCAGCCTAACGGAAAAAGGTATTGTGATGGAGGTCCAGGGATCATCCAAAGAAAAGGAGCGACTCGCTTTCATGATTAACGAAATGTCCAAAAAGGATTTCCCTTCCTAAACAGAGATCACAATCACGTGAGGCCGGCGGCCGAAGGGACGCGTCCAGATGCGACGTCTCCCTCTGTTTCTCCGGCACTGTTTTGGAGACAGAAACGACTCAGACCTGTGTCAACAGCTGGGGAAAGCATCCCTCGCTGTGCTTTGTGAAAGTGATCAAAATAACACCGTGAAGTATCCCGCAGTGGGTCACGCCCTGAAAGGGTCTGTTTTTCCTGGCCGGGGGGGTCACTGTCAGGCAGAGCTGGATCTCCAGCCAACGCACATCGAGGCAGCACTTTCCGAACCTCCATTTTCGCCCGTGTCTTTTTCCTGTTTTGACAGGAAACAGGAGATGATAACACAGTCGCACAAACAAGCAGAAATCGCCTCCGACCTGCTGCCAGGCCGTCCTCGTGTGGCGGCGGCCGTCTGTTTTCTTTAGAGGGCCAAACATACAAAAAATAACACACTCACTGTGTTGTACAAACATGGACACCAGGCCACTGTGACGCACAGGCATGCACACCTGACACACACACACACACACACACACACACGCGACTTACACACCTGTCTTCGTGCCAAGCTTTAAAAAATCTCTGGCCCAGCCGTGCACTTCCTCACAGGCTCCCAGCAGCGTGCCAGCACGGCGTCGCACAAAGAGACGCAATAAAAGTTTCCAACAGACCACCAAAGTCACGGACACAAGACTGAAAGAGGGGAGATGAAAGCTTCGGCGGTCGCCACGGGGAACCAAACATGCACCGCCGAGGTGAACGGAGGAGCAATGTCAATATCCAGCAGCGAGAGGAAGGATGGGGGGGGAGGTCGCGGCTGGTCAAGGGAGGTGTGGACGGGTATCGTCTCTTGTCCGAGGCTCTTTTGGGGGAATGCGAGCCTTTTATGTTGCCAGGAAGCACACCGTAGTGAGACACAACAAGCGGAGTGAGGGGCCATTAGATGGGGCTTTGTTGGTGGCGAGAGAAGCTCAAAGGAACGGGCCACTCAGATTGCCCTCTCTGATCCCCCAGCAGCCTTTGTTTATGAGCTAATGAAGCATTGTTCCGCTGCCGCCCCAGCCCTCCGTCCCCACAGCGCCACCATGACTTTGAATGGCTCCTGTAGGGCTTTTACAGCACCCTCTATAACTTAACAACTCGAGCAGGAACCACTTTCTTAAATCATTCCTAGCACGGGAACCAACCGCTGCTGAAAACTGACTGTAGATGTGTATGTAAATGTGCATAAAAGAGATTTTTTTTTTAAACAGCCACATCAGTTTGAGTCTGACAGGTCAAATCCAGGTCAAATATTGTCCCCAGTGACCGCTTCTATGGGAGTTCAAGTGTGCCGTGGTTTCACCCCTCCGCTGGTCGCTGCAGCCAAAACAGCCTCCCACTCACAAAGAGATGGAGACAAAAATGCCCAGCATGGGATGAGGGGAGGCCAAGGGGTTAGTGAATGGACAGAATAGGGAGGAGGAGGAGGAGGAGGAGGGCAGTGTCTGCTAGATGGAAGTAGGAATGACCGTTTTACAGCAGTGAATACATCTTGGTGAAGAAATTCTCACACTGACAGAAGAACATTTTTATAGAAATCGGATGCATACATGTGCATGCTCGTGTACCTGTGTTCGGGGGCAGGAGCGGCACATGAGCAGCAGGTAAAAGAAAAGTGAAAGAGAGAAACCATGATTGGTTAGCATCCCCTGGAAACCAACACATTGCTTGAACCTCAAACTAAAGCTGACAAAGTCTGTGCGAATTAAACCACGTGTCAGTGTTACGGCCCGCTTGCTGTCTGGACTTGAGAGAAGACTTGTTTTTGTATGTTTTGGCTCTGGACACAGCAAAGGGTCAGCACACTGAAGACAACAGTAGCCTCCACGCCACCTCTGAACATTTAAGCTGTGCAGGAATCCACCGAGGCCAGAGACACAGGTTTGCTCCCCGAGAGCTTCCCTCCTTTCCTCAGAGGGAGGGAAGCATTTCCGTGTTGCACGGACACGTTCAAAGGCATTCCAGCACAAAATACAATGTTATATATTTAGAACAGTAAACAACAGCTATTTTTTCCATCATGTTGATCTAACTGCTTCTGGGAGAAGCAAATAAACACCTCAAATATATTAATAACGAGAACGGGCACTCGGTAGAGCACTTACCTTCGCATATCACAAGATTGGGCATTGAATTATGAACATTTTGGCATTAGTTGCATGCCAATTGGATAAAAATTGACCGTGCTATGGTAAAAAGAAGATTTTGACCTTTTCATGACCTTGATCTTGACCTTTGACCCGATTGATCCCAAAATCTAATCAAATGGTCCCCGGATAATAACCAATCATCCCACCAAATTTCATGCGATTCGGTTTAATACTTTTTGAGTTATGCGAGTAACACGCATACAAATAAATAAATAAATACACGGCGATCAAAACATAACCTTCCGCATTTTCAATGCGAAGGTTATGATATTTTCTGAGATTTAAAAAAACGCCAACTGAAAGCAGGTCTAAAGTGAAGTGAATATCCAAGGCTCTCAAACTGCATTCAGTAGGACCAAAGAGACACTTCTCTGAATCACCATGTGCATATATACACATTGCCCACACACTCTCTTGCAGACTTGTTCTCACACCCAGCATGGGAACTGGGCAGCACTTCTCTGATGGGGGTCTGCAGAGCGAGGCCCAACAGCGAGGCCCCAGAACAGCGAGGGGAGCCGTGTTTTTATGGGCAATGCCGAACTGATACTGAGCAGCAAACACAGAGGATGGAGAGGCAGTTTGGGACTCGTAAACAGAGAGGTTTACGTTTAAGTGCCCGGCACACACGAAGGAGATAAAACAGACCAGAGCTCTTCAGTGGAGAGAGTGACATCATAAAATAGAGCGGTAGTAACAAGAGGGGAAGCATAAAGGACGGATGTATTAATGGAAGTCGGATCATGGGAGAAGGCAGGGGAAGGTTTACTCCACACGCATCCGCTGGGACTAATGACAAGCTCCACACCGCATCGTTTCTCCAGACAGCACTGAATATATGTGCTGTTCTGAATATAAATTGAATTAGCCTCATGTGCATTGCTTTCTGTGACCTCCAAAGTAAATGTGCTTTTCTTTACAGTTTCTCAAAGTTCAAGGCACAACGTAACTCTTTTATTAACTTTGAGTGCCTTTTTCTGCCGAGCAGGTCGTTGGATGAGACAGACTTTGAAAAGGAAAGCTGTCAGGTATCACTACTTTAGGTTATACTAACTTGAGTTTATCAAGGTAAAGAGATAAAAAATGAATCTCTACTTTTTTATTATAAAGTTGTCGGCCTTCGCTGCTTTGGAAGATTCTCAAATGTTATGTGCAAGAATCGAAGATAAAGACTTCTCCTGCCACTCACAGACAGACTGCTGCTAGTGTACTTCTTACTGGTGAAAATCCATTATGAATCCATAATCATAATCCATACACTGAAGGTTGACCTTTGAGAAACTCAGCAACGCAGTTTTTCACGGGATTAAAAGCAACTTTGCTGCCATTTTGTAAAATGCATTAAGATGCTATTTCCTTTCAAATGTCAGCAGACAAATTGCTAAGAAAAGTCATTCAATAATGAAAGAAACATTATTTATGTGCTGCAACATTGCTTCTGCCCCTTCTGTCTATAGAGGGGATCAATGTTTTGTTGGAAATCAGAGGTTTGGGATATTTAACGAGACAGAACAATAATTATACTACTAATTATTGGTAAAGTGATATGTGGTAATGCTTGGCAAATGGGGCAAAATGTTATATCACAATATAGGTCATTTTATATCTTGATAACAATATATATCATAATATATCATGTTTACCGGTCATTCAGTAAATACATTTTATCTATGAAATAACTACATGGTAATGTAAACACCTGTGTGAAGTACGACGTATGAAAATGAGTGTTTTGTCATATAATTAGGAACTTTAATACAAAATGAACATGACAGTTTGAATCGAAATTATAAAGTAAAAGAAGAAGAAATAGCTCTGGCTCTATACACTGATAATGTGCATACAAATATGAAGCAATCAGATAAAGACAATAGTTTGTTTTAACTACACTGAGGTTTCACTATAAGCAGAATTCTTATCAATTTGAGTTGTTCGTATATGCTTCATATTATCAATTTACAGAACGTAATTGATAACTCAATATATGTTTTAATGATGACATGATTCCATTGAAAGTTGAGAAACTATCATATTGAATTATTGCCCAGCCAAGCACCTAAAAGCACCAAACCACGGGCAAGTCATAAAACAGCAGGGCTGATATCATATTTCTCCTTAAGCTAAGCCTGCCAAGTGCCAGAGTAATGGCACTGGCCAGTCACCTTCTCCATCACCTTCTCCATTTACCAGACCACCACCAGGCCTGCGTTTTATAAAACTCTGAGTGTAATAATGCAATCATAAATTGGTAGCAGTTAAGTTCAGAAAGATGGACGACTTCTACGGTAAAGTGGAAAGGATGGAGGGACTCTGAATGTGCTTCGTCTCTTTCTTTTTCCTCTGGTACTTACACGCACATTCACACATCATCAATACACGCACTCATCCGGCCTCACGGGGCTGGACACTCAAGCATGAAATGAACATGAGCAGCATGAACTTTGACTGGCATTTTCACACTGCGCCAGGATTTATGGAGCACTATATACTTATCAGAATGAGGTCCCGACAATAAAGAATAGCCCAACGCATAGCTGGGGAGGCCAGTAAGACGGGATAACATAACCCATCCACCAATCACAACACAACCATCACGATCCATCCACTATTACACAAACACAAATAGAATAACACAATGATATGCATGCATACTGTCAACCAGACATATATATTTAGAAATATGACATGAAAGCACACTGGTGCGTTCACACAGCAGCTGCACAGTTTACTACTGCTGGTCACTGAGAGGCTCCTCTAGGAACAGACGTCAACATGCGCCCAGTCCCAAACTAAAAATGTGATTGTTGGGATCATTCAGAATAAATACGATAGTGAGAAAGAGTATTACACTACCTCAAAGGAGCTTGTGTGGACTCTATATCCATAACTTTGAGTATCTTACTCGGATTACAAGCTTCGCAATTGTACTAGTATGTATCCCCTTCAGGAGATTTACTTCTATGTATCCACCTCAGGGTATTTACCACAGGAGTTTGGGAAGATTAAAATGGAGCTACGACAAAAAAAGTGAATATTTGGCTTACATGTGCCAGGCGGCCAGAGACATGACTAATGGCTAATGCATGCTATATTACATTTCATATAATTTAGCTGACACTTTTATCAAAGTTACTTACAATAAGTAAATTCAGGAGAGTTCAAGAAAGCCAAACTACAAAAATACCATAAGTAAGAGCCATATAAGTGCCACTGAAGTGCTAATCTGTTTTTATTCAAGATATAGTCGGAAAAGATGTGTTTTTAGTTTCCACGGAAGCTGTAGAGACTTTCTGCCGTCGTGTTTTCAGTGGGGAGCTCGTTCCATCGCTGAGGAGCCAGGACAGCAAACAGTCTAGATTGTGTCGAGTGAATAGTATAATAGTAGACTATATGTATGCCTGATGGGTAAATAAGCCACTACTTGCTATCACGTCAGTATCAGCTTTGTGAGGTGATAATAATAACTTTGTCAGAGTTGTATACATCAATAGTGGAAATGTAATACATTTGGTTTATTTACAGCGATATTTCCGCTTATTGTACATCATACTTAAACATGCCTTCAACCTACATGCAACATTCTGTTGATCATTTCATCAAGTGTCTTTTAGTTTATTTCACTTTGTCTAAGTAGGAAATAAATTACTGTTGCTTTACAGTTGCTGCCAAAAAAGCAATTATGTAAGCGCCTTGCTCCTGGACCTTTGACAATGGTCGTTCAGAGACTAATAACTGCTCATAAAAAGTAATCACAGATTTAATTGTTGTGAAAATGCTCCTCAAACATCCAACACTCAATGGGTAAATGTTGCCAAAGAGGACCTCTTATGAATGGCAGGTGAGAAGTAGAAGAGTAGAAGTCCCATTCACATCTGCCAAAGAGGAGAACCAACAAAGCAATGTGGAGTCCGCTCAGGCCCCAGACTCCACTGATCCACTGTTTGCTGTAAGCAAGTGAGCCACGCCCAAACTGCCCAGAGTTTGCGGTCTGCCTATCCATCTTGGCAAGGACACACAGCACCGGCATTCTCTTTCAGCACATTGCTATAAGCCGGGCGATTTGTCTGCTACCACAAGGCCCGCTGTCAGTTGAACACTTTTTATGGAGCCAGCAGGAGATTACAGATTACCTCCAACTCATGCTCCTCGGTGTCTGTGCGGCATCTTGATGTATCTCATGTATCTCGACGACTGTGTTTCTCCAATACTCTGAATCAGACTCAATAATGGACTGCAGTCTGCCTGGATCATGCACGTCTCACTTCCCCATGACGGATGGAGCTGGGCAGAGTGCATAAAACATGCATACGCACAGACTCAGAATCAGACACGGAGGCGGCTTGCCTTAAATTAACAAGTCAAACTGATTAATTCCCACTGGTTACACTTCTTGTTGCATTTGTGTCATTTGCTCACTGACATTTCTCCCTTTGTTGCTCCGTTCTCGTGCTCTGCAGACCTGTGCTGTGCTGCCGCACATCGCCCTGCCAGCCGAGACAGCAGATCCATTGTTTCATTTCAGTCTGGCTCATTGTAACACATGATCCTTCACCATACAGCAGCAAGCCCATTCCAGCAAGTGCTATTATGCATGGCAATCATTCTTCAGATACACTAACAATGGGGAAACAGCTAACGTATATAGGTGTCGTCACAATCCCAGCATTATCTGGTGCTTTAGATGAAAAACATCTATGAAAAGATCGCTAATAAAGCAAAACCAGGCCTCAGTTTTGATTCACGTCTGAATTAAAACACATAGTAACTAGAATGGGCACCTCGGTAGAGCGCATACCTTCGCATATCACAAGATTGGGCATTGAATTTTGAACATTAGTTGCATGCCAATTAGATACAAATTGACCGTGCTATGGTAAAAAGAAGATTTTGACCTATCCATGACCTTGACCTTTGACCCGATTGATCCCAAAATCTAATCAAATGGTCCCCGGATAATAACCAATCATCCCACCAAATTTCATGCGATTTAAGAAGATGTTGACCTTTTCATGACCTTGACCTTGACCTTTGACCCGATCGATCCCAAAATCTAATCAAATGGTCCCCGGATAATAACCAATCATCCCACCAAATTTCATGCGATTTAAGAAGATGTTGACCTTTTCGTGACCTTGACCTTGACCTTTGACCCGATCGATCCCAAAATCTAATCAAATGGTCCCCGGATAATAACCAATCATCCCACCAAATTTCATGCGATTCGGTTTAATACTTTTTGACTTATGCGAATAACACGCATATAAATAAATAAATAAATAAATACACGGCGATCAAAACATAACCTTCCGCATTTTCAATGCAAAAGTAAATATACACCTGTGAAAAGGTACTTTAAATATTATTGCACCAACTCAAAATGGTCAGACATAACTGACTAGATTGCGCAATGTAAGCTAGCATGCTGCCAACAAACATGTTGTTTATAGGAATAGACATTTTGGCATTACACTAAACTTTCTGGCTCAGAGTTAGCGTTGACCGACAAATATGAAGCGACAACCAGGAGACACGCTAGATAATGTTAGCCAGCAGGTTCTTAGCATAACATAAAGATGGAACATCGTGATAAACTATGTCCACCACCAACACATTTAAAGCTCACAAATTAACACATATCTAATGTTTTTTAAAATCTTTACAATAACTGAAGTGTGAAAGCAAAGAGTTCTGTTTTTTACTCTGTGGCAGACCCACGCTAGCTGTTTCCCCTAGCTTTAGCCTGATGCGTTGCTAAGCTCACAGTCTCCTGTCTGTTTCTTCCTTCTTTTCTTCTTCTCCATTCTTTTTTAATCCTAATAGTGTGGTATCAGTTCCTTGATAAGACGCGACGTGGTTTCTCAAAGCAACAGGACACTTCCGGCCAACATTCACAGGGATTTAAGAAACGTTGCGACGCTCTGCCGCGCATGAAGCCACAGCTTATTGCCATCTCGTTCTCATTACACAGGTAATAACGCAGCTGGTCTTCAATCACACACTTTGATGGAACGTCTTCACTGAGTAGCTTTCGGTCGTCTTTACATATTTGACTTTAGTAAATGAGATAGGCACTGCAACCTTTACAATAACTACAGGCAGCAAAGTAAAGTCTAAGCAGCTCTAAATTGCTCTTATCACCTTGACAGGTAACTGAGGGAACATCTGGACGGCTCTCTGTAGACGTCACAGTGGCATGCAGCCGAACCAGAGAGGGCCAGATGGCCGGAAGAGGACGCATTCAGGTCGACTCTGTGCATCTGTGTGCGAGTGTCTGCGCTCACGCGTGAGTTCACTCGTGCCTGTGTCTGTAGATCGCGTGTGTGTAAGTGGGCATCTGCTGAGGAGCCTCAGTCGGTGCCTGTTTCATCTTGCCCGCCGTGGATCTGCTCCTCTGAGCAACCGGCTGCCAAGTGCAGACATCAGGAATGGCAGTTATTCCAGGTGGAGAATTCCTCCCCTGACAGATTTCTCCCCTGTCCTTTTGATGAAAGGCTTTGAGCGTCAGCCTCAGCGCAGCTTCGGCTCGTTTCCATCAGACCCATCAACCCTTTGCATCTGCGCACCCTGAACCCATTTCCTGGACTCTGCCTCATAGCAATTTACCCTTGCAGTTGCGATAAGAAGTGGACCGGGCAGCAACAATTGGGGTCAATTCCCTTTTTCGGCTCACTAAATTAAAGATGTTAAATGAAAGCAGACATAGTGATGATGGAGCGTTCATTCCAGAACTGCCTCAAGGTTAGAGAAAAAAAAGGTTTCTGGACAGTGAAAGTCAGCTTCTTTGAAAAGTAGGACCATGAAGGAATTTTCTTCCAGGACAATTAAATTCCTGCAGTACTTGAACCGAAACGTTAGCCAACTGAGTCCTTCTATGCCACCGTGTCCACTGCACTGTAATACTACTCCACAGTAAAGACGGTTTGGTATCGATTGACATAGCGTAATGCTACTCGCAATGAACAGCCGAGTTTTATACAACGACCAATTGATAGGGTTTTGTCATACTTTTCTTTAAGAATTACAAAAAAGGATTTCTACAAAAGCCTTCTTTCATCGCACAATAGTAGGCACAATTATTAAATGTAAAATACAGTGCGGCAAACTTTTGATTTAACCCTCCTGTTACCTTTCGGGTCAATTTGACCCCATTCAATGTTTAATGTCGGTGTTCCTTGGGGTCTATTTGACCCCAGGCTGTTTTTCACTGTGTCAAACATATAAGAAATATCAACTTTTTTATATATTTAAAGGGCTATTTAGGTAGTCAACAAACAAACATAAAGTACCTCACACTTAAACTTGGGAAACAATATTAATTCTAATAATTTTCTGGAGGTTTTAATAGCTGGGGTCAAATTGACCCCGAGGGTAAAATATGTCAGTAAATGTAAAGGTAACAGGAGGGTTAAATAGAGAACTGTCTAATGAAAGAATAAGCTGATATTTAAATCTGGCAACACATTTGATGCCAGGTTTTTACTACTTCACAGTGTTTAATACTTGCTACTACAGACCCAATGATGTGCAATACCCAGCCCCAACCGTGGGTTTAAAAAAAAAGAATACAATGCATGCAAATTGGTCCCACGAAGAGGAGTCTGACGGCTGAACGAGTGAATGAATAAAGCCGTGAAGACTTGAGGTGCACTGGCAGTGGACAGCTGCATGCTGCTGAGGCTCACAGATACAGTCCAGCCCGGTAGCGCCATGACTGATGTCGACGGTCTCTGCACCACTTGACACCAGATTATTGCTCTGCGGTTTAATGCAGCCACATGCCATAAAGCAGAAGTCACACTGCATGCAGGGAGGAAGCGAGGGGACAGCTCAGCCCAGAGGCTCCTCGATGCTGCTGTCTCGTCTCTCATCTCCTGCCGGCTCTCTGGAGTGCATGCACTGCTGAGCAGGCACACAGGCACACAACATGCACACCACAGAGAGACCCATGGGGCTCAGGTGCTCAGAGGTGAAGACAATAATATCGTCATGCTCTGTTTTAACTCCGCGTTAGCTCAAGTTTCACAACCAGAGGGGTTTTTCACATCGTCTTTTTTCCATCCTTCCCTCCATCCGTCTGCCAGTCACTCCGGCCTGTCGTCTGCCCTCCTGCAGCAAACCTGGCAGCGTACACCTGTTCCAGCCCAGGTCGGCCCCCTGAAACCCTAACCCACCATTAAGAGCAGGGGAGCTGACAGAAAGGTCAGAGGTCAGTCAACAAAGGAGAAGTAACACTCCCAACTCGCCTGAGAAACAGTAGCCAAAGTCTTCTTCTTCTTCTTCTCTTCTTCTTCTTCTTCACTCAGACACTCATCTACACACAGTGACATGTCCAACGAAAGCTCCTTGGCCAAAACACTCACTCTTTCTTTGACACCTATCAAAATCCATAAATGGGCCAGCAGGCATAGAATACATTAGAAAAATGTCACCCGACACACATGTGGCTGTGTAGAAATGAATTATAATTTATTTGACACACAGTCGAACAAACTCAGACTTTTTGGCCATGAAAAATGTTGCGCATGAAATGGATGATTAATTTCCTTTGTTCTGTGCTTCAGGAAACCAAACACGATTTGACACATTTAAATGAATTCACTAATAACTCATGTTAAGTGGATCAAGGGTCAAATAACGAACAAAGCGGAAACAAATCAAACATGAATCCAAATGAGTCGTTTGTGAGAATTACTGGTCCCGTCATTTCTGAATTCACATGAAAAAAAATGTCAAATGGCTTCATGGGACAAATTAATTCCTTCAGCCACATTCATAGTCACACTCGTCCACACCATCCATATTGGGCTTGGACACATGGTGCATACATCAGCAGTGCATGCGATTCACGATGAGCTGCTGGTTGGCTTCATTACACCTTCATCTCCAGAGTGACCCGGTCCTCAATGCAGTTTCCCCATATGCAGAGGGCAAAGGTCATCAGATAGGTAAGACCTGACTGCAACTGACCTCAACCTCAAACGGCTCCACTTAATCCAAATGTTCAAGTCCTCCCGGCCCTGCTGGACGTTCTCTGTTAATCAGTCAGTGAACTGGTGGAGCCCACAAGGTCCAAGAGTGCTTGTATATTCATAGGCCTCAGTATTTATGAGCGGGTTTAAGCTCTGCTTTCTTTATTATTGACCTGCAGTCTCTGCAACATACCAAACCCCAACATGTCTGCTCGAGAACTACGGCTTGGAGCTTGAAAATACTCCATAGGCTGTGTGTCCATGTTCCAACCTTCAGTCTGAGCAGTATGAATCCATACTTTATATATATATATATATATATATATATATATATATATGTGTGTGTATATATATAGCTTTTGAGGCCACAAACAACTATTTGTTGCAGACATTTTAAAAGAATAGTTTTATGTTTCGGTAAATGTGCTTATCCGCTTTCTTGCTAAAAAAAATGAAAGGAGAAGATCGATGCTCTCGTGTCTATATGCTCAACATGTAGCTTCAGCTTATTTATTAATAGATAACCGAAACGTGTCGTTCCTACTCTTTGATTTTCGTACCGATTACACATATATAGGATGTAGGGAGCTAATTACTGAGCTCCAGTGGTTTGGACAGGGCGAGGCTACTGGAGCTGTCTTTCCCTATTTCCTGTTTTTATGCTAATCTGGGCAAACTGGCTGCTGGCTCCAGCTACACATTAACCGTAGAGACATCCATCTTTGCAAGAAAGTGAATTAGCACATTTCCTAAAGTAGATTTGTTCAACTTGTCTTGAAATATTCTTTGAACCATAGCCATGATGCACATCCTTGCATTACCTTTTTGGCTCCCATTGTCCTTTAATGTCATCTCTCATGGATCAGCAAATACAATTATAGTTAGCCTTTTCAAAAAACCGATATCGAGTGACAGAGCTTGTGTCTAAGCTGTGACTGAGGGGCTTGAGCTGCTGCAGGCGAGACATTATAGTCCTTACAGGTCACAAGGACCGCAGGCTGCTGGCTCCATACAAACCTAATCTCAGCCTTTTGTTGTCAATGACACTCTCTTCACTTTTTCACGAGATGGTTGAAGGCACCGAGAACACCGAAAACACCGTCCTGTCATCTCATCAGCCAACATACGGAGAATCAACCTGCCGTCAGACACGAACAGGAACGCAGAGAACCGTTAGCTCAGATAAACCGAGGTCGGATCTAATCCACAGCCTCTGATTACAGTCAGAGGCTAATTGCTTTTTTTGAAGTCGAGCTTGAAGTGATCGTCTTTCTTCATATAATCCCACACCTCGCCACTGCGCCCAGCCACAATAAACACAGTCTGCGATTATTGAATCCAGGCTGTCTGCTCTCCTGAAGGTATTATTTAGTGTAGGTTTAATTATGCAAATCAGGTCGGTGAATTCCCTCGATTAGATCCCGTCTGAAGCTTGTCAGTGTATCTGCTCTTTCGGCCTGGCTTTTAGCAAAGGGCATTTTTTCCCAGGCTTTTTTTAATCATCTGCTGTCTGAATAATGTAAAATGTGCAACGGCAGCTGAAACTTAAGGGTTGTAGCTCAAGGACATAATTTCCACAAGGTTAATTTGGGGTTGAGCCCTTCAACACAACGTCATAAAATATTCATAATTAAGAAATCATTGCATGTTAAATGCATAAAGGGCAATATATTTGCATGCATAGTTTACATAGTTTCACAAAAGTTGTCAAACACAAGACCACGTGCACTGTTGCTCTTGAAACGAGGCTGGCACTCAGAAGCAGTAAGCATGAAACATATTGAATTGCTGCCAGTGGATGTTGACACGTAAAGAAATATGTTTATAATGCTGGCCATGTGGTTTCTTTGTAAAAAACCTTTACTTCTTCATTGCCAGGGTTCCCACACACACATCCAGGCTACAGTGTGGAGGGGACATAGCCGAGCAGATTCCTCTAAACCCAAACAGGAAAAAACAAAAGCTGTCTGGGAGGGCTTCAGTGCGTGTGTGTGTGTGTGTGTGTGTGTGTGTGTGTGTGTGTGTGTGTGTGTGTGTGTACAGGGAACTTTCCCTCCGGTACTTTTCATGTTAAAAAGCACATTCACTCTACCCAAACAATCTTTCTTGCATTTTCATCCACTCACTTCTACTACTACGCTCAAACAATAAGTCTGCCAGCGGGGTGAGAGGGAGGCATGTCTGGGGGGGGCGAGCCGACTTCCTCTTCGCTAAAACGGGGACGGCCGGCGGATGGGGAGGGAGGGGAAGTGCGACCCCGGATAAAAACAGTCTCTGCTCTCGTTTTTCCCATGACAGCCGCAGACACAACACGGGAGCCGACCGTTGCAGGTATCCTGATCCCAGACACTCCAACGGGCCACCTGAGTCACCCCGGTGACCTTATTCCCCCCCAAGGAGGAAGCAATTTGGAAGCGATCATCCATAACCACGTCCATCCTCTGAGTCCCAACAGGTGGGCAGCTCAAGCTCACAAAGACAATGGGTTTATTATTCTTCCATAGCATAACTCTGGTACAATAAGAGCACCCTGCCATCACTGTTTGTCACCCCAGAATTAAGGCCCAATTTAGCCATCAACAAGAGATAAATGGGGGGGGGGGGGGCTGCCTCCCTGGCCCCCCCATCTCTTTCTACAGCACAGAGCACCTGGTGAAGGCCACAAAGCAGTGCTGAAGGGTCCCACACTAAAAAGGGGAGGTCAGTTCCCATGGCAGATAATGGCAGTGACGGGGTAGGCTTAATGTGTTTACAGGGTGGACTTACCTGATACCTGAACATAGATCTGATATGCTCAGAACAAAGATTAGACCACACATGGCGCTGTCTCAAACGCTGAGCCCAGGTGCTTCAGAAATGCCCCCTTGTTCCTTGTCTACCTGGTCCCGTATGAACATCGGGTGCTCTGGGATTTGGGGTGAGCCTTAAAAAGCTGTAATTTAATCCAATTTCGGGACTCTCTCTCTCTCTCAAGCGGGACAACAAAGGAGAAGCAACCCGAGGGCAGAGCTGGCCCGCCACAACAACAGCAGTCTCAGAGCCTATATTTAACAGCGGTGGGAATTGAGGGAGCAGCCATACAGGAACACTTTCAATGCACAGAGAAGGTCGGCTGGGACTTAACTTCCTCCTCCTCAGGCTCCGATGTGAGCAGCTCCCTCATTTCAACTCACCCCCCCCCCCCCCCCCGCCCACACACACACACACAGACACACACACACACACACCCAACAGCAAAATAAAAAGATATGCATTGTTTAGCCAAACAATGGGCCATTTCAAAGCCTCAAAGGCTTACATTTTCACATCCAACGCCAGCATTTGAAGTCAAGCATGCAATAAACAACTTTACACGTGGATGGTGGGAGCTCTTTGGGTACAATTATGAACCATAAAGAGGATAGGATGTCATTGTCCATCGCTATCAGCATTGGGAGCAGGTGCAGGTGGACAGGAAGAAACAATAGTGCTCCAGCAAAGTTACAGCAAAGACTGTAACGAACTCACGTGTTTGGATTTTTGGGGTTTTAATCTAATTTGACTACTTTCGTTACGAGACATGCTGTGAACTATTGCTTACTGTGATTTATTTTTATTTGTCATGATATTGGCCTAGAGTGTGCATGGGGAAAAAACTATAAAAACCAACCTTCAGTGCATTTTCGTCTGCCAGGGCTAGCGCCTGCTTCTTCAGCTCTGTGACTTTCTTTTGGCATTGCCGGCAGAAGCCCCCCTTCTCCTCCGACTCGGAGATGGAAACAGACCCGGCGCCCTCGGGGGGAGGCCGGCTGCTGCAGCGCGCGTCCTCCGCAGAGTGAAGTCGTTTCCTGGGGGTTGCCGGAGACTCTCCACTCGGACATCCCTCCACCTGGAGCATGAGGGGGAAAGTTCGGTTAACAACGTCAGGTCACACCTGCAGCGCGCTGGAGTGTGAGAGTGAAACTGTTGGCGTGCGCCTTGACGACGCGTTTAAAGACAGAGCACCTGTCCACGCGCGCAAATTGGCTGGAAACGACACAATCACCCACGTGATCTTATTTTGAATACACTCACAGTAAACATGCGGTTGTTGGGGCCCCTTCCACCAGGAGCTGAATCACACCCAGTGGAGCTCATTCTCCCGGAGCCAAGGTCACACCTTCAGGAGAACGTCTTCGTCTAACACCAAACTCTCCGCGCGGGGCGCAGCCATACGGGCTGGACTGGAGACCTGGAGACCTGGCGCAGGGCTACCAGTCATCTGACAGCGTGTGCTGGCCCAGTGGCTGCTGGTCGAAGGCAACTGGTGAGTGTGTACTATAAGTTTACAGCGGCGGGGTTGAGGCAGGGGAGGTGGTGCACAGGAGGCGGTGTTTCTCCTGGAATGGGAGGGCTGAAGAAAACTTTCCCTGTGAGGGGGGGGGGGGGCTATATGACGGGTTGGAGCTCATATTACACCATAGACCACTCTGAATTGTCTGTGGTGTACAGTCATATTTAACCTCATAAAACATGTCCTCTCTCTCCGTGCATCCTATTCCACACAGTGCGACAGCCTCGCGTGTATAACAGGGCGTCAGACCTCCAGTGAAGCTGTGTGATGCTCACACTAAGAGAAATAGTCAAACCTCAGACTCAATGTTCTTATGGACCCATCCTTCCATAACAGTTCTACAAATGTTCGCCTGTAATTTTAGGGGCATTTGGAAACCTCATTTGGATTGTAGGCTACGTTCCGAGGGATGGAATGAGGATGTTTGACTGGGGTCGAGGAGGTTAACATGCGGGCTCCTCTTGGTGATGATTGGAAACAAGTAGTAGAAATGATATGTTCAGGACATTATGAATGTGTGTACCTTTCAATAAGATCAAACGGCTGACATGATTTTGATATTGTTCACTTTGTTGGCGGAAATGCACATTTAGTCATTTTACAGAACGTGTATACATTTAGTTCGGGGTGCTGTGCGCTGATTTTATTCCATTGACTGCACGTGTTGATCATTCGGTCTATCTGGAAATCCTTTACGACAGAATAGAGCACAATCAAATAGATCATTTGGGTTTTGTGTCAGCTGCGTCCTCTCAGTTTCAGCAACTGTTGCCTCCCTAGAGACGCAGGGCTGCCTCTGTGTGTTGTTGGTGTCTAGCGCCATCCTCTGGTGATGTGTAAAACTGCAAGGGTGGAGGTACCAGGGTTAAATATTTAATTGGTCAACTTTTAATATTTCATGTTAATATTTCATGCTCTGAAGCACTAAACGACCTATTTGGGGAACCCCGCAGTCTTTTGTCTCGTGGTAGTGCTCATGCCAAATGGGACGACGTGAAGGGTTAAATGTAAAAGTGTAAACGCTCAAATACATTGTATAATGTCATTTAAAGACTGTACATGGCTGGAAAGGTTTTTTAATTTTAATTTTTATATTTTAAGACATACAAAACTAAGATATTGATTCGTCGTCATCATTTTGCCACCGTCCACCATAAGTTATCAACCATATTTAAATTATTATTGCAGCTTTAAATGTCATTCTGTCGACCGTTTCGGGGGTGTTTTGACCATAGAGATCGACGCGAGCAATAGTTTAGGAAAGCAAAGCAAAGTTCATCACTGGCAAAGACAGTTTTATTTGCAGCTCATTTATTTGTAGCTCATTTATTTGTAGCTCATTTATTTAAAAGTGTTGAATAAGTCGAACTGATGGTGAGTGAGATGCAGGGATGAAGGTCGAGAGAGGGGACCGAGGATGCTGCGAGCTGTTGGTCCTGGACACCGGGAAGAGCCTTCAAGCACCCACCAGTTGTCTGTCTCCTCACTATTTCACATTTATTGTGAAGGCTACCTGAGAACACGAACGCACGAGGTCATTCTTTGTTGTAACCTGTGTTTCAGTCATCCCTGCAGGGCACTCTTACCTTTGTTTTCCTCTTCAGCAGATGACTTGTAAATCCAAATATGATGTCGGAGTCAACGAAGATTGTACCCAGGTCTATGACGCTGGGGTTGGGCGTCCCAGCTCCGGGAGACCCCGATGAGTTTGGCAAAGCCATGTGTGGGCTGCAAGTTACGCCAAGAAAATATTCCACTCTTCGGCAAACCTATTTGATTTGGATATCCATCTACTTCATTTCTCTCGCACCCTCCAACAAGATCCACACGGTGTGTTAATCCGGACATCCAGTGACTCGCGGGGAGCGCTGGGGGCACGTGTGCGTAAAATGAGCTCTCAGGTGTCCAGTAGTCCGAGAAGACAACAGAGCAATACGATCCATCCGAGAGGCGGAAGAGTTCTCATCCGAGAGAAACACTTTTCTGACACATCCCGAGGCTGAGCGCGGCCGCTCTGAGAGGAGAGAGAGCGCCTTGTGGAGAGCCGCTCTCTGTTCTGCAGCCTCGCTCCCTCTCTCACTCCCGTTTCTCTCCCCCTCTCTCTCTCTCTCTCTCACTCACTCTTCTTCCCGTCTCTCTCTCACTCACTCTTCTCCCCTCTCCCTTCCTCTCTTCCTCTCTCTCTCTCTCTCTCCCCTTCTCTCACACACACTCACTCTTCTCCCCTCGCCCCATCTCTCTCTCCCCCCCTCTCTCTCTCACTCCCTCTTTTCCCCTCTCCCCGTCTCTCTCTCTCTCTCACTCCTCTTCTCCCTCTCCCCCTCTCTCTCTCTCACTCCCCCCCCTCTCTCATTCACTATTCTCTCTCTCTCTCTCTCTCTCTCTCTCTCTCTCTCTCTCTCTCTCTCCCAGACGCTGATGACCTGCTCTCCCATATGATTTGCTGGTGTGTCTGTCCGCCCCCACATGAAGATGTGAAGCACAATGCCCACCCTGGCCATCACCCCTGACGACATATTCCCTGTAATATTCATGTGAGGACGTACTTACTGTCAGCGGCACGCCATTACGACCTCGGCTTATGTCTTTCTCCATATATGTAATATATCTAAAGTATACTGTATATGGTTATAGTGTTGCTTTACAACATTGCATTTCTCATATGGGAACATCTAAAAGGAGACACTTGATTTCTTATTGATGATGAAAAACAAACAGGGGGGGGGGGGTGTCACAGACACAGATGCAACAGACACAGATTTCCTCATGTGCTCTATCTATTTTTGTTGTAAACGATGTGACAATTAAATAACTTCATATTTATGTTATTAATATTAATTTAATAAGTAATCATGTTTTGAGAAGGAATTCGAGGCAGCCTATTCGTAGCTATTGATGCTAAATAATGTGTCTGGTGTCTAAAATGTATGATTGGTAATTGATATTCAATGAATATCCTTCAACATATCTATCAGGCTGAGGCTCCCAGAGATCAATGGCTGATTGGATAGCCATTAGTCAACGTAATAGGTTGACTGTGCAGTATTAATGAAAATGTGAACAACTGTGTTTTTAATAGGAAAGCTCAATCTGAATCACAATTTACGGATCTCTCTGTCAGCTCAGCTGGAGCCGTTTCTCAGCGTCCCCACAGAGGGTGAACAGTGGAGCAGCATGGTGATGTTACTGATGTTTTCTTAATCACAGCTGGAGACTGTTAAAATTATTAAATAACTCATGTTATACATGACATCTGGAACAAAAACCTTATGAATCAATGTCGTTCCAGGTTGGCGTGATTCAGTATTGCACTCATGCTGGAGGACTCCAAAGAGCTTTTAAAATGCAGATGTCCTGACTTTCAGTTCCTCCTATTTGGGGCGAGCTCCAAAATCACTAGATCCTACATCTCCCATAATGCATTAGAGCTTTCCTCCTCAGTAAAGGCCCGCATCCTACGAACACAACCTGTTCAGGCATGCTAGCGCTCGAAAGCCGGCCTCCAAACAGGACGGTGTTGTTTTGCAGGTTGCCTGTAAAGTTGGCGGAGCGCCTCTTTCACTGAAAACCGGCTCAGTGGAAAGTGGAACAACGTTCAGGGATCTTGTAATCTAATCTAATCTGCTGTCGTTTATGATCAGGAAGCTGCGTTCAGTTGGCTGTCAAAACAAAAGAGTTCAACTTCATGCAGCTTCAGTTGCAGGTCAGAGGGACAGAAGTAAAAACTTCGGTGCGCCTTTACAGCATTTTTTCGTCTTTTTCGGAGCTCAGAGATGATTTATAAAGAATGAAGATTTAAAACTCACGCAACAAATGACAGGCGAGCAGAGGGGGATAAATAGTAAATATTCTCGGGATGAATAAATTATTTTTTATCCCACAAGCACTTCACTGTCCCTGGTCTCACTTACACACACACACACACACACACTTTTTGTGAGAGGGGAGAGGCATTGGCTGTCAGCAGACCGATAATTACAATCCATAGTAAAGATGATTTACCACGTCCGTCACCCAATGGAGGAGGTTGGGTCTCCCCCGGCCGCTGATGAAATTCCAAGGCCGGGCTCCCCTGGGACTGCATGTGCTACATCTGCTGCCCTCGCTCGGGGCATCTCATTAACGCCTCTCCTGTGTCCTATCCCCTCGCCCGTGAGACTGCTGCTTCTCCCGGTGCACCGACAGCCTTTGTGGGAAACGTTTAGCAAATATTGATAGTTCTTGGCGCATGCAGGAGATGAAAGGGGAAAGGATAAGGGGCTGTCTAAAAGGAGACTCGGGATAATCGCTGCACGGGGCTCCCATGAATTATGGATGTGGTATCAAGTAGCATATATATTGGGGGAAAAGGCCCAAGGATTTTCTTGTGTCAGAGTTTGAGTCTGGTTTTCCCACCAAACTTAATGAAAAAAAAGAAATAAGATCTGAATGGAAACACGAGTGATAAGAATTTAATTTACGGCATTCACAGTGGAAGAGAGTCAAGCTTTGGATTAATAAGTAAATGAATCAGTGAAAAAGAGAAGAAAAGTCCAGAAACTTGTACAGCGAAATGTAAAGATAAAGTTTTCATTCATGGCTTAAAAGTACATCAAGTAGTTAAATTAGCACAACCATGAACATCTACAGCAGTAAAATGAAACATACACATACACGCAACCCAAAAGCAGTAATAAGGGACCATTTTAGTGAATACTTTACTTTACATTTGCTGATTATACTTACACACTTTTACTGAAGTAAGGTTTTCACCGTGCGGTATTCGTACTTCTACTTAGTAAAGAATCTGAATACTTACATAACTGCCCATGTCTAAACATATACATTTGAAAAATTTGAAAACGAGAGCAGATGCACTGATTTTGCAGCAAGCTTCAGGACTTTGGACAGCGACCATCGCTGCAGACGGTCGTCGTCGTTCCACACAGACTCAACAGAGGCAAATGACTCTTTATTGAATTGTTTAATCAGTATCTCTGAATAGTGACAACAGTAAAGCAGGAAAAACACGAGAGTAACCGCTGCAGCAGAGCTGTTAAAAAAAAGTGCATGTGCCAGTTGAATGAAATGACTGAAGCCTGAGGATTTTTACAGCCCTCGCGGTTCTTGGACTGCAGTTGGCATTGTAACACACGGGGGCACAATGGGAGGAGAAGACAGAGAAAGAGAAATCAACAACAAGGAAACAGGTGAACTCACACGGTTGTTCTAAAATCATTCAAAGTCGTGCATCGAGAGACGTTTTCCTCGTTAAAGATTGACTCAAAGGCAGCGTTTTTCCCAGCTGGTAGCATTTGTCTGACTGGTCAAGTGGTCCTAAACATTTCACAATTTTCTCAAAGAACTGTTGAACTGTTGAGAACCACTTAATCAGAGGGACCACAGGCTTCTTCAGGGAAAAGTCTCTCCTTCAAACTGTCGATTCCACTAGTGAAAGAAAAGAAAAAAAGAGCTAGAATTAGTTCTCTGAAATCGTCGTCTGGTGACAAAGGCGTTAAGAGTTAAGACCCTTCGTGTTACAGAAGAAATCTACCGACACGAGCGGCAAAGCAAAACTGTAAAAGTACTTACCTGGAGAAGGTGAACTCTGTCCTCGCAGCGGTGTTTCCGTGGTGTCATCCCAGCCCGACTGAGTGACTGCAGAGTTAACAGCCTTTTATATACCGTTTTGGGGCTAGGTTCATACAAGCCTCTGATTCAGGCAGGAATGAGGCCCATGCTGGTCCAACCGGCTGAGCTGGGTTCCACCAGCGAGGAGCTCGACGGGCGGCCGCCCTCGAGACAGAGATCGCAAATACCAGCCAATGCAGGCTGGGAAGTCACATGGAAATATGTCATTTGTATATCATCTTTTTCTTCTAGGTTTGTCTCATTTCCATCTGATTTATCTTACAGTCAGACAGGAAAAAAAATCACGCAGAACGCACCGGGTTTGGCTTTGATGTATTTCTCCTAAAGGCCTACTGCGATCACAATGAATCCAATTGTTATTCAGAACACATTTCTTGAGAGAACACAAAGGGACTCTGCGCACCAAGAGAAATGACCTTCAACAATTGGTTCGACGTGTGCTAATTCGTATAGAAAACCATGTCGGATTGGAAATTGCTCAGGAGTCCTTAGCCAGGAGCGGTATACAGGACTGTCTCAGAAAATTGCCTTTATTCTGATTTATTGCTGATTATCAGCTTAAGAAAACTCAAATATCCTATCTCTAAATATTAGAATATCATGAAAAAGTATACTAGTAGGGTATTAAACAAATCACTTGAATTGTCTAATTAACTAAACACCTGCAAGGGTTTCCTGAGCCTTGACAAACACTCAGCTGATTTTTACTTGGTCTGAGGAAATATTAAAATTTTAATCAGCAATATTAAAGAATAAAAGGCTTGCAATATTTCAGTTGATTTGTATATTCTAATTTTCTGAGACAGTCCTGTATACAGTTTCATGCGAGTCTCGGTGTTCAGAGCAACTCAGGAGCAATCACAGAAGACGATGCTTTGAAAGAAAATGATTTATTTCTGTTGCATCGAATCACTTTCTCTCCCACACACACCCTGTTTCAATACGTCAATGGGACAATAGTTTGAAACGACAGGAACGATTTCAGGTCATTTAAATTAGTTTGCTCTTCACAGAATAGTCCCTTACAGATGCTAACATCAGTGTAATATACACGGACCACCAAACCAAACAAGGTGTTTTAAATCATTACTCGTGACAATATAAACAGAGTCAGTTTGTTATTGTGGATGCTAAAAATATAAGTTTACATCAAAATCAATGAGAACAGAGTCTTTATCTGGCTCACACAATGGTCTGATTTTCTCTTTTCTAATTCAAATTTGCTAATCAGTGCAAGAAGTCGCCTGGAGACGCCTGGAAGGGAACTCCAGGTGTGTGTAGTCCCTGCGTGAGCAACAGGAAGTGCTCTGCTTCACGGCCGGTGGACAAGGGCGACAGATGAAAAACATCCCGGATAGTAAAAATAGATTCTATTGAAACTTTTCAACATTTCACTGTCAAAAAAAAATACCCATACAAATAAACTCTGTAAGTGTAGCCTGTGGTTTCAGATACCATGAATATATTGCGACACTATTTTATAAAGTAACGTCATTGTAGTCAAAAGTTCTGCAACTCTTTTAATACATATAACACAATGTTTCAGCATTCTCCGTGATTAAACAGCTCAGGTGAAGTTCACTCGTAATCCCTGATTGGATATTCACATAAATATACTCCCGTGTTACAACCACACACCCACACACATGGAGTGCTGCCCTCTTTGTTTACCTTGCGCTCAAAGTAGTGCTTCCACAAAGTTGTGCAATTTCTAGGTTTGGAGGGAGAACTGTAAGCAGCGATGGCTTTAAGAAGGTAAAACAATCTAACATTCAAAGTCACAGGAGCTCTGTGAAAGGTAACAGTGCGGTGGACGGTGTGAAGAGGACGGCTTCGGGGGAAGGAAGCGGGCGCTGGAGGAGGAGGATTCCTATTGGTCGAGAGACGTCGGCTCACGGTCCCGTCGGGGTGGCTGAAAACTCGATCGCTCCGCTCTTCCACGGAGACAAAAAAAGAGGACAGGATTAACAGGAAGCAGAGGGGAGCGGAAAGATGTTGAAGTGCTCTTGGTTTCTACTGTGTACACACACACACAAAAGGGTCAGCTAGTGTAAAGCAGGCTGCACAGGTTTAGCACCGACAGGTGTTGGTGGACGGGGATAAAAAGGTGATTTATATCTGATATAGTTTTGATGAAAAAGGGTTCTGAGGTGTGCTCAGCTTAAATCTTAAAGATCACGGTTGCTTCTCCAAACCAGGGCCGCAAGTAACAACTTCTTTAATTATCAAATAATCTCTCGATCGTTTTCTCGACTTAGAGAGTCTTGAAGATTAACGATTAGTCGTAAAGTAGAGAAACAGACCAGTCAGGAATTCCCAGAAATCTATTACCATTTCTTTTTTTCCTCAACAGAAAACACTAGAAATAATAATTCAAGGAACAGAAACTGTCGATGCGTGCTCTTAGAAAGAGATCGGCATTGTTTGTTTCATTTTTACTTTGACATTTCAATATACCAATTTTTTCTGAGAGTCTTTTGTTGAATCTTTTGAAACCTCATTTAATGCATTTTACTGTGTACGTGTTATTTAAAAGCAATAAGCACATGGGCCCCCCGGACACTCGTTGATTAGCACTGCCGCTAGCAAGAAAGCCCTCATTTAGGAACCCGGAGGGTCAACCCAGTGTTCCCATGAGCAGCGTGATGTTCTCCCACTGGCTGCATGGGTTTCCTCCAGCTGCGAGTTGGCTGCTCAAATTTTCTTGTCGGTGTGAATAGGTTTGTGTCGTATGAATGTGTGTTCCAGTCCTGTGACCTAACCAGAGGTGAAACCTGCCTCTGATGCAAAGCATGCTGGGATACACAAGCCACAAGCCTGAGCAGAACAAGTGGTTTACCAAACCGACGGATGAATGGATTTCTAGTCGGCGCACTGGCATGCTCAATATGGGAAACGGACACACTGGGAAAACACATTCACTACATTTCGTTTACCTCATCATCATCCTCATATTCAACATACTCATTAAATTCACCAAATACTGGCTGAAATTAAACAAAACAAACATGTAATTGAGAGGCAATTAGAGACCAAGAATCATATCAATCCGAGTGCTGCGTATCAAGTTAAAGCTCGACACCAACAGAAAGCGGAGAACAGTGGTTACCGTGGATGTTTTGCTCATGAGTTGCACTAAAAATGCCACCACTTCCGTTTTTCCGACAGCACGGGCCTGTGACAGGTAAAGAATGAGAAGACGAAGGCATGAGACGGGCTTTTCTGACGAACTTTGTTATTAAAAGTGGATTATATGTTCTGGGGACCGACCAGTTGGAGCGCCGTCTGTCCGTCATAGCCGGGTTTATTCAGATCAGCTCCAGCCAGTTTCCACATCTCGAGCCCCTCCAGGTCCCCGCCGGCTGCCAGGCTGGCACACAGGAGGCACACGGCAGTTATTACAACACAGGCCTCGCTTTCCCAAAGTCAAATATTATCAACAATCAAATAACCATTGGCTGAAGGACTAATTGAGGTGTAAAGAAACCGTTCTGAAACTGGGCAAAAACATCAAGGGAAGAAATTGATGACGTTAAACCGCATGACTTAGATGATTTTTTTAATCCTAATAATGCAATCTTACAAAAGGCGTGAGACAAAACCTGTCGGGTGTCTCAGCTAGATGAATAACAGGGGCCAGCCAGTGTGGCGTACACCTGCAAATAGGAAGCTATGCTGCCGGGGAGCATTCCGACAGTTTGTGTCACAGCGGGACAACTGGTTAAACCGGAGTCAGCTATGTAGGATGGGTCACAGTAATGATGGCGAGGCAACTGGGACATTTGTGACTTTATGCGTGTGCAATTGTTCAAAGACGTGTTCTATATGCACGTCCCACCTGCACAGTTCGGTTCCCGCTTCATCCAACTCGTCTCTGGAGAAGTGGGCTCCAGTCTTCCGCAGCAGCTTCACGACCTCCTTGTGCCTACGTGATTTAGAGAGAACATGCAATGAATGCAGCAATATGATCCATTTCACATATACGTGCGATACGCACATCATTCATTTGACTTTTCGCTGAGATCGTATGTTCTTTTCAAGCAGTTAGATTGAATGTTGTCTGACTTTCCTTGACGGCGTGTGTGGCAGTGACTGAGGTTCGGCATGTAAGAACAAGTTCCTTATGCTCTGCAATCAACCACCCACACAGGAGTCACCGGGGACACTTGTGGCGACAGGAAACTTTCGATGCAACAAAAAGGCCTGAAAGGGTTCCCCACTGTCCAGCTCACTTTATAAATAACAGCGTGTTATAACTATGTTATAAAGGTCAGTTAGCCTAAAGCTCATGCAGAGAGTCACGTAGAGCAACGCACAGAATTATAAACTATTAAAAGCATTCCGAGACTTCCTGTTGAGAAGCCAGTATCTCTCATCTGTGAAACTGGGAGCAGGTTGGTCGGACTGGTTCAGAGGACACTCCCCGTATTTTTTTCTTGAACTCTTCTTTCTCTATGCTTTCTGCCACTCCTTATATGGCCATCGTGCCGAAGTGCACTGTGAAACGTCGGCGACGTTCGAATGGAGTCGGACACGGGGACATCCCGGCGGCTCAAACTCAGCGCTTCAGATCTTCATGTCATTTCACGAAACGCACTCAGGAAGGGGCGAAGCAAGCAAGAGGTGTGGAGCATCGGAAGAGCAACGACAGGTGTTCGCGCTCCAGTGCATCCCTCTGCCGTCACAAAAGGAAACAAGCCCATACTTGAAGTGCCAACCGTTGAAATAGGACAACAGCTATTTGGCACGGCTTCAACACATACAACGTTTTCACCCCGGGGCTCCACATCGCACTTAAACTGAAACAATAAGAGTGGCATGTCTCCGTCAACGTATGAGAAAAATAAAATATAAAAAACCCCGCCGTCTAACAGGGAGATGGCAATTAGCATATCATTACAGCCTGGCCTCTAAACTCCATTACGAGTTGCTCTCCTGATCTCAACCCCCCCCCCTCTAACTGCCGCTGCTCCCTTCCCGTCGGATTCCCTTGCAGCAGCTGATTTAATGCGGTCCCCTCTATGGCAGCTATTAACGGCATACTCAAAGCTCCTCATGGCCAAAGGGGGATGTTAAATGTTGTGTTTGCAACTTCATAAAAGGGACATTATCACGTTGAACAGATAACATCGTCCCTTCTCGTTCGGGTGTTACCTGAAGCGTACGGCGTTGCTGAGGGGTGTGTCCCCGTAGCGATCTTTAGCATAGACTGTGGCTCCATGACTCAGGAGGTACTCCACCAGTTTGAGGTGGCCCTCACAGGCGGCGATATGGAGGGGGGTGCGTCCATCGTAGTCACTCAGACACAAGTTAGTGCCCTGCCAAAGACAAACACGCAGTGTCCTTCACCTGGATGTTTTTTTACCAAAGCAAACAACTAATTGATCCCTTTAATAATTATCACACGAAAGGCCAAAACTTTTTCCTTCGTGCCATAGAGTGCAACTATTTAAAACATGGTCTCCGATTTAATCTAACATGAGCGCTACAGATCGCGTTGGAATGTTTCCAGATTGTTTTTTTCTATCGGACATGTTGACAAAAAAAAAGTTTAATAAAAGTAAAAGTTCGGTGACCTTCTTTCTCACTGCTTAGTGGTAGAGGCAACAAACAAATAGATGAAGGAGGATAAATAAAAGTGAACAAAATAAATCCTCAACCGCAAAGTTCACCCCAAGCAGGGACAATGTAATGACAGATGTCTGTGTGGGTGTGAACATGGCACATGTAATTTAGCCATAGGGACACATTCTAGGCTAATCCGAGAAGCGGCTGCATCCGAGTCGAGCCCCACGCATACATGTACGTGTGACCGCTGGGGAAACTCGAGGCCTGCCTTACCAGTCGAGCCTCTTGTTTTGTCAGGCTCTGCGTTTCCCACACCCCTCGGAGAGGAGAGTGACCCTGAGAACTAGTTGGAAAGGTTCACCTGGGTGCGTTGACCCTACAAAACAAACGTTTTGTAAAATGCTGCTCTGCTGGTTTAGAAGTCGAGCGCCGAGCTGTGTGCCTCAGAAGTAGGTGCATTTGGTTCTAATGTCAAAATGGGAAAAAGTGCATCGCACATTTTCCCTGAAACAAACAATAATAAGTGTGAAAGAAAGGATTGTGCGTCGTTTACCATTTCCTTGAGGGCTTCCAGGGCCTCTACGTCTCCGATCTTCGCGGCGGCACATGCCAGTGGAGCGGTCAGGGCATCGCGGATGGCTTCCAGCTCCTGTAGACGCCACGGACGTCAAGACAAAAAACGGATACTTTTCTGAATCCGTTGAAATTAATGAACTTGGCCTTTTTGGAGTAGACTTTCAACACCGCATGCACAAGTCTAATCTTGTCTGGACGGTGACGCGAGTTAAATGTGTTTTCCCTGTGTCAGGAAAAGGAACCGGGGCCGTATTCACAACCATTCAGAGAATACTTAACCCTCCTGTTACCTTTAGCGTCAATTTGACCCGATTCAATGTTTAATGTCGGTGTTCTTTGGGGTCAATTTGACCCCAGGCTGTTTTTCACTGTGTCAAACATATAAGAAATATCAACTTTTTTATATATTTAAAGGGATATTTAGGTAGTCAACAAACAACCATAAAGTACCTCACACTTAAACTTGGAAAACAATATTAATTCTAATAATTTTCTGGAGGTTTTAATTGCTGGGGTCAAATTGACCCCGAGGGTAAAATATGTCAGTAAATATAAAGGTAACAGGAGGGTTAAACATTGAATGGGGTCAAATTGACCCTCCGGTAACAGGAGGGTTAAGGAGAGATATCTCCATTTCTAATGAGATCAAGCACACACATGAACCCTGCACTGTCTAATCAGTCGTGTTTCATTAACTTATCTGGCTTAAGGGACACGATGCGTTGTAAAAAACCTCCCAGGATCTTGTCTTAACTTCTTAGTCTAACTATTGTGGTCCGTGGATTGGGGGTGCCCTCACCTTCTTGCAGCTGATGCTCAAAGACTTGGCAATGACTTGGATGAACCGGCTGTCGCTCAGAGACAGTTTGGATCCAGCCAAGTCGGAAATCATCTCACCTCGCAGGTTCCGAGCCATCATCTGGATGGGTGTGACACACACACACACATCTGAGCTTTACTTTTTCCTCATGATTGTTATTGTGACCTACATGGTGATCCTCTTACGCCTTTTAAAACCAATATTTCTAAAGTAGAAACCAACCTTTCTCTTGGCATCAAAAGGTATGTCTTTCTTGGCCAGTACATAGGACAGCTTCGACAAGGCCGCCTCTGGAGTCATGTCTCCACCAGCTATCAGCCCTGCATCCATCAACACCTGAGAAGTCATAGCTATTTTTATTGATATATATGTGTACGCATGTACTTGGGGAAATTCAACATTCACAAAATGTAGTAGAAATGGGTCAGGCTGGACTAGTAGGAGGCGTGGCGTGCCTTGCCGGTGGCGTAAGATGCAGACACCGTCCCCCTCAGACACTGGGTGCAGTTGATGATGATGACGTCTGAGTCGGTGGCTTTCTTCAGCTCCTCCAACAGGTCGGGCCGGTTATCGGGGGCATTTCCACTGCCGTAAGTCTCCAGTACGACACCCTCCATGGGTGGCTGTAGGAAAGCCCTCATCTGGACACATATTTACCAAGGAGTTACATTAAAAACTCACAAGATGTACGGCCAGCAGGACTGGCTTCCCAACTGCCTGTAATCAAACTGAAAAATTAGTATTCCGTGTTATTTTTCCTGCAGCCCCGTTCACTCCCATGCATGAGACCATTCACTCTCCTAAAAGCCCATCTGGTGCCGTCTATGCAACCAGTATCTCAGTCACTGGTTGGCTGGCACCAGGAGGCCCTATCCCACATCATTAGCCACGGCATATGACTAGAAAGGCAGATGACTGAAATGACAGGAAGGAGAGCAATTAATCTGAAGGTGTTAGCAAGCATAAAGTCGCTTGGCAAGACCGATGCAGTAACCGTAAATTGCAAGAAGAAGGCGACATTGAAAGTGCCAGGTTCGGTCGGTATTTTTCTGATGCGATAAGCAGTTTGACAAATAAGTTTTGACGCAGATTACCAATGAAGCTCTCATGCAGCAGAGACAGTGGGCACACTGGTGCATAATCAAAACAGCGCCCCATAAAAGGCCGTTAAAGGCTGTAAGAAAGTATTGATAGCCAAGCTGGGCAGTGCGAGCAGATTGACACAGTAAAGTCAGTCTCCCAGCAGCCTCTGCGGGGGGAGGCGCAGCTAAATGTTACAGTATCTACGCCAACCCCCCCCCCTCTTTACGGGGCGATTCGTCATGGCTCATAACGCCTTCTCATCTGTCTCTGGGCTGAGCTTTGATGGCAGTTTACATGACCGGGAAGGTAAGGGAAGACGGGTAATAGCGCAATTAAATTAAAGTTAACTATATTTTATTGCAGTTAGACAAAACAGTAGTTTTGAACAGTCAGTTACCTTTGCAGAACATATCGTTAATTACGTTTTAATACACTGTGAAGGAAAACTTGAAATGTGCACCGAGCCCTAACGATGATTAATTTACTTTTCACTTAGCCATCATCATTTGACTAAATATATCATTTTTGTGAATAATGGAAGAAGACAACATTGAAAAGAAGTATATTTTAGTTTTATGCAAATACTTATATTCAAAGAGAGTAATTAGTGATTTGTAATGCGAACATTCTGGAAAATATCTGTAAAATCTGTGCAAGGAGAAATTCTAGAAGCAGCGGAATAATTCCCCAACGAGAAAAACAAACCTATAGATTCTTCTGGTATGCGTCACGTCAACCAAAGACCGGGGACACGGGGAACCTTTGGACCTTGGGGGGCTGTGACGGGGGCAGGATAAGCGCCTCTGGTCGAGAGCAGGCGCCGAGCGACTTACGGTAGCGGCGGTGATTCCTGGGAACAGCCTGAGGAGGCCCACGTTCCGGTTCAGCTCAGTGCTGACGTGAAACTTTGCCGTGGTGTTCGCCCGCCACACTGTATCCCAGTTGACTGAAGGACGAGATGAAGGGGGAATAACATGATTAAAAAGGGTTTATTTTCCCACATGAAGACAGACCCGTGACACCGCCGGCTTACTTGTGATGTCCACCTCGGCGACGGCCAGAGGAGCCAAGTTCGGAGAGGAGAACGCATTGAAACTCCTGGCATCCACCTTGGTCACACGGTTCCCTCTGTAGAGTTTGTTGTAGAAGTACAAGCACACCTGAAAAGAGACACACAAAAAACCGCGTTTTACTGCACAACATTTGCTCCTCTCCAAAGACAGAATCAGTTCAACGCTGCAGGACTTAACATATGCAGGACCATCCGTGTGCACCTGTTTAAAAAAAGGCGGATAGAAAGACATTACAAAATGCTTGTCGCGGGAAAACACATCAGTCTGTTTAAGTGCACCCCGCAATGCAGCAGAATTTAATTGAATGGACACAATTTTTACTGCACTTTGGATGTGGATGTGTGGTTTTGGCTCAGGAGGGAGAGCTGGCCGACCACTAATCAGAAGACTGGCGGTTTGATGTCGGCGTGTCACAGTGTCCTGGGTGAGATACTGAAGCCGGCATGGCACCAAAACTGCGCCATGTGTGTGGTTGAGCACGACTTGAGATCCTGATGGGCAGGTTGCACCTCGCGTGGCAGCCCTTATGAATGCGAGAGGATAAGTTTCCGTGTTCTTCCTGTTCTCGTATACGTTGTTCGGTATTGCGACACACCGTCATTAGAGAGCAGCTCCCCGGCGTTTAGGAGCTTTGCTAATCTTGTTGCATTCCAGTAGTGACACCCGTCTCTGCACACCGCACTTCTAAACATGTTAACAATCATACAGGGTCGTAATATTACAAGATTTCATATTCTCAATCAGCGGTGCATTAAAAATGTATTAAAGAATGAATAAACACCACAAATGAAATCTAAGTCACTATTGTTAACCATCTGTTCTCTCTTTCTTTCACAAAATTCACAATTCTTACTGTTTTATCTTTGAGACTGCCAAATGTCTCTAATAATCTAATAACCGTGTCGTTGAGTCGCATTCATGTCCCCTCTCCATTTGCTCACCTCGGGAATGACGAACTGGCCCGCGATCAGCAGCGCCCCCAGCAGGTTGTCTCGGCCATCGTTCCTCATCTCGTAGATCGGCACCTGGAGACAGAACGGCTCTCGTCTCTAAGAGGGCAGAGAACATTTTGAACTCGTCCCGTTTCTGGACAGCAGCTCTGACCTGTGACCCGGTGAGGATGATTGGTTTGCCCAGATGTTCACACATGAAGGACAGGGCAGAGGCCGTGTAGGCCATCGTGTCCGTGCCGTGCAGGATCACAAAACCGTCGTAGTCTTCGTAGTTTTTCTGGAGAAAAGAAAAAGACGACATATTGGGGATCATTTGAGATGGCAGCAGAAATTTTAAAAAAATGTTAATACAATATTAGATGCAAAATTAATATGATAGTAATTTATTGATGCCTTGAAGCATAAATCACTGTGTGTTTAATTAGAAATGGAACCGAACAATTAAATCCATCAGCGAGTACCTCAATGTCCTTTCCAATTCTACCCCAGTCATCCGTGGTCATGTTTGAGGAGTCCAGCAAAGGGTTGTACTCTATAACCGTGTAGACTATCCTCTTGTTGTCTTCACTCAGCCTGCAAGAGAGAGAAGTTCATCCACCAGGTGCTGTCATTGTTTACACGGGTTCAACACAGGACAATCAACCCACGATAAATCAGTGGTTTTAGTCTTTTAGCAAAAACAGTCACTCCAAAACACATCAAGGACACGTGGTTAAACAAACGATCATCATCTTCACTGTTAGTCTTCATCAAGCTCGTTAAAACAGAGTTGGATTCGGTTCTGGTTAAAATTGAGACGTGAGTTTAAGGATCGGGGAATGCTGAAACCCAAGCTGACTTTATGAAGCGAGTCTATTGAGCTGAGCTCTCTGTCTCAGCAGCAGGCGGCCAGGTTTCAGACACAGAGAGTATCAGAAGTGTAAAGGGGAGGGGCATGTTTGCATACTGGTAAAGAGAGCAGCACTTTGCACAGTAAAGACGTAATGTTACGTGGCGCAGCACCGCTGTGTATGGTAAACACAGGCAAAGCCAAGAGAGACATGAGGTGGCTGACTTTATACGCCTTCAGGGTTATTTGGCGAGCCGTTTCAGGTCAGGGCGAAAGTTTCTTTTTCATATTCCAGGAGCCTTTCATGGAAACATCTTCATGCTGCCTCTGTGTGGATTTGAACTCGGGCATCTCACGGCTCCACCTGCGACACTCCGTATTATGCGGCGTGACTGGATGAAGAGCCGTGGAAACGTTGTATTTTTAATCTCCCTTGTAAAGCAACATGGTGGGACACTCCCACATCACCATGAGGAAGCCTTCCAACATGAAGATGGGAGCTGAATGGAGCAGCGGGGGGGCCGAGCCGGTGAGGCCCAGTTCACACAACCAGGGGTCCTGCAGACACCAATTAGCCTGTAGTCCACACACACACACACGACCCGAGAACATATGTTGTTGATTAAAATTATTCATCTATCTGGCAGAGTAGCCTAAGGTGCAGCAAAGCTACACATTAGCATACCCGTGCTGGGATGCCTCATAGCTTAAGAATAATGAATGTCTGTGTGTTTACATGCACGAGTATGATTGGGGACTTAAGACGTCGAAGAGCATGAATAACATGAATAAAGCTTTTCAATAAATCAATAAACTAACTCCCTTCTTCAACATAGACTGTAACGGCATACTCTCAACAGGATTAGACTTGCATATTATGAGCCCACTGCAGTTGATATGAACACGATGGAAACTCACGGATGAGGAAATATAATAAAAGTTAAACGTGCTCTCACTCAAAAAATAATTCTTTTTATATTATTCAAAATATAAATTTAAGACATTTACCAAGCAGCTAATTGACCAACGGGAAGCTCTGCTGTGGTTGCTGAGGGTGTGGGAGCGGTGCGAGGTTGAAGTCCTCCTATATTAATTCGTATAAGCCCTACAAGCGGACAGTGGACGACCGCCTGGTGTATGGATATCTCATCTCCACCACACATCCTACTGACTTAAGACTATTGAGAGTTCGTTGATCGCTGGGGGGGGGGGGGGAGCTGTCACATGGGGCTCCACAGCACACGCACCAGAGATCAATACTACATGGATTAAACAAACAGCGATAGAATAGATTAGCTTTGCATTGTGTGCCGACCGCAGCTTTTCACAACAAATCCGTCCCATGAAACGTAAGGTTACCTCAGCTGGGAGACTCGTGCGCCACACTTCTTTAAAGCAGCTGTCTTGTTGGTGACAGAGGGGATATTTACAAGGGAAACGAGTAGGAGACGCAAAAATACTTCAGGCAATACACCGCTCCGTGCTCGCGTGTCCGTCCTGGTATTTAAGGCCACGGCGGCATGCATTTCCTGTCAGGCAAGCAGACCCAAAACTGGTCTCAAGAACGGCAGAGACATCCCACCACAGTGCAGACACACACACACACACACAAACACACAATGCTAGCAGTGCTACAGCACCCATGAAATAGATGGTCAGAATGGGGCGTCGGCTTCCTGTCAAAGCAACAAAAGCAGTTCAGAGTCATTAAAATCATGGACACAGGGATTCCTTTCCATTCAGTCTCTAGTCTTCGGTAATCTGTAAATACTGTCGAAACTATTTCATTTTCATTTGTTCAGCTCTCCAGGGCAATAACTTTACAGAGAAGATTACCATGTGTTCTAACTCAGAAGACAACATTTTGTAATAGGCTTACTTATTAATTTAAATGAAGGCGATTAATTTATTCACAATACATTCAATAATACATAAGGAAAATTATATATATATATTGAGTTGCCGATATTACGCATGAAACCAGAACATGATCCTGTGTAAAGAGCAGAACACGGATTATTGTAACGTTTCCGAATAAAGACTGGGTTCACTCACGGCAGGACCAGACTGTTCTCCGATCCATAGTACTGGTACAGGCCGGTCTGCTGGGCATACAACTCATCGTGGAGGATGGGCAACTTGCGCAGGCTCTTCACAAAAGCGTTGGCTTTTGGGGCAAGCACTGTGGGTTACAGAAATATGAAAGACAGGTTATTGTAATATTTCATAGCTTGCTCTCTGTGGGTTTATTGTGAATCAGTAACAGTTAAGGAGAATAGCACCATGGGCTTTACGATCAGCTCAACACCAAACATCAGTCTCATACTGATCCCTAGTGGTAACTGGAAGAAATTGTTGCAGGGACCAAAAAAGAAAATCAACCCAAATTCAGATCCTTACATTAGTTCCTAGTTTTTAGGACATAGAACAGTCACTTTTTAAAAAATCTATAAAACAAAAAAGTTTATAAAACTGAAAACAGTGAGTACAGCCACATGAGCAAAAGACAACATGCCGGCTACCGTCAGAACTCACAGGATGACCTGACCAGAGTCACTAAAGAGGAAATGACCCAGCAAACATGACCTCGGATCTGGGGTTTCAATGTGTCAGGTGGGCCTCCCCAGGGTGGCTCCAAACACTTTAGGGGGAGGCTCAGTGAATGAAAGACAGGTTGCATTCCTTATTATTACTACCCGTTTAGAAAAGAAGCTCATGTGCCTGGTTTGGTTAAATGGATACAGTAATTTTAGGAGAATTGGAACTTTTCCAAGTTGTCAGGAGGTCCACAGTCTCAGACTTTGAAACCCCATGTCTTAGTAAATATACATCAGTGGTCTGAAGTAAACTCAACTTTTTTCTCATAACCTGAGATCTTAATTAGTCATTTCAAAATGTTTAGATAAGCAGTTGTCAACACTATTCACCCTGTGAAGTGTTAAACTAGCAGATTGAATGAAATGTGTAGTTTTCGGGTTATGAACCTGCATGTCCACATTTACGCATCATCATAGAAAAGTGTGATTTATCTCCAGGCTATTTCATTTTAAGATTAAAAGACAATCCTCCAATCACAATACAATTGTATTATAGCTTTGTCAAATCAACAAACACCTTTACGAGGGGATTAAAAACGAGAGACAATGGCCACGAATGTGCAAGAAGTGAAACATTGATGGATGAAGACGTCTGGTTCGAGTTAACTTGTTCCCAAAACTGAGAGGACCTATGGATGCGAGGCTACTACAGACCTGCCCACGACCCCTCACATGCCAACATCGAGTTATTCATTGAGAGAATGTGTGAACATCCATCAACGGGGCAGCAGCAGGTTATTTAGCATGCTCCAGAGGAGATTGACCCCATGATAGCACTGGTCATCACTGACATCACAGTGCGTTTTACGTTTACATTTCAGGAGTCGGGTAGCACAGTTAATAATAATAATATTTGCTTTTATCGTTTGTTTTTATTGTAATTTTTAATGCATAGCTTTTAGGAATTTTTAAATTATGTGTTGTAAAGCGTCTTTGAGTATTATGAAAAGCGCTATAGAAATTGTATGTATTATTATTAATAATAATAATAACTTTATTTATATAGCACCTTTAAAAACAATGTTTACAAAGTGCTCCACAGAGTCAAAGCAAAACAAGTGGAATAGCAAGAAACTAATATTACATTTAAAAGTATATATTAAAATTTACATTTAAAATTAAAAACATAAAATAAATGAGAACATGCACCACAGCTGCTACCAAAAGCTACCCGCCGTGCTAACGAGCTGCTGCTGCCGCCGCTACACGGCTCAGGACGGGACACACGCTCCGTTACGCGGCCAGGTCGCCAAATATATATATATATATATATATATATATATATATATATATATATATACCATTGTTGTGAAGCGTCATCCCGATGGTCCCTCCGGTGTTCAACACCAGCACGCGCGCCTCGGTGGCGGAGGGTGACGTCGCCAACTCCTCGCACTCCAGCGAGTTGCAGCTCGACAGCTTTCTCCTTCGACATGAATGCCGCATGGTGTTCCTCTGAGGGGAAACATCGGCCACTTCTGTGAGATTCAGCGTCGGCTGCGACAAAGCGCGCGCGAGGGATGTCATGTTGTTGAGGCTGGATTCCGCTATGGCTGCTGGCTGGAGGCGGTGCTGCAGCTTTAAACGCGCTGCAACTGGTGCCCCGTCAATAGGAGGCTCTCTCCGGGGAGCGGCAGGGCGGCGCGGGGTCTCCGGGCCGAGCAGAGCAGATCCCACCCCTTCCCACGCGATTAACCCGTTTTAATGATATTCAAATGTGGGCTCTTCCTCGTACCAGACCCCTCTCCACAGTATTGACCTTGGATGTACAGCGTCCACTCTGACGTCAGGGATGTGGGTCAGCAAACAGTCCGACAGTCTCAGGAAACCTCCTGCACACTAGTATTTGTGGTTCAGTATTACCATAAAACTGCTGAATATATTCTTAGAAATTGGGTTTGAACCATATTTAATACTCGAGTTGTGAAAGTGTGAATGCAGCAGCTACAATACTGGCAGAAATGTGGGTAAACGCGCACTACGCGCTGAGGGTAGGGCACCAAGTCTACTCCTGAGGGGGCACCAAAAAATAGGCAACGAAAAAAATCATCATAGTTATAATAATTATAATGCCGATATTATTTCAGTATAGAAATATTAAGCACCTTTTAGGCATGTATATCACAAAACAGGCAGAACAAGAGATATATGGAATTGCTCAAAAAAAAAGAGTGCAACATGCAGGAAAATGAGGGTGTCATCATGATATATAAAAAAGTATATATATAAATAGGAGTATAAATTGTCAGTCAGTCGGCTATAGTGACCTCACACTAAATTCCAATAATTGTATTGAAATATTGTTTGGGCATTATATCATTATATTGTTTTCCAGGGTACTAACAGTATTACAATTATATCAGTTAAATAGATGATTATTTAATATACATGGTGCTACAATTAAAATAATCGTTATACCCTTGAGCAAATGGATTAGGATTGGTCAAACAGATTAGAAATAGAATATTTAAATGCTAAAGACGATCAAACATCCTCTGTGCCATCCTGACTGACTCTGCAGGTTGTTTCTCTTTATCTCTGCCGTCGTCTGTTTACTGTCTATGCAAAAGCGACTCGTTGAAATATACAGATGGTCTAACATTTGACAGTTAATGATTACATTTGTCATTTAACAGTACACTTGAGAAATAAAAACACCAGAGGGGCACTGTGGAGGAATGGCTCCTTCTTCTTTTTACCACAAGGGGGTAGTGGTACCCTTTACATGCATAGAAATCCACTCTAGTCAGATAACATTAAATATGTAAACATTATCAACGCTATATTAAATATTATTATTATTAAAATGTTTTCATATTTAATATATTTACTTCAAAGAAACCTAAAAGACGTCCAACGGGCACCAGTTTGAAATAAATTAAAACGTCACATACAGATTAGAGTTAACTAATAACTAAATGCGTGGTGTACACATTAAGACAACGTTTCATGTTATTTCATGTCGGTACGGGCAGTCCCGAGTCCCGAGTCGGCGCGAGGCGGCGGCAGCAGCAGCCGGTGCGCGAGCGGCGTGAAGCCGCCGGGAGGAAGTGGCGGGTGATGCAGCTCCACAGCTTTCCGGTGTAGCAGCACTGCGACCAGCTCGACTCACCGGAGAAAGACGAGAGCTGGCTGTATGTATCGCGACGGGAGGGGGAGATCGGAGGTAAAATGCTTATATTTCAACGTTGAACTCAGAAGTGTTGCGAGTCAAACCGTTTGTCGCTGTCGGATACGTTTGATGTCCAGATAGTGTTAGTTTGCGACAGCTAAGAGCCGTTTTCTCGTTAGCCCCAGGTTAGCTTGCTAGGCAACAAGCTAGCTAACGGTAGCTCGCTAGCCCTCTTTAGCATGCGTGAGCGATAGCCTGCTTATTCGGCATGTCTGACCCTCCTCCTAAATCTCTTTTTCAGGGGGATAAGAAGAGGAGTTGCGCGAGTGGACGCACGTGTTGCTGAGTCACCGAGGAGTTATTTTCAGAGACCAGGCGGCGGGGTGAAGTTACCCGGCGCGACGCTTTCTGGACTCGCCACTGAAAGCTGCTTTTCTCCCCCGGCAGCGGTGAAGAGAACAAGGGCGCACCCGATGTGGAGGACCGGACTCCAGAAGGAACTCACGAGCACCGCGGCCTCCTCGGGGCCTTATCGACACACGGCGGCTGCTCCCTGCACATTTTAACCGCCACGGCCTGTTTTTGACACGCATCTTTATGTCGATTTTTGGGCAAAAAAATGAACGTCAAGCAACAGCTGCTGCCAAGTTCTTCGTCTAACGTGCCATGTTGCGTGTAGGGCTTGCACACACGGTGATACTTTGAACATACATGTCCCAGCACACATACTTTCAAGCAAAAAAACACATTAAGTACTGTTAGGTTTTAACATGAGTGTGCATTTTTGACTTCCCACCCCACCATATGCTGAGTCATGTTTTCTGAAGTAAGCCCATAAACTGAAGCTGTAACAAGTGAATAATCAACCTTTTTTCCCCCCCTTCTTGTTAGTCAACGTATTTATGCACAATAGTTAAAAATGGGCAAAGTGCTGTCTAAAATATTCGGCAACAAGGAGATGAGAATATTAATGCTCGGACTTGATGCTGCGGGAAAGACGACAATCCTCTACAAGCTGAAACTCGGACAGTCCGTCACCACGATCCCCACGGTCGGCTTCAACGTGGAGACCGTCACCTACAAGAACGTCAAGTTCAACGTGTGGGACGTCGGGGGGCAGGATAAGATTCGCCCTCTGTGGCGACACTACTACACGGGCACGCAGGGGTTAATCTTCGTGGTGGATTGCGCGGACAGGGACCGCATCGACGAGGCGAGGCAGGAGCTCCACCGCATCATCAACGACCGGGAGATGAGGGACGCCATCATCTTGATATTCGCCAATAAGCAAGACCTTCCGGACGCCATGAAGCCGCACGAGATCCAGGAGAAGCTCGGATTGACCCGCATCCGAGACCGGAATTGGTACGTTCAGCCGTCCTGTGCGACCACAGGTGATGGACTGTATGAGGGCCTGACCTGGCTGACCTCGAATTATAAATCTTAATGATTGAGTGCTGACTGTTTTAGGTCAAAGCTATAATAACGTTGCAAGTAACACGTAACTTCTCAAAAGTGAACATGGTTAAGAGAATGTTGATTATCTCCCATTTATTTGTAATACGTTTACCCCGTGACTAATTTATCTTTTACTGGGTTTGCTGGCTTAAAGTTCGCTTGTCCTCTGTAGCGGGCCTGTGTCACATTCGTTATCTCTGGGTTTCCTCGATGATATTGAAGTAATTGGTCCTAATGTTAAAGCCAGAGCCTATTCTTTGCCCCGTTTGTATGGTTTTCAAATGAATCTGAAGCTTTTGTCTTCGTTCTGGGACTAAAGCCGTCTTCACGGTCCTTAAGTCCCTGTTGCATTGAACTTGAGTCTCTTTTTTTCTTTCTGATGAGATCTTTAATGTCACAGTATACTTGAAGGACTCTGACATCTATTTGAACACCGTATTGTGATGAAAAGGATTTCTTAATGGTATTGAGAGCTGCGAGGGGGGAAAAAAACTAAAATAATTGTCCATTGCTCACATGTCATTGTCATCAGAGAAGCCAAACCACGTGAGACATGATCTGAGAGCCCTCCCAATCCCCCTCTGGGCTCTATATTTTACCGATTGACCTTCCGTGTCATGTCTTGATACCTTATTGTGCTGAATATTTAAAAAAATAGCCCTCCAATAACTCTTAAACATGCTTGTCGGGATGCATTTTTTATTTTGGGTAATGTAGTAAGTTGACTCGAAGGAATGTTCTTCAGCGCTGAGCTTTCTAAATCTGACACCACAGTTGATTAGTCTCAGTGTTGGGACATTATACGATAGCCTATATCTGTAGCATGAGTACGAGAGTACAGTCACCCCACATCCGAGTCCATCTGTCGTGCGGTCGGACGGAGCTGTTTACTGGGGAAGTGTTGAAGACGCCCTGGGGTGCAGCTCTCGTTTTGACTGGGGGAACCATGTACAGAACAATGTCATTGTAATGTCTTATTAAAAAAGTGATTTTAAATCTTCTACGTCTGTCGGTTTGTTCTTTCACAGATAAAAGGCGGTTCGCGTAATAGGCCTGCGAGTCATCGAATGTTTTATTCATTTAAGCCATTTAGTAAAATAGTTTGTTATATGAACATCGGTTTTAAAAACCGTGGGAGAGTTTCATGAATGCTCAAAGTTAAAAGTAAAAGACAATTGTTAAATCTGGGGTGTTAGTGTTATTGGGCAGATTCTTCAAAAAGGGTTTATGTCCAGGCCTCGCTTCTCTTGCCAGGGAGGGGAGGGGGGGGGGGGGGGTACAAAACAGGAAGTCCAACTGCTGGTCTTTTTGGAGCAACAACAGAGCCACATGATACTTTGCATGAGAGTTAGAGGGCCAGCGGAGATCTGCTGAAATGTGAATTATTTTTGAAGTTGAGTTGATGCTGAGCTGTCGGCTGTAACTTCCTGAGTTTGCTCTTGCTTGGGACTGGCATTAAGAAGCGAGTCCCAGTTGATCTCATTCAGTGGGAGTGATGGGCGTTAAAGTTGAATAATGCAGAGCTGGTGTTGAGAAATGTAAATGGGATAAACACTCGAGTTAGGAGTTACCGATGAACAGATGCCAGTGGCTAATGAGACCATTTATTGCGTTTTCGGGAGCCACTCAGACTTGCACTCTTACCACATAATCAAGAGGATAATGTGTGTGTGTGTAATACGTAATCTGTGTTTATATAATCTCTCCGAAGTGAGTGTGATATCTGTCCAATCTTTAGATGTTTCCAACATGTGAGGAAGAGGAGGCCCACGTCCTCCGTGTCTATTCCTCCCCTTTTCTACTAAAACGATGACCTCGTTTCATTCCTGCTGCTGCTGAATAATCACTTGTTTAGCTATTTTCGTAAAATGTTCCTTTTTAAAAGTAGAATTTGCGAGTTCAAATGTTTACTAGTAATTCTGACAGATACCACTGAGACAGTGGAATAATGTTTTACTTTCCATTAAAGCTCATGAAGTGTGTTTCCACTCCGGACCGACGGGGTGAATGATGATCCGTGGTCTGACTAACTGTGACGATCGCAGGGGTGCCTAAATGTAAACATTTCTTGTTTTCCAGAAAGTCACATAACCAAATATTAATAACTCTTTCCGGGATCTTCACAGAAAAAAAAAAGACTAATGAAATAAATAATAACCAAATACCCCTCTGTGTTCTTCACAGAAGAAAGTCAGGAAATAAATAACACTATTTGTGAAATAAATAATAACCAAATAACTAATAACTAATTCCGTTCTATTTGACAGCGGCTAGTCCAGGATTTGCGTGGCCAGACTGAAAAAAAAAATCATAATTCGTCTCTGGTATTGTTCAGGGGGCCGGGCCAAATGTGGAGGCGGGCCTTAGTTTGAGGACCACTGCTTTATCATCATGGTGGCAGCTTTGCTGTGTGGAGAATCTGGAGAGGCTTCAGGATGTTTGCAGAGGTTTCAGGTCACAAACAGATATGAGGCTACGATATTTTGCACAACCCACAAAACTCATGCAGACGAGATTTAAATGCTCCCATCAGAAAAAAGATCTATAATCGGAATGATCGGCGACTAAAAACTGCGAGTCCGGAAAGCATCCGAGCTTCTCGGGGTGTTTGTAAATACTCGTCTTCGGTAGGGTCTTGGTCAAGGCCCTCCATTAGATGCTGATGGCAGTTTAATTGGGCTGTAACGGCCGCTTTGCTTCCCACCACTTCATTACAACCATATGATCCTCACAGCTTTATTGGTAGCACTGGGGCCCCTGGGGCCCCTGGGGCAAGTACAGAGACTGTAAGCAATGTTTTATGACCCCTCCTCCGTAAAGATGAGACCTCCTGGACCGTACGTCGACTCCCTCTTTGCTCGGCTGGTTTTCATACACTTTCTGAGAGGAAAGGTCATAGAGGTGAGCTCTGTAATAGGTGCTTGGTATAATAGGCTTCATTCCTCTTGCTTAATGAAGTCTTTGACCGGTCAGCTTTTGCAACGGCGGGGTTGAATATACTTGTGTTCCCCACATGTTCATTTAGCATCTGACCAATGGAAACGGATTATTTCAGATTTATAACAAGATCCTTGAGAAAGTGGTCACAAATCAGTTGTGCGACTTTCTACATCATAATAGTTTATTTGAGAAATATCAATCAGGATTTAGAAAACACCACAGCACCGAGACAGCACTGGTGAAAATTACAAATGACCTCTTAATGGCAGCAGATAAAGGACTCCTCTCTGTCCTGGTCTTGTTAGACCTTAGTGCTGCATTCGACACCATTGACCATGACATCCTGTTACAGAGACTGGAGCAGTCGATTGGCATTTCAGGCACGGCACTAATTTGGTTTAAATCCTATTTATCAGATCGATCTCAGTTTGTATTTGTAAACGATGACGCCTCGATAACCACCAACGTTAATCACGGAGTTCCACAAGGTTCTGTGCTTGGACCAATTTTATTTACCTTATACATGCTTCCTTTGGGCAATATTATCAGGAAACACTCCATAAACTTTCATTGTTATGCAGATGATACTCAACTATATTTATCGATAAAACCAGAGGAGAGCAACCAACTCGGTAAAATTCAAGCATGTCTTAAAGACATAAAACATGGATGACCTGCAACTTCTTGATGTTAAACTCCGACAAAACCGAAGTAATTTTAATCGGCCCTGAGCACCTCAGAGATCAATTATCTGGTGATGTGGATTCTGTAGACGGCATTGCCCTAGCATCCAACACCACTGTAAAGAATCTTGGCGTTATCTTTGATCGGGACTTGTCCTTTAACTCCCACGTAAAGCAAATCTCAAGGACTGCATTCTTTCATCTACGTAATATTTCAAAATCAGGCACATCTTGTCTCAAAAAGATGCAGACAAATTGGTTCACGCGTTCGTTACTTCGAGACTGGATTACTGCAACTCCTTATTATCAGGCTGCTCTAATAAGTCTCTTAGGTCCCTCCAGTTGATCCAGAATGCTGCAGCTCGTGTTCTCACTAAAACTAAGAAAAGAGATCACATCACTCCTGCACTAGCTGCTCTGCACTGGCTCCCAGTAAAATCAAGAATCACTTTTAAAATTCTTCTCTTAACGTAGAAAGCCTTGATTGGTGATGCTCCATCATATCTTAAGGAGCTTGTAGTACCATATTGCCCCACTAGAGAGCTACGCTCACTAAATGCGGGACTACTTGTAGTTCCTAGAGTCTTAAAAAGTAGAATGGGAGCCAGAGCCTTTAGTTATCAAGCTCCTCTTTTATGGAACCAGCTTCCAATTTCAGTCTGGGAGGCAGACACAGTCACCTCGTTTAAGAGTAGACTTAAGACCTTCCTCTTTGACAGAGCTTATAGTTAGGGCTGAATCAGGTTCACCTGGTCCAGCCCCTTGATATGCTGCTATAGGCTTATAGCTGCCGGGGGACGTTTTAGGATGCACTGAGTGCCTATCTCCTCTTTTTTCTCTCCTTAAGGATGAATTTTCATCTCTCAATCACACGTTACTAACTCTGCTTTCTCCCCGGAGTCCTTTTGACTTCACGTCTCATCGGACCCTATGAGACGGCATAGATCCTATCTGCCTGATGGATCATCGAGGTCTGGGTCGTGGAATTCCTGCTCCTGACTACGCCACTGTCCTGTTGAGACTCCGCCCACTGTTGAGACTCCGTCCACTCCTCCTCCCCACCGCCATCTGCCTGATGGATCGTGGAGGTCTCCATCGTGGAATATGCCTACTATGAACTATTCATACACTCTGTCATATTCATTGAATGTATTTTAACTCTAAATCTGTCCTTCTGGTCACATGACATCTATTGTTCTGTCCATCCTGGAGAGGGATCCTCCTCTGTTGCTCTCCTGCAGGTTTCTTCCCTTTTTTTCCCCCTGAAGGGTTATTTGGGAGTTTTTCCTGGTCCGATGTGAGGTTTTGGGGCAGGGATGTCTATGTGTACAGATTGTAAAGCACTCCGAGACAAATTTGTAATTTGTGAAATTGGGCTATACAAATAAACTGAATTGAATTGAATAACTCACTGGTGGAATAATTCAGGAAGTAAAAAGGCAAATGACTTGAATACCTCCGCTGGTTCGTACATGAATGTCTATGACAGATTTGTTGGTGAGGTTCCTATGACAACGACCTGATGAGATCTCTGCTTGGGGTTTTTACTGTAACATACGAGGTTGGCTGTTTCCTCTATTCTACATAGAAAGAGGAAGAGTGGGGCGAAACTGAAAGAGACTCCTCTGTGAGCAAAGTTCTGCATTATCGGAACACGCCTCATTTTCCGCCTTTGACGCAGCGACAGCTCGCCTGTCATTGGTCAACTTGACAAAGATGTTAAACAGCTCAGGGACACAACTCGGGTGAGTGGTATTAAAGTTGCATGCCTGATATGCCTCCAAACCCGGCATGATTTATGTTTGTGTTTTTAGGGGTGTGGTTTATCATCCTCACTGTGTTCACTTTCTCATAACACCAGCTGCAGTGTAACATTGGTGCAGGTGGAATTATTGAAAACTCCTTTCTGACTATGATATAAAGTCATCGTGGCTTAACATCGGCCAGCTGGATAACAACTGTAGGCATCGAGAGGTCTGCAGTCCCAGATGTTCTTGTGCCCATTGGCAAACACCCTTATTAAAGTGGTTTATGTATCTTTAGAGGGTAGGAGAGAACACCTCCTCTAAGCCCCGGCTCTCACAGCTTCTTTCACGGGCTGCTTATCCTCAAGGACACGAGGCACAATAAAAAAAGTCTTTGTTTTTAACTGCTCTCCCTCTGTCTGCTGGTTGACTTCTCTGCACCTTCAGCAGCCTCTCGGAGTGAGCTGTTGAATCATGAACTCACGCAGAGCTCAGTGTCAAACAAGTCCGGAAGAGGCTGAAAGTTGTTTCGGGTTTCCTGCTGAGGTTTACGCTCTCGAACGCCACACTGCATTCAGACCCCGGGATGACTTCACGCAGATGCACTCTTTGCTGTTCGTAATGTAGGTGTCACTAGGTAGTCGCTGCAGGTTTTACTCAGAAACAGTTTGTTTTCGTGGCTATGCTGTGGTATAGGCCCGTTAAATAAGGTTGAATATGTGAAGCTGGGAAGTCCAAGGTCATATCTGCAACTGAAGGTTACTTGCTGAGGTGAAATGACACATTCAGAGCGCGAAGCACTTATTATTAACTTCTGTGGGTCCACAAGACAGAACCACTGTGTGTGTTTTAATGGATAGATGACGTGCTCATGCACACATTAACAACATCATGTGAGCCACTAACCATACAGGGTTGTTTGCAGAGTCCCACTGGCCTACAGTCATATTGTTTGTTTCCACTTTAAACACCATCCAATCGAAGTTACATGACATGTGTTACGCCTCAGGGCTTCTATTTATATTCCATGATGTGAAAACTCTGCACATCGTCCACATGCTTCCTCCTGAGAATTCCAGGATGTTTGACCACAGCTGTGTGAGTTTGTCTCCGGACTCATATGCGGTGTTTTCCCAGCTGTAGCACACAGAGTAAAGAGGATCGTAGATGAGCGTTAACCATCTCGCCTTCAGATGTAAGCAGTGTGATGAATGAGAAAGGGGGGGCGGGGGGCGAGGGGCCGGGGGGCAAAGGGCCGGGGGGCATTACATTTGGTTCTGCTGCTTCTGCGAGGAAAGGAAATCTAAGTGCGTCTGTTCCTGAAGGAAAATGAAATCAATTGGATGTTTTTTAGATTCTTCTTCAGAGACTACGCAGAGCATGACCTGACCGTTACCATGTGGCGTCTGTAATTCAGATGGACGTAAGCTCCTCAGCACACACATACACACTTTAATAGCAAAGTGGACAGTGACATAGAGAGGAGTCGTGTATTCACTCACAGCCCTCACACACCGACCCACGATGCAACGCAACCTCCAAGTCAGGCCGCGTTGTCACGCTCCATGACGGATTACATAAGTATATCTGACACGACCACCGTTCATCACTGAGGATATGGTGTTGAGAGCGACGCTGCGTCCGGATTAGACGACAGAAGAAATCTCAGATCGAAGGCTAGTCGGGAGCTTCCTACCCACACACAGTCCAGATGCTGACTTAGGGAAAAGGTTTTACACACACACACACACACACACACACACACACACACACACACACACACACACACGTCTGCAGTTCTTCTGGGCCCGCCACACATTCTAAGGATGACAAATAGATCAAGCACTAGAATGCCGTACCTGTGGTATTTAAAGCATGCACTCTAAAAAGCTCAACTTCAAATTTGTTGTCCGAACACATTTTTTTAAGTTGAGTCAACAAATGCCTTTGAAAAAAGTTGAACGAACTCAAAATGTCAATTTCATTAGTAAAGAGTGGAATCCACTTAAAATGTTAAGTTGAGAAAACTTAATATAGTGGTTTGGGCATCTGCTGAGGTAACTAAGGCCACTGCGCATGTATGTCAGTAAACACACACACACACATATATATATATATATATATATATACAAATACATATATAAATACATAAATATATATGTAAATACATATATATACTACTTTAATCTTATATTTTAAATAATAAAATAATATAAAAATATTTTCTTTCGCCCCTGTTTAAAATACATTGGTTTTTGATACCATTGTTTGTTTATTATATTTAGATATGGATTAGATTTGGAAGGATATTGTCCATTGTTTAATGGCAGATTTGCTCCAGTTCAGGTTTTTGTCACTTATTGAATTAAAGGGAGCCTGTACCGTGAGAGCAAATGTTTCCCTGTATTTTGCTCAATTTATTTATTTAATTTAACAGACTATGAAGATTGAAATACTATAATACTAATGTGTAGGAGGTGACTCTTGTATGAAAGTGGTATATTTTAGTTTTTTTAATCTGCATAAAAATGTCTTTTGACTTTTAAATTGTATTGTTACAGAATGGGAAGAAAAAAATGAAAATTTAAAAGAGGCGGTGAATATTTATTATAGTCTCTGTATGCTTGTTTTTGTGTAGAATACAGACTCGGAGGAATCTTACGTGAAAGGAGTTGAACTGGGAATACTGCAGAGTGGGTGGAGCGTGGGTGTGGTTCAGGGAACGGTGTCTGATTGTCATCAGCTGGACTGATTGGTAATCAGATTGGTAATCAGTCCAGCTGATGACGATCTGTGTTGGTTATCTGAGTCTGTCTCCATAAAGGAGCTGGACAGATAGGAGATGAGAGGAGCGTGGAGAGCAGAGACACAGTCTGCTGGCGGAATAAACCTTATTACCGAATATCCCTCTGGCTACTTGTTGGTTATTGGTGCTTTAGGGGGGGCCTACTCATGACGGCTACACACGTGTCACAACCATGTTCCAAAGCTTGTTTCAAGGCCTTGATTTTAGATTCACAAAACTGATTTTTTTCTATTTTTTCTTTATGCAGCCATTTTGATTTTTAAGGATGTTGACCCTCTGCTGTCTATGTTCAAGTGTTGACACCTGGAATTCAGTTATGCAAACAAATGTTTAGTTTTTGTTAATAAACATTTTGTGTTTGAAGAAGTTTGTTTTCTTTAACTGTTGACTTTTCCAAAGAAAACGGTGTACATTTTAAATTAATTTAAATGAAGGCAACGTTGCAAAGAATGTTGAGTGTACTCAAATAATGGGCAGTGAAATTTAGTAACAAAACATTTTAAGTTAAAAGTAAGTTCTCTCAACAAAACATTTTAAGTTAAAAGTAAGTTCTCTCAACAAAACATTTCTCAACAAAAAATGTTAAGTGCTGTTGATGTATGTTTTTAATCTACAAGAACACACAATTTAAAGTTTCTCCAATTTAATATTTTAAGTGTTTTGAACTTAAGTACATGAGTTGATGTAACTATCAAATGCAATATTTTAAGTAGTGTTAACTTAAATACATATGTATGTCTGAATAGTAATGTTATGTTTGACAAACTTAAGATATCACTTTGAGTGAACTTCTTATCATAAGTTGACACAACACATTAGCCCTTAGTTGAGTGAACTCAAAAAGGCTTTGCAGCTGGTTGCCTCACTTTTTTAAGTTGACTCAATTTTTTTTTTTTAGAGTGTGGCATCAGAACACTATTCCACTTTCACTGATACCACAACCTCTATCACTATTAGACGCTGTCTACAAAGACTAATAGGAGTTAAAAAGGTTTGCTCTTTTAATTTATTTAGATCTGGACATTCACTCTATCTACAGTAATGAAAGGGAAGGGGGCAAGTGTGCACTATATTCTCAGAGCACTGGATGTGTGTCCCCTCTCAACTGCAGCACAGCTGTCTTCACAGCACCCCCGCCCTCCTCCTGTTCCCCTGCACGGGGGAGTAGGTCGGAGAGGTGGGGGCAGTGTTGCCAGGTCCGCGGTTTTCCCGCGGAATTGGGCTACTTTTGAAGTGTTGCCGCGGGTTGAATTTTTTGTCCGCTGGTTCGGGTAGACCTATTTTGCATGCAAATTACATGAATATCTTTAAATAAAAATCCATATTTTAAATGAAATAATTTATTTATACCCAAATCCTACCAAACTGACTCCAGATCAGCACATACACACATTTTATTTATGATAATATACTGTATCTAATTACACAAGGCCATTTTAGGACCTAGGTGAAATAACTGTTTCGGGAATACTGCTTTTAATGCTGGGATACACAACATTTGGTGTTACTTTGTAGATATTACAATACATTTGGCAATGATAGCAATGCTGTTGGACATTAAAAGCAGTGTATATGGTTTGGCACGTGCATATTTTGAGTTCTGATATTGGGCTGTTTTTTGGGCTGGTTTTATTGGCCATTGGGCTGGTTTTGTCACACAGACCTGGCAACCCTGAGTGAGAGACGACCTGCAGCAGCACACACACACCTGAGCCTCGCGCAGCGTCTTTTCGCGGCTCTTTTTCGGACCAACAGTTACACGTAAGTACGCCGCATTTTGTCAATGAAGTTACTTAATGAACGGTTCTCAGTTGTATATGTTGGTCAACTGCTTCTATAGTTTACTTTACTTGTGTTGGTTAGCATTGAAACACTGTGTGTTGTTAGCACCGTAAGGTTAGTAGTGGGACGTATTTAATGTATATTGTTGTGTGTTTAACGTGGTCAGCATCAACAGGAAATCATTGACTTGTCTTTATGAATAATATTAGTTTGAATGGGTAATTACTACAGTTCCCCACGTTTAAGATGGGTTCAAGTTCTATGACAAGCAGAATATAGAATAATAAGGTGGAAAACACTTAGTTTTCTTGTCTGTCTGCCTATATCTGTAATAAATGAAGCTGTTACCTAGTTATTACAAATGCTCATCACTGTTAACGTGAGGGACTCTGTCTATGCGCTGCGTTGTGTTTTGCTGTGCACAGGAGATGATGAAGAAGACCACCAACTTCTTCCCAGGCAGGAAGGCGGTGTCGTTCCCATCGGGCCTCCGATGAGGCCATGAGGATTAAAACAGAACCCTCGCTTCAGGACAAATCTCCTGCTCAGCTCCAGCATCGCGTGAGCACCAATGCTCTCACCGCGCTCCTTCACCGACAGGAGGTGATGGGGGAGTACGTCCTGCAGTTTGGTAAATACAAGGGGAAATTATTCAGATGGCTCCTAGAAAATGACATTGGCTACGCCATCTACCTGATGAAAACGGTAGAAGAAGAGGAGAGACCTGCTCAGCCAGATGAGCCCCTTGTGGCTAAAGCTTCAGTAAAAGGTTATTATTTAGTTTTGCTCCTCACGTTCCACCATCCTGAACGTCGTTCTCACTACGTGTCGTTTCTTTGTTTTTCTTTCGATCCCACAGCGACTGTGGGATCGAAACTTTGTTCCAAAGCACATGCAAAGCCAGCGTCCCACACCTCTTCTGCAGAGCCGGGGATACCAGCAGCACCATTCCTTCCTGGGGGCACATGTTCTACTTTTCTTCATTGCAATGAGAAAGGATATTTAAATGTTGATTATTTTAATGTCTCACTTGCCTTTCCTGATTTGATCTCACTCCTCTCTAGATTCACCATCTCAGAATAAGGCCCCTGTGGACACACGGAGACACACGGTCCTGGATCAAGGTGTGCATTTCTGTGACATTGTTGGAACCACGGAGCTCTCTTCCCTGTCCTCCGATTGTACATGTACTGTAATGTTGTTTTGGGTTTTACATCTCTTCCATGTGCAGCTCCTCCCGTCTCTGTCGACGCGTCACCCCAGCTTGCAGCCTCTGTCCCTGGTCGTGATCAGGATGTGGCTCAGTGGCTCTCAGCAGCCGAGGTTGTGGATGAAGGCGGAGCTAGAGGGGTTGGGGCTGTGGCCAGGGTCACGTCCAGTATGCCACCTGATGAACATGCCGTCTGTGACGTCATCCACCTCAAGCGGAGCTCATTGACTCGATCTCTGACCTGCCGTCCCTGAAGTATTTCCAGCTTCACCCTTTTTTCATCTGGAAGCCGGAGCACGCGCTCATGGAGAGGGTGAGGAACAATCACGTGTTGCCCTGTCTCCACGGTTGTCCTAACCCTCATGTCGCTTCGTCTGGAGTTGGGAGGCCCAGAGTCATCATCGGCACCAGCAGCCATTACTACATTTTAGCCTCACGTGTAGGGGCTGTAAGAAGTACTGACGAGCCCCAGTGGCTGGAGATGCTGCCGCAGCGCTTCCGTGACATTGTGCCGACTTTCTGACGCACAAAAAGGCCGTCTGCAAGTCAGTGATGGACGAGATGAGGCGCAGCGGTAGGTCACCGGAGGACATGGCCAAGCAGCTGACGGAGACGCTCCATCTCAAGTCCGAGAGAGCTCACCTGGCCTACCTGCTGAGCGTGCAGAATGTCAGGGATGCGGAGGCAGGGCTCTCCGGCCAGAGAACCATCACTGGGCTCCTCAGACAGGCCGACGCTCCAGAGGCATTTGGCGGCTACTCCGATGCTGACGGCTGGTGTGGAGTCTCCATTTCATCCCACCTCACTCTGCTGCTGCAGGGGCGCTTCAGACAGGCGCTGTGGTCCGACCACACCCGCAAAGTGGCGAGGAAGGTGGTGCTGTGGTCCGGCACCATGTCATCATACGCCGTGATGAACGAGAACTGGATGATCCTGAGCTGATGCTGCAGTCAGAGTGGACCGGTCCCTTCATGCGATGTATGAGGGTCTGAGTCAACGCTACACTGCAGCTGGAGTGGAGAAGGCCGGCTTCCAGCGGGTGGACAGGCATGAAGAACTAGTTTCAGTTTAAAACATAATTTTCAGTTTTTGACTTGGACGTTATATAGTTGAGTTGTCTTGTTTTTTTTTTAATGAAAAGATATAATTAGTTGGAACACTTCAGACTGATTTATTTTATATTGTAAAATATATTGAGGCTCAATTTGTACTCAATAAATTGTGAGATGTTTTTAGCTGTGAATTTATTTCCCATGTTTTAGGGACTGCTGTGCTGCCTTCAGGGTCCTGCAGGCTGGAGCTCAGGAGCAGCTCTTGTGGGACTGCTGGAGGACCTCAGAGGCATCGTCTGGGAACCTGGAGAACACCAGCGCCTCAAGGACCAAGTTCAACAACGATAGAACCATCTAGTTGGACTTGTTCCACTGCATGCGGCGCTTCAGTCTCGGAGCATCACTCTCTCTCCACCTTTCTGCCAGTTCCTCTCTGCAGCCTTCCTCGTTGTGGACCAGGGAGATCTCCAGAGGCTCAAGGAGGCGAACACCTTCTGTGGGATCTCTCCTCCTAATCCCACCAAGCTGCACATGAGAGCGCTGCAGGTCCAAGGTGCCACAGCCCCGAGAGCTGCTGCAGAGGGTGGAAGACGTCCTCCATCACTTCTACATCTCAAAAGATGTCAACCTGCTCCTCTACAAATCCTCCATGTTAAAGATATGAAGGATGCAGCGTGTGCACATCTTGAGAGGCTGCCTGAGCGACCCTGAGGTGGGGGAGGGAACCCTGTACAGGTTTGGTGGCACCTTGCAGCTGAACTACACCGAGGGAGAGGGAGCTGCTGCACCCATCTGGATCCCTGAGAGAGGCCCCTCTCAGCAGGAGGGCTTCCACTTCCACCAAGCCCAGTGGGTCACAGGGAACTGGGTTTCCTGTGAAGTAAGTAAGTAATTTATTTTCCATAAGTACATACATAACGTGTACATACTGACAGACATTAACAACAGAAAAAATGTACGAATGGAGCACCGTCTAAAGACCGAGGGCTGTAGGCTCCTCTGAGATGAGGAGTTGGACGGCCCCACCCCGTACCCTTTAGCCCCGCCCCTCCCAACTACTACAGGCACACAGACAGTACACACACATATGGATCAAAACATAAAATGTCGTACAACAACAACAACAAAAACAGAACAGGAAAAAGAAAACGAAAAAGAAAGAGACATAGTAAAAATAATAATAAAAGGCAAATGCGAACTACTGATAACTTAGGAAAAAATAATAATATCACGAACATCAAATTATGTATATACATTTTATTTTAAATATCTTTCCTCTATTGTACTGTGCCGCCAGCCTGTATATCAATATTAATAACTTTCAAAATGAAGTGAGATGGCGTTTAAGGCGAGAACCAAATGCCTTGGTGGTGGATGCTGATTTGACCTCGTCCGGAATTTGGCTCCAGAGCTTTGGACCTCTACAGATGAAGCTTTTAAATACAATGTCGACTGTATGTTTATTTATATGTGAACTATTCCAGGCGCAGGCCATGACAGGTGGTGCGCTGGAACTTCCGGAGACTGGTTGACCTGAGGCTGCCCGGTGTGGAGCTGCCAGCCGTGTTCGACCCTGTGTTGATAGCAGAGCTGAACAATTTGTCTGCAAAGGTGACGGCAAAGGCAAAATATCCAGCGCTGCAGGTCACCAACGGAGACACAGGAGAGAGATTCGGTCTGGACTATGTGGAGCGTTGCTGTCGTCCTGTTCCTCTCAACTGGGACAAGCACAAGACACAGCCAAGCATAGCCGCTGCGGTCGCCAAGGAGACGGAGCATCCTGCAGCTGTAGAGGCCACAGACCGTCAGGTAATCCAGATAAATGACCAGTCAATGATCAATAATCATGATCAGATTGTGAATACTTATTGTCTTCTCCGTGTGACGCTTCATTTCAGGAGACCAGTGCCACTGTGAGGGAAGCTCCATCCAGTCTTGTGCCCATCCTGTCCTTCCACGAGGGGTCTGACGTAAAGTTCCAGCCGCCCTGGAGGCCGTCGTCTGCTCCAGGTAAATTAAACCCCGACCACCCTCATATGGACTTTGCACTGAGAACCAGCCGTGTAAATAAAAGACAGAATAACAAGACAATCGTCTTAATATATTGTTTATTTACAACAATCCTGAAAATATAAAAAACACATCACCATATAATTGTATTCTCCCAAGAAACACTGTAATCAACATGTGCTTTATACGCTGTATTTATCTACAGCACCGCTGCCCGTATCCTCCTCTCCATATAGCCGCTCGCACCGGACCGATGAAAACAGGAGGCATCGTCCAGGTCCTGGACTACGGCCGTGGACAGAAGGTGCCTGACGGGCTTCTGATAAAAACACCACGGCACGCATGCTGAAGCAGGTGGATGGGATGACTACCACGCCATGCCATGGTCCAGACCCCACAGTTTTTTTATGCCATCCACCATATGACATCCCATGCCAGTCAGCATCTGGCCAAAGAAAACCCACCAGCTCGTCTCTGAACACCAGCCCAGAGAACAGAGACGGTGTTGGAGACACAGCAGCTGTGGCAGAGCTTGACCACCGGCAGCCAAACGGTCAATGTGCCGGTCATCACCATGCCTCCTGCAACCGTCAACCCTCCAGCTGTGGCTCCTCTCAAGGAGGAGTCACTGAGCCGGGATGCAGTGGAGAAGATGGTGGCTGAGATCCTGGACAAGCAGCAGCAGCAACATCCGCAGCAGAAGATGACGAGGAACTGTCCGGCCTGCGCTCAGCCAAAATCCCGCTACCTTGCCGACGGTTCCTCGGTTCATTTATTCTTCCAGACCAAGACAGTTAAAGATTTCTACCGCTCCACCAAGGTCTTTAAGACGTATGCATGCGAAGGCCTGAAAGACCCCCGCATGTCCTTTGAGGACTTTGCAGCGTCTCCTTTCTTTGAGCGCGAGCTGGAGGCCGCCAAGCAGAGGGGGGCCGAGTGGAAGAAGGTGAAGGAAGAGAGGAAGAAGAGGAAGTCGGCGGAGCCGCTGCCGACAGGTCGCCTGTGCTGCTGAGGCAAGGCCCCGGCAGCCCTCATGTTCACAGCTGCTTCCCCGGGGTGTTGGGGAAGTACGTCTACTGCCCCTCCAGGGTGTTCTCCCTGTACAAGGACCAGGGCATGGGGAAGGAGATGGCCTGGGGGGACTTCACACAGTCTGCTTTCTATGAGGCGGAGAGAGACAGATGGGTCACAGAGAGGAAGAAGAGACCACACACATATATAGTATTAGTAATACTAATTAAATGATACAATAAGAATTATTGGATGAATATAAGCAGCATTATTGCATTGATATTGATTGCAAATATATATGTCCAGTACATGAGAATGTATATAATTATTGTTTTGGAATAAATATCGATATTTTACTTGAATAAATACAATTATTGCTGAATATAAATATTATATAATAATTTAAATATATATAAAATGTGTATCCATCCTGACATTTGAGAAGCTAAAACCAGGTCATGTTGCTGATTGTTTCAGCACTTATATTATAAATATGTTTTTGAATACACTACTCTATGTGTGTGTGTGTGTGTGTTTGTGTATGTATGTGTATATGTATATATGTGTATGTATATGTCTATATATATATATGGTTGTTTTATTATATGTATAATAATGTAATAATTATGTATGCATGTACATATATACTTATATGGGATTCACATGTTAATTTCATTGGTTTTATATTTTTTATTTGTTCATTTTAGACTTCAGCTGTGTTTTATATATATATATATATATATATATGGATATACAGTATATGCATATATATGGATATACAGTATATGCATATATATGGATAAATATATATATGCATGGATATATATATGCATATATATAGGCATATATATATATATACTGTATTTAATTAGTTTTTTATTCATTTCATTTGTTTTATATTATTTCTTTTTTTCATTTTAGAATTCAGCTGTGTTTTTATATATATGTGTATATATGTATATGTATATATATATATGTGTATATATATGTGTATATATATATATATATATATTCACAAATCCCATCAACCATTCTGTGAATCTCGCCAAACCTCCCTACCAGGGGGGGGTGTGAGGGATTCTTATGGCAGAGACACACGAGGTGACTCAAACCGGACCCCCCCACACCTGCAGAAGGTGTAGGTGATTCTACACCCGGGAAAGTGTAGGAAAATTGCCTACAAACCCCCCCCCGTGTGTCGGCAATGGCCGACACTCAGGGGAGGGCAGGCAAATCCCTAGAACCTTCGCCAACTGCCTTCTATGGGACTCACAGATCCGCCCCACTCCTTCCAAAGAAGGAGCAGTGCCGCCTGCTGGAAATCACTAGTATTACGTACTCTGGTTCGCTGCTCCGTGACGTCACAGGTGACTTCAAAGCACAGAACCAGTTAGAACTGGTGGGTTGAGTGACGTCACAATGCTCGCTTCAAAGACTTCTCTATGGTAGTTCCGATGCGATATATCTTTGGCCACAAGTCTTTGGGGGCGCTGTTTCCCCCCTGGACACGAGGCAAATAGACCCCGTATGTTACCCTTTGAGTGAGCAGTGTTGCCAGGTCCGCGGTTTTCCCGCGCAATTGGGCTATTTTTGAAGTGTTGCCGCGGGTTGAATTTTTTGTCCGCTGGTTCGGGTAGACCTATTTTGCATGCAAAGTACATGAATATCTTTAAATAAAAATCCATATTTTAAATGAAATAATTTATTTATACCCAAATCCTACCAAACTGACTCCAGATCAGCACATACACACATTTTATTTATGATAATATACTGTATCTAATTACACAAGGCCATTTTAGGACCGAGGTGAAATAACTGTTTCGGGAATACTGCTTTTAATGCTGGCATACTTAACATTTGGTGTTACTTTGTAGATATTACAATACATTTGGCAATGATAGCAATGCTGTTGGACTTTAAAAGCAGTGTATATGGTTTGGCACGGGCATATTTTGAGTTCTGATATTGGGCTGGTTTTATTGGCCATTGGGCTGGTTTGGTCACACAGACCTGGCAACCCTGGGGGGGGGGTGAGAGAGCTAGTTGTCCTGTCGGGATCGGCTTCACCGGCACCACGCCGCCTCCTGCTTTTAAATCCACTAAACAAGAGCGTCAGAGACTATTCGCATCGTGATGGAGATGGAGAGCTGTGACGAAGAACAACTGATCACATGCTCTGCTTTTGGATCGGAGCTCTGGCCCGTTGTCTCTCCGTGGAGCATAAAGTGAAGCGTAGAGAAAAAGAAGCGGTGTGTGTGTGTGGTGTGTGGGGAAAGTCGAGGTAGAGTGTCAGACACCTTTGCACGATCAGAGGAGTCACACATTGATGCAGCCGTCTTCTATTTTTAATCGGCCCAGTTCGACGTCTATTCTCGAGCCACTCCCTATTAGTTAGCGAGAAAATGAGTCTCCCTTTCTGGAACAGTGTCTCTTGGCTCCAGGCAGCGTGAGGATGGCGACACAAAGGATCTTCTGTGTCACTTGGCTGTGATGCAGCAGAGTGGTGCACGCCACACAGGCCGCGGGGAGTCAGACTCCCCTGCACCCATCTGGTTTGGAGGGGAGCTGCACCGCTCCCTCGTGTTTTCTTGTTTTAAAAGAACCGGGGAGGGGGATACGTGCACATTGAAGCACCACGTTCTGTGGATAGAAAGTGCAGACGTGCCTGGGGTTCAATCACACATGAATGTCTTTTACCTTTCTTTAGTTATTTCACTGTGTATTTAATGCTTATCATTTGTATTTAGTTTGATTGTTTGGCCCTTCCCTCCCTCCTCATTGGGTCCTCCTCTTGGAGGGTAGATGTAAAAGTATAAACATGTGGTAATGTGTATGTGGATATGGATGGATTTGGATATGTGCTGATTTTATTTTGTTGTAGACATATATATTTTTTTCTCGATGTCAAAGACTAATCTGTTTGTGGAAAATGCAAAATAAAAAGTTATACAATTTTTTTTTTAAAGAACCGGGGAGGGGATACGTGCACATTGAAGCACCATGTTCTGTGTATAGAAAGTGCAGACGTGCCTGGGGTTCAATCACACATGAATCTCAGGGACACCAGAAAGACTAATTTCAAAATGAATTCCGAGAGTCACGAGACCCCCTCCCTCCCCCCGCCGCGCCCCTCCCTCCTCCTCCTCCACTTAGTGCTCGCGCAGGTCTCCTCGTGCCACCAAACGGGTGCATCTCCTTCTCCTCTGACCGGCAGCACCAGACAAACAGGTCATGACGGTGTTTGTCCCCTAACGTTGTTTGTGATAAATCAACCACAACATTAGCGCTGCTGAAAACATGACGTCATAACTGGTCGACGTTTCCTAAAAAAAATTAAAAACAAAAACTCAAATCCATGATTTCAAAGCTTTGTCCAGCTGTTTACTGACCTCATATTTGAGTGAGAGAGAGAGAGAATCTTTTTTGTGTTGTATAAATGCTGTTTAGACCATTTTGAAAGTATGTTTATAAATGTCACGAGAATTCACAGCCAGAAAATAGGAGCTAAACTATTCTAACAATGCTAGCACTCGGTGTCATGCTATCCTTGTGCCTCATTGTTTTATGTGTTATCTCTTTGTTTGGTCTGTTCCTGTCTTACAACGATCAATCTTGTAGAAAACGGACAACACGGTTCAGCTAAAATAGTTTTAATTTACAGTAAAGTAACAACACAAGTGATCCAAACTATAGTTTCTCCTCTTCATCACTTTCAATAACACATTTTCGCTGCTTCTGAATTTCCTCTTGGCTGTTGATGTCTATCAATATCGCTCATTTTGAAAATGAGGTCAGAGGGCAATACGGATCTGTATCAGACCAGCGAGGAGGGCAATACGTGGCTGGCATGACGACCATTAGCCAATCAGAGCACTTGTACTGTTGTTGCCATATAATAATTCATCTTTATTCATAAAGAAAATGTAAGCTAGCTGTCTAATCCTGCCCAGAGGAAATGAAGGTCGAGGACAGATTCATCAGTTCATTGCTGCTTATGCTTCAACTCTGTCACCATTTTTTTTTTGGCAGTGGGTGCCCTTTTTTTTAGGTTTGAGCACCTGCCCCCCAAAATGTCTGTGCACGTGCCTGCACACAGGTAACAGTTCCTTATACTTATAGCACCATCTGTTGGCAGAAAATGCCCCCGTATGCCACATGTCTACAGCCACTGGATTCAACTGTTAGGCTGTCCTCATTTACTCCAAACCTCCCCGATTCCCCCGTAGTGCCAGCCTAATTAGCCAACCGCAAGACGACTATAACTACATTAGAGGAATTATTTTAGGTTAACATGTAAGGGGGAGAGAAATAGAAAATAGATTCGATATAATTTCACTTGACAGAGCTATGGGTGAACAGGAGGATGCCGTGTTGACACAGGAGAGTGGAGCTTGCCTCGACCCGTCTAATCTCCCAATAACCCGTCTGGGTTCTGTCCTCGCCGCACTGGGGGAGATGGACTTCATATCAGGTGTCAGGAAAATTAATTAGCTGCACGTATCGTGGTCGAGGCCAAAGGAGATCTCAATAGTAGGCTGACTCGGATTGTAGCAGAGTGCAGGAAAGGACTACCGGGAGAGATTAATGGGAATTATTATTTGATGTAGTAATTTAAGTCATTTTTAAAAAAAACTCTCACTATTCCTCTTCACAATCACAGCTGGAATAATGAATCTATTAGGTTGGACAGGAATGTTTGTATCGGTTAATGTATATTTGTGCAAACAGTTCATATTGTATTTAAACGGCGATTTGGCATTTCATGAATGTTTTGTGCTGCTTGTTTCTGTTAAAATGAAAAAAACAAATCATTCAATTCAGAAAGAAATTGATGACAGAGAGAGGCAGTAGGCCTACGTCCTCACAGATGTTCGTGTCGTACAGTAGAAGCACATTTCAGGAAAGTTTAGCTTTCACTCCTGGATTCATGTAGAGAAAAAATAAGATTGAGGAACATCTAAAAAATGTGCTCCCACTGCATTCTTCTATAAGTGATTTGACTATTTTAATGGGACCGTCAGTGTTAACCCCATCCTGTCCACATCAACATTAGTCTTTTTATTTGGTCTGAGCGTTGGAGGCCACCCTGCTCATTACACTACAGCCCCACTGTGTAAACAGAGAGCAGCATGAAAGGCCGTCAGGGGCCCCTGCATGCCTGTGGGACTACTGGCGTACCTCATGGTTTATGCTTGAAAAAGAGCCATAATCTTCCAGCTAATCTGGGGCTTGTGGTGGAATTCCCCTTGCACGGAGGGCTCATAGGAACTAGCATCCACAATGTTGGCCTCGGTTTAAAAAAGATGGAACAAAAACTATGAATTTAGAAAATTAGTCACAATGTTTTCACACCAATGTGATAAATTATAACAATGTAATAACACCATCTTTGCAAATAAATAAATAATTAAGTCAGTAGGGGCGAGATCCCCCTAGCGACGCTGGCACTCAGTGGCACTTGCCAGTAGTTGCCACAGCTACTCAGTGGCACTTGCCAGCACTTGCCAGCAGGTGCCGCAGCTACTCAGTGGCACTTGCCGGCACTTGCCAGCAGTTGCCAGCAGTTGCCAGCAGATGCCACTACTAGTCAAAAAGTGCCACTACTAGTTAAAAAGTGCCACTACTAGTTAAAAAGTGCCACTACTAGTCAAAAAGTGCCAGCAGACGGAGGGTCGGCCGCAGTGACGAGTCTGCGACGATTTAGTGACAAGCTTCACTGAAGTGCCCGGACAGCGGAAGAAATCACTTTCATGATCACAAAATGGAGGAGCTGCGGTTTAGCTAGATAGATAGATAGCTAAAATAGCTAGATACACAGATGGATGTGTGTGTATATATATATAAAAAGACACTAATTAATATATATATATATATTAATTAGTGTCTTTTTGTAGACACTTACTGACAATATGCAATAAGATAGTGCTGTACATTACTGCTGTACTATATTTAATATTGTTTTGCTCCTACTACGTTTCACTTCGTAATCTATTACACTTATATACCATGATATTGTAACGTCTCGGACGTTATGGCACTGATGACACGGAGACGGGACGACGTTATTAATCCTCCCTTTATTGGGCATCCACCAACACATACAGCGTGCTCCTCTCAGCTTAGCAGGTCGAAAGTCAACAACAACGGTTCCCGTCAACCACCCTTAACTCCCGTTTTCCGACAGGTTAACCCCGCCTCCCCTCTACTCCGCCAATCACAGGCACGCCCCCTCGACCAGCACGCACGGTGCCACACTGTGATTGACAGCCACTTCACAGGGTCGCTACAATATATTACGAAGTGAAACGTAGTAGAAGCAAAACAATATTAAATATAGTACAGCAGTAATGTACAGCACTATCGCATATTGTAAGTAAGTGTCTACAAAAAGACACTAATTATATATATATATATATATATAAATCCATCTGTGTATCTAGCTATTTTAGCTATCTATCTATCTATCTATCTATCTATCAATCTAGCTAAACCGCAGCTCCTCCATTCTGTGATCATGAAAGTGATTTCTTCCGCTGTCCGGGCACTTCAGTGAAGCTTGTCACTAAATCGTCGCAGACTCGTCACTGCGGCCGACCCTCCGTCTGCTGGCACTTTTTGACTAGTAGTGGCACTTTTTAACTAGTAGTGGCACTTTTTGACTAGTAGTGGCATCTGCTGGCAACTGCTGGCAACTGCTGGCAAGTGCCGGCAAGTGTCACTGAGTGCCAGTGCTTACACTTTAGACTAACAGTGGCATCTCCTCAAAGTAGAATTTCATGGCGGTATAACAGTATGACATGGTAAAACAATAAATTATATATATATATCTTTTTTAAAAATTATTATTTAAGAAAGGCGGGTACATTATACATTTTGTAGCGACCCTGTGAAGTGGCTGTCAATCACAGTGTGGCACCGTGCGTGCTGGTCGAGGGGACGTGCCTGTGATTGGCGGAGTAGAGGGGAGGCGGGGTTAACCTGTCGGAAAACGGAAGTTAAGGGTGGTTGACGGGAACCGTTGTTGTTGACGTTCGAGCTGCTAAACTGAGAGGAGCACGCTGTCTGTGTTGGTGGATGCCTAATAAAGGGAGGATTAATAACGTCGTCCCGTCTCCGTGTCATCAGTGCCATAACGTCCGAGACGTTACAATATCATGGTATATAAGTGTAATAGGTTACGAAGTGAAACGTAGTAGTAGCAAAACAATATTAAATACAGTACAGCACTATCTTATTGCATATTGTAAGTAAGTGTCTACAAAAAGACAATATATATATATATATCCATCTGTGTATCTAGCTATTTTAGCTATCTATCTATCTATCTATCTAGCTAAACCGCAGCTCCTCCATTCTGTGATCATGAAAGTGATTTCTTCCGCTGTCCGGGCACTTCAGTGAAGTTTGTCAGAGTCGTCGCAGACTCGTCAATGCGCAGAAATGCCTCAGACGCGCCTGGCCGACCCTCCGTCCGCTGGCACTTTTTGACTAGTAGTGGCACTCTTTGACTAGCTGTGGCATCTGCTGGCAACTGCTGGCAAGTGTCACTGAGTGCCAGTGCTTAAACTTTAGACTAACAGTGGCATCTCCTCAAAGGAGAATTTCATGGAGGTATAACAGTATGACATGGTAAAAAAATTAATTATATATTTATTATTATTAAAGAAAGGCGGGTACATTATACATATCATGGTATATAAGTGTTATATATTACGAAGTGAAACATAGTAGTAGCAAAACAATATTCAATATAGTACAGCAGTATTGTACAGCAATATCGTATTGCATATTATAAGTCTAAAAAAATACATTATCTATGCAAGTCTGTGGCACTTGCCACAGACTTGCCACTGAGGTGCCAGTGAGTTGTCGCTGAGTACTGGCACCGAGCGGCACTTGCCACAGACTTGCCACTGAGGTGCCACTGAGTTGTCAGTGAGTTGTCGGTGCCAGTGATTGCACTCGCCCTCTCTGTTTTTTTGCACACACTAAACATATACACATCGAAATACTTTTTGGGGAATTAAGCAACCATTGCCCCCTGGTGTTACAAATGGGCAATGTCTCAATGTACTTTCCTCAATCACAATGAGCAGAACTCCTTTCGGTTACAGTGAAAATCACTCAGAGCAATGTGGCCGTCAGTCGCTACTTATGTCTTGGTGAAGGTCAACTATTTAAATTGTACATGTGACCGAGTCTCATCCTAATGTAATGACCGACAACAATGTTCATTTAATCAGGCGCAGCAGAAGAAGGGCTCAGGAGCAAACACACAGGAAGTCTTGTGTTTGTAGTTTCTTGCTGTTTACAGAGCTGCATCCTCTGAACTTTCACCGTGTTTTGAATAAGAAAACAAAAGATCAGACATTTGCAAGAATAATCCTCAACCGTAAATACACAAACAAACACCAACACAACCTGGTTTAGTCCCTTCCTGGACTGTTTGTGAACCCTCTCGGGAAAACACATTCTACTAAAGATAAGCACTTTCACATGTCTGCCATCTACCGCTGCAGCCCTACAACTGCACAGACCAATGCACCTGATATTATATCAACTTGGTTTAATAGTGTATGAAACAAATATGGTTTACATTTTCAGTTTAGTTTTACTCCATTAGAACAGTTATATTTATAAAAAGCCTATTTTTTTTTCCATCCACAAAACTTAAGTTGCATTGATTCAGGGCACATCAGACTTTTTTCCAGATGTGCAGGATGTGGATGTCTGGACTACAGAACTCTGGGTCTTGCTTGTCTGAAGGGATCTCTTCACAGTTGAAGTTTTGTTGCAGCAACTAAAAGATAAACAGAAAAAACAACATACTTATACATACAACTACAAACATACTATGCTGCCATATATCTCAGCTTCTTAATATGTATTCACTTATTTATTAGTATGAACAAAGGAAACACAGAGTTGGACTCTCACCTCAAAGAACTGCTTTTCCACTTTTGGGTTGTCACCCTCTGTGCGCTGCTCATAGCAGCAAATAATGCAGGTGCCTGGTCCCGAGAGCAGCTTCAAGCTCTCCACGAGTGGAACGATAGACTGTGTGGACATGCATGATAGTGGTTACAAAAGGAAATACAGTGCTATCCCTCAGGTTTTCATCAAACTCACAATGATGGTGACACGTTGCACATTTACAAAGGCAACATTTAGATTAAAAAGTAGAAAACATATGTAAATTACCTGCTCATAATAGATGCAATCTGCCATAAGGACATAATGCGGGGGAGGCTGGAAGTCAGACACATCGTCACCCCTTTGTAGAAATCAAACCGTTGGTATGGGGACACGTCTTGAACACGTGGTTTAGATTACATACATTTAATCACGAAACAAAACATAAGTACAAACCATTTCAGTACCTTGGCAGTTACTGATCCACGACTGACGAGTGCCTGATTGTCCTGGATGTTTACTCTGAGCAGGCTCTGCAGGTCCTCCAGGTCTGTCACAGTCACTGCAGCTCTATGGGATTCAGTACACAGCGATGAAAACGGCCCTTTGGCTTGATGTGTGCCATTCAGAATCAGAATAATTGAAATAAATGTGACTCCGGTTACACGTACGCTCTCCTCGTGCACACATGGCAGGGTTCTTACACATTTTGACCAATGGATTTCCAGGACTTTTCCAGGACTTTAAATCAAATTTCCATGACCAAACTGAAATATCGGTATAAACATAAACAATGTAGAACATTTTGCGTATAGAGAGCGTACGCCGGCTTATATTTTAAGCGTCTTTCTTTAAAAAACATAATTATTTCAAACTCTGCGTCAATGAACATGTGACTATAACACATTTCCATGACTTTTCCCAAACTTTTATGATTTAATTTTTTCCCATGACTTTTTTCCATTTAAAAATTACATGACTTTTCCAGGTTTTCAATGACCGTACGAACCCTGCATGGAATTTACAAATAGCAGGATACATATAAATAAATAAAAGCTATTGAAGACAATAGAATAGAAACATGTTTGTACAATATAAAAAACAACAACAGTGAGTTATAATCCTTCTCATATACAGTCTGTGGGTTTAATCAATACAAGGATGTGATGGCTGCAATAGCATGGGAGTTCCTTTTAACTGCATCGCGCTGGTGGTACACGCACACGTCGACCAACACGTTAAGGCCAGAGTGTCACGTGAACACACGCACTCAGCAGTCGTCTCACCCCAGTGTTGCTGCCATCAGACCAACCACTCCTGTCCCAGCTCCTAACTCCACAACATTCTTGCCGGCCCAGACGTTGACTCCAGAGGACGGGTTATAAAATAGTTTCGTCTCTAAGTATTTTGCCAGAACGATGGCCGCGTCCCACACAACGCAGCCAACGTCTCCCAAGCAGTACTGCTTCACCTTCAGGGTGCACCCGTCGTTTTTCTCAATTTCTCTTACAAAATAATCAGCCTCGTCTGTGTCCGCCGCCATGTTGGCGGCCGGAGGAACGAGCAGAGAACTTCCGGTTTGAATTTTCCAGAATAAAAGAGTAAACTCTTCATATTAGGGCAAGTGCACGAAATACTGCAAAATAGTGCAGAAAATACGTTACAGAGATATAAAATTATTTTCTGCACAAAATGAATTATTTGCAAAATGCTACTATTCATTCTGCTCAATTTAATTTAATTTTATTGTCAGTTTCAGATGTAAACTAGTTTAAATAGATCTTCCAATATATATATATATATACAGGACTGTATTTTCGTGTAATGCAAAAAAAAAAAACAAAACATTCATGATTTTTAATTACAAACCTTTTAAAAGAATAAAAGGTTTGCATATTTCAGTTGATTTAATGAATCAGAATGAATGCATGACATTTTTGTTTTTTAAATTGCATTACAGAAAATAAAGAACTTTATCACAATATTCTAATTTTCTGAGACAGTCCTGTATATGTGCTGTTTCAGAAGGGTCCCAAGACCTAAAGAAAGTCAAACCTGGTCAAACGAAATAAATAAAATAAGACTATCAATTCATCCCTGAGCGACTCTTCTTTAGAATGTGTATGAACTCATTATCCATGGAAAGAGCCTACATACTCAACTCTGAATATCACCCCCAAAAAAGTCTCTTAATGTCTTTCATTTTCTCCAATATTTGGTGAATCAAATTTAATTATTTTGGCTTTGAGCAATACGGTGCACACTGCCTTCCTGTGTGTGGCCGACTTGAGGCATAGTGGTAACCCGCAAGCACCATAACGTGGTTGTCACTGTCAGTCAACCAATCAATTAATGTGTGTGTATGTGTATATATATGTATATATATATGTATATGAATATGTATGTATATGTATGTATGTGTATATATATATATATAGTTTTTTAGTTTCTTTGTTATTTTCTCTTTATTTTATATTAATTTTCTGATTTATTTGAAATTAATTTAGAATAGGAATATATAAGCATTTTTTGCTTCTACCTATACCTTTTCAGTCTTTCTGTTTTGTATATTATAAAGAATAATATTGTATTGTATTTGATTTGATTGACTGAATAAAATACACAACAACAACAACAATGTACTAAGCGATCAATCAAACATGTACATATCTGATAAATAACGATATCAGTTACGTCAATTAATCAATAATTTAACATATATGCTAAATAACTGTCAGTAAGGTCAACCAATCAATAATCGTCACGTGACAGATTTGCAGACGCTACTTTTCGGGTTCAGACGTGTTCGCGCGCGAAGCGAGCAAAGAAGCTTTGCTAGCTAACAGCTAAAGTTAGTTAGTTCCTCACAGGCATCCGGGTTTTTCGCAAACTCGGGCTCAGTTGACCGCATGCGTCTTTTCCTTTTGTTACTAGCATTCTTAATGACAAATGTACTCATTAGTTTGGTATTATTTATCTGACTAACATGTTTGGTAGCAGCACAGAGGAGGTAGGCGACACCTCGGGATGTGGGCTCCCGTGGGGGGAGTCCCCAATGGGCCGAAGTCAACGCAATGAAACGACCTCGTACGGTCCCGCGTCAGTTTCCTCCGGTTCATCCCACCGGGGTTTAGAGGAAGGCAGCGCAAGCTCCGGCCACGGCTCGTCTCTCCCCCAAGTGGCCTCAGGTGATCCTTAGCCGTTTAAGCTAACACCTGCGTTAGCATCTTTTTCCTGTCACTCAACATTCAAGCGTTACTGGACAACAGGCCCACGAACCTCAGGCTAGAACCCGGACCTTTTTTTCCAAGGGTCGTTAAGCACTGAGCTACCTCTACCTGAAGATCACCGCGGTCCAGATAGTTTGCCACGTGTCATGGACCCTCTCCTCGTACTTTGTCTCGATAGGTCCGTCCCATCAGAGCTTCAGGTCGGGCAGGAATTCCTCCCTCGTGTTTACCTCGGACAGCTCCTCCCTGCGCAGCCGTGGAGGATCGCCAAAACGCCGGTGGACGCCAGCCTTTCCCGGGGCCACTGGCGCGCACCCATCACGCACGCCGTTGACGGACCACACCGGTATGTCAGCCCTCCATCGCGGGTCGAACACGACCGAAGCCGTGTTTCTAATTCCGATTTCTGTGTGTTTGCAGCAACGAGTTGCTCCTCGGCGACCACGACATCCGGGGCCTCCGTGATTGTAGCGGTGGTTGAAGGGCGCGGTTTGGCTCGGGGAGAGATTGGCATGGCCAGTCTCAATTTGAATTGTCCAGAGCTCGTACTCTCGCAGTTCGCAGACACCGGGACGTATGCCAAGGTACATACTTATTTATTCAACATCTACTGTGTAACCCAGTGGCGGGCCGTGGGCCTGGGGCCTGGGCCTTCAGTGAGGTCCTACACAGTCCCACCCGAATTAATCCACCTCATATTACTATCATTATGATGCCATGGCTCTAGACCAGGGCTGCTTAATACGTCGATCGCGGCGTAGTATTGGTAGATCGCATGACATTAAAAAAAAATTGGCCCGCCCCCGTCATTTTCTCCATAGCACGTCTTTGTTCATTTATTAAACTAAACAGCCGTCTGATGTTGATCGTATCTACACAACAGCATGTCATTTCTCTCGGCTCTCCGTCTCGCGCGCTGCAGAATGCATCGGGACGGAGACAAAGAAGAAGAAAAAAGTCACTTGCACCAGTTTGTTCACTAAACAGGGCATTGTCGCACCCAAAGCAGATTTCAAGTATATGCTCGACCAAATCGACATCTTCTCCTCCTTCCGCCATTGTGGGTTGAAAAAACAGCTTTGTAGTCCGCGAATTAATTCCTTTATCAAATTCAGTTTCCTAGTTCTGAGGTTTTGCATCTACCTGCCCATAGGACCCGCCTCTCAATATTGGTAATCCAATCAAAAGACGTGCAGCACTCCGCCTGCTAGCTGGCTCCTGTGCCGGTTCCGGGGCCTTCTCGAAGGCCTAGAGGAGCCAACTCTAAAGCTGATTGGTTGACACAACATCGTCATTCCCATTCACTTGAAGCTACCAGCGCCCGCAATGTTGATTCTGAAGGCCTAAGGGCAGATGTTAGCCCCCTGGCAACACACGATGGCTGAATATGATTGGATAAAAGATCTAACATAAAGACCAGCCCTCCAAATCTCAACCTGGCGCTGGCAGCAGCGCAACCAAGAGGAACGCTATGAAATTAAGAGAATAACTCTTACTCTGGGAAATAATTGAATACATATTTGTGGGAAAATATATTTAGAAAAAAATATATATTCTGATGATGTTTAGGCCAGCAGAGAAGGCCTTGCTGGCCCTGACGGCCCGCCACTGGTGTAACCTCGATTGTCTGTATATCACGGCTACGCTCGGCAGAGTCTCCCGTCTCATTCGTATTTTACTCTTCTGAAGGTCATAACCAAGATTCACATATCGGTGCCACTAGAAATACTTATGCCTGACACCGCCAGTGAGAAGGGGAAAGGGACAAAGCTGTTCAGCTTCATCACAGAGAACTTCCCGGTAGAAATGCAACGATAAGTTAAACAAAACACATTGAAACGAATGCCTACTTTCAAAGAAGGTTAATATTTGAATTTGATTGTGTTATTGTTGTCAGGGAGTAGCTTTCACTGCTATCCAAAGGAAGTATTTTAATGAGAGGAAAGGACTGGAATACATCCAGCAGCTGTGTGCTCCAGAATTTGGCACTGTCCTCATGGAAGTGCAAGCTAAGTACGCTACTGAGTACAATAATGTATACAAATTGATCTACTCTAACACAAATCTTTTATTACAAATGATCATAATGTGTCCAGGTATTATTGCCTCGCAGCAGCTGCTGCTTTGCTGAAGTATTTAGAATTCATCCAGAACTCCGTCTACGGCGGCAAGTCTCTCAAAGTGATCTTTAAAGGGAGTGAGCAGACTGCGATGATTGACTCGACATCTGCAATTAACTTGGAGTTGGTTGTCAATAACAGAGACCACAGGTAAGCGGGCAAGAGTATGACGGCGTCGTCCTCGTCAGTGTTGCGCTTGTGTAATCGTGTACAGTAAGTGTTCAGCCGGTCTGTTTCTACAGGAGCGAGCATACTCTTCTCGGGGTTCTTAACCACACCAAAACAACCGGCGGTGCGAGAAGGTTGCGCTCCAATATCCTGGAGCCTCTCATCGATGTGGACACCATCAACATGCGCTTGGACACCATACAGGAGCTGCTGCGGGATGAGGAGCTCTTCTTCGGCCTGAAGGACGGTCGGGAGTTATCTCACACTATGTAAAGTGTATGCTGGACATGGGAGCATGACGTAGTATTTGACAATCTGCTTTTTCGCCCTCTTTAGCCATAGCGCATTTCCTCGACATTGACCAGCTGCTCTCGGTTCTAGTCCAAATTCCAAAGCAGGAAACGGTACGGACCGTTATTTCAGTACTAACAATTGTGTGTGTGCGTGTGTGGACACGAGGTATGTTTTTGCCCTTTCATGCACTTTTCATTATGGTTGCTTTTTGTTTTTACAGGTTCAGGTTGCTGAAGCAAAAATTACACACGTCATTCAACTGAAACACACACTGGACCTGGTGCCACGGTTACGGGTTTGTGAAATTTGTTCAAAATCGTTTAGGCATGGATAGAATAAGAAAAAAGCCTTTTACTCTACAAAAAGAGTACCATTTGTTATTTAGTTATAATGTGAATTGCAAGTCCTTTTGAATGTTTACTTTGTGAACAGATGGTGTTGAAGAACTGCAATACAGCTCTGCTCAAGGCATACAGCACCGCACTGGAGGACAACAGGTACCAAGCCCCAGGGTTCGTACGGTCATGGAAAACCTGGAAAAGTCATGGAATTTTAAAATGGTCATTTCCAGGCCTGGAAAAGTCATGGAAAAAACTTAAATCATAATTTTTTTGGGGAAAAGTCATGGAAATTTGTTATCACATATTTATTTACGCCGAGTTTGAAATAATCAATATGTTTTTTAAAGAAAGACGCTCAAAATATAAGCCGGCGTACGCTCTCAATACGCAACATTTTCTAAATTTTCATGTTTAGATCGAGATTTCAGTTTGGTGATGGAAATTTGGTTTAAAATCATGGAAATCCATTGGTCAACATGTGTAAGAACCCTGAGTCCCTGCTATAAATGTACCATCATGCACCGTCTACAGACTTCTTCCACTGCATTTGTGTCCTTCAGATTTGATGTGATCCTTGAGCAGATCAAGACGGTGATTAATGAGGACATTACCTATCTGAAGGGGAGCCTGAACTTGCGCACCCAGAAGTGTTACGCTGTCCGCCCCGACATCAACGAGTTCCTGGACATTGCCCGCAGAGCTTACACTGAGATAGTGGACGACATTGCAGGTGTTTAGTCTGGCCGTTGAGTTGGTTTACAATGTTTGCGTGTATTATTTCTACATCCAAGCCTATTGAATGTCATTGTGTTGCACAGGGCTAGTGAGCCAGATGGCAGAGAAATATGGTTTTCCAATGCGTACCAGCTACAGCACAGCTCGAGGGTTCTTCATTCAAATGAAGCTGGAGGGAGTGGTCTTACCTGAAGGGAAACTCCCCACTGAGTTTATCAAGGTATGGTTCGCTAGAGGCAGGATAATAGTACGGAAACAATGAATAAATCAGCTGGGAGTGAAATCGCCCCCATCGAGACAATAACGTGAAATAAAACTAATGAACACAAAAACATTTGCCGCCGCAGGTATCGAAGAACAAGAACAACTACAGCTTCACCATTGCAGACCTAATGAAGATGAATGACCGCTGTGATGAGGCCCTGAGGGAGATCTTTCACATGTCCTATGTGTAAGGAGATCATGAGCCCATCACTCACAACGTATTGGTCCTTATTAATGGAACCGTAATGAATATTAAAATAAATAATGTTTTTTGTACAAGGGCTTTCCAATACTGGAGAACACTTTAGCCAAGTAACCATAGAATTAAAAATGTTCCTAAATTCAAAAATCATCTTAAAATATTAATGCCAAATCTGTGACTATTATTGTGCTGTGATGACTGACAAGCCTTTGTTAAATGGACACTAGAATGATTTCCTAGCTGACAAAGACCATAAATACCACGACCAACTTAACGACCAACTCATTCAATAAATGAGGGCACTACGAGTTTCTACATTTTTACTACATCACGTTTTCATATTATTAACGGGATATGTTTCATCGATGTATTCTCCTTTCTGTCCACCAGAGGGTGCTATTTGTGAGACAATTGTCCTCCTTTGCGATGCCCCTGTAGCTCTAACTTGTCTCCGTACAGGGTGATGTGCCAACTGCTTAGCACTATCCACCAGCACATCCACTGCCTTTACAAGCTCTCGGATGCCGTGTCCATGCTGGACATGCTGTTGTCGCTGGCCAATGTATGCACCATCTCAGACTATGGTAGGTATGACTTGCTGTTGATTTCCTAGTCGGGCAATGTGTCAAATTTATCTTGAAGAAGACTGATATGTTGTCTGAGGGAGTGCTGTGTGCACACCCAGCCAACGTCACGTATGACAAACTCCTCCACTGAGCCGGCAATTCCGCTGGCCTTAGTTTTACTTTTTTGTAGGTCATGGGCAACACCGGCCCGATTAGCCACGTGGGCGGAGAGCACTGGCCTTCAGCTGCCTGAAAGCATATCTCCATAGACATGTGCTGACCGCCTGCCTCCCTCTATCCCAGCCAGCTCCTACTCCGATTACCCTTGTTACATAAGTGTGCACTGATGTGCTGTATTTACAGAGACGCATCTCCTCAGCAGAAGAGCGAGCGGTTACAACTGCACACACCACTGGTAGAAATAACCTTTTATTATATTGTGATCCACTTTTCACTAAGGCAATTAAGAATTTAAAAGATGAAATCATATACCCAATAATGTAATCACAGGGAACTGGCTTTGTAAGTTTATAAAATATTTGCCAAATACTAGCTTGCACAGTGTAGCTGTATTTTAATGCCCGTTGATCATTCCAAGGAAATTCAAGAAATTATTATTATTATTATATAAACAAAATACCAACAGATTATTGATTTGTTTTGTTCCTGCCGTGTCTGCCAGTGCGCCCTGAGTTCACAGACACACTGGCCATCAAGCAGGGTCGTCACCCCATCCTGGAGCGGATAGTTGGACAGAAGCCTGTGTCGAACAACAGCTACATCTCCGAGGGCAGCAACTTTGTCATCATCACTGGACCCAACATGAGCGGCAAATCCACCTACCTCAAACAGGTGGCGCTGTGTCAGATCATGGCTCAGATAGGTCAGCAGCAAACCGTTCAGCCGCACAGTGCGAGGCATGTACTTGGCGTGATTTTGAGTAACGCCCGTGCATTATTATTCCAGGCTCCTTTGTGCCCGCTGATTATGCTGCTTTTCGTATTGCTGATCAGATTTTCACCAGAATAGGCGTGGATGATGATTTTGAAACTAACTCTTCCACCTTCATGTTGGAAATGAAGGAGGTATGTTTGTCTTTATAATTGAGCTGCTGACGTTTATGCATGAGGGGACTAAATTGCGAAATAATGATTGACTGCATTTTTTCTCCCCAAAGATCTCTTACATAATCCACAATGTAAGTGACCGGTCCCTGATCATCATAGACGAGTTGGGGCGGGGTACCAGTGCGGAGGAGGGCATCGGCATTTGTCACTCCGTCTGTGAGTTCCTCCTTAGCCTCAAGGTAGAGTTTGCACTTACACTCTGGCACTGACATTCCTTTCTCTGAGATGAGAACCAGTTAATCAGATTCCTATGCTCTAATCATTCAACTTATTGACGGTTGTGTTACACCTTTTAGGTCAACAGCAAAGTAATAGAGTCAATACAGGAATAGCTTGCGTGCTACTGCTTAGGTGTGTGCGCCATTTCCTGATTGTTTGCAGGCGTTCACCCTGTTTGCCACACATTTCCTTGAGCTGTGCCAACTGGAGTCTCTATATCCCAATGCGGAGAACCAGCACATGGAGGTTCAGCACACACGCAGTGGAGACACTGGTGCAGACAGTGTGGTGTATACATACTTGCTGAATCGTGGATGCTCTGAAGAAAGCCACTATGGTACCGAAGCATTGACATCTAACTACAATCCTGGTGAAATTGGTCATAACAAATGTTACAGGGCTTGTTTTTGCTCTTCTAGGTCTGAGAGCGGCCGAAATGACGGCACTTCCCTCAAACATAATCCAAGAGGCAAAGATGATTGCCTCCAAAGTTAGCCAGCAGCTTTGGGTACCTAACCTGTTCTGTGTGCCTTTCTATTTACAGCTTGTGCTCTTATAGCATGCCCCGCATTTGTGTAACAGTAAAATAAGCTTTAATTTACAAAATAAGCATATTGGACCCCGAGTTAATTGCTGTATACAATATATCCATACATTATCCTCCTTTTATATCGGAGAAGTGCAAAGTAGAAGCTTATCATGGTGTGGCTTATGTTGCTCTAGGCCAAACATCACAGCGATCCAGAAACACAGAGGCAAAGAGCCGTGTACAAGCTGGCCACCCGCCTCCTGCAGACTGCCAGGAACTCCAGACTCGACCGTGAAAGCTTGCGCATGTACCTGAAGGGCTTGAAGAAGCAGTATGAGGCGGAGCTCCTGGCAGCAGGGCAGCCGGCGGCCATCGACACGGAAGAGGAATGACCGCTTCGGCCTGAGGAAGACTGACGAGACGAATGTCTAGGTATCATTACTGGGCTCTTTGTGTTCATATTGACATTTGATATTAAATGTATTTCTTTGAATTCCAGTGTTACTTTTTGGAAAGTCTTTTAAAAGAATGTCATACGTGTTAATTTGGAAAACGTTACCTAAAATGTGTTGCATCCCTAAAGTAACACCGTTATCATACCAGTTAACATCCACTTATTGTGGTTAGATCACAAGATACAACGGATAGAGGGGAGTTCTACATATAATGTGCGTGAGTGCAATGACCTCTCCCCTCTTTGATTTTCCACGATTTGCGAGCCAAGGTTGTCTCGAAAAGGCGGAGCTATCTCTCGTTTCTATTTGCGTAATCACGGCTCCTGCCGGTGTACCCTGAGTCTCAAAACAAGCAGCCCGATTATGACCCGCCCCCGCGAACCAGAAACGGCAGACAGTCTGACGGAGAGCGCAGAAGAAAGCTAGGCTGGAGCTGCCCTGGGAAGTCGGAAGTCTGCAAGAGTCAACGCAGAACAACGCCGTTTCAACACCGGGGACGGGAACTGCGAACTGAAGCTACAGGTACGCCGCGTTTGTCGACGAGCTGGTGTTTAATTTCACGTTTTTAAAGGCCGCTCGCGCCGGTGTGAGCACAGCCAAGCGCTTTACCCGGGCCTGGGAACGGCCCTCCGGAAGAATGAAGCCGCAGACCGGGTCAGGGATTTCAGGAGAGGGGGAGGCTGGGTCAGCGGAGACGAGGCCCGCGGGGGGCAGACGCCCACGCCTCCGGACGGGCTGACTGAAATACAGAGTCTCCGGTGGTCCGTTCACGGTGATGCCGGCCGGTCTGCTCCCGGAACACTTCCTCTGTCACTTATACGCGGTTTGGTGGGCCAGCGGTCGGACGTGGCGGCCGGTCGTTCGCTAGCTCTCGCGTTAGCTCGCCCATTCAGACCGATGCGCTCGAGCCGCTTTGAGACCAACTTTGCGGGGCGACGAGCCCTTTTTTGGGGATATCTCCTCCATGAGATCCGGTGTCGCAACTACTTTTACCGCGAGCTCCTCGTGCCACGTTGACGCCGGTGCAATACACATTTGTTTCGCTTGTCATGACGGTGACGTGAGCTGGTCGTCGACATGTGTGCCTGTTCCTCCGGTGTCATGGTTCACTTGATTATAACGTTCATGTGTGTTGGAGTTAGCCGGGCTCACCGAGCAAGGGAGGCGAACGTTATAGCTGGTGTTAGATCGGATCGACAATGCCTGTGATTACAGGCTGTGCCGTCAAGCAGTCTCCTCCTGGTGTGAGAACAGCTGCTATTACGAGTGCAAGAGTTTGCACAAGGCCGGCGAGTAGACGCGAGCATGCTGGGACATGTTGGTACCGTGAACCGCCCTTGATGGATTTGGAGACTACTTGCTAAGGACATGGAAGACGGGTCAAGGTGTAACTCATTTATGGTCCTTAAAAATGACTGAACCTTGCGTTGGTTACATCTGCAATAAGGTGGTGGCTAAAGATATGCCTGAATCTGTTTAGCGCCCTTTGATCCCATTTTTTAGAAACGTTGTATTAGTTCAGTTCAATTCAGTTCATTTGTATAGCCCATTTCCACAAATTAGAAATGTCTCAGAGTGCTTTACAATCTGTACACATAGACATCCCTGACCTTTGACCTCACATTGGAGCAGGAAAAACTCCCGAAAAACCCTTCAGGGGGAAAAAGGAAGACAACAGCAACAGAGGAGGATCCCTCTCCAGGATGGACAGGTGTAATAGATGTCATGTGACCAGAAGGAATCATTACACACAAATTAAAACACAGTAACAACACAATGAATGAATATGACAAGAGTGAATGAATAGTTGGTAGTCGGCATATTCCACCATCCAGACCTCCACGATCCATATTAGGAGGCTGTAAACGTATTTATGAGCTTTTAGGCATCATTTTAGGATAAGCTCTTATCTTGGGGGTCTTGATTGTGCTTAATTATTTTAGTACCACACTTGGTGTACTTTTTGCGGCCTGAACAGACTATCTAGTCGACCCAGTTTATCAGATGCCCCACTGTGTACTTTGTTACTTTCTGTTAAGTTTATTACTGCAATCCTGATGATGATTTCAGATTGTCTACCTCACCCATCGCCCTAAACTAGAATAGGTTAACTATCTGTCGTCGTTGAAACTTTATGCATTGACGGTTCTGTTATTTGAGGGTAAATGTAGTTCCATGGTCAAAAATGTTTGCTCGCAATTATTCGGTTACACGCAGAAAAGATCCAGATGTTTGTTGACAAATTAATATTTGATGTGACATTTTGCGCAATAAACTTTTGAGCTATTTTTTTCAAAGCACGAGCAGCATCAGTCACACGTGTCATAAGAGTGCCGCATGGCCTCGTTCTCAAGTACGGTCTGAGCTGCTTCCTGCGCCCGATGGTTATCAGGAGTGCTCTCTCTGTCCTCGTCGCCCAAACCGGGAGGCTCGGCCAGACGAGCGGCGAGATTCCGGGGAGCCAACGGCCCGAGAGGACTTTGTCCTCGGAGCTCATTTCGATGCTGGGACAGGGCTCCGGCTGCACGAGGAAACTCACGCGCCTTCCACTCTGAGGCCTGGGACTGGAAACCAGCATGCCGGTTCCAAACGTTTACGCCAATTACTCCACCCATACTTAATACGTCCAAAAGAAATGTCGCTTCAAGAATTAGTTCACAATTTGGTCTGACATGGGAGTTTCCTGGAATGAATGAATGTGATGTAACAAAGCACTTCCTGATTCAGTCGCCATTGAAAGGTATCACGGTACAATTTTGGTAAAAATTCATCCATAATTTTCCAGATGTCCTTTTGCTTTGGTGCTTTTTTAATATATATAAATGTTTTAGTTTAGTACATTTTAGTCATCCTCTCCAGCTGCTGATCGGTGTTTTTGTTCTTTGCATGCTGCTAATTAGCCGTAGCGTTTGGTTTCTGTATTGTTGCAGTAATACAGCACATCTTCCTGTGAAGTATCGAAAGCTATTCAAAAGAAAATCAAAGTCCAATATTTTGACGGTGGTCAGTTTCCACTGTGCTCTGTAAAAGCAACTGACATACGTCGAGCCACATATTTTTGCATTTGTTTCCCCCCGGCTGTAGCCGACGGAGTGTGCAGGAATGCTGGCTCCATGATACATACCAACACCTCAGAGGAGGTCTATAAGCATTGAATATATCAGGCAAAAACATTCAATAGCATAAAGATAAAAACTTGATGAACCAATCCAATGTGTTCATGAAGTCGGCTTCAACGCAAAAATGTTTATTTAATGTTATTTTAGCCTAATCTTGGAGGATAAACTTGTTGCTTAACCCTCCTGTTACCTTCACATTGACTAACATATTTTACCCTCGGGGTCAATTTGACCCCAGCAATTAAAACCTCCAGAAAATTATTAGAATTAATATTGTTTCCCAAGTTTAAGTGTGAGGTACTTTATGTTTGTTTGTTGACTACCTAAATAGCCCTTTAAATATATAAAAAAGTTGATATTTCTTATGTTTGACAGTGAAAAACAGCCTGGGGTCAAATTGACCCCAAAGAACACCGACGTTAAACATTGAATGGGGTCAAATTGACCCTAAAGGTAACAGGAGGGTTAAAAGGCTAAATATTTTTTCTGAATATTTAACATTACAATGGGTCTGCTACATTTTTGGATGTGTTGGAAGATGTAATTTGATTCCGTGAAACTGGGTCAACATTACACTATAAAGCTAAATCTGTCACTCCTTCGGAAGCCCTGCAGTGGAGAGTTATTCTTAAATGTATCAGCATGGGTACTCTGCTTAATCCAAATTGCTAAAGAGGTCTGGTCTACGAAGCTGACTCCCACAGCATATGACTGCCACAGATCCTCGGTATCGGATGGGATTGTGCAGCTCTTCGGTCACTCTGTCGTTACCACTCTGTATTGTTGACAACGCGACGCTGCCGTTGTGACCTCGGGCTGAAATTGTCCCAGTTTTTCAAAACGGTGCGTTTATTTTTGAAATAAGTGTAACATTTGCTCACGGCGTTGCTGTTTGTAAATTCACACGACACTCCAGAAGCAATGATGTCTGGCAAGATCTATTTATTTTAAAATAATTATTAGCTCTTTTATTGACTTTGCCTCTTTGAAAATTGCTGCACCACCTCAGTGAGTTTTACATCAAAGGTTAGTCAACGGATACAACATTTAATCAAAAAAGAAAATGCTTATCGGGGGAGAACTCGAGGATCCCTGTTAAAAAATAATCCAACACTGCAAGAAAATGTAAGACTAATCGGACAACTTGTCTGAAACACATACATGTAGATACATTACATATACAGTCCACTTTATCTTCACAGCCACCATGCGGCTATCTCCTCACGGTCATTTATTCCAGGAGAAGTCGATGCTTCCAGTTGGTTTGGTGTATCGTGGCGTCTAGTGATTCATTGTCTCTTCCATTCTTACTGCGTTGCATTGAAAAGACAAAACGTAGCTTACTTCATGTGCCTGCAGTGGAAGAAGAGCCCCATGTCCTTCTGGCTTTAAGCAGGCCGGGGTTCACTTCAGCTGCAGCCGACCTCATCGGGTGACACTTCCATGCGGGTGTATTTTTGCCTCTTGCAAATCCATCTTGGAAGGAGTTTTCGAATACCACCATATCGTCTTTGTAGGGGATTAAGCAGGGGAGGGAATAAGACAGTCGGTTATCTTCTCCTTTAGACGAGTTGTCTCTGATGTTCTTGACCTATTTTTGTCCTCTGTTAAACCATGAGTGAAGTTTTCTGTCTGGCTCTCATCAAGCTCGACAAGTACATGCACCTCGTTGTACGTGAATCTATATAAAGATGGGGGATTTAAGCTGCTGTAGCTGGGGTGGTGTTATCTAATTGGATCATATCACTAAGAGAGGACAGGCTGTCTCTTCATTCACACCTGCTCAACATCACGGTGGACTAACGCCTCCACGTGTGTTCTACTTTCACCAGTTCATCCAGAGCAAGTCACAGGTTATTTTTCCATCAGATTCGTGGGATGTTTGGTTCTTGTGATCTTTGGATTTGAGCAGCATTTGCCAGTTGCCTTTGTTGGTAGGAAGCCGTTACCTTAATGCCATACATTAAACATGTGGAACATATTGACAGATGCCAGACTGTGTTGACTGTGTTGCAAAGTGGCCGACATCTTTGTCTTGTGTTTTTCTCCTCTCTTCAGAATGGCGCTGGATATCTACGACTCTCAGTACCTGCTCATCTTGGCCCCTTCTCTGATCATTGCCCTCATGTTCCTCTTCTTCTGGCTCTTCATGAAGGAAACGTCCTACGATGAGATTGTGGCCAGGCAGAAACGCGACCTGAAGCTACCGCCATCCAAGCCAGAGCCCCGAAAGAAGAATGAGAAGAAGAAGAGCAAGAAGAAGGAGAGTGCCGGCGGGGGAGGAGGAGGAGGAGGAGGAGGAGGAGGAGGGGGGGGAGGAGAGTCCGAAGAGGATCTTCGTGATTTCGATGCTACGGATGGTGCCAACAGCTCCACTCCGGAGGTCGAGGAGGAACCTGCACCAGTCGCTTCACCAGATCCCGCTCCACCATCACCAATTCCTGTGCCTGTGTCACCTGAGGCGCCTGCTGGTCTCAGAGAGAGAAAGAAGAAGGAGAAAAAAGCTGCCAAGGCTGCCGCAGCAGCTACTGCGGCGGCTCCTTCCGAGCAGCCGGAAGTGAACGGCTCGCAGCCGGTCAGTCGCAAAGCAGAGCAACCTCTGGCTGCAGGCAAACAGTCCGGCCCTTCCTCCCCCCAGCTCGAGGTCCAGGTCCAGGTCCAAGCTGCTCAGGCTCCCGTTCAGGCTCAGTCACCGCCCCCGATCTCTGCGAAGAAAAAGGAGAAGAAGAAACAAAAAGTAGAGCCCGGTGAGTAGCTCAGAGTGCAGTTACAAGTTGGTGTGTCACTTAGTTTCTTGTGGAAAACATGAAACGATTCAATGTGTTTGTCCTAAGTTCCAGTGAATGATCAGCAGCCAGAGGTTATCGCTCAGCAGCAGCCGGCTCCAGTCAAGAAGGAGGCTCCTGTTATGTCTGAAACCAGAGTGCTGGATGGTGCCACCCCAGCTGCTACCAGTGGCAAGAAGAAGAACTCTGCCAAGAAGCAGAAGACCGAGCCTACAAATGGTGACGCATTGGTCCCACATGCTCAATTACATTTCAGTTTCAAGGATGAGGAGTCGCACACAAACCAAAGCCTGCACTTGTCACCTTATGATCAACCAGTTTTTTCTCATAATCAGTAGATGAAGTCCATGTCGTGGCTGACGCTGCAACTCCCGCCAACCACCAAGCTCGCCTTAACGATGACGTACCGCCCAGAGTCAGCGGCAAGAAGCAGAAGAATGAGGCTAATAAAGGCAAGGAAAAAAAACAGTTTGGTCCAGTATTTGGTTAATTTTCCATCCCATAAATACTCTCCAGCCATAAAGCAATGTGCTAAATTGCCTTCCGTGTCTTGTGTTTAACAGAGAACACGGAGGTGAAGCTGAAGGAGCTGCTGTCTGGCCTGTCCAGCCTGGCTCTGTCGGAGGCCGAGGCCGTCAGTGTGATGGTTCTCCTCTGGGAAAAGAGCCCGAATGCCTTGGATGCCTGGCAGAAAGTGAGCGATTAATACATTTTACTTTTGAATCTGGTGTTGTGCATTATGTGTTTGGAGTTGGACTTACGATGCTCGCTTTTTCTTAATGTTGTCTCGCCACCAGTCTGCAGCTCGGCCCGACCCAGCCGCACAGGAACGCGAGAGATTTGTTACGACTCTGCAGGAGGAGGCTTCCATCGCAAAGGACAAAGTGAAGCAGCTTAGCCAGGTCCGGATTCCTTTGTTTTTCTTAATCAAGTACTTGAGATTTTAATTCCCGATGTATTTTTTGTATAGACTGAATTCCAAGAAGAGCTTCATGTGCCCTCTTACTTCTGTGCTTCAGGAGCTTCAGGTTGAGAAGCAGAAGACGGGCCGAGCGGAGGTGATGATAAGAGAGCAACGGGCGGTCATGGAGAAAGAACTGGGCAGCATGCAAGGCAAAGCACAAGGCAGCTACCAGGAGCTTCAGAGCATGCAGATAAAGGTTTCCAATTTTGTTTTAATAACAGGACAGTTGTTACATTATATTAGACGACACTCTCCATTATCGATACTCTGGGGGAGATGTGAAGGAACCCGGACCTGCATGCCATTCTTCTCGAGGCTCAAACCGCTTGTTCGTGTGTAGTTCCAGCAGGCCAGGGAGCAGCTGGAAAGCCAGATCACTCGGCTGCAGCAGGAGAACGGCATCTTGAGGGACGCGGTCAGCTCTGCCACCAACCAGATGGAGAGCAAGTCAGTGTTGCACTACCATGGATAACACCCGACTGGTCATTCACTCTCGAGCATCATAAATGTCTCGCCTGCTCCTCTTGGTGAAACGATGCTAGTGATCCTGTTCTTATTGGCTCACGTTAAGAGATCCATCTGCACGTGAAATGCCCCATACATGCCATTTGTAGTTTTATTATGTACTCTTCCTACAATAATGCCCTTTTTAAACCATTTTCATATAACTTATTTGTGCTCGTTTGTGTGTCCTTCTTGATAGGAATTCAGCAGAGCTTAACCAGCTGCATTCCGAGTACACCGGTTTGATGAAAGAGCTGGCAGACAACAACAACAAGCTGCAGCAGGAGGAGCACCAGAGGAAGTCACTGGAGGTCAACTACAAGCAGAATGTGTCCCAGCTGGAGGTACACTAATCCACAGGCACAATGTGTTTATTTAGCCCGTACTTGAGTTTCCCCAGCCGAGACCAAAAATAACTGAGCTCTGCAAAACCTGAGCCGCAGCATCACATCTGGTTAGCGGGCGTGGAGGCATTTCCGAGGAAATGGGAGGAGGTTGTAGTTGAAGTCCTGGGGTGGGAGTGGTGTGGGAAATATAACCTGGGTTTGGAGGATTGTGTTTGCTTGGGAAGCTGAAACGTTTGAGGCTTTTGTGCCGCGCATGAACACTTTCCTGTGAGGCGCAGAGATCGGCGTTTCCTGTCTTTTCATTGTCCTCGATCAAAGACGGATATTTAAGTGGCGGGCTTGACACAGAAGTCTCGACTAGAACACTCCATCAAAACATTTAGAAGATGTTTTGTAATTTGGACTAGCCAGTAACTTTGTTTGGCCGATCCAAAGTCTTGTGAAAAATGCTATAACATAATCGTAAAAAGTGAGATGGCCTTATTGCAAATCAACCTTTCTCTGACCCTACGGTCATGTGTTGAGAGTGAGAGGGAAGAAGTTTGATGGATGCCGTTTGTTAGTTTACTTTGTGTTGTTTGGCGGCACAGAACATGTCTATTATTATTGTTGGAGAATATTAATCACCAAATTGAATGTATGTTTCCATCCCAAGGCCCAACTGCAGGATGCTAAGCGGCGATGGGAAGAACTGCAGAATTTCCTCCACAGTGTCAACGCTGAGAGAGAGAAAATCCAGGACTCAAAGCAAGGTGATCAAATATATCAAACACAATGTGATCCTTTAACTTAATGCTTCTCCTACATTAGTGAATTGAACTGACGGGCTACTCTCAGCAGCTGATTGTCTGTCTGTGTGTGTGTGTGTGTGTGTGTGTGTGTGTGTGTGTAGAGCTTCATAGCCAGCTTTTGTCAGTGGAGACTGAGATGAATAACAAAAACAAGGAGATCCAGACTCTACACATCAGTCTGACTGAAGCCATCGTGTCCAATGAGCGGCTGGAGCAGAGAGTGATGGAGCTCATGGAGATGTCCCAGCACAGTATGCCTGATGACGCAATAGAAGCCCGGGTTCAGGTGAGCCACCGCATGTGTGTGTGTGTGTCAAAATGAGCAAAGCAACATTAGCAGAGCAACACACACTACTTGTAAACACTAACACAAGCTGTGTTCAACAGGACCTTATGAATGAAAGCAAAGGTCTTCTGGTCCAAAATGAGAACCTGCAAGTCCAAAATGAGACCCTGCAGGTCCAGATCTCCTCACAGGTATTTAGGTCGCCCTCATTTACCGATGTTTTAAAAATGAAAAGGATGCCAGCCTGCCATGCTGTATGTATGTAGGCCAACGGAATTTGTTTTCTTCTCACTCAGGTCGCCCACGTCTCTCACATTGAGAAGCTTCAGATGCTGTGAGGAACAATATTCATGTTTTCAGACGTAGAGATTGCATTACAAGGGAAAATATTACGCCCTTAATCATGTGCTCTCCCAATGCTTCCCCTGCTCTTTTCAGATTGGCTGATAAGGAGATGCAGAGGAAGAGTCTGGAGGATTCTCTAAATGCTGAGAGGAGCAGTGGGGCCAGTAGAGAAACTAACATGCAGGTGCAGGCACCATCTACAGCTTCCTATGCGGACATGGCGTTAACATGCTCTATGTCTCTCATTATGTTGAGAGGGAATATGGGTTGAAGGCCACGTGAAGCATCCTACAGATATTTTCAATTTCAATTACCAAACGAATATAATTCATTTCACAGCTTTATAAACTTTCGACATCATTTCTCAAACTCATGCACGGTCGTCTCACGTTCCTGTCTTTCCATCTGCAGGCCATGCACAATGAGATCATGTCACTGAAGGTTGATGTTCAGAATCTGCAGGCACAGATCTCTGATCAGGTTAGCGGTGTACCTTTCCCAAATGTAAAAGGTCGATATGTGGTTGTGCATTCTTCTGGTTGACACACCCTCTCTGTTTGACTTCCCACGCAGACTGCCTCCCAACTGATCCTGGACCAGTTCCAGAAGAGGTGTGTGAGAACACAAAGATATTTTGAATGCTTCGGCTGGTTAAACTTGTTCCTAATAAGTCATAATGAATATCTAAATGACCTTTTTTTAAAAACATTACTTTACACTCAGTGCTCGAGAGAAGGACGACAACATGAGGACCATCGAGGATCTGCTCGAGAAGGGGCTGATTGAAGTGGCCAACAAGGAAGAAGCGCTCAAGGTGTTTGCTTTCTCTTCTGCTGCCTCACACACATTTGACTGACATCAGTGTGCTTTAAGTGACTCTGCATTCCACGTCTTGCCTCGTCATCACAAACCCTAATGGGCACACATCTTGAAGTCATCTCTCTCCCTGTTGCAGGCTGTAAGACAAGAAAATGTTTCCCTAAAGCAAGAAACGGAGGCCCTTCACAGAAAGACAGCAGAACTGGCGAGTTGTCTAAAATCCTTTACTAAAAGCAGTTTTCTCCACTTTATTCTCTACTCATTTCTTTTTTAATTATCTTCTAATCACAGGCATCATCGGAGTGCATAGTGGAAGAACTCCAGATAACGTAAGATCAATCAAGTTGATGTTGATATTTTGGGATCATGTCAATGTCATGGTACATAATCGTGGGGTCACGTAGCCCCATCACTAACACACAGACTTACAACGAACTTCAGTTTCCTTCACATCGGTCGGCGAGTGGCAGCAGCTTTGCCAACTAGCTGTCATCAGTACACGTTTATGTGCAAGCACTTCAGAACACTCCAGGCCATTCCTCATACACACCCCTGATAGTAATTGCAGCAGTAATCGGCAGATTCTGTGTGACGTTAAACGGTCACGTATGATGGATTGTTGCTCGCTTTTGCTGAATAGGATCCAAGAGAAGGATGTGAAGCTAAAATCAATGGAGGAGTGTCTCCAGACGGCACAAGACAGCAGCTCTACCAGTGAGAATGCAGTTGAGGTGGGGCCCGTTCTGCATTAATTAAGTACTGCAGTTTCATTTTGAAGTGTTTTCATGATATTGTTCATGTTGTCTTGTCTGAGATGTTCTTTGTGTCTCAGGCTCTGGAGCAGCAGCTGGCTGCCCTGCAGGCGGAGGTGGAGCAGCTGAGGCAGAGGGCGACGCCAGAGGAGCAGACCAGGTCTGCTACTCAGCTCCTAGAACTCCAGACTCAGTAAGTTAAGCCCCACGCTTCAACATTTAGTCCACTAGCAGTGCCTCACAATCACAAATCAGACGACTAACCGGCACATCTGACCCACAGGCTAGCAGCAAAGGACCTGGACATCCAGATGGTGCAAGCTGAGCTGGAGGCAAGAACTCAGGAGCTGAGTGAGAAGGTGGAGCAGGTTCATCAACAGGTGAGGAACAATCTCAAAAGAACTGCTCACTAATTGGAATTGTGACACGTCTTAAGGTTTTAAGCGGGAAGATTTGCACGGCTATAAAATGTCTTGCCAAGTTAACAGGAGAACAAATGAGGTTGTAACAGTTTAAATAAAAGGTCGTTCATAGTTTAATTGAGTCTTCTCTCCCTCCGAATAGCAGGCTCTCACTGCGGTGCCAAGCCCAGGGCTGCTTGCAGCGTGAGTAATGTCACATCGCTGAATGATAACATCCATATTTCCCACATGTTTTTATTCGTAAAGACCCCTTATCGATACAATACTCCATAATGAGTGGGTCTGAATGCCGTTGTCCATCAGGTTGTCAGAGAAGGAGAAGCAGGTGTCCGATCTGCAGGGCGAGCTGGCCGAGCAGAGGGACGCCCTGGAGCTTCACAGGAAGAAGAACAACGTAGGTTTCCGACAGCGATCGCCTGAACCGTTTAACACCAGCAGCTGCTCCGGTCTCACCCCGCAACACGTCACCCCCTCCCTTTGTGTGGTACCCCCAAACACGCAGCCATCCTCCCCGTGTTCCCACTGCCACACAGTCACACTCGTTTTGCTTTTTGTTCATGTAATTAAAATGCAACGCTTTCTTTGGCTCGGGTTGCGTTCTCGACATGATCGTACACATTTGTACCGATGTTTATTTTGACCTGGATTGCTGAAGCCGAGTGTTGCATAACAGGCTCCTCGCCTCCTCTTGTTCTGCGCTCTATTGGCCTGGACTGTTTCGGCAAGCTTGTCGGTGCTTGTTGGTGATTCAGAGCGTCGGAAACTCGCATTCCTTTTTATTTTCACGTCATGTTTGAATTGACAAGCCTATATACTTTTTATTTCTGTGTCTACCGTGTGTATCTTCAGACATGACCTTGTTTTGAATAGAAAGTGCTCGCAGAGCGTTTTTACGATGCATATCTTGCGTATTGTGCATGTTGCCGTTACCCACACAAGGTCCGAGGCTGGAGACTCTGGAGGCTATTTGCATAGTTTAGCTTTAGCTTTTGGAACAAGCTGAGTGTAGCCACCTTAAAATGAGAAATGCATCGGGTTTGTTCTGTTACTCTTTCGGTGTCATTTGAAGGGTCACTGAATGCATTTCTCCTGAGGCTGAACTGAATCTAGTATCTCTCTGGAACTGACCAAAACAGGAGCTCCGGGAGAAAAACTGGAGCGCAATGGAAGCTCTGTCAGCCACCGAGTCCATGCTTCAAAGGAAACTCAGCAAAGCTGTCAAGGTTCGACACCCCACCTCAGTCTCCGTCATTTAGTTCCAATCTGATGCATCCCCCCCCCCCCTCCCCCCCAATCTCTTTTTTATGCCATACTTGATCCAGTGAGATTATTTTGTTTGCCACCATTCATTACAGAGCTGCATACTCATTTAGCTCACTGTCCCCTCACTCGGCCTTGTGTTTGTATCTAATCTACTCCTTTACAAATCTTAGACTATCAATTTGACCAATTAAATGCTTTTTAAGCTCTGAAATATATGGAAGTCTTGCCCAAAGGTCAGCCTGATGCTTGGAAATGAGTGTGCAGTGACCTTGAGATTGTTTCACTCGATGTCATTAGATTGAGATTCATGGTCATAATTGTTGCCGCTTTCTTTTTTGACTCATTTCCAGCATGTTTTTTTTCCCTCATTCTGCTTTCTGACATCCGTGCTGTCAATATCACCCGTTAACCGATCAATGAAAATCAGTTTGATTCACTTTGATTTTAATGCAGTTTATACTTTTTGAAGGAAAGAAATGTGAAAACATTTAATGAATATGCAACAGTAACATTATGTAAGCCGATGCTCACGACTCACGACTTTGTGTAAGAACGTAAAGTGTAGGTCTTCAACTAACAATATTTTAAATAATCGATTAATCTGTTTAATTTATCGATTAACCGGATTTTTTTTAAACATTAATTTCCAACCCATTATTCAAAAATATTAACAGATAAGCCCCGCCCCGACGAGGCAGCGTTATGGTCTTTCCTCTACCTCCGCGCTCAACTCATCTCTGCGACTTATTGAGTGACGTAATAATCCCGCGCCACAACAAATCGATAACAAATGCCATTATCGATTCATGCCAACTATTTCAACAATCAATCTTTATTGATTATCGGTCGTTGTTGCAGCCCTAGTAAAGTGTAATCCAGTGTATTCCATGTAGCTGCAGATCCCTCGGTGTTGACATGGCGTTGGCTTCCAGGTCGCCGGTCTATTAACCGTTACAGTGAGCATATATTCTCGCCCTCCTCCCTCGACATGAGGGAGGCTCCGTGCTGAACCGTCAGCGCAGCAGCAGCTGCTCTTCTGCAATCTTGAGTACAGTAGAAAGGACCTCCTCAGAGCCGAGCCAGGACGTCCTCGGCAGCTGTTGTGGACCATCGGTGCACATCGGTTGTATTCTCTGCCTTTGACACGGCGCGTTAGTGTGAATAGCGGTTGCGGTGCCAGCTGGCGTGTGTTCTCCCTTCAGGCCGCCGAGTGACAGTGCATGATGCTTGCATATTGTGGGAGAACTGAGAGCTACCTTCTATTATTCATTGAGGCATTTCAAGGTACTTTGCACAATTTCATGAAAGCAGATTGATGGACTGAGGACTGAAGCATGAGACGCGCTCTGAAACTGCGGTTGCTGACACTTCGCCTGTTGAACGACGCTGATGTTTTCTTGGGATAATTGAAAGCGGGAGCGAGACGGCGTTCATCCCAATGCTGTAAAACTGTAGTTTACGATTATGTGAAGCAACTCGTTGCCGTGACATTGATTGGAACGGCTCGATGGATGACTTAATGACTGGTTTTAAAACAATCGTGGAGAGTAGAAGGGGAAGAAGGAAAAGCAACGGTCACATCTGCCTTGATGACCACTGGACCTCGTCTTCGAAGTGACTGAACTATTTTAACATGCTCAATCATTGTCGTTTTCCTCTTTGCCCCTTCCTCTTGCCTTGTAGGAGAACCAGACAGCACTGGCGATGTGTCAGGCCGAGTGTCGAGAGGTTCTGCACAGACTTCTGCCCCATGTGCCTCTGTCCAGTGAGCAGGTATGGGTCGTTTTCTACTTTTACCGCCATGCAAATTCAGTTTGAATACCCATCGTAGTCCGTGTTACTCCTCATCCTGTGTTCCGATGTCTCTCTTTACTCTTGATCTCTTCTCTTCACTAGAACCATCAGGCGTGGCTCCTCAGATTCGAGGGGGCAGTAGCTGAATGCCCACCTGCATCAGGGAACTCTAATGTAAATAAAGTGGAAATGTCCATTTTAGCATCTTTCCTCTGAAACTGAAGACAACAAATGCTCATCTTGCGCTTCTCTCACACTAGGAAATGGTTACAAAGCTGAAAGAAGCTGAAGAAAGTCAAAGGATTCTACAGAAAGACTGTGAGACGTACAAGAAGGTGTTGGCCGAGACGGTGAGATGAGGGTTTAACGTTTGTGCTTCTGTCGCGGCGTCTCCTTCCAAACTGAGCTGTCATTCCTGCGGCCTCCACAGGAGGGCATCCTGCAGCGTCTCCAGGACAGCGTGGAGCAGGAGGAGTCTCGCTGGAAGGTGAAGCTGGAGCTGTCACAGGGAGGGCTCAGAGAGGTATGTGTTCAGGTTTAGCAGGAACCAACTCTGAGTAAAGACAACATACATGGATATTGTGTAATATAGTGTGTGCCTTTCATTGCATATTTCTTCTGTCTCCTTCCTTAGATGAGCCTGAAAGTCACAGCTCTGGAGCAAGAGATTGAGAGACTAACTGATGGAGCAGAGTTGGAAAATGTCAGTCCACTCAAAACGCGCATCTCAAAACAATCACTTGTTTTATTTTCTTAGCTCAGGAAGGTTTCTATTTTAGTGAACTTACATGTTTTAAGCGGCTTTTTTAATTCTCTAAATGCTAAAAGGTGCTTCTTTCCTAGCCCCTTAAGCACAGGGTAAACTACACTATCCTTTTCTAAAGGAAAGGAGATAATGTCGTCCCACAATTCCTCGCAGCATTTAAAGCAAAGCAACAATCGGCTGTCAATAACCTCCGCGGTCGGTTTACTTGTACATTATGGATGAGTTGAACCCGGAGGTGATGCTGTGATTCTATTCTGGACAATAATCCTTCATTAAACGGTGCAGCAGTGAATTTGTCACCGAACTCATTTTCTATGAGTTATTTATAAACGTTCTTAAAAACAATAAAACATCCATTGTTGCAAAGTAATTCATTTAAGAACGTAATATTTGACAATTTGTCCGCAGCTTCAAACGCTCGCATTTCTTCAAAGACTCACTGTAATTCAAAGATTCATCCATTTTAACATGTCGGTCTCGGTCGTAAGTAACTCTGAATCTCCGTTGTGCTCTTCAGCTGAGAAGAGAAAAGCAGCATTTGGAGTCCGAGTTGGAGAGGGCGGAGTCCGAGAGTGCCACCTACGTCACGGAATTAAGAGAGGTGAGCAGAGGAATGATGTCATAAAGTCTCACACGCTCCTGTGGCTAAAGATTTACTGAAATCTTTATGGTGTGTTTTGATTTTGTGATTTATAAATCCAAACACTGACATTACACGTCGTTGAACTGAAAGCACACGGCATCCTCAGTTCTTCCAGCGACTTAACGGACTGCAGACTGCTTTGGGTCATGTCATGCACACAGGAAGCTGTCCTGTATTTGCCACCGCGCAGCTCTTGTAGACGCCTTGTGGCCGGTCGGCTCGTATACCTGCGTAGACTGTGTGCCGGTCGTGTCGTCCTACACCGACTTTCACGGACTTCCAATAAACTCGTCATCTCAAACTTAATTTCAGCTCAAAGGTCTGTTGACTGAGTTGCAGACCAGACGTGACGGCTCACACACAGAGGCCATCAGACAGAATGAGGAGCTGACTTTGGTCAGCGTGGCTCGCCTTCGAGCTCGAGCTCCTTTTTAAACCTACGGGGCTCTCCGCCTTCTGCTCGTGGGTCGTCATTCAGAACCTCGGTGAACTTACTCAACCGAACTGCCAGAGTATTTCCTCTTGTTTTTGGAGCCAAAACATGCGACTTTGTAAAGTAGCAACAATTCGAGGTTGAGGGTGATGACTCCCCTTCACTATCTGACACTCGCAAGACTAACTCCTCCTTCTCTACACTGGCACTTCCTCTCACTTTGACTTGTGAGGGATCTAACAAACAGCTTGCTAGGCAACCTGCCTTCCTTCTGCGGAGTCCAATGCTTAATTTTGTCAATTTCCTGCTATCATTTTCTATGGTAAATGAACAATGGGATTCTATGATGTGCTCTGCAGCTGCTCTAAGTGTCCGTTTTGATTCCAGCTGAAAACGCAGCTGACCGAGACTCTGTCCAAGCTGGAGACGGAAGAGAACGAGAGGCAGACGGTGGCTGGGGACCTGCATACGGTAGGAATACGTGTTTAGATGTTATTAGACTTGTGTTATACACTGCTGATACGGGTGCAACCCCCAGGCCACATCGGGAACACGTTGTCAAGGTATTCTCTGTGGTCCTTTTCCCAGGCCCAGCAGTCTCTTGATCTGATCCAGGGGGAGCTCTCCAAAGTGACGGCCAGCGCCGACGACCTGATAGAGAACAGCAGCCTGTCGTCACAGAGAGTACGAGCCGGGGGCAGTGTGGGTGTTGTAACCGTTGGGGGTGTATGTCTTTGCATCTATGCTCATTAGTCGGTTTCACGAAACCCTAAACCAGCCATTCTGTTTTTTAACAGGAAGTGATTGACAGAAAGGAGAAAACGGCCGCAGGACTGAACCAGACATTCAAAGAACTGCAGCAGCTGCTACGAGGCGTCAGCCAGCAGCTCGCCAAGAGACAGAAAGGGGTGAGGCCGGTGACTGCGTTGTTCTCACAGCCCAACGAAACCACTTAGTGTCGACGCTTACGGTGTTTTAAATGTGGCGTCTGAACAACATGGATGTGTGCGTTCCTCCAGGAGGCCGACAACGAGCTGCCCAAAGTATAGTGAGGGGGGGACCCCCACGCAGCCACCCTGACTGCACGACAGAGACCACCTTTGGTCTCATCTCTCCCACTGTCACACACACACACACTGTCACACACACACTGGCACACCCAGCCACCACCTTTCCCCAACGGCCCACATCCCCTCATCTGTCCTGGAGGCAGCCGCCATCGGACTCTGGCAAAGGCGCTTGCGGACCGTTCATCGTCTCCTTGTTGGCTGTACGGGAGCAGGTAGAGGTTACTGTTAATTTCCAAACACTCCAGACTCTGTACCAAAACACACTACTCCTCTCCCACCACATTCCACTTTTTCAGCAGCATCGCCAGGTAATTTAGATTCTTAACTTAAAAAGTGACATCCAGTATAATTTTAAACTGTGTGGCAACCATTCCTCTGTATTTTTCAATGAAATCCTTTTGAATACTACAATAGTATTTGTTGTTATTTGTCAAGAGATGGCAGTGATACAAATGTCCAACTTGTTGAAACAAACTTTGGGGTTTCAGTCCTTTTTTTCTTAACTTAAAAGATATGTATTGTTTAAATGTATCAGTTAGGACCTGCTGAAAGACACTGCTGTTGCTCTGCCTCCTGGCCAGAGAACTGTCTCAAACTGTGAATCATGGTGCATTGATGAATTCATCGTCCATGCATGCCGTGGCTCAGTATTGGGTGAGAGATGGGAGATTAAAAGGGGTCTCAGCATATCAGAAGGGTCACTACGTGACGGTAACTATGGAGATGCATGGACATATTGTAGTCACGTCTGTACTGCAGCTCCAGAGAGAAGTAAGCCTGTGACCCTGGCTGTGGAAAGAGAAGGCCAGGTCAACAGTGTAGAGGTTTTTAATCCTTCTGCAACTACTCTAGGAATAAGCGTCCCATATCATTTGTAATCAGTACTCGCTATGTTGTTGCTAAGTTCATTAACACTGAAGATGTTGTTCTTTTTGCAACCGGCGATGTGAATAAAAGGGATGCTTGACTAATCTGACCGTCATCTTGTCATCATTCTACTGCACTTCTCTCTTCCTACCACTGGGGGGCAGCATGCAACCGTACCTGACATTTCAAACTGATTTAATTCGTAAACTCGAAAAACCTGAATGTGCAAAGGAAAATGTCAACAAGTCAGGTGTAAAACATCGTCCACGATAAACAGGTTTGTCCTGTACTGGTGTTAGTGGTTATATAACAGGAGAGACGGTGACGCACTGTGCAGCATACATCATAAACGTTTGGGGTGTGACCCGTTTCCCATGATGGCAGCAAACTATACCATCTCTCAGAAGAGGAGGCGTTTTCTACAAAATACATAAACAGTCAAGATGTGTGAAGGAAGTTTCAACTGGAAGCTGAAATAACCCAAAGTTTAGCAAGTACAATGTGTGACTTGACTGTTGTTGGGGGGCACACTTCCCTGTGGTCACTTGCTGATGTCTCATTCACCCAGGTGTGTTGTGAGTGGGATTTTCCCTTTTTTAGTGTTTTAGATTTATTTTCAACTGTCAGCTTTCTATTTTTTTTATTGAAAGCATAAACACAGGTGCTGTAAGACTGAACCTAACTTTACTTAGGTAATCTTTTGCATGTTAATAGTCCTTTGAAACAATGGGACTATTGTGCTGGTTGAGGGGTCAGAGGCGTGAGCAACATGGGATCAGCACATTCCTCACATTCTGCCACACAGTCATGCTGCAGTCAGCTGATTGGAGATCTGGCTTTACCCTCATGGAAACCTCACGACAAAACAGGCATCGGTACCCTCAATATACTCGTCATTAACTGGATTACACTGTGCCTGCTGTTATATCTATAAATATATTTATATTTATATATATATATTAGGAGTCAGCTATATGTATTTATATATATATATACAGGACTGTCTCAGAAAATTAGAATATTGTGATAAAGTTCTTTATTTTCTGTAATGCAATTAAAAAAACAAAAATGTCATGCATTCTGGATTCATTACAATCAACTGAAATATTGCAAGCCTTTTATTCTTTTAATATTGCTGATTATGGCTTGCAGCTTAAGAAAACTCTAAAATCCTATCTCATAAAATTTGAATATTTCCTCAGACCAAGTAAAAAAAAAGATTTATAACAGCAAAACAAAATCAAACATTTGAAAATGTGTTTCCAGGTGTTTCGAGTTAATTAGACGATTCAAGTGATTTGTTTAATACCCTACTAGTATACTTTTTCATGATATTCTAATATTTAGAGATAGGATATTTGAGTTTTCTTAAGCTGTAAGCCATAATCAGCAATATTAAAAGAATAAAAGGCTTGCAATATTTCAGTTGATTTGTAATGAATCCAGAATGCATGACATTTTTGTTTTTTAAATTGCATTACAGAAAATAAAGAACTTTATCACAATATTCTAATTTTCTGAGACAGTCCTGTATATAGCTGACTCCTCATATATAAATATGTATATATTGGGAGTCAGATAAATGACTAAATGATATATATATATATATAAATAGCTGACTCCTAATATAAAGGTATGGGCTTAAATGTCTTGATCCCTCTGAATAAAATGTTTTACAAAACATTTATTTGTATGATTATCCCTAAAATTACAAATAGATGTTATACAGTTCTGTCACTTTTATCCCATATTGTATGTAACTTAGTTCATGGAAAAGCCTGTTGTCCTATGTGTGTCAATGACAAAATATTGATTTTATTTATTTAATTATGGGGAGAAAAAACCCAATAAATCGACCTGTGGTTACACTTTCGGATCGCCTCATGACTTCCGTAGAAAGCCTGACGTGTGAAGCCGGCCAAAGAGCGGTGAGGAGGGTCATAAGGGATGAGGGCTTTGTCTCTCTGTGTCATTGTTGCTCTCGCTGCTGATCCCCGCGTGCGCCTTCGGGCTCGCTGCGGTCGGCCTCTGCTCTACGTGCTTCTTGCCTGGTAACATTTAACTCCTCCTCCTAAACATAGATTTGCACTCGGACTACGCCAGCACAACTTCAGCAAAGGAGCCCACTCCCTGCATCTGCTCTCCATCAGTGTGGTATGTGCTAGAGAGCCTTTGATCACCCCCCCCCCCCCCCATACGCACACACACACACACACACAGACTGTGTGCGCGTGCATGCAGGAGGGTGAGTCAGACAGACATAGAAAAGACTGTAGTGCTCGTTTACACAGACAATGCCCGATGGATGAAAGCAAGCGGAAAGACAGAGATACAAAAGAGCAGTAAAGATTCATTATACCCACAGTTTTAAGTCCAGCCTCCAGGCCCGTAGTTAGACGCCTAACGCAGCTTGATCCTCGTGCACGACTGCTGAAGAAGCTGCAGTTCACTCCTCTGTACTATTAATGGAAACGTATGCTCCGCCAGGAACAAAACAAACAAATGCCACAGTTTAATCCGAGTTGTATTGCTTACAAATGGAATAACACACTGTATGTTTGTGTACTGCAAACGTTCCGTACATACGGGCGGGGAGGCTACGGCAGCCTTCCTCTATGGGCCCCAGTGACCCCCCACCACCTTTTGTTTTTGTGTCAAGTGATATTGCTCTTTGAAACTGAACACCAGTTCAAACAGGAGGCCATAATTGCTCAGGCAATAGGAGCACAGAAGGGGCCTGAAGCAGTGAGGGCACCTCCAGCCATGAAGCTTCTTGTGAAAACAAGACCGAGGCAGTAAAATGTTGATGAGAATTCCAGACAAAAGTGGAGAAGTGGCACATTCATCAGAAAGGCGTGAGAACAACGGGTGTTGTGAGATATTGGAAGGTTGAGAGGTTCTTGACATCCTCTCATAAGGGGTAGACGTTTGGTTACATGAGCCATTTTGTGAGCCATTCTCAGAAGAAGCAATTAAGCGGATTACTAGGCTATGGTGTTGTTATTAAACTGATTTGCATCTTCTCACAAGGAGCCAGGTGAATAATAAGATAGTAGAGGAAGAAATGAGTATATACCTGTAGGCCAGCAACCAACAAAAGGAAAGATGAGAATAGGAAGCTAGACGACTGAATAAACTGATAAAAATGAGCAATAGTAATGTAAAAAATAAAACTCCCAGGCATGCAGATAAAAAGTCACGTCATTAGGTTGCATAAACACTCACATGCATAAGCCAACTGCAATAAAGTCATAATCAAATAAAGTTCTTGAAAGGGCCCAAGGGGTCAACAATAAAATAAGCAAACCTGATTTCACCATCCGCTCACTCTCTACATGTCAGGAAATGTACCAGGGCGATTATTGTCCGCATGTGTTTCCCACTATTACTGTCTGTGGACTCACATGGACAACTTTATACAACATCAGTCATATCGAATAAAAAGATGTGATCCTCGATACATTTGCAAATAAACAGTTGTATCTCTCTTGAAAAAATTACTTATAGTCTTAGAAAGAGATACAAGTTTTGTTTGAATATCTGGCAGCCTTATTTAGAATACGCTAATGGTACCATAGTACTGTAAATATTTGGAGCTCTGAATTATGCAATGTGTCATTGGGGTATCTCTGCTGTGTCATCATCCTATGCACCAACCTTCTATTTTTATTTATTTATTTTATTATTATTATTATTATTATTTTGTTCTCTCTGGGTGGGGGGAATTATCTATATACTTTTAATTTTGTACTTGTGTATTTTAATTTGTTTCTTCTTTTCCTAACTTGTTGTGTAATTTTCTGTTTAGTGTGTTTAATGTAATATGCTCTGCAAGTTCTCTTGAATTGTGAAAATATTGTGAAATTAAAATATTTTCAAAAAAATTCCCAGATTGTACTCTTTGTTGACATAACACACGGCGCGATCCACCGACCATGGCGAGGGGGCAAAAGTGGAGAGTTTTGCTTCAAATACGAGGACGATTTTTTACCCAACAATAAAGTAGACAAAAAGTACTTCCATCTATAGTAGTTACGCACTTGTATAACCTCACAGAGAACACTCGGGTCAAAAACCTAATTAAAAAAAATATTCGTGTTTTAGTCCCCCCCTACACAAAGTGAAGAACCGAGGAATGGTACATTCCGGCCCTGCTCGCCGATGTTTTTGTATCTGCTTCACAGCGGATTCAACCGCCAAGTAAGTTACATTTTGCCATGTCACGCTAAAGTACTTTGAGAGCAGTTTATTTATAGCAAATTGGATTGGCGTGGACACGGAGACATATGCAGCTGGATATAGAATATGAAATGAGAGCCCGTCGTGGGTTTTTTGAAGATAATTCCCGGTGATTTGTGAGCCGCCGTTATTACTGTATAGCTAATGTGAGCCAGTGAAGCCAGACGCCTCATGTTTTCGTCAAGCCAGGAGGAGCACTGCGCCCCGTCCAAAGACCCGGTGAAGTACGGGGAGCTGGTGGTGCTGGGGTAAGTTGAGCCTTGCTGATATATCTATATCTATATATATGTGTGGATAACGTTATAGACTTCGGTACGGAAACGTGAAGCCGGGTATCTTGAGGAAGTTTCACAAGAGGGCACTCGCATAGGTGACGTAGGCTGGTCAAATAAGGTGTGAACTTTATGACCGTGTTTAATGTCAGACACCCGGCGACTTGCACACGGCTATCTTTCCAGATCTATTCGGGGGGGGGAAACACAACAATCCCGGGTTAGATCCACGCGCTCACGTTCCTCCACTAATCAGACACGTGCGTAATCAGGACCGCGTCCGCGCAGCTGCGTCTCCCCGAGTGACACCTGGGAAGAGACGTTAAAAACCACCGAGCTACTTTTATAGCAACTGAAGTCGCCCAAGATTGGTTTCAGGGCAACTTCAGCAACTCTGACCGGGGCCGCTGGTTCCTATCTTAAGACAGGGTTCGTGCGCTCATGGAAAACCTGGAAAAGTCATGGAATTTTAAATGTCATTTCCAGGCCTGGCAAAGTCATGGAAAAAAAACTGAAATCGTAAAAGTTTTGCAAAAGTAATGGACATTTGTTATAATCACATGTTTATTTACGCCGAGTTTGAAATAAGGAATATATTTTTTAAAGTAAAACGCGTAAAATATTAAATTATCTAAATTGTTCGTGTTTATACCGAGATTTCAGTTTGGTCATGGACATTTAGTTTAAAGTCTTGGAACTCCATTGGTCAACATGTGTAAGAACCCAGTTAAAAGTTGGATTCATGGGGTTTTAGGAATTCGGAAGTGGTGGTGGTCCCCTCCCCCAGCCCGCAGGCTTCTTCCTATTTTCTAAACTATCCGCAGCTCCGACCGCACAACTTTACACCACCGGGCCTGGTGAGTGGGATGAAACATGGGCCTGTAGATCCTTGTTTTAAAGTCACACACTTGCAGTGGATTTCTTTCCACGCACGTCTCCTGCCCACATGGCCAGGTAGGGGCCCAACATCAGCTAGTGGTGGGGGTATGGATACTGTCCTTTATCACAACATACACGTCATCGTGACATAATAAAAGGGTAAACGTGGATAAAATGGTATATTATTTGATAAAGTAACCTAGAACTTGATCAAAACGGTGCATTGTGTTACGACAGCGCCAGTTATTGTGCATCTTTTTAAAAATACTAAATGAACTTTTTTAGAAGGGACGCCTTTTCTGTTCTTTCAAGTGTTGGCATTGCCACCGCAACTATCACATTGGCATTAATATTGCACCATTTCAACCAATACCCGTCCATAGCTGGAAAAACAAACAAGGTAGTTATAGCGACGTTAGTGTATGTGTCTCATCCTGCCAAGCCGCTGCGTCTTTTTCTTTGTTTATGCCAGAGCTTGTTCAAAAGCACTGCTGGTTTTTTCCAGGATCTGTTCAGGAGACTGTGACCAAATATCACTCTGAACAATCATGTTGATATTGATAATCTGTCGGGGCCGACGGCTGCCACAGATGACGGAAAACACCTGCTCTGTCATTACTGACTGGAATCTGTCCAGTTCTGCAACCGACTTCAACTGAGCTTTTTGAGGTGTCTGTGCTCGACATGCTGTGATTACACGTCGCGTTTGTTTGAAGCACTTAGCATGAGATCCATATGAAGGTTGTATCTGCAGAGCATGGCAGCGAGTGGTTCTCTCCCTTTCCCTCCACCCATGCTGCTTATTATAGAGGGCCACAAAGCGCTGACTGCTTATTACCCCAGGCCGAACGCACGGCACGTTTATAGCCGAGACTTTGGTCCTCTCCCCGAACATAAAGACACGTATTTGAATCGGATGTGACGGGTGTATCATCACTGCCATGACATCACATCCCACTGATACAACTGGTGGGAGACGAGATAGCTGACAGCATGGAACGAAGCTTGTTTGAGCAGCGCTTCCCTCTTATTACTTGCATGGCTGCCCCCCCCCCCCCCCATCTCTGTCTGGACGGATCGGCTCGGTGCTGGTCACTGAGGGGGGGGGGGGCGTGTGGGTATCCTGGAAATGAAAGGATGGATTGATCAGGACTCGGCCGCCGCCTCCTCTCGGCCTCCTCTGTGCATTGTGACTGGGAGACTGGGCCTATTGATTGAACTTTGTACATTTCTCCCCTTTTAAAAAAACACTCGGTATCTTTGGTATAAAAAAATGTCAGAGTTTTCAGAGGCAGGTGACTTTTTCTTTGCTCCGCCCCGATGCGCGCGCACACGTCGGCATCGGAGCTCTGCAGCGCGCGAGACGGAGAGCCGAGAAGTGTCAACGCGACACGTGGAGACAGACGTTTAGTTTAATAAAAGAACAAAGACGTCTTTAACCCTCCTGTTACCTTCACATTTACTAACATATTTTACCCTCGGGGTCAATTTGACCCCAGCGATTAAAACCTCCAGAAAATTATTAGAATTAATATTGTTTCCCAAGTTTAAATGTGAGGTACTTTATGTTTGTTTGTTGACTACCTAAATAGCCCTTTAAATATATAAAAAAGTTGATATTTCTTATATGTTTGACACAGTGAAAAACAGCCTGGGGTCAAATTGACCCCAAAGAACACCGACGTTAAACATTGAATGGGGTCAAATTGACTCTAAAGGTAACAGGAGGGTTAAGAAAAGGACCTTAAATTATTTCTGCTGTAATCTGGCGCGATAGAGAAAATTACAGGGTGGCGGGCGGAGATTTTTTTTTTTCTCAACTCAAAATTGTCTGGGAGCCGTATGCCGTCACCAGAAGAGCCATAGGTTCCTGACCCCTGGCCTAGCTAGTGGGATGGTGGCGGTTCCTCGATGACAGAACATTGTTACCTTCGCATTGAAAATGCCGGAAGGTTATGTTTTGATCGCCGTGTATTTATTTATTTATTTATTTATTTATTTGTATGCATGTTATTCGCAAAACTCAAAAAGTATTGAACCGAATCGCATGCAATTTGGTGGGATGATTGTTTATTATCCGGGGACCAGTTGATTAGATTTTGGGATCGATCGGGTCAAAGGTCAAGGTCAAAGGTCATGAACAGGTCAAAATCTTTCGCAGAACTCAAAAAGTATTGAACCGAATCGCATGAAATTTGGTGGGATGATTGTTTATTATCCGGGGACCAGTTGATTAGATTTTGGGATCGATTGGGTCAAAGGTCAAGGTCAAAGGTCATGAACAGGTCAAATCTTCTTGAATCACATGGAATTTGGTGGGATGATTGGTTATTATCCGGGGACCATTTGATTAGATTTTGGGATCAATCGGGTCAAAGGTCAAGGTCAAGGTCATGGAAAGGTCAAAATATTTTTTTACCATAGCACGATACATTTTTGTCCAATTGGCATGCAACTAATGCCAAAATGTTCATAATTCAATGCCCAATCTTGTGATATGCGAAGGTATGCGCTCTACCGAGTGCCCGTTCTAGTTCCTCAATGTAATGGTGAATAATATATATTTTTTTTAAGAGCCGGGATTAAATTCTGTGTTTGGAATTCATCGTGGAGAAACGCTAAGCTGCGTATCATCTTGCTGTGTTTTGTGTACGTGTGAGATGTCGAGGCAGGTATCCAACTCAGAAATATATGCCGAGTTGATCTGCATTTAGCCGGGTGAGTTTCTAGGACGGGTCGAATACAATCTGGAGTACAGAGTCAGGATGGTGATGATTTAGCTTCAAAAGAGTGTTTATTAATAATAGATCAACGGTATTCCCTTCCTACGTGGATATTTCTTTAGGATTATGACCACATTCCATCTTTTCAGGTTGTTATTTTGAGCTGTACCTTGTGACCAGAGAACATGTCTTTTTTTGTTTTTTAAGTATATAAAAGAAAACCGCTACCAATAATCAACATTGGAATTAAACGCTGAACCTGTTTTTGCAACAGTGAGCAATCCAAACCAATATTGTGTCGGGTTCCTCCTGCGGTCAGCGTGTATTGATGTTATTTTTCAGGGTTATCATTCAGGGCCTCTCCAGCTCTCTGGGCGGCTCGTCCGACACGCCAGCTTTGTGCGCCGCGCTGACCGGGACCGTGTGTTCCCACGCCCGGCCGGCCGCCAGGAGACGTGGGACAGGTGGACGAGCAGAACGGGACTCCAGTCGTGACCGTCGCTTTGGTGACGCGACAAAGAAAAGTCCCCCCCCCCCCCTCGTGATATGCATTGTCATGCAAACGGGAGGCTTTTAAAAGCGATGTTTTGCGTTGTGCAAAGTGTCTGTTGCGCACAATGTGGGTCCGCGTGTCGGAACCGGCTGGCGGATGTGGAGAGCAGCGCGGAAAGTGAAAACAGAGGAGTCTCTTCCGGCGCAGCCGCAGCGTTGACGTCGAGATCTTCGAACTTCGTGCATCGGTGTGAAATTTTAAAAAAACCACAGCGATGAGACGGCGCGTTTCAGTCGCGTCGACCCGCTTCCCGCCCAGGCCGCCGCGTTCCCAAAGCGACGGCCAGCCTGACGTGCGCCTGACGTTTACATTCCTCCCTGTTCCTTTATATCTCATTGGACACATCTTTTTGCGGCTCCTAATGACGGGGGAGATTGTTCCTTGAATGTTTTAATGCTGATTGGCCGCCCTCGCCTCCGCCCCTCTCTCTCCACAGGTACAACGGCTCTCTGCCCAATGGAGATCGGGGGAGACGGAAAAGCCGGTTTGCGCTGTACAGGAGGACCAAAGCCAACGGGGTGACGCCGAGCACCGTGCACATCCTCAACACGCCCCAGGCCAGCAAGGTACCGACCGTCAGCGAGGGGTTCATTGAGCAGACTCTCTTCTTGTTTGTACTTGGACAGATGGATGACTCATTTCTTTCTGTGTACTTACTGGTGCAGCTTTGAATTCATATTGTAATTCACCTCAGCAGATTGAAAAATACAACTATTTTTTCCAGTGATTTCAGAAGCTTCAGGAACTTGCAGCGAGCGCCGTGGCATTATTGTCGGCCGCCCGACTTGTTGACGTCCCCAGCGCCATAACTGTAGTTCCTACCTGGGCTTCACGGCTTTTTCTTTGCCTGCCAGCAACCGCCCCGTCCGGTTTAACACGTCGGCCTTCCTGCATTCCTGCCTTTGGTTCTCAAGCAGAACTGCTAAACAAGCAAGAGGAACTGCTTCCCTCTGCAGCTCCCGGAGGCCACGATTCTCGACATTTGTTGGGGTTTTAGATCGCTGGCAAAAGGCCCTCGGGTTCAGGTTACTCTCACCTCGTGGAACTCGACTCCCGGTATCTGCTCCGAGCTCTTTCTGTGACGGGGGCGCTTTTTCTTCTTGCCGATTGTGCACCGTTCTGGGCGAGTTTGTTGCGGCGCAGTGGCAACGTGTTTCTGCTGCTCCAGCCTACAAGTGGTTTCCCAGCAAACAACGTTGCACTGGACCTGAGAGTGCCCTTGACACAGTGAGTCTGCTGTGACCTCCTTGACCGTTCACTTCTATTCCTTCCCGCCACCGGGCCTCGGACGCGGAGGGCGAACCGAAGAGGAAGTTGTTGCAGTCGCCTGACTGCTGTCTCAGCTGCGCACATTGCCAAATATAGTCATTTCTGAAGCAGCTAGCAGGGGGGCGAGCGAGCTTTTAGGAGAGACTTCCTTTGGATTTGAGGAGTAAAGTGAACCAAGCCATCTCCTGTTTTTTAAGAACTGTTTTTTCACTCCAGCTCCCTCCCAGTGGAGCAGTCTCAGACGGATGAGAGTGCTCTGTGGCTCTGAAGCGGAGAGGCAAAGCTCACGCGTCGGTGCTCGGTGCTCGTGACCGATCACGAGGAGCTCCATTCACATCCGGCCGATCTCAATTCGTGTCGACGTGGAGGTGTGATTGTTTGCACTGGCCTTCCTTTGGGGACCGGTGCTTATTGTTTGCAAGCCTTCCACTGAAACAGGATGCAATGTGTGACGTGTTGGGGGTCGGGTGTTGTTCTTAAACAAATATATGTTTTGGTTTGGAGTTTAGCCGCCGGACAGGTGGAGCACCGTTTGAGTCGGCGATGACATTCGTCCCCCGTCTGTCTCTGACGTTACGGCAGAGTGGAAGAGCCGATGACCCACTTTCTCTCTCCCGCCCGCATTATCGAGGGGGGGGGGGGGGGTTGTTTTGGGAAATGGAATTAGCAGATTAGAGCGCGGTGATCGTGGCACATGTGGTAACGGGTTGATGGGAGCGGAGCCTGAGTGGCTCTAACCCACCGAGGCAGTTCAGCTGGGAGGCGAGCCGGTGCTCAGCGAGGCCAGTGGGCCGTTTACGGTCACGGGAGTGTGACTCATCAGACTCCTCCCTGCTCCTCAACCGGAAACTCCTGCCACAGATCTTCGCTCTTAGTGTAACAAAGAAATGTTCTCGCTTTACGGTTTGTGATGAAAAAAGAACCTGTAATAAAACGTGCAATGTGTTGTTGTTGTTGTTGTTGTAAACAACAGGGTGGAAATGAAGACAACTATATATTATCTCCCAACAAGCACTCTAGTCTTCTGAATCTCAGCATGCGACTCATCTATTGAGTGCATTTTAATAGAGCGCTTTGTTTGGCATTGATCTGTAATTTAAGCTCGGCAGCGATGAGGCGGCGCCTCCAGCTCGCGAACCTTTGGCTCAGGAGTTAAAGCCACAAACCGAGACGCCGAGGGGTTCTCCGCTGACTTCACGGCGACACACAACCGTGACACTATCCCTCAGCGTGAAGTACTCCACTTCTGTCCGTATTTGTGAATAACACGGCGTGTTTGTGATGAGTTGGTTGCTCTATTCCAGGCGGTGAACTGTAAAGGCCAACACAGCATCTCCTACACGCTGTCCAGGAACCACACGGTGGTGGTGGAGTACTGCCATGATAAAGACACGGACATGTTCCAGGTAAAAACCCACCAAGTGACCCGGAATAACCTTTGGAATCCATGGAGAAGATGTATTCACATTTATTGTTTTGTATCACGTGCTTTGTTTTACTTTCCTCATTTACAGTCCAAACCCGATTATTTACGATTTAAAACAATACATGTTGAAGAAAGGCAGCAAACCTTTTACATTATAGAAGGTGTCATCAATCGTTTGGCCTTTTTGGACAATACAGTTATTATCAAAAAGCTGCTGCTTGGTTCTGTCGAATGAGTAGTGGTGTAATTAACATTTATTTAAGACTATTTGTATTAAAAAATCAATGCACATTTCGTTATTGTCCCTTCCCGAGCCCCAGAGTGTGCATGTGTGCTGTCCAACGTCTGTGGCATCTGACTGTCCAGCCAGGAGTTGATGACCAGAGGGAAGTCATGTGCTTCACTCTCACTTCTGTTTCGTGTCCATGTGTCTTCAAACAACGCTGAACAAATAGTGACGCAGGAGCGAAGCGGAAACCAAGGAAGGAAGGACGATTTCTAGATGATAAAAAAGAAAGAGGAACTGCTTATTTTCGACCTGTGCTTGTTAAGCATTAGAACTTGTTTTGGAAACGTTTCAGTGTCTCTTTGGTACGTTCTGTATTTCTGCGTGGCAACGTCTGATATCACATGACACAATATCATAATACGAGCATGAAACTCTGTGGATCTCTGCGTTGCTTTGTAGATTGGGCGTTCCACTGAGAGTCCCATAGACTTTGTGGTGACGGACACAATAGCCGGAGGCCAGGAGGGAGAGGAGACTCCCATCACACAAAGCACCATCTCCCGCTTCGCCTGCCGAGTGGTCTGCGAGCGCGGCCCGCCTTTCACTGCTCGCATCTACGCAGCGGGTTTTGATTCTTCCAAAAACATCTTCCTCGGGGTAATTACCATTCAGCGTACCACGGTAGATGTATATAACAGGGTTCGTACGGTCATGGAAAACCTGGAAAAGTCATGGAATTTTAAAATGGTCATTTCCAGGCCTGGAAAAGTCATGGAAAAAAACTTAAATCATAAAAGTTTTGGAAAAGTCATGGAAATGTGTTATAATCACATGTTCATTCACGCCGAGTTTGAAATAATGTATATGTTTTTTAAAGAAAGACGCTCAAAATATAAGCCGGCGTACGCTCTCAATACGCAACATTTTCTAAATTGTTCGTGTTTATACTGAGATTTCAGTTTGATTATGGAAATTTGGTTTAATGTCTTGGAAAAGTCCTGGAAATCCATTAGTCAACATGTGTAAGAACCCTGATATATATATATATATATATATATATGCCGTACCTCTACTTCCACTGCTGTCGACACGGAGGCCTGGATGTCCGGTGTCTTTCTTTACATCGAGCTCCAGCCGAGCTCTAATCGGATAAACAAATACAATCCTCTGCACTCCGTCTCGCCGACAGGAAAAAGCGGCGAAATGGAAGAACCCCGACGGTCACATGGACGGACTGACGACCAACGGCGTGCTGGTAATGCACCCCAAGGGCGGCTTCACGGATGAGTCGAAGCCCGGCGTGTGGAGAGAGATCTCCGTGTGCGGCGACGTCTACACGCTGAGGGAGACCCGCTCGGCTCAGACCCCGGGCAAACTGGTCAGTGGCTCCAGCGGCGGCGTCTCTGTGGCTTCAGCGGAGCAGCGGCGGCGTCTCGCGGCTGCTCCTCAAGGTGTCTAAATGTGCGTCTCCTCCCTCTGCAGGTGGAGCACGAGAATAACATCCTGCAGGACGGCTCCCTGGTGGATCTCTGTGGCGCCACGTTGCTGTGGCGCACCGCCGAGGGCCTCTTTCACACGCCCACCCAGAAGCACCTGGAGGCCCTCAGGCAGGAGATCAACGCCGGGCGGCCCCAGTGCCCCGTGGGCCTCAACACGCTCGCCTTCCCCAGCATGCAGCGCAGCCGCGCCCTCTCCCACCTCGAGGACAAGCAGCCGTGGGTCTACCTGGCGTGCGGCCACGTCCACGGCCACCACAACTGGGGCGACCGCTCGGAGCAGGAGGCCGGCCCTCAGCGGGAGTGTCCCATGTGCCGGGTGGTCGGGCCCTACGTGCCGCTGTGGCTGGGCTGCGAGCCGGCCTTCTACGTGGACACGGGGGCGCCCACGCACGCCTTCGTGCCGTGCGGACACGTGTGCTCGGAGAAGTCGGTCAAGTACTGGGCCGAGATCCCCCTGCCCCACGGCACCCACGCCTTCCACTCCGCCTGCCCCTTCTGCGCCAGCCAGCTCAGCCTCACGCGGGGCTGCACCAAGCTGATCTTCCAGGGCCCGGTGGACTGAGCCGAGGGGTCCCGCTCCGTCACAGAAGGTCAGACGGCGACGCCGACATGCCGTGAAAACCGTTCCGATTGTTTTGTGCTTTCTTTTGTTCATGCGAGCCAGCTGTGGAAAGGAGCGAGTCCTCCCGAGTTCTGGTCCCAGACTGTGGATTCTGCACAACAGAGAGCCATCGCCGATTGTTGGCGCCGGGCGGCCACTCGGAGGCGGAGACGCGAAGCGCACCGGACCAGAGACGCCTCGCGCCTCCAAAGATGAAATACTGTTTCAGCTGTCGGGCAAACCGCTCTCAACAAGGCCGCGTTGAGCTACGACGACGGCTGGCTCTCCATCCGAGGGCCGGAGAATGAAGGCGGTCGAAGGAATATATTGAGAATAATTTAACGTTTTTACAGAGTCCGACAGCTGGACTGTTGGCTGGGGGGAAACCAGGGAAACCAGTCTCATGACTCATGGTGAAGTGCTCCCCGTCGGCCCTGAGCCCCGAACGGCATCTCGATCGCGCCGTTCTCCGGGCTTCCATTTGCTGAACCAACTTCAAGGCGGGGGTGGGAAAAAAGACTTCATGTACAGAGATATAATCCAGTGCCTCAAATCCTATTAAACGGTGGGAATATTTTTAATAAATGAGAAAACATGGCAGAGGGAGAGAGAGTTTTGCATACATATGGAAATGACAGCCCACATGATTCTTCAACACATTTCTATCGGACAGAAGAGGTGTTTTACTGTTTTGCAATGCAAATGTTAATATATTTTTCCTCTGCATAAATAACGCGCGCGAGCGTGTTTGCGAGCGCGTGGGTCGGACTGCGTGGGCGCCCTCTGGGCTTTGTGTGAGTCGACCTGCAGATTCCTTTCACCACAATCCCCTTCCTGTGACGTCGCCCACCTTCCAGAACACCGCCCGGGAGAACCGGAGCTCAACGAATGTTCCGGAACACACCGGCTCTCCTCCCCGGCGATCCTATAACTGCACCACGTACCTACTCAATGCGACGTTCCAGGGCCGACAGTACGGTGGAAGCCGAGCCGAGAGCCGCACTACCGTATGCATCCACCGCGCCTGCCTGCTAGCGAGCCGTGCCACACACACACACACACACACGCACCGTATTCAATCTGCACTGCTGTTGGCTTCATCCCGTGCTGGGTCCGATCCAGCGATTTGCACGCCGGTGAACCTGGGCACGGTCTCAGCGGCATCCGGAGATTATACCAAATATAAGGAGGAGCCGTTTCTCCTCCGCATGCGAGATGTGACGACCACGCTGTAAACAATCCTAAACCCAAACCGCTGCTCCAAGTGAGTAATGATATCGCACGCCGTGCCAAATTGGGCGAGTTCTATTGTGTGCGGATGAGCCGAGTTGTCCAAAAACAAAGTAGCAGAGCAACTAACTCAAGAATCTGGGGCGACTCGTGCATTCTTCTCCTGTGACGTCAGCTGACCAGACTGCAGAGTGTCGTCGGAGGCCTTCTGCCCCTTGTTTATAAAGTACGATATCGAGCATTGCAATGGTGAGGTGTTGCTATTAGAGCGATCACATTGTCTTCAGGTTGCATTATAATGAATATCAGTGAGAGAGGGGCAGAATCCACCTGGATCAAGGGCTTGTCGACTTCACCATGGATCCGATTGAGAGCAGCGATGAGCCGCCGGAGGGTTTTCTTCTTCTTTGTCGGTCGCGTCTTTAAAAGAAACAAACGGAGCGTTGTGAAAAGTAACGGCAGCGCGACGCTCCGCTCGGACCACAGAGCGCTTCTCGATCCCCGGATTCTGACGGTCGGGGTCCAGAAGTCGGCCACGTGCCGTCCAGTGGCATTCCTCTCCGACACGGCGTGAGGCCGTGTTCTGCAACAGCTGCAGAGTCGTGGCCCAAACGTTCCTCCTGGGTAAACGCGGGCGGGGCTCTCCGTTCACACAAGGCCTCGGTCCCATGAGTTCTGTCTGTACACGAGCCATAGAACACGCACCGACGCTCCCGATGCCTCCTTTGCAAAGAATAAAATGTATTTTTTGAAAATGTCCCAAAGTGAGTTGTTTCTGCTTTTAGGCCTTGGTGAGATCTGACAGGTCTGGTCAGATGTGGTTGAGATATTAAATCAATGTGTAGTTGATGGAGCTACTTTAGTGAGGCCTCTGCCTCTGAGCCGCCGATGCGTACAACACAGCAGTCATGTGTCATGGGTTACACACGTGTTTCATCATTCCTCAGCAGAAGCACTCCTCTGCTATCTTGGTTGCCAAAACGGCCCCGGATGTTGAGAGCTCCATCAAACACCGCACTCTGTGAGATAAGGGACACAAACGTTCTTGAAGTCTGTTTCATTCATATTTCAAGTGCTTATCTGCTTCATCTTCATATTTACCATCGACAATGACTGCATGATCAACCTCCGCTGGAGTTCAGTGGGGAGTGTAGTTCCCCTCTGGAGCCACAAGAGGGCGCTGTTTCCTCAACAATAGACACGTTGGCACGATGCCCACCAAACCACAGCCTGCGGCATTGAATAGCCAGAAACACAGCAAAGAAATGGAAGTGTGATGTTCATGATGGAGCAGACTCAGAATAAATACATTATAAATACATTTAGGACAAGAGGAAATGTACTGACTGAATGTGTCAGGCTATAGATGCCTGACAATCCTCTAGTTACAGTACCACAGGAGATATGAATAGAGGATTCATTTATAGTTAGACGTTTACTGATTCATCTTTAATACACGTCTTTATTTTTCTATATATATAATTTTCCTTAATTATACTGTTTGTTGATAATCCTGGCATCACGCATAAGACACGGCTGACAAATATTGCACAGTAGTGAGTAATGTTTTTATTTTTATGTGCAGGCAAAAATCTTGTATGATGATGACATTTTCCATCATTTGCATGTGACTTCATCTCCTGTATAATAAGGGCACATGAAGGGGATTTAAATACATAACATATCAGTGAGTTTGGAGCAGTGGGACGCCGCTTCTTAATTCACATAGCTGCAGCATCGATGTGAGATGGGTTCATGCGTTTCTCTGAATGACGGCAGAGACTCTGAAGGTGACAGCATGCTAATGTTGAGATCACTCGGTGACTCCCCTGCCTTAAGCAGGCCAGGGTTATGCAAAGAAAGTGGAATCATACAATATTTTTTCTCAAACCATCTTCCTGGATGAGAACGTATACGTTCATGTGCGACTCTGCGTGGTCTTTGTAATCGACACACGTCTCAGGACTTCTATCATAACCTCTTTAAACCTAATTAACTTGTAACACTTTTCATATTAAATTTGTACGTGGTCATTATTTTCGCTGTCTTACAATTTTACTAAAAAAGTTATTCTTTGGATCAGTAACATACATACACATTCATGGTTATTTATTCTGACAGTTTAATGGAATAAGTGAAGTGCTGAGACACAATGTAGTTCAATGAATACAGTTAATACACTTTTAATATTAAAAGGGGTATTCCTGCATGTTAGTATTGCAATTCCTTAAAGTTAAGGAACTCACAATAGAGGGATTACAAAATAAATAAAAATCAAAGATGGAAAGGTAGAGATATCCGAATTTATAGTTCCTATAGAATGGTTCAAACAAGCTGAATCCTACATTTCCCATAATGCAACTCAATATTATGAGACAAGGCAATCTAGTTGCAATATAGTCCAGTTACCCCAACACTGCTGTTTTAATCTCGATGAGAACAAAAAAATCGATCAGACTCGCATTTAAGAAACATTTTAACGGCAAAATTCAAATGAGTGATCAGCATTTAAAGCATTTAAAAGATTGTTTTTCCCCCCCAGGCAGCAATAGTGTGGATTATATTGTGCACCAGCTGCCACAGACCAGAGGACTCCTTCGACTGGCAGTTTGAAGCTCTCAGCTGTTTCCTGACGTGGAAGGCTCCAGGTGTCTGTGGGCCAAGTTATCACCTGATATTTAGCTCAATTACCCAGCATGCAACTGAGGCGAATGCTATGCAGATCATTATCTGTACATAAGAGATAGTGCTCTTCCACTTTTTTAAAATTAAGTAACAACCCTCAGAAGCAAAGACGTGACACTTTGATCTCTCTGGGTTTTTCAGAAATAAAGTTGGCGGACATTTTCTTTAAAAGAATCTCTTGAGAAATTAGACAGCATGACACGTGGAATATTATTACATCACATGTCATTTAGCAGACGCTTTTATCCAAAGCGACTTACAATAAATCAAATATATTGATCAATGTTGTTAAGGTCCCATTATTTCTGTTTTTTGTGTGGTTGGTAACTCTCAGACTGAGAAGACGGCACAGACAAGTTGCCGGACATCGGGCTCACCTTTCTTTTTTCATTCCCAAGGTCAAACCTCACACTCTACATATTAGAGGAGGGGTCAAATACTCAGGGGTAAGATTTGGATTGTGAGGGATTGCAAATACAGAGGCAGGGTGGTGTGTACACACTTACAAGTAAAAGATAATTAAGGGGGTGCCGGGGTTGTTTTTTGTTGTTGTTGTTGTCTTTTTGTTGTTCTTTTTTGGAGGGGGGGGGAGGGATGTGTGTGTGTGTGTATATATGTGTGTGTTAGGGGTGAGCAAGGCAGGAACCCAAAAGCAGCACAAGGAGTCTTTCTTTCAAAATCAAAAAGGTTTATTTAATTGTTTTCTGAGCAGAACCACAGTCTGGCAACAGGAGAGAAACTAACGATCCACCAACATAAAGGGCTATGAGGGCAGTTTCAGGAGCCAGCGTCCTAATTGACGATCAGTCACAGCTGCTCTGGCAATCACCGCCCAAAAGAGGGAGGAGGCAGCCACACCTTGGTGAGCCCTATAAGACAGGGTAAACACACAGGAGACACAGTCTTGTCTTGACGACAACATGACAGTACCCCCTCCTCAACGAGAGCCTCCAGGCGACTCTCTGGGCTTGACAGGGTGCGTCTTACGAAAATCTCGAATCAACTCCGCATCCAAGATACGGGAACGGGGTTCCCAGGACCTCTCCTCTGGGCCGTATCCCTCCCAATCAACCAAATACTGAAAGCCCCGGCCTCGTCGTCTGACTGTATATGCTGGATGGTTGTCAATGACCCGGGCGGGAGGAGGGGGTGGAGCCGCATTGCCGTGGTGACCTCCCAGGCCGGGGGGGGGGCTTTCTGGAAGGCCAGGATCTTCTGCTCCAGGGTGGTGAACCCGGGCTGGTCGAGGCCGCCGTGCTGGCAGCACACGCTGAAGGTTTTCACGGCCGCGGGCGGCTCCTCCGCCATCAGCAGTCTCCTCCAGCTCGATCTCCTTCTCCAGCTTCGCCAGCACAGGAGGCTCCACGCCGGACTTGGAGACGATGCGGCCGATCTCCAGGAGGCAGAGACACACTTGGCGAGGCTCCTTGTTCAGCACGAGGCCCTCCGACTCAAACAGGTAGGCCTCCTCCATGGCGGCGCCAGGCCAGGAAGTTGGCGGTGTTGTCGCGAGCGAAGAAGGACCCTGGAGAGGCGTTCCGCTTGCACGCGATCTTCCTCGTGGAGAGCAGCTTGCAGAGCAGCTCTGGGCGACCTTCGTCTGCAGCACGCCGATGAGCCGGCACAGCTTCATGCCGTTGTTCGGCTCCTCCACAGAGAACTCTGCTCTCACCTCCTCGCCCAGCATGCCACTGAGCCAGATGGCCAGATCCTCCTGCATTCAAGTTTCAAGTTTTTATTGTCACATCCCCTTTTATACAAGTATAATCGGTTTGTGAAATTCTTATGTGCAAAACACCCGACAGCAGTAGCAGACTAAAAAAAGAATAAGAATGAGAATAAACTATACAATATCCACAAAAAAAAGAAGAAAGTATTAACAATATATGTATATAAAACAATGTAATAAAATATACACTTTTTTGAGACAATATATGTATATACATACCATATATATAAAACAATGTAATAAAATATACACCATGGCCATAGATATTCACAGAATATGTTCTGGTGTATAGTGTTAATGAGGGTCTCAGTCCTTGTTCAGCAGCCTGATGGCCTGACTGAAGAAGCTGTCCCTCAGTCTGTTTGTGCGGCACTTGATACTGCGGTATCGCCTGCCTGACGGTAGAAGGGTGAACAGTTTGTGGCCGGGGTGGTTATTGTCTTTCATCATCCGTTTGGCCCTGGCCACGCACCGCTTGGTGTATATGTCCAGGATGGAGGGAAGCTCACCTCCAACGATGTACTGTGCCGACCGCACCACCCTCATGGGCACCAGGGTGGCTTCGTGTCGCACTGCCAGCCACTGGTGATACTGGAAGACATCTGTGAGGCTGTGTCGCTGGGTCAACGGGCTGCTGGGGCTCCTCGGGCTCGGCAGCGGGGCGTCGAACTTCTCACAGAACCACACCTGGATGACAGTCTGGACAGCCATGACTGCGATCACCGATGATTCACTTCATTCAGCCACTCTGAAGGTTGTGGAGTTTTCAAGCAGAAAGTCGGAGCAGTGTGTGTTCATTTTAAGCCTTTTTCTCTCTCCTTGTGGAAATCTGGAGATGGTGCTCCAGGAGTCGGGAGTTGTTACTCATCCAAAAGCTCTTGTATTGCCTCCTGGTGTTGTCCTAATAACTGTCCATGACCGGCAACTGCTCTTTAAAAATCTGCTGTGTCCATTCTTTGTGGTCGGATCGTTCTGTTAGGGGTGAGCAAGGCAGGAACCCAAAAGCAGCACAAGGAGTCTTTCTTTCAAAATCAAAAAGGTTTATTTAATTGTTTTCTGAGCAGAACCACAGTCTGGCAACGGGAGAGAAACTAACGATCCAACAACATAAAGGGGTATGAGGGCAGTTTCAGGAGCCAGCGTCCTAATTGACGATCAGTCACAGCTGCTCTGGCAATCACCGCCCAAAAGAGGGAGGAGGCAGCCACACCTTGGTGAGCCCTATAAGACAGGGTAAACACACAGGAGACAGAAGGACAGGGAAACAGAGGAAACAGGGAAACACTGTCTTGTCTTGACGACAACATGACAGTGTGTGTATATATGTGTATGTATGAGTTTAGGGGTATATGTGTATATATATGTTTATGTCTGACGTTTTTGTACTTGTTTTATGTTTATATCACTCAACAAATACAAAAATGTAAGTGACAAAAAAAGAAACCTCACACTCGATTCACGTAACTTGAACTCGTCCAAGGAGAGCATCACTTCTTCAGAGGTAAATATGTTCTGTAGCTTTCAGCAAGCTTTGCAGCGCCGACGTTACGCAACAGTTTGAAGAGGATTATGATTATATCGGGCCTATTTACTATTTCACGCGGCTCTTGATGACACTTTGTACTCGGCTTATTACTTTCTCGATGAATAACAAATGAGTTGTCAAATAAAAGCCAAATCAACACAGGCTGAAGAGAAGCTGGAACAAATATATGAACATGCGAAGGCGAAATATAGGTTTTTGGAAAATCCAGGGACAAATTCAACCCTCATGAGTGCACGTCTCTGAGCCTCTGATGCCTCCTTCTCTCATGTGCTCTTATGGAGGCATCGCACCCAAACAAAGATTACTTTAATTACGGAGTAATTGCAGAGTCATGTGTTCATTAAATCTTTATCAGTTCAAGTAAGTGGATTTCTCCCCCATGCAGAGGCGTGCTGTCAACCCCCAACACCCCAACACCCCAGTCTGAGACCAAAATGTATTCCCAGTCTCACCCTCTCACTCACCCCTGGGTCTCGGAATGATTGGGATTATCATCGTTTGTGGAAGGTGGTTGTTTTGCCGACTCCGTCAGTAGCCAGCTGTTTCTCTTAAACACCATAACAAACATGATAGCACCGACGTAAGGAAAATGAGATCCAAGATTTATCTGAGGTACCCGGTGTTTGACCAAATTGAATCCTCATTTTAATTGCTCTCGACGAGGTGCGCTGCTCCAGGCGATGGAAACAGGAGCTCTGTATGTTGTTCCTTGTTCTCTTCAGACGATTATGTTCCATTGTGCATAATGCCGATTATGATTTGCTTTATCCTTGCCATCTATCTTATTTAGGATCATTGAGGTAGCCACATGTTACAAAGGAACAGCAGTCAGCCCTGTTATTATGTGTGTTTGACTTCCCCGCTTCTGGTAATGAGAACGGGATCACAGAGGAGAATTAATCCCTCTGAAGGTTTATTCACCGGAGAAAATGAAGGGAAATTGACTTGTTTTGTTGATTTTGGTCGGCCCAGCATTTGATACACGGTTTGGAATATTAATACGACCACTTGTCACGTGTCTGGCAGCTTTCGCTTGACAGCTCTTGCCCATAATATTGCTTCAAGGTTTCCTGAGTCAAAGGAGAGGGAGACAGGAAGTAGTGACTAGTGAGTCTCCAGAGGGACTTGACTGTCTGCAGGATATTATTGTGCCTAAAATATATGTGTTGTGATGTCGCTTATTGTTTTAACTTGTTTTAACCTGGGGCCAAAACATCCAGACACAAAAACAGTTTATTCCCCCTCCCCGTCTCACTACTGAACAGCGAACCCACTGTAGCTTATATATTTATATATCACTGCACTTCTCGCACTCTCCACTTCTTCTTGCACTACTGTTTCACAGCTACTGTATAAAGCCATTCCGCCTTGTCACTTTCTTAAACTTCTTAGACTTTTGCACTGTTTGTTTTGTCCTGCACTGTTTTGTTTTTGTATTGTGTTGTAATGTATATTTTGTGTAAGCACACTGAGAGTCACTTTACCAAGCCAAATTTCTTGTTTGTGCAAACTTACTTTGCTAACTAATAAAACCTGATTCTGATTCTGAAAGTCGACTAAATACTGTTTATTGTTGCAGTTCCTGCACACGTGTAAATACCAAAGATCTTTTAACATCTACAGTATCTTCATGTTGACACTCAGTGAGCGACTGTTCAGCAGTGCACATGTTGATGGGGCTATGAATGGGTGTCAAGCAGATTCAAAAAGGTATTAACTGGATTACAACTCATTTCAAGGATGCTTAAGGTAAGATTAAAACAGATGTGGTAAGTGAGGAAAATACAAAATCAAATGGATCGACTTTCCCCTCGCTGGTCTCGTAAGCCTCTCGCTCATGCGTGGCTTTCCTGTGTTTTTGTGAGGCGCCGAGCTAAAAAAAAATCAGATGCCTTCCTGTGTGAGACGACATGGAGATTGTTCATGTTTCAAACAACAGTTTTGCTCTGCTGGACCGACACAATTCACCATTAATGCCCTTTCTTATCTCATGCTGCAAATCCCCAGAGCTTGAACATTAGAAGTCTCTAATCACACACATTGAGCGTGTGTCCATGGACTCCAGCAACACACACACACGCACACACACACACACACACCTCACCTAGAAAAGATAATGAATGTAATACCACTGCTATTACAGTCAACTAATGTTTGTTAATAATCTGGTGCCATATGGAACGAGGGCCTCAACCATGTGGGTAATTCCTCTTTTTGGACAAGCCGTCAATAAAAAAAGGCATTTTGTGGATGCATGTGGTCAAGAGAAGGGGGGAGGGGGGGAGGGGCTTAATCCAGCCTCTCTAATGACTCCTCTGTGCCTCGAATGGCAGCTCCAGGCCTCTGTGAATATACAGCTGTGTGTTATCTCTCCTATCAGGGCCGTACTGTGTGTTCATACGAACACGCCAGGGAGCCTTTGTCAGTGCGGATGCGATTCAGTTTGGCCGGGTGCAGGACTCTGGTTGTGCTAATGGAAGCGGTGGGTTTAGCGAGAGAAAACTTGATGACGTTCCTCCCTCCCCAAATTCACTCCATCTCCTCCCCATATCCCTCTGGCAGCGTGGATTAGCAGTGACATCACACTGAAGAGATGGCTGAGTGTGAGGACGGGTGAGTACTGGGTGCGTTTGTGTGTGTCAGATGGGTGTGAGCGTTATGTGTGTTCAAGACTGATTAGACGATGAGGGTGGTGGTGAGAGGCGAGCGAGGATTAGAGTCGGCGAGGTGCTGACACCACTCCACCTCACCAAGGGCTCCATTTACTGAGGGATCAGACTCATTTATGGTGGGCTGGGATTATTATCAGTTCAACGGGGCAATTTCTTTCTTACAGTCACCCTTCAACCTGGAAATATATACACGTGTGAGACATTTATGGGTGCATGCATCTCGTTTCAGGGATAATCTACGCAGCTTTTTTTCGCTAAAACTAATTGTGTATTCTCAGCAGGTAAAGTAACAGCTGTCGTGTTTTGAATAGTAACAATGTAAAGTTTGAAAGGGTCATCAGTGTCTGTTGGACGGCAGTGTTCCACCTCAAAAAATCTTTCTTTCTTTTTTTTATAGAAAAGACTGGGAATAATAAAACATCTATTAGCAATTTCAAACAAATCCATTCATCATATTTATACTCCCAGGACTTTAAGTTGGACACTAGTGACTGTGACATGGAGCTTTTTTTTTAAAGGCTCCAAATCAGGTGAGAACGGAAGCTCTATGTTTAAGTTTGGGTTTACCTGGAATCTCAACACTCTTAGGCGTCGAACCCCTTATGTTGCGTTGAGCATTATTTACCTGATGTGTCAACAGCACCACAGTACACTGAACAACAATGTACACTGACATACATTAGAGAAGAGAATGAAGCACACATTTAGTTCAATAAAATACAAAGGGACTGGAGCTGTACCATTGAGTCAGGTTTAAGACCAATTGCCTCATCGTCAAAGACTACAAACCACTTACACGGTTCAATTTATAGATATACATAAGGTATATACACATACAAATGAACTTGCAGTCTTTATTATGAAGGTTATATATTATATAACCTTCAAAATAAAGGCTGAAAGTCCATTTTGACATTGGCAACAAGCTCTGGCCCATCTTACACTAAGGTCCATTCACTAGCTGTTCTAAGGCAGCTGATGTATGAACATGTGGATGTTACAACAAAGAGGTAAAGGAGGCTGTTTTCCATTAAAGTATAGATTAAGAGTTCATTCTTGCCCTTGGAAAAAGCAGTTAGCAAAATGTAGTATGTAATGTTATATTTGTTCGTAGATACATTGTTATAATCTAGCACACATTCATAGTATAGGCCTATTTGAAAAACCTGAACAATACAACCGTAAACTAATTAGGATAAAGCAACACAAATGCAACAAGATAATCAGTATTCATTGTTCTAGTTATTTCCAGATCGACGCACCCTCCCTCAGCCACATGGACCGAAGTGTGGGGAGATCTCAGCTCCTCATTCGTAGCTTCTTCGTCACAGTGATAGGACGGATTGTCATTGGAGTTTCAGTTATTTAGTTCAATATAAATCATTACTTCCATGATCGCGTCACGTAGTATCGCGAGTGTACCGTTGGCGTGACTTGAGCCGCTTCTTCCCGGGTAACGGAAGCCTTTCATTTGACTTAACGTCCACAGTGAAGCCGCCCCACATAAACCCGTAAAGTTAAGTCAGGTGTGCTCTTGGCGTCACGTTAACTTAACTTCAGCTCTAGACTAATGTCGGCGGTCGGGTAATTGGTAGCGGGCCGCTCTTTGTACAGCCCCAGCACCCTCAATGTGTGGACGCTAACCATACAATGGACGATGCTAACGCTCCCGTGATAGCCAGATAGGCGACATTAGCAGTTGTTTGACCGCTACCGCTATTTATCCAGAAACAAACATGGCTGCGGAGCCAAGGACAAGCTGGATCCTGTCCGGCACCACGGCTGCTTTGGTCGCCGCTCTTTACGTGCCCTGTGTGCAGCGAACGGTCCCGGGTGGAGACTCAGGTTGGTGCTAGCCAGCTAGCTCGCTCTCCTCTGGTCACGTGGCGTTGTTATGTTGCCAGTCAGCCAATCATGTGACGCGTTGTCTGTCACCGAAGCTGTTGCCAGTCAGCCAATCACGTGGCGCGTTGTCTGTCACCGCAGCTGCTGTCCGAGGTTCAGCGGGTTTACGTTTATACGATTAAAACCACAACGTTTTGCCAATATAAGAAGCAAAAGGCGTGCTTCAAAACAACATAAGCACACTAATGCATTGCTGATGAATACACATACCATTTACGTAAGAAACGTAAGACATATTCTTAGAAAACGTTCAACATCATTAGCTAATAACTTCAAATTGAAGAACATACACCTCTTATATGTTTATTTTATTGTTTTATGTATATATGTATGCGTATGTATATGTGTATGTGTATGTGATATATATATGTATGTATATATATATATGTGTGTATATATGGTTCTTTGAAATAAGTTTTTTGAGAAATCATAGATTAGGGCACTTATAAGCTAGATAGCTTCAGCCTTGACTCTTTCGGTCAGCCACTTTCTTCTTTTGTTGAATTCTGATTTTTTTATATTTTGCTGATCGAAAAAAACTAAACTCAAACTCAAACATATGTCACACCTGCACCGTTTTCTAAATATACTGCTGAATGAGTGTTAGAAGGCATAATTGAATGAAGAATACATATTCAAATGAACGCCTGCTGGATGAACATGTCTGGCAAAGAAAAATATAAGGGATTCTTTGTACCACGTGGATTTGACCAAACAACGCAATCGTATCCCCTCACCCTGAGATTATAATAAAGCCATGACGTGTATCCAACTTTACGTTGCTGGCCATGTGTGAAGGGTCTGTGGATCGCTTTTACTGTGATTGGTGTTTTTATTGGTGAGTGAAATGAAAATAGTATATATATATCTTTATAATTATAAAGATGAGTTTTAAAAGGTTCCTACAATGTAGATAATGCCTTTAGAAGGAATTAGGTGTTACTTTTGAAAGAGGGTTTCTTTGAAGGTGCATGGTGGTTTAGTGGCTCGCACTGTCGCCTCACAGCAAGAGGGCCGTGGGTTCAATTCCCGGTCTCGGCGGTCCTTTATGGAGGACTCAAAAGGACTTAAGTATAAATAAATACAGGAATTAATAAATATTATTTATACATTTATTTATTCCTGTATTCACTTATTTATTTATACATTTAATTAAGCATTTATTCATTTATTCCTATATTTATTTATACTTAAGTCATTTTGAGTCCTCCATAGTCCTTCTGTGTGGAGGCAGCATGAAGCTGTGAGCTTCCCCCCACAGTCAAAGACATGCAGGTTAAATATACACTTTTATTAATCCCCAAGGGGAAATTAGTTCTCTGCATTTAACCCATCCTTAGTTATGAAGGAGCAGTGGGCTGCAGTGATGTCTCTAAGTGGCCCGTAGGTGTGAATGTGAGCATGAATGATGGACTGGTGGTGACCTGTCCAGGTGACCTGTCCAGGCCTCATCGATTTAGATTTTTGTGGAAATAAAGATACGGAATTTAAATCTCTTTTCAGCTTGAAAGGAACTTTACCTTTTTTCTTTTTGTTGTATATTGTACCTGCCTTCACCCAATGTCAGCTGGGATCGGCTCCAGCGCCCCACGACTCTAGTGAGGATAAGCGATTTCGATAATCAATGGCTTCTTTGAAATATTTTTTTTAAAATCATGCTCTGTTGTCAGGATCCAACATTTATTTAGGTCCAGTGGAGTTTATAATATTATCATTATCATTATCACGAAATTAGCTCTGAACATTTGACCAACAACTAATTTTAGTCTCCCGCACTGAATCCAAACGTGTTTTTCATAGTTATTAGTAAATTATTGACTGCATCAAAATGTTGTCTCTTTTACATATTTGCCACAAGGAAAAAGCAATAGTAGAGCATTGTTTCTGATACTGAATGCAAGGCCATGGCAGGTAGACACCATTTGTAATGACAACGTATTGTTGACAGCCCTTGACTTATAAACAATTTGTGTCTGTTTATTTGTGTGTTGGAACATATTTGCTTACTTCTGTAACCAGCGTCAGTACACGGTCCCACGTGTGTTTCACTCAGTGCCTTCCCATGTTGTAGGGCAGCACATTCGACAACATGCTTGTAATGCAGTTTATGAAGGACCGCCTTGCACAATTACAAACAGTGTTGAGAAGCGATAGCAAGGTGACACACTTCTAAATGTGGACTTGGGAGCATGAAGGCTGCGCTTGTTAGGTTTGCGCCGCTCTGGCAGGCGAGCCGCTGTGGAGGGGAATGCTCATTCTGCAGAATGAAAGCGTGTGAAAAGCTTGGCCAGATACGAGCGAGGAAAGATGAGGAGAGAGCGGGCGATCGGGGCGCCGAGTGGCCCTGCTGGTTGTGCTGCTGCCGAGCGACCGGGGCCTTTGAAAAAAAAAAAAAAGTCCAGCCCCTTCGCCACAGTGTTTAGGGACCGTGCAGGATGCCCGCTCTGATAGTGCCAGCTGAACACCCGCCTGAATTCTCCAGGTCTCCGTCTCTGTGTCCTAATCTCTTTAGGTGTGATGTGCCCCGGAGAGGCTCGAGCACAGTCGGGTACGCCGTTGTCTAGGAATGTGGAGTGTGGAAATGAGGTGGATTATGGGAAGAGTGGTGTGGGTGCCCATGCTCCACGATCACAAAGACTCTTGGCACCCATGCTGCTACTCAACCGAGTCAATATTTTCCCTGTTTAGTATCGGGGCTGCAGAACTGCATCTCCGTGGCACTCAGATGGGTGTTTTGGCTCAGTATTAGTTTGAGTTTTTCCTGTGTTGGAGGGTGTAAAAAGTGTGCCACTGCTGAGGGAAAATAAGTGAAATGAGAAACTGATGAGGATGTGAAACGAGGATGTGAAACGATGGCAGGTGCTGCCGGCTCATGCCAGGTGAAACGGGAGCTGAGAAAACGTTTAAGCTGTGCAGGAGTTCTGACTTCATGGTCCATTAGAGCGATACGAGCGAGGGCTCCTCACGCGGCAGACATTTAGACATAATAATTCACTATCGGCAAGTTGCAAAATATGTGATGCAGCCAATGCCATCTGAAACCCAGCCGCTCTGTTCTGTAGCGGCTGGCGCTGCATCGGGGCGCATGTCCTCGCTCTGCAAATGTTTATTTTTGAACATGTGAAAACACTTTAATGCGTTGATTGAGAATAACCACCTCTCCTCCGTTGCTGTTTTTAATATTTGGTTCAAAATTGAAAATACTTTTAGCTTTTTAATGTAGGTTTAGGCTTATATGCTGTTAATAGATTGAGGATCCCGACAGAGTCGATGTAGGAAACTAGAACGGGCACTCGGTAGAGCGCATACCTTCGCATATCACAAGATTGGGCATTGAATTATGAACATGTTGGCATTAGTTGCATGCCAATTGGATACAAATTGACCGTGCTATGGTAAAAAGAAGATTTTGACCTTTTCATGACCTTGACCTTTGACCCGATTGATCCCAAAATCTAATCAAATGGTCCCCGGATAATAACCAATCATCCCACCAAATTACATGTGATTCAAGAATATTTTGACCTTTTCATGACCTTGCCTTTGACCCGATCGATCCCAAAATCTAATCAAATGGTCCCCGGATAATAACCAATCATCCCACCAAATTTCATGCGATTTGGTTAAACACTTTTTTTGTTATGCGAAAAACACGCATACAAATAAATAAATAAATAAATAAATACACGGCGATCAAAACATAACCGTCCGCATTTTCAATGCGAAGGTAACAAGGCCACTACTTAATTGGCTGTATTGGAATGAGGTACTCATCTCGTACCAGTAGAGGGAGCTGTCTGGAACACAAACATTTATCAATGTCATTTCATCTGAACCAAATTTCAATTTCCATGAGTGGGAGATGCAAACATTGGGTGAGAAATCAGTATAATTTGAAACGCTCTGGGTGTATTCTGGCACAAATGGGTTTGTGCCCAGATACATGAAAGCTTCCTCAAATAGCTTTTAGGGGTTTTCTTTTCACTTTGTGCCGCGCCTCACACAGAGCTTGTCAAAAAATTGTGCAACCGGCTCTTATTTTTTACAGCTCACCTCATTCTGTGACTGTCACCAACGTTGCCTTTCTGTTCGCGCCCGACGGACGAAACGAGACACTGAGGCGTCGGCAGTGTGGGAGCGAGAGAGAGGCAGCAGAAGAAAGAGGAAGGAGAAGGACCCTGATGCACGGGGAGGATGGGACTGGAAGCATTATTTTCAGATCAGCATCTGTGTGTCTTTGTGTGACAGAGCAAACCCATGGTTTGTGTGCGTGTGCGTGTCAGTGTGTGTGTGTTTATATCTGTGTGCATGTGCTGGAGACAGGGAGGGAGGCGTCAGGGGAGAAGCGAGAGATGAAGAGAATGAACGCGCCTCTTAGGAAATGTCACACTGGGAAGATTTGTAGGTTTTGATCCTGGCAAATTAATGCAAAACCCCAGTGCAAGTATTTGATTCGGGAAAACTTTGGGAGCAAGCTTGTCTCTTAATAATAATTATCGGGTTTACATTAATTTCCTCCCCTATTCTCTTCCACAGGAGAGCTGATCACCACTGCATGTGAGCTGGGGGTAAGTATTAGCTGTATTGTTTAATCAATTCACTCATTAACTCTTTTACGCATTAAGGAAGTTTAATTAAGCATGGACAGAAAGCAGATTAATTTACTCTCAGTCCACAGGTTTTCCCCTTCTTTTCCATATACTTATTTTCCTAAGTTGCAAGTAGAGAATGCGATAATTTGCAACCCGTTTTTCCAAATCCAATTAAAGTCAATGGTAAGGCGATGGCTTTTGTAGGCTTTGCCTTATGTACGGTATCAGGCTTATTATAGCCACCCCTCTTTTTTGTGCGTGTGTGTGTGTGTAAGCCGCGAAGAATGAACTAAATCGGGTTAACAGTTATAATAAGTTTTATTATTTAATAAAGTTTATTACCCCGCCGTGATCCTTTTAGGGAGGCTGTGTCGGTGTCACGATGCCAGTAATCCTGCCGTTAGTGCTGCAGTCCGTGTGGCCTGCCCGTCTGCCTTTCAGGCCTCACTCGGGGCCTTGCAGTTCGTCCCTAGGCCCCAGGCTGCCCCCCCCCCCCCCCCCCCCCACACACACACACACTCTGATCCCGAGAGCTCCAGAGTTCTTCTTCCCCATGCACGTCCTTTAGCTGCACGTCCGTCCGTTCCTGTCGGCCACACAGTCGCTCCTCCACACGCTCTTCACTGATGTCGCCGACCCGCCTGACACTAACACTTAACTTTCCTCCTTTTACTTCTGACCTACATCCTCTATTCACCCCCCCCCCAGTTGTTTCTATGCTCGAATGCAACTCGGGAGCCGGAGCCGTTGCCTCTCACCTTTCATCTTATTGCCCTTCTCCCTGCCTGCATGGCTCATGTTATCAGAGCCAGGGAATGAGTCTGTGTTGGAGGACTGAGCCCTTATCTGGGTGGAGGAGACTTAGCGGCTAATTGCTGCGATTGCCCGAGATCCCCCCGGGCGAGAATGACTGCGGCTCGGAGGTGGTTTGTGGGCGGGGGGCGGGGGGCTGGCGAGCACCACGGGCTCTAGGGAGCTGCACTGTCCTTGGGAAGAGGCCGGAGAGAACAAGAAGGGAGAAGATGTAGAAAGAGAGGGAGCGAGGGGATCGGGTGCCGGGCCTGAAGGGGCGTGTCTTGCTTTATTCGTAACCGCAGCTCCACACCACACACACCACACACAGCACACACACCACACACACACACCACTCCTCTAGCATCTACCGAGGGCAAAAGAGCAACTCGATGTCCCGCTCAGTGAATCAGGACCAGTGAAGTAAACGCATCCTTACCACTTCACTCCTGTTTCACGGTCGCCTCCTCTGTTATCGTTCTGGCTTTTTCCATCCTTGCTTTTTCTCCACTTCTTTTCATTCTTCATATTATCTTTTCAGAATATCTTCACTTTTCCCATCTGAGCTCGCCATTCACAAAGCACATCTTACTTTGCTGTTCTCTTGAAGCTGTGACGGTATCTCTCATTGCGTCGTGGGATTTGTTGTTGTTGTTGTTGTTGTGTATTTTATTCAGTCAATCAAATACAATACAATATTATTCTATATAATATACAAAAGAGAAAGACTGAAAAGGTATAGGTAGAAGCAAAAAATGCTTATAATTTCCTATCCTAAATTAAAATTATATAAATCAGAAAATGAATATAAAATAAAGAAAAATAACAAAGAAAATAAAATAAAATAAAAGACAATATATATATATATATATATATATAGTCTTTTATTTTATCTTTTATTTTATATATATATATATACACATGCGTACACACATACACTGATACATACAGACATACTTCCATGTACATCTTCCGTATAAATACGTTTTTAATCACATTTATAACTCTCAATCTCTTCCGTTGTGTTTATAGGTGGCCCATCCTCCAGGATATCCTGTCTTCACCCTACTTGCTCGCCTGGCTATGTGTCTACTGCCCTCACTCTCTCCAGCCCACAGTGTCAGCCTGATGAGCAGCCTGCTGGGGGCTGCAGCTTGTGGTACCCTCTGCATCACAGTCTGCAGGTAGGCACAGAGAATATACATTTCCACTGTCATTCTCCACCATTCCACCAAGTTTGTGTTACTCCGCTGCTTTTTTAAGCAACGTGCTTCAGATAAAATAATGCCCGGCCGTGGCATTTTAAGTGGTCTTGACTCTCTCTTTTTCCTAATTGGTATCTACACAAGCTGTAATATCACACGCTTGAGTGTGCGCGTCTTAAATGTAGATCTCGGGAAAGCACAGAGAAGCTTTCCCCCTTCACCAGAGGAAGCGTATAGTGACACACGCTGCACATGCCTGTCTGTCGAGCAGAAGTCAAACATCCGAGGGAAGCTACAATAAAAGGAAGACATTTTTTGGAGTGGAGGGGGTCTTCAAACATTCCCTCACTGACGTTTTGCATCTCGATGCTGTCTGGAACAGAGAGTGGTGTCTTTGGGTCCTGACTGCGTCGTCCCTGATCCTCTGTTCAGTATTCAGGAGCAGAGCTCGGCCACACTCCTCTCTCCCACCACCCTGCCCCGCCTGTTTACCCATCAGCCACCCATTGTGAGCGTGCGTGTGTGTGTATGTATATCACAATTATCGTGCCCTCCAACCCCCGGCATCCCTGTTCTGCCGCTCCCCCCCAGCCCCCCCGTCGCCCAGCGTGCTCCCAATCCTGACATGGCACGATTTCTTATCTCCCCCCCGCTCGCCTCCCGGGTCTGAGGGGAACGGGATCACTGACTCTGCTCCTCCCTCTCTCCTCTCTTCAACCATCTCTCCCCTTGCTCAGTCATGAGCACAGTTTACGGTCTCTGCATTGCCATCTATCTACCACCCTGCAGCTTCGCCTGCTGCTGACCCTGTCATGTAAGGAGTATTTTACCCCTTCCCTCTTTGTGTGTATGTTTACCTCCCATGGTTGGCTGGACTACCTTACATCACTTTTTTTGCTGATCTTCGTAATTTCCCACATCGTATTGTTGGTGGCAGCTTAGTGTCAACATTATTTCCTTTTTGTCACCGTTTATGCATACTGGGGCATTTCCAAGCATGACATATACTTGTAATTTACTCTTCCAGAATAGGAATTGTTGAATATGATGTAATTCCGTCCTGCTGTCCGTGAGGACCCAGTTATGGTGGGGAACACGCAGGTGGACATGGAGGTGTGTGTTCACAGGTGCTCAGCAGTGGGCCTATTTCCTGTGTGCTTGGCCAGGGTTTGCCTGGTGGCAGGTGGTCCGGAGTAGGTCAGGGTGAAGGGTCCGCCCTGCTGCAGGAGTGCAGGGGCTTGGAAGGCAGTGCTCCCCATAAGCCCAGACTGCTTCAGACTTTTCATCTCTGAGAAGCAGGAAGACGAGGGCTTCTCAGAGGGGAATCAAAACTCGCCAGCTTCAACCGTTCGTCCAAGGATAGGGCAAGAAAATAATAAAGAGAAAGGGAAGGAACACTGAGCTTCTTTTGGGCTTTTTGGTGAATTCCCAGTCGATCGTAGGTGTAAGAGCCAAATGTATGATTTTATTTGTTATAATAATTTAGATTAAAAAGATTAAAAAAGGTAACTGAAGATAAATCTTTTTCATTATGATTTGAAAGAATGTTTAGGTTAACATATATCATTTAGTATTGTATTTAAAAGCTGAATAACTTGTCAGAATATAAGCTTCCAATCAGATGACATTACGTCAGTATAACACCTGCGTGTTGGACAGTCACTCCAGATTTGAGCTCAGAGATGTTGGAAGCGACATGTGAACATGTAACTCTACGTTTTCTAGTAAACATTTTTTATGGAAGAACTACTTGTCTCACTCGCGAGTAAATTAATAGTTTCTAAGACTGAACTCAAAATTGTGGAACAGAATACCCAGAACTCTTCGGAGTGCCACTCCAGTAGGATTGGACTCTGTTCTTCGCCAGACTTTTCCATATAGTTATTCGGAGGCCAGAACATATTCATGCAGTCTGGGTGATATTTGGCTCACAGAGTGCATGTTAACTGCAGTCCTGTTTGTAATCTCTTTGGATTTAGATCCAATTTTGGATTACGGTCAAGTAAAAAGTCGTTATGAGGACCTTTAACCCCGCCCACTACTCAAAAAAGGGGATGATGGGTAGTGAGGACTTTAGCCAGAGAACACAGTCACACCATGTAAGCTCTTAAGTATGAACGTATAATCTAAGCTTTCAATTTGAAAAATAAGCATAAAAGCTTTTAGTCATTATCTGCTCAGGGCCTAGTTTAGGATGAGCATGTGGCCGTGGATCAGCTGGCAGACTCTGCCCGGTGAGGGGTTACCGGAGAGGGCAAAAGATGAAGAGGGTGAACGAGTGGGGTTTCCGGATGGTCGAGACCTCCCTCTCGGTTCTGGCACAGAGGGCATTGGGTGCTTCGGCCATACCAAGACGACTGGCATGGATTCCATGCCACATCCCTGCGGGGATCCTCTGGCCGGCCTTTCCCTCAGATGAAATGCCAAAACTGACCAGTTGACACCCGCTCGTACCTCCACCCTCCTCGCAGTGACGCCAGTTTGCCGTGTCTTTTCCCGACATCATTAAGTTCTGATGTGTATTTAGTTGTTTTTGCCCCTATGAGGCGCGTATAAACTTTTTCTCTGCTTCTTATTTTTAGGTGTGCCTCAGCTGAGAAGTAGACTTTTCCCCCCGCAAACAAATCATTGCTTTGTGTGATTATTTTTAGATGGCAAAATGTATTGAATTTAATACGGGTATACTTGAAGGCAGTTCTCTCAAATAGTAAAGTGTAAGACCTTGAAATTCATCTGGAGTATGCCCAACATGGCAAGCCTTTGATGTATCAATTTCAATGTGTCCGCCAGATTGCCGTGTTTAATGTGGGGGAATGTAAGTTGATAGGCTTGGAAGCCTCTCTCTCTCTTGCATAAGTTTAAATGTAGCACTTAGCCTCCCTTTGATTTGTCCATTCCGGTTCCCTTGGCTTGATCATTTGGTTTGATGGCCAAATTGCATGTCTTGTTATGTTTTCACACCATGGCCTGACAAGCCTTTGAGGGTGGTGGATGTAATGATAATTACTATCGATTGCACTCGGGAGGCTCACAGAAAGAAAAATTTTTGCCTGTGAAATGCTGAAGGCCTCAGCCATGAGTCTCTCGAGGAATGCACCCTCCACAGCGGGATAATCCCGACAGCTCGGCATTTTGCGCTCTCTCGTTTGGCAGTTTATCTGCAAAAGCCGCTCTGGATCTCCGCTACCTGAGAAGAACCTCTCTCCATTCCCGAGCTTATCCTGAGAAACCAGGAGCAGACACGTTAGCCTGCCGACATCGGAGCGGAAAAACAACCTCGCAACGCTCAGTCATCAGCACTTTTTGTTTGGTCACATGATTACATAACGCAGGGTTCGTGGGAAAACCGAGAAAAGTCATGGCATTTTAAAATGCTCATTTCCAGGCCTGGAAAAGTCATGGAAAAAACTTAAATCATAAAAGTTTTGGAAAAGTCATGGAAATTTGTTATAATCACATGTTCATTTACGCCGAGTTTGAAATAATGAATATGTTTTTTAAAGAAAGACGCTCAAAATATAAGCCGGCGTACGCTCTCAATACGCAACATGTTCTACATTTTTCATGTTTATACCGAGATTTCAGTTTGGTCATGGAAATTTGGTTTAACCCTCCTGTTACCTTCAAATGTACTAACATCTTTTACCCTTTTTGACCACAGCAATTAAAACCTCCAGAAAATGATTAGAATTAATATTGTTTCCCAAGTTTAAGTGTGAGGTACTTTTTGTGTGTTTGTTGACTACCTAAATATCCCTTTAAATAAATAAAAAAGTTGATATTTCTTATATGTTTTACACAGTGAAAAACAGCCTGGGGTCAAATTGACCCTCAAAGAACACCGATGCGTACAAGTTGTGTACGGGACGTTGAAAACATATCATCATGTGAATTTGATGTTTTCCCAGTTGTCCCCAATACATTAGGAAAAGTCCTGAAATGTGAAGCAAAAAAATAAATTTTTAATCATTTATTTAGAGACGTCAAACATTAAATGGGGTCAAATTGACCCCAAAGGTAACAGGAGGGTTAAAGTCCTGGAAATCCATTGGTCAAAAGGTGTAAGAACCCTGGTAACGGGACTGTTGAAGGGCGTTCTCCCTTTTCCCTGGCGGCTCTCGAAACAAAATGCACACCTGCGAGCGGCTCCCCCACCAAGAGCTGGCCCAGGTGGCACAGCTGATCCTCGGTGGAGCGGAGGGTGGGCGCGGCGCCATCCCCCGCCTTGTGCTGCGTCCTCCGCTCCTTATAAGGGCCTTCGCCATATGGTCCTGGCGGCGCCTTCCCCTTCTCGCTCAGGTGGGTTGTTTTTCCACTGGGGTGGGGTTGCGTGTAACTCGTTGGGGTCGTGTCAGGAGCAACGTGTGCGGGGAGCGTTGCGTTGCAGCCATTTGCCGAGTTTCGTTTTGTTTTTGGTCGGGTCGTGTTCTCACCTCTCCCTGCAGGTGGCAATGCTGCCCCTCCCGCTCACACCTGCTCCGGTCAGTTAAAATCATCCTCCCAAGTGGCAGTCGAGAATACACCCGCTCCTATTTTCTGCAGAACAAAATTGTACTTTTGTCTATTTGAAAGTCCCAAATCTGTGGACCTTTTGCTCCATTTCTGCTGTATCTCATCCGTCATATTGTAGTCCAACAGACCTCTTTTACTCCCCCCATCCCCAGCATGACCAATGGTTCCCCCAGGACTCATCCTCTAATACAGTTAAACAGATGTCTAATGAAGATGTTATTTCCTCATTACTGGTTATGGGATGGGGACAGAGAGGAGGAGGGAGGAGGAGGGCTAGATAGACAGCAGAATACAGTACCAGTTTAATATTCCTTTCGCCCGTGGGCTCGAGATTGCGTCTGCCTCGGACGTCAATATTACATTCCTCACCCACCATAGGCAGTCTTAATAAAGCAGCGGGCACGGAGACGGATCAGACTCGGCAATTACAATTCACCCAGAATTAGTTAATGGAATCTATACAGCAACATTTACGTATCACTGGTGTGTGCCTAATGACTCTGTTGGAAAAAGAACGGCAACAAAAATGGCATTCAGGGAATTGCATAAACACGGGATTTTTGCAAATTGTTTTTTCCCCTCTTCCTGTAATTTTTGTGTGTTGGGTGGAGATTAAGATGGCATTCTGGAAGGAATTGTCATGTCAGTGGCTGCATTGTTTGAGCAGAATTGTGGTGATTAATTTGACACGCACTCGGAGCTCTCCCCTGGAGGAGGGGTGTCTGAGCGGGAGCGCCGGGACCCGTGTCCCCCCCCCCCCCCCCCCGTTGGATGAGACAGCCTCTCCTTTGCTCGCTGGAGGAGGCCGGCAGACTTTGGCATCACAGATTCAAATATACAGTTACAAACAATAATTATGGCGGGGCAATGACTAAATAATGATGTCATATGTAATATATTAATCTCAATAATAATAACGTATTATGTTGCTGACGGTTCTTCTGGAAGATACTGTCACACTAAACTAGAAATATTCATTATGTGTAACAAGTTAAAAATCGAATGTAATGATGCAAAATAAATCTGTAAAACAACTTGGTGATATGGCTGAAGCTAATATCGTTATGTTGGTAAAACAGGATTTTGTATATAAATAGGTATGATGCTAAATTACATATTAGTCAGTGCAATTAAATATGTTACACACTTATGCTCATATGTAATTATTACTTTCGCATTGAAAATGCGGAAGGTTATGTTTTGATCGCCGTGTATTTATTTATGTGCGTGTGTGTTTGCGTGTTATTCGCATAACTCAAAAAGTATTAAACCGAATCGCATGAAATTTGGTGGGATGATTGGTTATTATCCGGGGACCATTTGATTGGATTTTGGGATTGATCGGGTCAAAGGTCAAGGTCAAGGTCATGAAAAGGTCAAAATCTTCTTTGAATCGCATGAAATTTGGTGGGATGATTGGTTATTATCCGGGGACCATTTGATTAGATTTTGGGATCGATTCTAGTTATTAAAATATAATTGTGTTAGTCTTTCATTTCAATTAGCTGTACATCATGAACGTAGAGGGGGGCTCCGGTGATTTAGTCTGGCACTTATGTAAAGTTAGAAGAGAAAGATTTAAATACAGAATTGTCAACATTTAAAGCAGCAGAGGCCGAGTTGTCGTGGCAGGTTTAAGTCAGGCCACCCCAACAGACCTCATGCGTCTCCTCCAGTTAAAAAGCAACATAATCACTTTGACTGACTTTAAAACACGTTGTGGTGTTTTCTTTGTTTTTGTGACGCGTGTGCATAACGTATTATTTCAAAGCTTCAATGTGTCTATCAACTGCTGCTTGGCTTTGAAATGTCAAAGCAGTGCACCAGACACTCACTGTCACATAATAGCTGCTAAGTACCCCGCTTGGTGTCCTTGCCAGAGGAGAGCTCTGGGGTGTCGGCGAGGGCCAGCTGGAAACCTCCGCCTCCGCCCGAGCCGGCCGCCTCCTCTCTCGGGCTCTCTTCAGGAATGTGTGATAATTTTCCAGCGCTGCCTCCCCAAACCACCGAGAACAGTGCAGCGCCGATCCGCGATGGCACCGCCGTGGTATTGTCTGTTCCCCAGGGTGGTGTGACGGTGCCTCCATTGGCCCGCTCCATTGTGGAGCCTCAATAGTGCACAGTGCCGGTGTCGGCTTTTTGTGTGCCGTTATTTAGCACAGGTGCCTGGCGCTGGCCCGCACTGTAGAACCGAGGGGTAACGGAGGCAGCTCCCATTTTGACACTTCAAAGTGATTATTCTGAGCTATTGTTGTGTCCTTGAAGGGGGCATTGCTTACCACAGCCCGTCGTATCGTTGTCATTCATTCGTTTTCTATTTACCTTTTTGATCTTTCCGTTTGAACCTGTTTTCCGAATAGTTTTGCATAAAATATTTTCAATTTCACCGTTTTCATTCCTTCTGGATGATTTTTTGAAGCACGCATTTGTTCTTTACTAACAACTTCTGTTGTTGCCAGGTTTGTGCGTCATCCCCGGCGTTCTGCGGAATGGCCTCGTTGTCGGCCTCGTTATTCTTCCGCCACGTGTCAACCGGGCCATTGTCACTGAGCCGCAACATTTCAGCACAGCGGCATCGTGCTGAGTTGCGATAACGAGGAACACGGCACACCGGTGTCAGAACGTGTCCCGCTTTATCTGTGCCGCCCTGGGAGCGGTGTGAGAATGAGCCGCGGCGAGGCGGACTGGGACCCAGGTGGTCCCGCGCAGACAGACAGGTCATTCACAGCCCGCACTGTGCACACATCACTGGGCTCTCACACACTGACAAGCTCCAACAGAGGGATTTGTCAGGCACTCGGGGAGCACAAAGAAGTCGAAGAACAGAAATGCGTGTGTGTTCATGTTCGCGCGTGTCTCTGAAGATGCAGACGAGTCTCCAGAGGCGGGGACGCACTCGGTGTAATAACCTCGTCCGTGGGTCGACTGTCGGTGCACCCATTGCTGCCCCCCAAAATCAGCCCCCCTGCTGTGGGTATGAGCTCTGGGTTGCTTGTCACGCAGGGAGGTACCATTCTGAGTGCGGGGGGGGGGGGGGGGGGGGTCTCTGCACCTCAACAAAAGTCCCCATCTGCCCCCCATCCCTCTTCATCCTTCCTTCACGTTACAACTAATTCCTGGAGCGGTGCAGCGAGAAAGACGCCGCTATCTCTTATTAAGACCCACTCCGAGGCGGCCAATCAACACAGTCCACCCCCTCTTTAAGTGCACACACACACACACACGTTCATTCACCAAGCCCGCCTTACAGTGAGCACAGAGGAAAAATAGTGAAGGGAAGCAGAGAGAAAACCCAAGGAAAAAGGGGAAGTAGTCGGCAAGCAAGAGTTTTTTTTTTCTCGCCCGCTCTCGCTCTCTCTCTTCTTCTTTCCCCTGAATTTACCGCGCTTTCCTCAGAAAGCGCCATTGTTCCCCTCGCCTAAGTCTCATCAGGCCTTTTGTGGCCGACTATCACAGCGGCAGGCAGAGAGCTGGAAATGTATAAATGGTATCGTGCCTTGTGATTAATGGCGGCGCTTATGAGTCAGGTCTGATAACGGGCCTGCTCTCTACTCAATTTCAGATACCGTTAATGGAATCTGTCTCCTGCGATTGTAATGTGAGAGCGCCTAATTTGCTATGGAGCTTGAAGCTGTCACCGGCAAGGGATTGTGGGGTCATAAGGGACCTGGCAGCCGTTTGGCCTGCAGCTTGTATCTGCGGCGCTGAATAGAGCAGCTCTCTGCCTGTCAGCGAGCTGATAGGCTGATGAGGACTCTAAGCCACTCCACACAATGGCGGAAAGGGCCATACTGCCTGACTTCCCTAATTGTCGAGCCTGCTCATATTTCAGAGCCAGCATGCTGGGGACTGGGCTGCCCCCCCCTCCTTTCTCTTTTCCCCCCCCTCTCTTCTTGAACTTTTTTCTTCCCTTTTCTATATTTCATCCTTTATCCCGCACACTGTCTCACCACCTTTTAACACACACTCCTCTGCACTATTTCTCTTTTCTTTCCCTTCTCCCCCATCATGTGCCGCCCCTCTCTCTCTCTCTCTCCCTCTGTCTCTCATTTTTAAGTAAGTGGTGGGTCTTAGCGTATGACAGATTATCCCAAGTTCGCTTCAATTACCGCAGAAGGAGATGGAGACGGTACAGGAGGAGGAGGAAGGGGAAACTTTTGTGCACACATTATATTTAAGAAGCTGAGGATAAAGTGCTATCTCTCCCACGGTGGTTTCTGTGCCCGTCTGCTCGGGATCAACCGGCTGCGAAGGAGGGAGTTCTCATGATGTGCGAATGGCCCAAATTCACTGGCTGTTTTTCAAGTTCCACATTTGGGTGAAGAGAAGATTATAACGGGTCTCCAAATGAGTCCGGGGGGAAGGGGTGGCTTTTATTACGGCAATAATACAAATGTTGACTTTGTTGTTTTGCTTTTTGTGTCAGAAAAGCGTTGAACTTTGATCAAATGAACTTAATAGAAAAAACACTTGATGTTCTGTAGCCTTTAAAGGTGACTGAGACCAAGGAAGGCTTGGATTGGTATATTTAAATATTGGTCTGATTACTCGGCTTGCTTGGAATCAGGTACATTGTGTGTATTTTTGAATACACACGATGTACCGGGCGTCTCCTCTCACTGTCAGGTTGGCGGGCCCCGGCCCCGGAGCGGTGCTGGCCGGAGGGCTCTTCGCCGTGTCCAGGCTGAGCTGGCAGTGGTCCATGGTGGCAGAGGTGTTCGCCCTCAACAACCTTTTCGTCGGTCTGCTCTTCTTCTCGACCGCCAGCTTCCACTGCGCTGAAAACGCCACCCAGAGGCAGAAAGTAAATCTTCCGCTCTACGTCGTCGTCCCGTCTTTCGGTTCCCCTCGGACCCTCGCTCCTCATGGACGCCGTTCTAAAACGCTCGACCTTTTCAGATTGCACACTGGGGAGCGCTGTGCTGTGGCTTGGGGCTCTGCAACCAGCACACGCTGCTGCTGTATGTGCTGGTCATCATTCCCTGGGTCCTTCGCCGTCTTCACTCTCTCAGGGTGAGTTCTGGGGTCTTTTTGATATTAGCTCTCTGAGAATAGAGAACACTTAAAATAGGTGTTTAACCCTCCTGTTACCTTTAGGGTCAATTTGACCCCATTCAATGTTTAATGTCGGTGTTCTTTGGGGTCAATTTGACCCCAGGCTGTTTTTCACCGTCAAACATATACAAAATATCAACTTTTTTATATATTTAAAGGGCTATTTAGGTAGTCAACAAACAAACATAAAGTACCTCACACTTAAACTTGGGAAACAATATTAATTCTAATAATTTTCTGGAGCTTTTAATTGCTGGGGTCAACTTGACCCCGAGGGTAAAATATGTCAGTAAATGTGAAGGTAACAGGAGGGTTAAGAAACCTAAAAACAGGCAAGAAAAAGGATGATCTCAAACATTCAGTAGCTTTCCCCCGTCTTGTCGCCATCCTATCGATAGTGGTGGCACTTACCATCCTCTATGAAGCTGTGTAAAAACAATAATCAAAATCTGAATGACTCTGGATGCTGCTTATTTGGATGTGGGTCGGTTTTACTTTCATTTTGGGAGAATACAAGAACATTGAGAACCGTTCTCTTCAAACGATATCAACAGGAGCTGACGTTGCGTGGCGTCGTGTCTCTCGGAGCGTGTTTCTTCGCTGGCTTCCTGCCGTACGTCTACCTGCCCATCTCCTCCTACCTCAACACAGCCCGCTGGAGCTGGGGGGACCAGACCACGCTGTCGGGCCTGCTCACTCACCTGCTGAGGGAGGAATACGGCACCTTCAGTCTGGTACGCGTGGCTCGCCCTGCTGTGATCAAACTAAAACGAACACACTGTAGATGTGTGTATGATGATGTGCCATTACTTCGGACATGTGCTCTTGTTATTTCAACACTTCAACTTGGATACCGATTGTTTTCGTTGTTTACTTTTTCTGTTTGCAGGCAAAGACGGAGAGCTCTGTAAACCTGACCTCCATGCTGAAGTGAGTCTGCTCGGCTCTTTTATTGTCGTTGTCCTTTTTTTCCTCAACTCTACACACATTTTATATGATATGATATTCCTTTATTTGTCCCACAGTGGGGAAATTTCAAAAATCACAGCAGCGGTGCACATCAGAGCATCAATGAAAAATAAATATAAAACACAAAACAAAATACTAAAAACTAAATACTAACACTAAATATACAGGGGGAAAACAAAGTAAAGTGCTGAGTAAAGTAATTTAACCCTCCTGTTACCTTTCGGGTCAATTTGACCCCATTCAATGTTTCACGTTGGTGTTCTTTGGGGTCAATTTGACCCCAGGCTGTTTTTCACTGTCAAACATACAGGACTGTCTCAGAAAATTAGAATATTGTGATGAAGTTCTTTATTTTCTGCAATGCAAAACAAAAAAAAGAATGTATGCATTCTGGTTTACAAATCAAAATCAATTTTGCATTTTTGACCTTTTTTTATTTTTTTAATTTTAATGATTAACACTTTAAAAAAACTCAAATATCCTATCTCTAAATATTAGAAATAAAAATATAAACTAAAAAGTAAAACAAAAAAAAAAAACAAATATTGATTAAAACTAATTAACTTTTAAAAGTTTTTGAGTTGAGACTTGACAAACACAAATATTTTATTTTTTTTTTTTTACTTGGTTTTTATTAATATTATTTTTTTAAGATTTTTTTTTTTTTTATTTTAAAAGCTGTATAATAATAAATAATAAAAATAATATAAAAATAATATTTATTTTGTAATTTATAATGATAAATATAAAATAATTTTTTTTTTTTTCATTTTTTACAAATAATAAAAATTCTGACTCCTATCTGTATAAGAAATATCAACTTTTTTATATATTTAAAGGGCTATTTAGGTAGTCAACAAACAAACATAAAGTACCTCACACTTAAACTTGGGAAACAATATGAATTCTAATAATTTTCTGGAGGTTTTAATTGCTGGGGTCAACTTGACCCCGAGGGTAAAATATGTTAGTAAATGTAAAGGTAACAGGAGGGTTAAAGTGCAGAGTTTTCCAGGATCTCCAGCGATCTACTGCAGTGCTACTGTCATGTGTGATGCAGTAAATACCCAACGCAACTATTTATCACATATTTTTAATGAAATTGAACTGGCTTACTCAGGAGCGACCTGATATATATATAATTAAAAACAACGTCCTTACATCATCACATCCTGTATGCAGTCGTATACATGGTTCCACGGATTGGAGGACCGCTCTCTGTGCTGCGCTCGGTCTTTTACCACCGACGCCCCGATCTGCCCTGAGAGCCCAGCATCGTTTTTTCAGCCCGTCTCTCTCTCCTCTCGGCCGCCCGGCAGCTTTTGTTCTTCCCGTTCCACTCTCTCCCATCAAGGCAGAACTGAACCTGCTTAGAGGGCCAAATCGCTGTGTTTCTGTTTCTCCAGCAGTTTGCAATGATCGCTCAGCTCTGGTGTTTAAGCGTGACGAGCTGTGATGACAGACACTGCAATAGAGCTGGAGAAATTGTATTTTTCCACTCCAGCAACCCCCCCCCCCCCCCCCATCTGCTCCACCCGATTCCCTCCCCTGCTCCTTGCTTCCACCACGACCGCAGTCATCCCACTCCTGGTATCTTTCCCCGGCTGACGGGATGTGGGTGCATGTGCGTCTTAAGACCCCCCACTACCAGCCCCCCCTCTGCCAGGCACCCACCCCATCCCATCGCCCCTGCTGCTTGACGGACAAGCACACCTTCAAGAGGCGAACATGACAGGCATGTCGTCGCACTGGAGACGTAAACCCACTGGAGAAGCTGACACGCAGACACGCACACACACACCCACCCACAAACACACGCTGGTGAGCACGTTCACACATAGTGTACATTGGGAGATACAGAGACTCTATAAGCTGTCAAATAGAGATGGGTATTAACGGAGAGGCAGGATCTCTCTGCTCTGAGCACGCGCTCTGTGACTGACAGGCAGTGTGAGGAGAGGATGGGGCAGTGGGGGGCGGGTGACACAATCATCCCTATCCGTCAATCCGATTGAATGAAGGAGCAAACAGTCCCAGGAGGATGTTTTGACTGGGGATGGAGGGCATTTGATAATTAGTGTCCTTGAGTAGAGTAGCAGCGAGGGTAATTGAGCTTGTCTTTGGTGTCCATCATACTGTATACTGTAAGTCATGTGTGTGTGTGTGTGTGTGTGTGTGCAGGGCCCAGTTGAACCACTGCGTGGAAGACCTTTCATTTCCTGCTGTGGTGCTGGCAGGAATAGGCCTCCTCCTCTCCTCATGGGACAGGTAGGATGAGTGAGACGCCAGCACACAGAAACACACACTCTGTCAGACACTTCCCAGCAGCCACTTCAACCCAAATCTTAATCCCCCTGCAGTCAAAGACGGGGAACAAAACCACTGACAAAATGCTGATCTTCGAAAAAGAGAATACAAAAAGCCACCGAGGCACCGAACTGTCAAGATGTCGCAACGCCCGCATTCAAACCGAGAGAGGTTGATGTGTATTCGGGATCTTCAAAAACACGTGTGTGTGTACAAGTGAATCGCTGCTTGTGTTTATCCGTATGTGGCAGTGTGATCCGGTGATTCATTACAGCAGTGCCTTTTTCTGGGGTCTGTGGGGCTGATAAAGCCGAGCGTAGCCCCAGGCTCTCTAGAGCGCTGGCCGCCCCCCCACCCGCCTCCCCCCACTTTGATAAACTTGGCTGCACACACGCGCAGATGAAAAGGAGCAAGGTCATTTCAAAGGATGCCAAAAGGAAAGCCATGCAATTTCTAATTCACCTAATGTTGAACTCTGGAGTGGATTTCTCGGGTGAAAGATCTATAACCCATCAGATCAATTTCCTCTGGCTTGTCTCTTTTGGTTCGGATGATGATTTGTTATTGCCACAAGGATAAGGTGTTTTCTTTTTAGTGCATGAGTACATTTTACAGCTGCACTGTAATGAGGTTGTGATTCAGCGTTTGGCACCAGCTCATTATGACTCAGTCTGCATTAAAAAAATCAATCAGGCACCTCTTGGCTTGAGCATACATTTGCTCTCAGGCTTGTGATTTCCATCCCTCCTTTAATGTTTTTATGGACTTATCCAAAACAAGTATATGTGTTTACAGAGGATATAGGCAATAGAATATGTTCATCTATATACGTGTAAATGGAAGTTTAAGAGTATCCAGAAGTGAGAATGAAAATGAGAACAATGATTAGTCCACTGAACAACGCTTTTCTTATCCCAGGACGTGTGGCTCGGTGTCCTGGCTGTTTGCTGCCATGCTGTCGGTCTACTCGCTGTTCTTTGCCTGGAGGGCCAACCTGGACATCAGCAGACCCTTACTGCTGGGAGTGGTGAGCGATGAGACCTCGACTCAGTTTGACGTCCTCTCTCGAAGCCAAGGCGTTTCTATTGTTTCCAAGTGCTCTATAATGTGTGCTTATCGATGGAATTATAAATACGATGACATGTTCAATATATGAGAGAGCTGTCTTTATTCACTAGGCAGTACACACATCTAGAAATAAAAGCACTGCAACAAGTATATTTTAATACTGATCCTGGAGCTAGTAAATCGAAGGACTGGACTGTGTTTGTTTGTCTGTTGTCACATGGATGCTCACTTCCTGCAGGTTGAGCGTTTCTGGCTGCAGAGCGATGCTGCAGTGTGTGTGCTGGCCGGCCTCGGCTTGAGCCGGACACACACTGCGCTGGAGAGGAGGCTGGGCTGGGGGGGGTTGTGGAAGACCGCAGGCTGGGTCCTCACCGTGGCTCTGCTGGCACATATGGTGCACACCAATCACAGGTGAGCAGGGCACTCAGTTACAGGAACTAACTTCCTGTAAATTGCCTGAATGTTTTGCGATAATAAAATTAAATCCCTTTGCTCAATTTGTTTATCAGTTAACAAAATGGTAACCCAAGCTGTCAATGCTTCGATTAACTAATCTCCAATGGGGGAAACTAATGCGAGATAGATCACTTTGAATATGGTGCTATACATTTGTTTGAATTGACAGTTTAATACCAGGGTTCGTACGGTCATAGAAAACCTGGAAAAGTCATGGAATTTTAAAATGGTCATTTCCAGGCCTGGAAAAGTCATGGAAAATACTGAAATCACAAAAGTTTTGGAAAAGTCATGGAAATTTGTTATAATCACATGTTCATTTACGTCGAGTTTAAAATAATTCATATGTTTTTGAAAGGAAGACTCAAATTATAAGCCGGCATATGCCAAGTCCAAACCGATTTGCACATAAAGGATAATAGTTTGATTAAAAGAATAAACATTTATATAAGTGTTTCTTAGAATAAACATGTATAGTAATGTTTATTCTTTTAATCAAACTATTGTCTCTCATTCATTTGTTTCATTTAAGGTGTATTGTATGCTTTGTAATTCTCATTGTTTGAATACTACATTTTCAAAAAGTTTTCATGTACACACCGAGATTTCAGTTTGGACATTTGGTTTAAAGTCCTGGAATTCCATCGGTCAACATGTGTACGAACCCTGTAATACCGTTTCCATTGTGCGTGAGCTTCTTGCATCGATGTTGCGCGTTTAGTGCAAACTGTTCTACATACGACGAGTTGTCAGATCGGTGAAGACGTTTCATGATTTGCTCGTGTTCTGTCTATTTGCACGGTAGTTTATTTGAGCTCTCAGGGCCACCATACTGTTTGCTCTTGGGTGGTTTAACTTCAAATCAAATGGAGCCACAAAAAGAAAAACTGCCTTTTAAAAAGACCATTTTCTGCCGGGGCTAAGTCACGAGGCGCCAGGCGGTTTTGTTCCGATTGGGATCGCAGCACAACAGTGAACGCGACAAAAGATACACACAAAATGGTCACACGTAATTGTAGCTGTATTGTGTTCTACTTTTTCATGCTGTTGGAGATTTCAAGCTCAACTCGTGTGTCAAGCTGCTCTTGTGGTTCAGTTTTATTTGCTTGTCCTGATATAAAAGTCCGATTCTTTATAATCTGTGTGCATCTACCTTTGCTCCCTGAAGTCACTTTGAAATACTTCTGATGAGTAAAGTTAAAGTGAAATAAAAACTCCCCTCTCATTCTCGTTCCTTCTGAAATCCCCATGCATACGTTTTCCCCCGAGTCAACCTGATTTGTTTCTCTTCTGATCTTCATACCGCAGGTCTGAACTCCGCATGTCAGTTGTTACTCTGCTCACCGCGTGGTCGGGGCTAAAGAGAGGCACGGTTAGCACATAGATTCCACTCGCGGAGCTCAAGTCTGAGATGTTAGCTGTCCGAGAAGGAAGATTACACCAGCGTAGTGCCGGGGAGTGCCAGACAGCCATCACTGAGCAGGCTTTGATCAAGGGGGGAGCGTGGCCTGTGCTGTCAGAGCCATCACACCTGTCTCCCCACGATTAGATAGGCAGCCGGAGCGCTATGCGGGGGGGGGGGGGGGGGGCACTGACAACTTACCCTCAGAGCACCGCGAGAGCGTCCCTACAAACACTTGCGTACACTACACACATCACACACTTCTAAACACGAGGAAGGATGCACACGACGCTATTTTTTTTAAAGCAAAGTAAACACAACTTGTGTTTTGATGATGTACAGTATGACGGCGTGTGTGTGTGATAATCCTCAGGGAGTGCGATCAGAGCAGAAACGGCGTGGTGGAGAGGTTCGGCAGGGAGCTTCTGGCCTCGGTCCCAACGGACTCCATCATCCTGACGAGGGGAGATCTGCCGGGAAACTCTCTGCGCTACCTACACTACTGCCAGGGCGTACGGCCCGACGTCCGTCTGGTGGACCAGGAGGTCAGGGCTGAGATCTCTACGCCGGCTTTGTTAGACCGTCAAGCCGTTTTCATATTTGATACAAATCAAAAGTAATTATTAAGTCAGAATAAGAACTAGTAATATTAACTCAAGCAGTTCAATTAGTATATATATATATATATATATATAGTATGTATATCCAAACATAGGGGACAAATAGGAATCGTTAGTGTCCAGCAGTTGAACATTATTGCATTGTGTGCATTGAAATTGCATTTGCTTGAAAAGATTACTTTTCAGTTGACATGTAAAGGATAATTTCTGTATTTGAAAACAAATATAGCAAATTTTTATATAGCAAATTATATCTTTTGACAATTTACAGAGGCTGTATCATAAATGCTTGACATTTATACAAAATACGATAAGTTAGAGCTAGACGTCAGAAAGTCTTTGAGTTGGGTGTGGGCTGTAGCTCAGTGGGGTCAGGGGGTCGTCCCGCTCTCCCCATTAGTTGCAAGTGGAAGTGTCCATGAGCAAGGCACTGAACCCCCAGTTGCTCCCCGGGCGCATCACTGCAGCCCACTGCTCCTGAATAACTAAGGATGGGTTAAATGCAGAGAATACATTTCGTTGCCTCTGTGCAATGACAATAAATTGAATCCAATGTAGTCATAAACTGCTTTAGTTAGAACAAGATTTTGAAGTATGAAAAGTAAAACCCCTTTGATAACCTCAAATGTTCAGAAAAAGCCACTGAACTTGCCAATAAGACGCTTTCTTTAGAGTGAATTGGGCACTGCTAATCATAGGGATATAAAGAATTGAGTTGGTGGTCCTCTTTCTTCACTCTAGATGATGACGTATGCTTGGTATGTGGCCAAGCTGGCGCAGCACCACCCCGGGGTGCACTTTCCTGGCCGCTGGTGGGAGCCAGTCCGTCATGAGGAGAGAGACACCTTCAGTCTGGAGCAGTTTCTGTCCCACAACACACAGTGAGTGTCACAAGGAGAGAGACGAGAATAAAGGGGGGTCCGAACAGATAATAGAAGAGTGTAAAATGGAGAGAGAGCGAGAGAGAGAGAGGATGAATTGGGAGGGCATCAATGGCCCAAATGATCAAGTGGGTGATCTAATGAGTCCGAGATCTGTGGGATGAGTGCAGGGAGAAGACAACTCTGTCACTGTTGAGGCCATAAAAAGAGTTTAATGAACTCCAGAAGTCGACTAATCTGCTGGTGGACTCATCGCCGCTCCCTGCTCTCATCACTCCCTCTTCCGAGAGGAGTTTAAACACAGAAACTGTCTGGAGGCCTGTTAATACCAAGCCCACCAGGGGGCAGTGTTTGCCAGGCCAACATGGCCGTCTCTCAGTGGGGCAACACTGACCTGTTGGATTAACCCTCAAGGCCCGAGTCTGTGGAGACTGTAGGGAAGCTAGAGCGTGTTGGGGTGGGAGGAAAGGTTTGTCTGCATGGTGCTTCTCTGTCTGCCGAGGGAAAGAGGGCTGTTTACGTGGATAATTATTGAGGATAATAATGCCCGATGTTCTGCGCAGGAGAGACGTGTTTGCCTGCATCGGGCTACCTGAAGGAGACCGAAGCTGGGAGCGTAGTTTCTCTCGGTGGCCCCTGGGTGTGTGTGACTACTTGGTGCCAGTGAAGAGGCAGTTTGACCCTGAACGGTGGGCCCATCGAACTCGAAACATCTACAACTGGACTGAGCCACACAACAGGTGCATACCAAATATACACAATCATTTACCCCCTACACATACCGTTTACCCCTTTAAGTGTCCTAAGCCTCTCAAGTAGCTTTAAAGTTGAAGAAAATAGTCTTATTCCACACTGTTTGTAACATAGGTAGCTATTCCACCTCTCCATTGAAGCTTTATGATTTCAACACTGAGTGAAATATTCAAACCCAAAAGACCATGTTTTTTTTTTACAGCAGCACCGATTGAAATATTCTTCGTGTTGTGCATCATTTGATACTCCTCTAAAGTTCAGCCTGACATATTTTCCTCTTAAAACTGGGATCTGGACGAGACTTTAAAGTTTAAACTCTGCGTAGCTCCACAGGAGGAGTAAAGACCAGCGGCGAGGAAGCGTTTTTGTAAGAGGTTTAATTTGCGGGATGTAATTTCCAGGAAATACGAGAAGAATCCTGACTCATATATATTTCTTTATTCCAGACTCATGGGTCCATAAAACAACAAACACAAATACAACAACAATATATAAAATACAATACGAGGACACCGGTCCAGCCATTGCAGCCACAAAAAGTCACTCGGGATTAAAACACATCCAAACATTTGTTCCATTGCTTCCAGAAACAAGACGAATACCTGGTATCACTCAGTGCTGGGTCAGCCAAGGCTTTTATAACTAAGACACTTAGTCGATATTTAAATGTATACATAAAATTCCTCAAAACAGCATGAAAAGTGGGAACATAACACCTGACTTGCACTTGTCCATCTCGGAAGCTTGAGCAGGATTCTGAAAGCATCATCAAATGCCGTTTTAAATATTGTTTTAACAACTCATGATTATTTAATGTCACTAGAAATATTCACTCAGAAAGATAATGAACCCCAGCTAAAGAGTCCTCACTGTATATCCTTTCCAACACCTCCCGCCCCGTCGCCTCTCTGCCGTCCAAAGACTCCACAGAGCTCGCCTCAGAGCAAGACATTAGGCCCTCGGCATTCTGAAATGAGACCGGAGATGAAAAATAATGAGTTTCTCATTGCATTTCGTCAATAACTGTGTCAAAAGTGGAATTAGTCAAAGCTCCGTATTCTGTCGCTGTTGCCAGCAGCCCTTCATTCACTCCGATATCCACGACTGAATACTGTGACATCACTTCCCGCACCCTCACGACAAGCGTGTCCGCCGATGCCCACAAGCCAAACATTAGCTCGGGAACCCTGCGAAAATATTCTTTTGAAGAAGAGGTCAAGTGTTTACAGTCAATAAAGTGAAAAAGGGCAGATGTGGTTTTACTCCATGCCTAATGTGCTCGCAAGTATTGTTGCGCAGTCATTTAATGTTTATGCAGCGAAGATTGATATTAAGTGTATCAAAACCCGCTCCGTCGAGTGGAACAATATTCTCACATAAATAATCATGTCTAGTTAGTGGAACTGTGCACAAGCCAGAAGCTGTTCACATATAAAATAAATGTTTTCTCTCCCGTGTGAGCAGTTTCCATCCTGCGTCCTGGGAGCGCGTCGCTAATGAGGAGATGTGGCAAGCCAGGTACAGTGAAGCTCACACAAAACACGTCGGTTTTCAAGCTCGCTAGAACATCTCCATAAAGCAGTCTGGCGCGGTAGAGCATCGACACGTACATTCTATCGGGTGGCGGCATCTCCATAAATCAGTCCATCGCGGTGCGGATCTGCATGGCTCATCCATCCAGCACTTAGCCCCGAGCCTGCGTGCTTTGTTTCAGGATGAAGACGGCTTTCTTTCTGTTTGACCTGGCAGAGAGGATGCAGGGAGAGGGGAAAGCTCGCCTGCTAGAGCTGTCTTACACTGTGAGTCTGACCTCGGCGAACACGCAACAGCACTCTCGCTCTCCAGAGCGGGGCCGATTTAAGTGCCACACAAGGCCCCGTTTGACATATCCAAGGGCTATTATTGATATAACATCTGTTATTGTGTGTGTGTGTGTGTGTGTTTGCCGGACAGCTGTATAAGGAGATTGTGGAGGCCCAATTGGACTACCCTCCAAACTGGGACAAGAACTTGGCGCTGGCCTGCGAGAGGCTGCTCCGATCAGGTCACCGGGGCTACAGTCCAGACAGCCTGCTGACCTGCAGCACCCAGCACTTTAGTCTCTTCTTGCAGAAGGAACCCACAGACCCCCAGACACCTGCCATACGCGCCGCCATCACCGACCTGCTCAAAGAGAGGGACGAGCTCCGCCAGAGCTGAAAGAAAAGCCCGTAAGTAGACCCAGAGGGACGGACATGGAGCCCAGCTGATGGGCGAGGCACTGGGGACGAACACGGAGCCGACGTACCGCTTCTCGTGGTTTGAAGGTGCCGCTTCGGAAGGCTAGAATGACGTTTACTTCCAAGCTTCGGCGAAATGGACTTCACCAAATTGGACTTCGGAGAAATGGTGATGTAGACAAACTGTGAATGAGTAATCAAGCAAACTCTGCACGAAGGACAGAGAACTCCCACTCAGCAAGTCACAGTGGACCAGGGACAGAGGGCGACTTTAGGAAGCCTTCACTGACCCCAATCAAGCTGTGCATGCTCCCCTCAAAATCACCCATTCCATTGCTTTATCGTTGTATCTCGCTCTTTTTTCTCTCTCCTCTTCTGCTCTCGCAGCTTTTAACGTGCTGATTATTTTTGCCTCAGCCACTGCTCCACTTCTCTTTTTCTCACATTAGGACGGCATGGTCCGAGATTGAGGAAAAACCAATTTGGGGGCAGAAATGGGGGATTAGAGCGACTGTTTAATCTAGGACAGTGTGCTGTTCCACACACTCCTCTCTCCGCATAACCAGCACTACCCACCCACCCCTCTATCCTCATCAGTCTAGTCTATCTTAGATGGCCCTTTTAAATGTTTAACAACTAATGGATTCGATGGGTATTTTCCCTCTTGCGTCCTAACTGTAATCCCTCATGGATTTGTATGAAATGTGACATGTCACAATGCCAGGGACCCTTTTAGAGGTGCATATCTGTGTGATTGTTGTCTGTGAAAACTGAACACTCTGAAATCTCCACCCAAGTCTTTTCCCTGTCGGAACTGCATATAAACACAGTCAATAAAATGATCAGCACGCTGAAAAGCAAATGACTTTGATCATCTGACACCACGAGACAGAGGAGGACGGCATGAAGAGCGTGTGTCGTCTTCTCAGAGTGTAATCTTCCCTCTCCGTCCGCAGGCCTGCTTGGCGACTGTCAGCTGGCCGGATGACCTGACCTGCTGTAGCACAGATGGTTTGGTTTCTCAGAGAAAGAAGGAAATATGTCACTGCTAAATATTTCAATAAAGATTCTGTATTTTTTTATTACATTTTTGGCTATTTTTTCCACGGTAGAGAAGGCCTAGCATATATCGGTATTGATTATATATATTCGCCCAATTTGAACCTCACGTACATATTAATGTTTTGTTTGTGTTTACATTGTCTGTCTCTTGTTTCCTGTCCTCCTGTTATTTGTACTTTACTTTCTTCCTCTTCCCATTTTTGATCCTTCTCTTGTCTCCCCCCCTCTCATCCCCTTTCACCCTGTCTATCCCTAACCCCTCTGTTCCTCTCCTCCACCCTAAATCAGCAAGCTGCCGAGGATTGTGGGAACCCGTGGAATCGCCGTGACCAGGGATGCAGGCAGGGAGCCACGGCAACGCTGGAATGTGGGGCGTATGAGGAGATAAGAGCTGTGAGCCCAGCCAGGGAGAGGGGAGGGATGCAGCAAGAGAGAGGAGCACCGAGGGAGGAGGAGGACGAGGCAGAGTGAGGAGGGTGAGACGGAAACAGGGAGTGCAGCAAGTCTGTGAATGGAGAGACAGAAACACAACACCATAAACAGCCCAGAGAGCAAGACAGAGAAAGAGGGGCGGAGGACTTAGGGGGGCACACACTGGAGATGGGAAGCCAGCCTTATTCCTCTTTGCATTTCATTTACATCCCTGGCCGTATCGACCAATCGGATTGGGAGCAAAGCCCAGGGCTTAGGAGGGGAATAAAAAGACAAAATGCCTTTGCTGCTCTCATCCCTCCCTGATAATACCCCTTCTGTTTTTCTTTTCTCTTTCTCTCCCGTCTATAAGTAGATACTGTCCGAAATGCCAGCGGAAAAGCGACACCTCCGCTTGCTGTGTACCTCAGATAGACGGAGCGGGAGCAGAGGCTGAAAAGACAGCTTTAGCAACTGGGCCTATCTCCTCTCCTCTCCCTGGCTGGGTGGAGGCTTGGAGTGGAGGAAGGCGGAGGGCTGGGGTGTGCTGGTTAGTGTTTGGGAAGAGAATAGAGGGTGTGAGAGGCATGATGTACTCCGCTGGCCACAGATTTTTGCAGAATCTTGCACTGTGAAAAACTTTGCTTGCAGATCCTTCCCCTAAGCATGAGAAACCTGTTTCAAGGATGTTTACGAGGTGCCACCCATCTTTGTGACGGTTCCCGATGCCTGCTTCCGAACTCCACACCTATTTTTAGCCTTGGATTGTTGTTATTCTAGTGCAGTAAGTTGCAGGTTTAGCTGAAACTCTTGTGAGTTGGTTAACAGCAATGTATCAGTAGAATACTGTCGAAACGTAGCTGTAAAAAACACTGCAGTAATTTAAAGCTGTTGTTATTTTGGCTGAATGGAATATTTTCCTAGAGACTCAGTGATGTGTATTGGGTAGAATTAGGCCCAATCAGGTCAGTCTGTGTTGACATGATGTCCTGATTGACTCGTCTCAGCTTTTTGTTTGCCGTCACTCTTGATGTGTGTGCTTCTCAGTGTGTGTCAGGTACAGTGTGTTTGCAGGTTTACTGAGTTTATTTGTCCAGGTGTTTGTCGTGCCCTCCATTGTGTGTCATTCGTGGCTGAAGGGACAAAGTATTTGTGTTGTTTCTTTTCCGTCTTTGTGCTCACGTCTTTGTGTCGGAGCACCCAGACTATTGTTCTGCCGCTGGATGCAGTGCTGGCATCGCTGCTGATATAGAGCTTATTGAATTGCTGTTGCACGGATGCGAGTTCATCCCAATAGGACTCTGCAGCGAAGCATTCACACACGGAGAAGGTCCTTTACGCATGTGAGAGATAAGGTCACCTCAGGACCCTGAGTGGACCCCCTCCACCTTCATAGCATCCTCATCCTCCTCAGACCGCACACCCTCGCCCCTCTAGTAAAACAAACCAAACAATAGAGGCAGATATGTGAGGGATTAGAGGTCAGAGGGTTGGGGAATGCGACATCTCCATTTCCAGGATCTATCTTCAACCGCTTGGTAATCTCTGGCCCCACATACCTCCAGTGGACTCTGGCTGAGAGCTGGCATTGCCAGGTAGTGTGAGCTGGTACTCCTGCTGGGTATGGGGATGCTGATAGGAGAGTGTGTGTGTGTGTGTGGGGGGGGGGGAAATAAACCTGATAGTGTGGTTGGATGGAAGGGTGAAGAGATGAGTAACAAAGGGGCCTCACGTTATAGCCAAACCTCACCTAAATCCTCACCAATAGGTCGGTGTGTGTGTGTGTGTGTGTGTGACAGACACGTTAAAGTGTGCCTGTCTACTTTGCGTGCACGCGTTCGTAAAGTTTGTTTAAATCTGCAAATGTGAAATAACTTTAGAGTTCTTCAGAGCAAACTTAAATATAATCCTCAAGTTCCCGTTGTTATCTTGTGTAAACACATTTGTTTATTTGATGCAGCCCCTCTCCACTACAGCACTTCTGTATATCAAAGACGGCAGTGCAGATCGCAATTGAAAATGGCTGCCGTGAAGAAAGGTCTCTCTCTGCCTTTGACTGCGAGGAGGCAGAAAGAGCCCCGTTCTCCGCTCCCTTCTTAGATCCATTTAAATAATTGAGGAGTAAACTGACAAATTAGGCACCTTTACGGATGCCCCTGGGCTCTCTCTGGGGTCCTTCAGTTTCCCCAATACAAGAGAGTGCCACCAGCCACAGGATAGTATCTGTGTGCTGTGAGAGGGGGAGGGAGGAGGGAGGAGGGAGGAGGGTAGCGGGCCAGGAGGGGTTTCGCCAATCAAGCGGGCCACACTTCCTCCCCCAGGTTCTAATTTTGTGCCACATTAAAGAGCTCGGCCTCCATTTAGGACACAGAGAGGCATTTTCATAATTTGCCGGGTCTCGAATAGCTCGGGGTGCGTTTTCCTTCCTCTCTCCTCGCTTTCCCTCTCACTCCGTGTCTGAATGGAAGGCCTGGGGAGGAAGAGGAGTAATTCATTCGCCTCTTTTCTACCAACCGGCTCCAGTTCTGCATAATGTTGCTGCTCGGTGTCTATTGCAGCTAATATTTATCTCTTTAATAATTCTCTATTAGACCTGAATATTATGTGCTGTATAAAAGCGAACACGGCCCATTGTCATCTTTACAAAACGGTTGCCGTTCACGTTTCGTACAAATGAGGCGACATCACATGCCTGCATTTATTATTTTGAGTTGAAGACTATATCGTGTGTCTAATCTGTGACCATGCAGCAATACGGCTGCTTGGCTTGATGACATCTGTGGTGCAGTAAACGTACAGTACGTAATCCAGGTTAAAGTTGTTCATCTTCATTCACGCGTGAGCATCGATTCGCATGTGATTGGTCACATGATTCACAGTCTCGGGGGGGGGGGGGGGGGGGGGGGCGGCATTTCATCGCTGACAGACAAGCTAATCTAAAATCCCCCCAATTTACAAATGAAAATCCCACCATCCAATTGAGCTAATAGAGCGACTTGAATGGGATATTAAGATGTGGCGTAATACTGTGTAAGAAGCCTGTAATGTGGTGTTGGTGAAGCGCCTGTGTGACCGGCTGCTTCACTCTGCTGTGATCACCGGGGCCTGTGTGGCTGAGAAGGGGAGCTTCTCCCTGGGGGAGGAGATACGCCCGTCTCCCCCTTCTGCCGGAGCTACAGGGACCAGTGTGTCAGGAGGGAGCGCCCTCCCTCTCTCTCTCTCCCTCTCTCTCTCTTTCCCTCTCTCCCTCTCTCTCCCTCTCTCCTCCCGCCTGTCTCTCCCTCTCTTTCCCTCTATCCCTCTCTCCCTCTCTCCTCCCGCCTGTCTCCTCCCGCCTGTCTCTCTCTCTCTCTCCCTCTATCCCTCTCTCCCTCTCTCCTCCCGCCTGTCTCTCTCCTCCCGCCTGTCTCTCTCTCTCTCTCTCCCTCTATCCCTCTCTCTCTCTCTCCCTCTCTCCTCCCGCCTGTCTCTCTCCCTCTCCCCTCCCGCCTGTCTCTCTCTCCCTCTCCCCCTCTCCCCTCCTGCCTGTCTCTCTCCCTCTCTCCTCCCGCCTGCCTCTCTCCTCCCGCCTGTCTCTCTCCCTCTCCCCTCCCGCCTGTCTCTCTCCCTCTCTCCTCCCGCCTGTCTCTCTCCCTCTCTCCTCCCGCCTGTCTCTCTCCCTCTATCTCTCTCTCCCTCTCTCCTCCCGCCTCTCTCTCCCTCTCCCCTCCCGCCTGTCTCTCTCTCCCTCTCCCTCTCTCCTCCCGCCTGTCTCTCTCCCTCTCTCTCTCCCTCTATCCCTCTCTCTCTCTCTCTCCCCTCCCGCCTGTCTCTCTCCCTCTCTCTCTCTCCCTCTCTCTCTCTCTCCCTCTCTCCTCCCGCCTGTCTCTCTCCCTCTCCCCTCCCGCCTGTCTCTCCCCCTCTCCCCTCCCGCCTATCTCTCTTCCTCTCTCCCCCCGCCTGTCTCTCTCCCTCTCTCTCTCCCTCTATCTCTCTCTCCCTCTCTCCTCCCGCCTCTCTCTCTCTCTCCGTCGCTCTCTCCCTCTATCTCTCTCCTCTCTCCTCGCCTCTCTCTCTCCTCTCTCTCTCTCACTCTCTCTCCCCTCCCGCCTGTCTCTCTCCCTCTCTCCCTCTCCCCTCCCGCCTGTCTCTCTCCCTCTCTCCTCCCGCCTGTCTCTCTCTCTCTCCCTCTCTCCTCCCGCCTGTCTCTCTCCCTCTCCCTCTATCTCTCTCCCTCTCCCCTCCCGCCTGTCTCTTTCCCTCTCTCTCCCTCTCTCTTCCCGCCTGTCTCTCTCCCTCTCTCCTCCCGCCTGTCTCTCTCCCTCTCCCCTCCCGCCTGTCTCCCTCTCTCTCTCCCTTCCCGCCTGTCTCCTCTCTCTCTCCCTCTCCTCCCGCCTGTCTCTCTCCCTCTCTCTCTCTCTCCTCCCGCCTGTCTCTCTCCCTCTCTCTCTCTCTCCCTCTCTCCTCCCGCCTGTCTCTCTCCCTCTCTCTCTCTCTCTCCTCCCGCCTGTCTCTCTCCCTCTCTCTCTCTCCTCCCGCCTGTCTCTCTCCCTCTCTCTCTCTCCCCTCCCGCCTGTCTCTCTCCCTCTCTCTCCCTCCCTCTCTCTCCCTCTCTCTCCCTCTCTCTTCCCGCCTGTCTCTCTCCCTCTCTCCTCCCGCCTGTCTCTCTCCCTCTCCCCTCCCGCCTGTCTCCCTCTCTCTCTCCCTTCCCGCCTGTCTCCCTCTCTCTCTCCCTCTCCCCTCCCGCCTGTCTCTCTCCCTCTCTCTCTCTCTCCTCCCGCCTGTCTCTCTCCCTCTCTCTCTCCCTCTCTCCTCCCGCCTGTCTCTCTCCCTCTCCCCTCCCGCCTGTCTCTCTCTCTCTCCCTCTCCCTCTCTCCCTCTCCCCTCCCGCCTGTCTCTCTCTCTCTCTCCCTCTCCCCTGTCTCTCTCCCTCTCGCTCCCTCTCTCCTCCCGCCTGTCTCTCTCCCTCTCCCCTCCCGCCTGTCTCTCTCCCTCTCCCCTCCCGCCTGTCTCTCTCCCTCTCTCCTCCCGCCTGTCTCCTCCCGCCTGTCCCTCTCTCCCTCTCTCCTCCCACCTCTCACCCTCTCTCTTTCTCTCTCTCCCTCTCCCCTCCCGCCTGTCTCTCTCCCTCTCTCCTTCTCCCGCCTGTCTCTCTCCCTCTCTCCTCCCGCCTGTCTCTCTCCCTCTCTCCTTCTCCTCCCGCCTGTCTCCCTCTCTCTCTCCCTCTCTCTTTCTCCAGCTCTCCCTCTCTCCTCCCGCCTGTCTCTCTCCCTCTCTCTCTCTCCCCTCCCGCCTGTCTCTCTCTCTCTCTCTCTCTCCCTCTCCCCTGTCTCTCTCCCTCTCGTTCCCTCTCCGTGTCTGTACTGTTGCAGCGCTTGCAGATGTGCACAAACAAGGGGAGGATTAAAGCAAAACGAATCTAAACAGACAAATGGAATTAGAGTGATGGGTGTCGGTGGGCTGGTTCACAGTGATAAACATAATGATGCTCTCTGTGTGTGTGTGTGTGTGTGTGTGAGTGTGTTCCTGTGTCTAGGGGATTATCAGTGGTTAGGTATGTGTGGCTGGGTGACTGCTTCTGGGTGTCTTTCTGTGTTTGCCTATCTGTCTGTGTTTTTGTAATTATGTGTGTGTGTATTTACTCGGGTCTCTACTTGTGTGTGTGTGATAAATGTGTTATTCTACATCGCCTCACAGAAACAAGTCTCTGCGCCCTCTGCATGTCGTGGATATGCGTCTCTGTGTTCTCCCATCGGTCGGGGTCGCATGTCCTTCTGGTCTTTTCCGTGTTTGTTTATATTCGTGTGCTGGAGACGCCGCCTAAGCCTGTACGTCTCGACCGGACAGCGACACTCTTCACCCAATATTGATATATGCCGAGAAAGATGAGATTGTGGAACACGAAGGTCTCGCAAACTAATCTTCCACACCCGGCGTCCAGGCTCATCTTCTGGCGACGAGGTCTGTGTGTTTTTGCGCTGAGGAGGTCACGAGTGTGGGCGAGCCAGCGGGGGGGCAGCGATCAACAGCCTGGGGCTCCCCTGCCGAGGGGCTCTGGGATTAGGGCCAGATGGGCACAACACAAGCTCAGCATCGCACACCAGCAACTTCTCCCGTGGAAACCAGCCGACTGGAACCGTGACGATACTCACTGGTACGCTGCTGGTCCATCACTGGTCTGAATAGATTATATTTAGAGTTTACTCAGCGTTATACATTTCAGAGAAATCGCTGATTGTTGAATTTGAAGATCATCCCACCCCTCATTCCGACATTTGAAACGACCGTATCTTAGTTAACCGTGGATGTAGATTGGGTATCTGAATGAGACGTGTGTTCATCGATCATCTCTCCTCTTCTCAGGGCCGCACAGAGACGACTGAGACGAGGTCCTCTTCAAAGTGTCAGCGAGGGGCCGTGATGGCCAGTCAGCAGGTTCAAGGCTGTCGGAAATGAAACTTACAGGATGTTTTGATGTGCTGTATTTCAGAGCCACAGGCAACACTGAAATGATAAAGTGTGTGTGTCTGTGTGTGTGTGTGTGTGTGTGTGTGTGTGTGTGTGTGTGTGTGGTTATACGTTTGTGTGAGGGTAGAGTGGTGGCTCAGGAATCATCAGTGGGTTGATTGCTTCCTGCTCGACTTCTATCGCGCACAACCCGCATTAAATAGACTCCAATTCAGTTCATGAACCACTAGATTACTGTGTTTTATTTCTTAGGTTATTACCTTCGCATTGAAAATGCGGAAGGTAATGTTTTGATCGCCGTGTATTTATTTATTTATTTGTATGCGTGTTACTCGCATAACAAAAAAAGTATTAAACCGAATCGCATGAAATTTAGTGGGATGATTGGTTATTATCCGGGGACCATTTGATTAGATTTTGGGATCGATCGGGTCAAAGGTCAAGGTCATGAAAAGGTCAAAATCTTCTTTTTACCATAGCGCGGTCAATTTTGATCCAATCGGCATGCAACTAATGCCAAAATGTTCATAATTCAATGCCCAATCTTGTGATATGCGAAGGTATGCGCTCTACCGAGTGCCCATTCTAGTTCATATATATTTATGACATGTGGAAGACACTCATCTTGTTCAGTCACACAATGTACTAATACAGGGGCATACACTGGGATGTTTAGGGCTTGCGATCAGGTCTAACTCCCTGGTTGCTGTGTATTGTTTCAGGTTATCTTCAATGTGAACTAAACCACGGCTCTAGAGGCCCTGAGAGCGTGAGAGCATCCCACTGTGCTGCGTCTGAAGTAAGTGCTTCAAACTAATCGACCTCTGACATGCAGTCGTACGCAGCGTCAACCGGCCGTCAGTCTTGGCGATGCTCTCCCACCGTAATCTCTCATCCACGGGGTTGCCCAGCGCAGGTTAGCACATCGTCTCTGTATTGGCAGAAAGCAGATTACACACAGAGTAAAGTGTACAAACGAATGAAAGATGACAGTTTCCGAACATGTTTGGGTCTAACGCCCTTTCGGCGGGCCGCGCTCGGCGCAGTGCTTCTCCCCCCGAGCTCCATGTGGATTTCCCCTCTGATGCGAAGGCCTGCCGGCCAAGCCGCGTCTCGGGAGCACCGCCCCTGTAATGACGGCGTTGCACACGACCGGCCCGTCTCCGCCGCCGGTATTACTTCGGCTTTGGAGTTCAAGTGACTACACAGATTTTTTTTTTTTAAGGGGGGGGGGGGGAGGAAGACTCTCTGCTGTTCTTGGAAAGCTGTGTTTATCCAGGATTAGAGACACCAACATGTTAATAATTGTTTCTCACAGAACTGTGAAGAAGCACTTTCCTATAATCCCCTAATCAGGCATTACGCCTCTGAGCGAAGCCGGGGCGCGGGGCGTCTGACGCGGCGCCCCCCCGCGCTGTGATACGCCACGCCCCCCCTCGATGCACCGGAGCACCTGCTCTCATCTAGTTCTGTGACATCTTTCCTGTATCCGCGACATCCATTTACCACGACAGATCTATCGAGACAGTCGCTCTGCTTTCGGTCGTGCTGTATTTTTTTTCCGTGATGGATCTGATGTGAATATGAACCTAGATCAGTGGTCCCCAAACTAAGGCCCGCGGGCCGGATACGACCCGCCTCCACATTTGGCCCGGCCCCCTGAACAATACCAGAGACGCATTATGATTTTTTTTTCAGTCTGGCCACGCAGATCCTAGACTAGCCGCTATCAAATAGAACGGAATTAGTTATTAGTTATTTGGTTATTATTTATTTCATAAATAGTGTTATTTATTTCCTGACTTTTTTCTGTGAAGATCCCGGAAAGGGTTATTAATATTTGGTTATGTGGCTTTCTGGAAAACAAATGTTTACATTTAGGCACCCCTGTGATCGTCACACTTTTTCTATTACAAACTGACCCCGGCCCCCATCCGAGAAGGGAAAAGTTATGTGGCCCTCACAGGAAAAAGTTTGGGGACCCCTGACCTAGATGTATAAAATGTGGCATCAATATAGTCGTCATTATTTTTCGGTCTTATAGGAGGTGATATTTGAAAACGTGTTATTGTGTGCGATGGTAGATGAGGGTTTTCATGATAACTTCTTGTGAAGCAGTGGCACCGCACACATGAAGCTTTCTCTGTCCTCCTCAGGGTCATTTGGCTTTGGATGACGATATCGAGGCCAATCGGTGCGTCTTTTTCAGGATAAGAGCCCATAAAAAAAAGCACAATATTACCCTCAGAACCAGTCAGAAAGTAATTGCTCCACCCTGCACATACGAAGAGGTGGAATGTGTGACCTCTTCTGATGCCGCCGAGGTCACATAGTTTGCTCGTGGCCGGTCAGTAGATGTCAGTACAGTGGCACAGGGTCAGACACAAGGCCACTGGACATGCTGAGATGATGAGGGGTCTGAGGCTCTACTGGGGGGGGGGGGGGGGGTGGTATTGTTATTGAAAGTGTTCAGAGAGGCAGTCTTTATTTGGTTTGTTTCACATTTTATTCAGTATTAATCCTATGTTCCTTCTTTACTGTTAACAGCAGCTCATTCTTGTTTTTTCCAGGAATAATATTTTTTTTGTTTTTTGTGACTGTTGCAAAGTTGCTTGAGTAGTTGTGTATTCCCCTTCTCAAACTAAAAAAACAACCTACTGCCCCAACCTGTCCCTCCCTGACGCTTGTTTATTCCATTTTCATGAAGCTGCAAAACAAACACTTTTCTTTACTTGTGGTGCATTCATGTGCACGATTGGTTGACACCTAAAAACTAATGGTGCGGCCTTCATGCTCCACACAGATACTTGTCCGTCCACGTTTTGTTTTGTGCCGTTTCAGTCTTTTCATTTTCACATTCGGCCTCTTCTTTTGTTTTTTTACATTTTTGGAGCCCAGTGTGAGTGTTGAGTGTTTGTTTGTTGTTCCCCCGGCCGCTGCCCCCCCCCCCCCCCTCCTCGCAGGGCCGGGTGGGAGAGTGCGATGAGGGGACCGGCAGGGATTAACCTGGGGAATTTAATTAGCGGAGCTGTCGTCCCTGCCCTTAACATTTCAATCTCCGTGGGCTGGCTGGCCGGTGCTGGAGCTGGACCCTGGGACGGCAGCTGGGGAGGGAGGAAGGGGTGAGTGAGGGTGCGGAGGACGGACACGCGTTTGACAAACAGATTGGTCCAGCGCCCTGGTGGAGTGCTGCTGGTGGGGGGAGGTGATGGAGAAGGGTGGAGGAGAGACGGGCTGAAAAGCATGAAGATTGTCTTTTGGCCGACACACAGAAACATTGTTATCATTATACATCCTGATTTAAACAAAAATCATAATAACCAGCTATGGCCATGAGAGGGGGCGCATGAATATGAATTCACTTACATTCAGCAGTAAGAAAATGTTAAAGCTGATTGTAGCTGAATCCTGAATGTAGATCTTTGAATTAATTAATTATTTAAAAAAACCATATGATACGTTTTTGGTATTGTGGGTAAACTCTGTTTACAGACTGATCTGTACTGACACCAAAAAACACATTTTAAAAGACATTTGTTGATATTCATTTTGTAAATTTTTTTAAAAATAATTTGGTCCACAATATTGTCAATATTAATGTTAATATTCATTTGTCCATCTGACCACGCCCTGCCCGGTCGGCCCAGCGGTGGCGTTGGTGAGCAGAGGAAGGGGGGTGGCCGGTGTGAGCGTGGGGTAATCACTGTTGCATTGTAATCCTGATGCTAAACTCCCCCATTAACCCATCTGGGACCCTACAACAGCCCCCCCCCACACCTACCCCGCAAACACACACACTCAACTGTGGCTGTGTGTTAAAGCGCTGTCTTTTCTGTTAGGGGGGGGGGGGTCATGTCCAGCAAATTAAAAAAGCTGCTGTAGGAATTTTCCCCACGTCCCACAGGAGCAACCGGCACCCCGTCCCTCTTCCAGCGCTGACCCGCTGGTCACTGGTGAATCCCCTGTTTGTATTCCACACACACCCCGGCTCCGGGGAGCGGTCCCAGAAGCCTCCTGTGGGACCTGCTGATAATTTAAGTCAAACATTATGTCGGCGCTTGTCTGACACCCGTTTAAAGCTTTTCAATCACACGTGTTTGCGACAGTCCATTGCCTCGCCCCGCAGCGCTCTCCATGTCACACCCTTTCAAAGACCTAATCAATTGTGTTTGATCAAGTTCCTCATGTCAAAACAATTGATTTTTCTTTTGGAATCCAATGTGTGGACTTATAATTCAGAATAGGTTCGATGTCCCTTTTTAGGTTTTTTTCAACAATGAAGCCAACAGCGGGTTTATGAACTGGACTCCCCTCCCCCAGTGTGCCTCCCATGCATCTTCCCAGCATGCCCCTCCTCCTGGTGCATGGCGGGCCAGTGTCAGTGTGCCACTAATTAAGGACTCTTAGAGAGCTCCGGAGCACACTCATTAGCAAACTGTAGCATCCTTACTGTCCAGTGAGAGAAGGGGGGGGGGGGGGGGGCGTATTCAGTTTAAGGGTCTGCCAGCCTCGAGGCCAGAAGGTCAGGGAAGACCCACTGAGATGACAAGTAAAGTTAGAACATGTATATTCTCCTGTTGATTTCCAAAGATGTGTTGGGTTATTGTAAGTGTTCAGAGAGGCAGTCTTTATTTGGTTTGTTTCACATTTTATTCAGTATTAATCCTATTTTCCTTCTTTACTGTTAACAGCAGCATATTCTTGTTTTTTCCAGGAATAATAAAAAAAAAAATGTTTATGACCGTTGCAAAGTTGCTTGAGCAGTTGTGTATTCCCCTTCTCATACAAAAAAAACCCCCAACTGCCCCAGCTGTCCCTCCCTGACACTTGTTTATTCCATTTTCACGGAGCGGCAAAACAAAACAAATGTCTGTTTGTCTTTATGAAAGTAGGCCAAACAACCGCTGACAAACAAGAGGGGGAGTTGTAGGTCAGGGCGCCACAAGCCATGTGTAACCGGGCCTGACGAGAGCACGACACCATGTAGGAAGCCACAATACACACAATAACAAACACACAGCCTTGCCAGGATGATGTAACATTGTCTAGACTACACAGAAACACACACGTGAATAAATTAGTTTTTTCAGAGTAGGCATAATTGGCAGTGGACACAATAACAGGAACTCCACGTTATACATTGCTGCTGATGTGTGTCAGTTTTTAAGAGGGCTAATAATTTCGATTTTATATGAAAGATTTCCACAAAAACCTAAAAAAATCCAAAGGGGTCAAATTAGGATTGATTGAAATGTCGCTCCACACTGGAGTTCATTAATCACACAGCGGCACAGTCACCGAGGACCAGAAGGGGGCGGCTGATCATTGCTTGTTTGAACTGATCAATTGTATTGATCTGTGATATGAGGGAGTGTCAGTGCTGTCCAAAACGTAATGCAGCAAATGTCAGAAGAGTATATATATATATATATATATATATAGCAGTAAATGAAAATGTGGAGGTTGAAGTTGGTATCTTGAAAAGAAAATGTATTCCAAATAAATCCATACTTTGTGTTTTATTGATGAATCTAGATTGTTTTGTGTATTCCACAAACCTTACTGTGAAAATACAAATAAAAACTTCTCACAGCAATGTTTGTTGATCATGTTGAGTATCCGGGTCGTGTTTTCTAGAAAGAGACATTGCTGTTGACTTTTATTCAGTTTTTAGCACATTTAGCGTCAAATGTTTAGTGCCATATCGTCCCTTAATATCTCAGAGAAGACAGAGATCTATCAACGCAAAAACAAAACAATCTACAGGTAGAACGTTAAATATACAGTTTTGCTTTGGGGGTAAGTCTTCTGTCTAACCTCCATTACAGAGGCAACTGTAAGAAGTTAATGTGTTGACCTACTTTCTAAAAATAGAACATTTTCAACTCCAGATTTGGATCCGCTTGATGTTGCGTAACATTTTCCGACGGAGCGCTGAAGGTGTTCCTCTGGCTTTTCTATTCTCGACACACAACCACGACTCAAGTTCACCACCGCCACGATACGGGACGGTAGCATCCGCTTAAAGGTTACATGATGAAGTTGGCACGTCCTCAATATGAATGTCATGAGCAGCAGAATGTGACCTGTTAGTTGGACCACATTGGAGACCTCATTTAATTATAATAGCTGCACTTGTTTTTAAGTGACCCCCCCTTCACTTCGCGCTCTCTCTTATACACACACATCATATTCTTTGTCTCCTGCCTCCATGTCTGGCATAATACTTCAGGTTACACACACACACACACACACACCAGATGCCCCCTGACGCTCATTCGCATGAAGCGGGCACGTGATCGACGGCCCCGGGGCCACCGGCCTGCCAGCCTCGTGGCATTGTGTTCCCCTTGGGCGGGCAGCCGGCCTCCCTAAATACCCCTTTGTCTCGGGTGGGATAACAAAGCAGTGGCCGAGCGGCCGGTGTGGCACGCGCACAGCCACTCGTCCCCCTGGTCTGTGACCCAAACAGGTGGATCGGAGGGAAGGCTGGTTGTGGCGGGTGGACGAGGAGGGGGAGGGGAGAGAAGAGGGTGCATCTGTCCCCACACTCGACGACTCCCCGGGTCAGCCCCGGCCCCATATGCTCTAAGGAGAGAGGGAGGCACGCGTGCTGCCCCAGACTAACAGGTGGAGGGGGAAGAGAGGGATTAAGAGGTACCAATGTATCAGAGGAGGATGGAGGGATTTTTTTTTTAAACTGTCAAATTAGCTGTATAAGAAGAAAGAAGAAGATCTCCCGGTAGATTTCACTGAGAGGAGATTCTCAAACCGTAAGCATATTAAATGTTCGGCCCGCAATAATGTCGCTCCCACCCAGAGTGTCGTCTCTCCAACCGTCGCCGTGTTTGTGTGTTCGTGCATGCGGTCGATGTGGAGCAGGGCATTCCCTTTTTACACAGCCGGCATGTTGAATGAAGCATCTCTCATTATGAGCTGATTATATCTTCTTTTTTGTTGTTGTGTCATTTGAAATGAAACAGAAAATGACTCCATGTCTGAGCTCCATCGAGTGTCCCGGTCAGACCCAATACCAGAACTCTGGAATCAGCTCACCTGAGAGAGATGCAGTTGTTTTTGTGACGTCATCAATTACACCTGCGCTCTCCCTGCTTCGACATGCCAACATGTCTGCCGTGAAAAGGGCCGACATTCATGTCCCCGGTCCATAATGGAGGCTTATTCCACTGTGGTTTTGGGAACAGTATTTACAACTGTTGTATTCAGAGATGTATAGAGGTGCATGCTTGGGGGTTTCCAGTTGTTTCTGTGCTACTGGAACATGTTCATTGATGTGTAAAACTCAGTGAAATATTGAAATAAGCCAAGAACAAATTCTGATTGGCCTTTCCTCCACTCTCTAACTGTCCAGGTGTGTGTGTGTGTGTGGAGGGGGGGGCGGGCTCTCAAAACAGCTCTAATCTGTTGTATGCAGCTAATTCTTCCTACAGGCCCGCTGTCTCACAAGAGACAAGTGTTTGCAGGAGATTAAGAGCGTTGGTTCTGAAGGTGTGAAGCTTCAGTGAGGCCTCGCCACGTGCACCTGTGTTAACGGACCCACTTACCTGTGTTAACGGACCAACTTACCTGTGTTAACTGACCCACTTACCTGTGTTAACGGACCCACTTACCTGTGTTAACGGACCCACTTACCTGTGTTAACTGACCCACTTACCTGTGTTAACTGACCCACTTACCTTAACGGACCCACTTACCTGTGTTAACTGACCCACTTACCTGTGTTAACTGACCCACTTACCTGTGTTAACGCACCCACTTACCTGTGTTAACGGACCCACTTACCTGTGTTAACTGACCCACTTACCTGTGTTAACTGACCCACTTACCTGTGTTAACGCACCCACTTACCTGTGTTAAAGGACCCACTTACCTGTGTTAACTGACCCACCTACCTGTGTTAACTGACCCACTTACCTGTGTTAACTGACCCACTTACCTGTGTTAACTGACCCACTTACCTGTGTTAACGTACCCACTTACCTGTGTTAACGGACCCACTTACCTGTGTTAACTGACCCACTTACCTGTGTTAACTGACCCACTTACCTGTGTTAACGCACCCACTTACCTGTGTTAACTGACCCACCTACCTGTGTTAACTGACCCACTTACCTGTGTTAACGGACTCACTTACCTGTGTTAACTGACCCACTTACCTGTGTTAACGGACCCACTTACCTGTGTTAACGGACCCACTTACCTGTGTTAACGGACCCACTTACCTGTGTTAACAGACCCACTTACCTGTGTTAACTGACCCACTTACCTGTGTTAACTGACCCACTTACCTGTGTTAACGGACCCACTTACCTGTGTTAACTGACCCACTCGGGGTCTTTCACAGGTAACTACAGAACCATGTGGCTCAAGAGAAGCCGAGGAACCACACGTAGTCTCAACATGTTAAATGGAAATGAAACATTATTGTTGTATTATGTTTCTGGAAATGGTAAATTACTCGTATGTCGTTCATCGTTCATGAATTCATGGGATTATAGTAACATATATTATTGCATTTCTTCTTCTCCTTGGGGAGATGCATCGCAGCTGTTTTTGAAGCACCGTGTCGCCTGTGGTGAGAATACTGGCAGAATGGTGAGAAATTGGCTCCGTTCACCATGAAGTCATTAAATTTGTAAGCTATTTGTGATCAAAAGGTGTGTTTGAGGCCTTGACTATAGAGTTTGATCACGGCTCCCATGCAATGTCAAATGTCAGCTGTTCCTGAAATCTCCGTGGAAATTAAGTCAACCAGAAGAGAATATCAATGCACCCTCATGTTGATGAATACTATGTTTATTATGTATTGTTTCTGATTATCATGATGCTCAGAATCACTGCTTCAATCCTAAGTGGGGTCTCGGTTACGTCCATCAGTTATTTGGACCACAGCCTTGATGTATGTTGAAGATTCATTCTTGACCAAACAAGTCTCATACGGTCCAACTTATTTGTTGTTTGTGTTGTTGTTTTTTCCAGCTCAATAATGAGAACTGTCCTTTGCTTTAAAGTGTGATGTGGCCACAATTGTCAGTTTGAATTTAGGACTTCAGCATCATAATCACCATTAATCATCAGTTAGGGGCGATTATTCTTGTAATATTTCAGCACTTTACTCTTTACCATCCCACTGTGTGTGTGTGTGTGTGTGTGTGTGGGGGGGGGGGGGCATCACCATTAGGACTAACCCACTATGAGAATATTTTCATTTGTCTCCGAAAGAGATTTCAATTAATGGTTGGTAAATGTTTAATCCAAGGTGTTTGAAAGGCCTACGAGCTTAAAGTGCATTACCACTATTTGTTTCCAAATGTTTTAATGTAATGTTACTCGCCACAAGAACAATGAGGTCATCAAACTAAAATTCCTTGACTAGATCTGTTAATTTTGTTTTAACATTTGCAAAAAAGTGAATTTTTATTGAATGTATTGTCCTAAAAAACCTTTTTAAATGGACAGCCTCCTTAGTGCTAATGAGCTTTAACTAACTAGGTATTTACTTGACCCATAAGCATCGTAATAATGTGTTTTTTAACATATGCTGAGATCTGGTAATCTCCTTATGGGTTTGAGGTTTTCTCTCTCTGAATAAAAGCTTAACAAACTACGCCTCAGTAATGGAGGGTTGTGTCCTCATCCATCACACTCCTCCCACCTACTATAGGCCATCAAGTGGCTAATGAACTGATAAGCCCTCTATGTCCTGTGGGGCTTATGAACATCATCAGCCAAATGTTTAGGCATATTTGATGAGTGTTTTTTTTGAAAGAACACGTATGTGGGCAAAGGACCTGCTGAAAAAATAATGCCTGCAGTTGCAGCATGAAGAGAATGTGTTTTAATAAATCCCTGCAGGTTATGGGGGAAATGGTGAACTTCTTTGAATACTTTAGATTTTTCTCCTATTCTCTGATGCTGGCTAGGGTGGAAATAACGTGTGGCCCTTTGCATCATCAGACCTCCAGCTTGTCAAGCTGTATCATTATCAGTTTGGGATCTCTGTAAATCCATGGATTTGTGTGAGCGGTCTGAGAAATTAAAATAACATGCTTTTTACTGCGCTTATACTTCAAATCTCTTTAGACATCATTTTTTTAAACATCTAAATCTGTTATTATGTAGGTTATACAAATCCCTTTTAATGTAATCTTTGATAAGATTATCAAATTCATTGATGATGTCACAAACTTAAATAATTTCAGAAAATGTCGACTAAGCCTGGATAAGCACTTTTAAGGGGATACTGCTGGATTAGTTTAAGAAATGGTATTTATTTTTGTTTTTTATTAGTTGTTTGCACATTTTCCACATCATTATGTTGTTGCTTTAATTTGAAATGTTCATTAGAATAAATACACATGCGTATATACTGTATATATCATGCACCCTAGGGCTTTCAAACAAGTGGTATATGGATCTGAAAGCAATTAGGTAATTTCAATCTTAATGACTGAATGTTTTTTTCACTGAGAACCATAAATAATATTCCTTCTTAATAATTATTATTAATTATTATTTTTTTAATACAATTTTTGCAAACTGTCCCACACTCCTGGGCATTTATTTATGTATTGTGTCTCTCCGTTTATCTTTCTCTTTTCCTCAATTTACTTATTTTGTTTGATTTATCTCCCTATGCATAGAAAGCTTCCGCGATGGCAGCAAAAGTAGTCCTCAGTTTGACTTGGATGACTTGGATTCAGGGGAAAACACCTGCACACTTATACAGGACCTCCCAGTCGGCGGATGTACTGCGTGTTTGTGACCGACCGGAGCGCACCCAGCCCGGGGGGACGAGGGCCGCTGCACGCGGGACACCAACCCAGAGGGATCAATGCGCGTCTGCTGGCCCCTATATACGCGGCTCTTGATTAAAAACTCTTTGTGCGTATGAAGCATGGTGGCGGCCGGTGGCTAATCCTCCTCGTGACTCGTGCACTCTGAAGACACGAGGCTCCAAGGTTACCATCACAAGCCGCGCGCCGCCATTGTGTTCCCGTTGATATCGGTGCGCATTGATTAGGGCGAGCGAGCGCATTGTTTAGCTGGAAACCTCAATCTTTAAATCCCTCTATGGGGGCCTTACTTCCTAATTGGCAGTTTATAGTGACTTGAATGTAACACGTTGTAGAGATGGCTATATACTATACACCTTTATTGAGAGATGTGTGTATGATACATATTTTTGGGTGCAGCCCTCCAACTTTTCCCGTGACTCTTCTCTTCTTTCAGTCACTCCTCTCAGTCGTTATTCATGTTTGTTTTTCCACAGCTGACATTTAGAAGTGACCCTGCAGCCTGAAACACGTTCCCCCTCTTTTTCTGGAGCGGTCTGGGTGGAGGAGTTGTTGACACGAGAGGAGACGCGTCTCATGAATATTCAGCATCCAGTGAGCCACGGCTTTTGTTTTCCAAGTTCAACTGTTGCATTGTTTATCGCTGTGACGACGCATGTGCGTGTCGCTATAGACTTGGCGTTGTATTGTGGAGATATTATAATTGATTCTTGAATATCATAACGTTAAACTCGCTCTCTGTGATAAACTAAAAGAGTAAAGCACCCGGATTTATGCTTCACCCTTGAATAAGTTATGGATACGGGCTATTTAATAATTAAGTCTTTCAAAAAGTACAATCCAACCGCCTAACACACACACACACCTATGTTGCTGTCGCTCTCCTCTGTAACGCTTCGATTACTTGAAGCAACGCTTTTAATTAGTGCGCTCCTTTAGCCGAGACTCCAATGAAAGAGATTATTGGCAATGTCAAGGATGCTAATTGAATGTTGGACTTCTAACAATTAGCCCGCTGCAGAGCCATGTCGACTCGTTACAGATCCCAGAGCAGCTCTGACTTGTTGTGTCTCCAAGCTGATGGTAACGTTGAACCAAAATAAGTAAATAGCCTATACAAAAAAGATCTTTTTTTTTAAAAAGCAGCCTTCACCTTTTAACCTCTCATGTGCAAATAAACCCTTTATGCAGGTGAAAAAGCCATAATCCTATTTTATCTACTCGTCATAGCACAAATAAAAAAAATGTAAAAATATTTGTTTGCGGTTTTTTCTGAGTTCAGATTCAAATGAAAAATAGAGCAAGAAAGTAACTTTTATTGGTTTTAGTGCCGAGTTTCTGCAGATCCATCACCCAGCAGGGATCATTTCTGTAAATGTCATATTTACAATCATATTTACACCTCAGTAAAAAGATGATGTCCATGTGTTGTCCTTGTTAACCCCGAGGAGCTTCGCGGTGTTTCTTCTTCTCCCGACGCACAAAAGGCGAGTCGAGCCAAACGGTGCAGCTTCTCGACGGTCTAATGAAATATCAACGTGTGCTCGTTAGACGAGTCTTCACATGTGAGACGCGGGATGTAAACCCACGCGGGGGGCTTTGAGTGAGGCCTCGCTGCCCCTGCGCCTCAGAGAACCCCCGCCGGTCAAATAGTGGGATTAACATCTCTTGGAGGCCGGAATTAAAAACTGCTTTCTCAAGCTGCACTCGCTTTGTTGAAACGTTCTGAATTGAACTACCAGAAACTAGAGAGAGAGAGAGAGAGGAGGGGGGGGGGGGACTTTAATACTGCCACCTGAGCACCGGATAAACTACGACCCCATCATTTATTTTTCATTTTTGGCTAATTCGACTTTTTTTTTTAAACAGACCGTTAACACATGTTTGTATGCATCGTCCCATATTATTTTATTACATGCATTACAATCGATGCATGTAATCTAAACCCCAATGTGTTAATCTATGCGTTTTGATCACGTTTGAGCAATAACGGCGCATGCGTGTGGCCGCCATTGAGAATAGAGAGGGTCGTTATTGGTCTAATTATGTGAACCTCCGTCCTCCACCTGTTAGACCTATAGGTTTTCATTAAGTCACACATTTGTGAAGTTATGTTAGTAAGGCATATTTTCCTTCTCGTGAATTGAGATTATGTTGCTTTTTCGGTTGATAAAAGGTCAAATTTGTCTTTATGTTTTTTTTCTTCCCACTATTGATTTATAATTGGAGGATATATAATATATATTCCTGCAGCTCAAATACACCACGCATTGTTTTGGACACTGTCACTTTGTTCATTCTCCATTCCTCGCCCCACCACACCCGCCCACAAAAACACACGCGCGCGCGCACACGCACACACAGATCGTTTGTTGATGAAAGAGTAAGCTCACAGGACCTTTATTCATGTCTTTTCAGCGGTGAGGTCACACCATCTTTGGAGCCATAAAGGATCCACCGTCACCGTGTGTCGAGATCAATGGAGGGGAGCAAGTGGCGCTGCAGCCGAGCGCCATTCCCAGTTGCGCTAACTCGGGATCATACCCATTCGGTTGGAAAAGTCTCGTCTCTCTTTGTGATGCTGGTGATTTAACCATTAGCATCTTTTGTTGTTAAAAAAAAAGAGTTAGAAATCTATTAAAATCACAGCAGAGAGTCTGATGCGAGGGGGGGGGGGGGGGCTCACACATTGCATATACAATACAACAGATCACAGTTTCGAAGGCTAGCACAGATAAAATATAAAATAAAAACACAAATGTACCATTTATATAAGACACACACTGATTGTCTCTTAGAAACTACATATTGATTCCTTATAAACACTTTTTTTCTTCTTAAATAAAGTAGTGCATCCATGTCCACACGCCGTCCTCACGTGTCTCTGCCAGCAGGTCGGCAAAGTTGCGTAAGAGGCTTGGAGGAGAGGTCTGTCCAGCCCGAGCACTTCACGAGGAGAATGGACGTGAAGTTTTGTTCTTGGATAAACATTTGTTCCGTGGCTGCGGTGTACTTTTCTTTTAGTCCATTCTGTGTCGCCCTCAACAGGTGTTTTTACGCGTATACGAGGCACACACGGACAGACATGGATGAGGGGCTACAACCTGTGAACGAACGGAAGAAATCTCTTAGCCAGTGCTAAAATAAATTAAACCTCTCCTCTAAGAGGACCAAACACCATCATGCCAAAAAGCCGAGGCCCCTGAGAGCCCTGCCTCGCCGAGCCCGGCTGACTGTTTTATTGAGGGGTGGCAGCGCCGTGTCTGATGTGATCGTGTTTGTGCACCTTTTTTTTTTTACAGCTGCCTGCTCTGTTCACAGGACCTGGAATTTCCACGAGGATGTTTGATCCTTATAATCCAAGCAATCGGCGTTGAAGTTCAGTTTCCACGACGCCGCTTGGTCCTTATAATCCAAGCAGTCTGCTGTGGAGTTGAAGCCCAGGCCGGACGTCCCGTAGCCCTGGGTGGAGAGGGACGCCGGGGACTGGTTCAGATGGCCCGTGACCGCGTTTGTGCCCATCGGACTAAGTGTTGAGCCAGGGCCTGACAACTGGTGGTGCATGGGAGTGAGGTAAGAGCCGCAGTCCATGCCGCCGAAGTAGGACGTCGAGCCGGCGTAGCTCTGGCTGTAGCCCGAGGCCTGGGTGTAGGTCATGGGATAAGACCTCTGCATGCAGGAGGAGGAGGTAGACAGGGGGTCTGAGAGCGGAGAGATGGACGCCGGGCTCCAGATGGACACTGGGGCGGTGCTGGTGGCGATGGCGGGGGCGGTGGTGGTGCTTGCGGGGGGCGTGAACTGGCCGCTGGCCCCGCTCTCGGAGCTCACTTCTCTGGTTGGGGAACTTTTCTTCTTGGCAGGTCGCACCTTGTTCTGACCCCCGTTCTGCTGCTGCTGCTGCTGGCGACACTTCGCCCGCCGGTTCTTAAACCACACCTGGAATAGTCACAGATTGGAACATGGAAGTTTTCAAGATCCCTTAATTACAGATGAAATATAATCAGCATTCTACGTTTTTCCAAAAATAAAGAGCACAGATAGTTACTTCGAATATAGTTTAACTTGCAATTAATATGGAGTTTTTATGAATGTATATGGAAACAAATAGTGATTAATTTATTTCAGCCAAAATTGAGAGAGATAGCTTGTCTTTCATAATAATAAAAGAGTTGTTGGTACCAGTGGATCGATCTTATTTTTATTGCTCAAATTCTCGAAATAGGAATCTAAGTTTAATTATCTCACTCGACTGGCAAAAGTTGTTCACTTGATTTAAGGTAAACGAAATTCTCAGCTTTATATTTACTGTCGCGGGTTAGGACGAGTGTTTCACCTCAGATCTATTTTTTTCTTCATTCGAGCTTCTTTTGTTTCATTTGCATCCCGCTAATGTTCACATTGTAAAATCTAACAGTTGTTTTAAATGTGTCATAATACGTGTGTCACTTTCCCTTTGTTGTTTCACAAATTAAACATTTGTTTTCATATGTAACGTATTTATTATTCATTTTCTAAATATGGCTGATGTTCTGGTAAACTCACCTGTACTCGGGACTCGGGTAGATTAATTTTCAACGCCACCTCTTCGCGCATGAATATGTCCGGGTACCGAGTTTTGCCGAATAACGCCTCCAATATGTCGAGCTGTGCGCGCGTAAAAGTAGTCCTCTCTCGCCTCTGCTTCCGTGGTGTTGCTGCAATGAAAAGAGAAATGTAAATTAAATGAAACACGGAACGTATATGTCCTTTGAAAAAGAAGTAAAAGCAAGTAAAACATATTAAAAGTAATCAAAGGCAGACAGAATCAAAGTCGATTTATTTGTTCTTGTTTGCGTAATTACGCACAACTCCGGAGGCTAAGACGCCGGTGGCAAATTATAGCACTCGACGCAGACTAATGGACCAAAAAGAATTATACAGTGTTAGTAGAAATCAAAGCAATTGTTTTGTAATTCATATGAAAGGCAGAACAAAAATAAAATCACACAAGAGGAGACACTCACAGCTCCCTTCACTGTTGTGTGCGTTTGGGCAAGTTTGGTAAAATAACGATTGCACTATAATGTTGGATTTCTTTAGTCATTTGTATAATTCGTCCAAAATTCAATATTCACAAAGTCTTTAGATTCGGAAGTTCTTAAATAGGTGTTGATTACACACTGTAACATTTCCAGTCCATCACGTGTATACCCCCCCAAGCAATTACTGTCATTTCATTACACCTTATTTATTCTTCAAACGTTTAAACCCACCTGGATAGCCTACTGATGGATGCAAAAGGTCCATTCCAGAAGTAGTTAAGCTGAGGCCATTGACTGTGTAAGGTGGTTGCTTTAGATACGACATCATGCTAATGTTTGTCTGAGGGCTGAAGTTGGAAAAAATTGTGAAAAATTGATGGAGCTCCCGATATGTACTTGGTGTCCTCTGCTCACCGTGTGGTCCTCCTGCACCGGGCACCTGTTCCAAAAATGACAAGAAGAGAAGACCCCGATGAAGATGCGCCTTGTAAAGAGATATTATGTCTGTTGTCGTGAAATAAACCCTCTCCAAAACGCACGGAGCCCCTCAAAAAGCAACAGGCACTTGTCCAGCTGTCCTCATCTCTTCAACCCCTCCCACAAACAAAAGGCACACTAGGATTGAAACAAGTCACTTATTTCAATAGAGACAATGGCTCTTCTATATGAAGTACAATAACATAAAAAATAGGAACTTTCAAATGTCCGGGCTATATATATATATATGTATATATGTGTATATATATGTATATCTTTCTTTGGCTTATTTGGCTCTCTTTTCTTATTTAATTGACAGTGTTGTTTTGAAATGCTAATCAATGGCATATATATGAAATTTGAAACTGAAACAATAAACAAAAAAACAACATATCATCAATTTAAAATGACCTAACTTTTCAATTATATTCTTGTCCAAATTTAAGAAATCCTGCTTGATAATTACTAATCTGTAATCTTTTGAACAAGACTGGTATGAATTGAGGCAATTTAGAGTGAAAATCATTTCATCTTATTATTTAAAAACACGAGTTTATTTGATACAGAGACGCTTTTTTGTATAAATAGAAAAACGAGGAGAAATATGATTTTCTCTTTCTTATTGAAGACGTAAGAGTTGTTAAATCATGAATAAATGCGCGGTGAGAAGTTGATGTGTGTGTGTGTGATTGCTGTCACGTCCCTCCAGTGACCCTCGCCGCTTTCCCCACTGCGCGTCTTGATTAGCTGCATTTCTTTTCTCCAACATCCAACGGTTTTAACCTCCTCATCCCAATCTGTCACACTTAAAACACACCCGTCTACCAGTTGCACACACCCGCTCAATAATGATCATCCTGTCCAAGAATTAATTGTGATCAATCTCTTTTCCCCCCCTTTTTTTTCTGTTGATGAATTAACGAGATAATGTGAGTGGCATCTAACTGGAACCGCAGTTTGATATTAAAACAGCTTAAAGTGCTGCAGGCTATTTAAAATGATGCAATTCAGCAACGTTGGTGAATTGTAATAACATATATTTTTATAAATAACCATCAGCCCCTTTTCAGAAGGAAACAAATCTAGAGGATACATTTAATTATTAAACATGTTTATTAAATCGAGCAAAATTCAAAATATACACGCCTAAACTCAATATGCCATCAGATCCGTGACCACACGGGGGAAATATGAAATGTGATTTATGTATTGTCCTCGAAATGTTCGTCTGGAGGCAAAGGACAGCCAGCAGAGAGAAAAGGCCCCGACTCTATTATTTCTTTAAATAGCAGGCATAAACGTTATTTATTTTCAGAGCAGCTTTCCGCCTCAACCCTCCGCAGATATCTAGGATTTCATCTGGAAATTAATGTCGAGGTCAAGTATGCAGGATGAAATGAACCGGGTTTCGTTTTAAATTGAAACTTCACTCACTGAATTGGTCCTCGGTATAGCACCAGTTATGAAATGAGTAAAATATTAATCATACCATTATTATAAAAAGGCAATAATATTAATATTAGAGAAAGCTTTAAATCATTCCTTCTTTAAATAAATATGCGTTTGAAAGCCTTTTAAAATGTGTTTTAAATTGTGTGATTCAGCTTCTAATTGTTTTCACTTCTTTGACTCTTTTGCGATTCCTTTTTTCGATGTTGGATTATAATGAAAATATTAGGCTAATGATGATGTTAACGATACTATAACGACAGTTTAAATAGTAATACAAATCAAACTTACCCTGGTATCGACGACTGTAAAGTTCTTTGTCTACTTGGTTTCCTCCTGGAGAAAAAAAATACAACTCGGTGGTGATGAGCAGCGTCCTGGCGCTAAAACAACACCCAATGCGCAGAGCAGTGGTCTTCTTCAGTGGTCTTCTTCAGCGGTCTTCTTCAGCGGCAGAGCAGCAGCGCAAATAAAAACGCATAAAAGTTATAGGTTGAGCCCCTGCATCCGGTCTCGAAGCGGTGCGACAGCGGCGGAGTGATGGAGGAGACTGCGCGCCTTTGGGACGTGTTGGTGTGTTGTGAGTGAAGTGGCTCGAGTTGGATTTTGTACAAACTGCCAGCCAATGGGAGGCGCAGGACCGAGCCGAGGTCTGTCTCTCACACTGGGTATGGAGGATGAGGGGGGGAGGGGGTTCTTCTCTTTTTTTTCTTCCTGGGAAACAAATGTCTCCAGCATACTTTTTTTTTGACGCACAGCCCACAGCCAATGGCAGCGAGAGGGCGACTGACAACATCCCCATCCCACCGCGCAGAGGGACCGTGACAGTAAACACACGGTGTGTGTGCCGGTGGATGTTTAAATGTGGAGTTTAAATCGAGGAAAAGTCAGTTTAGCCACATTTGTATTTTTATACATTTTTATATTCGTTGTTAGGCAGTGGAGGCATTGACCTCAAGAAAGTTACATGCAGGGGGATATAGGTTATGGGCCAATACATGCAGGTTGGAAACATAATGCCCAATATATCAGTGGTATGCATAGCATTCTCATATATAAATAAATAAAATTGAATATATCTATATATGTATTGACAGTGAGATCTTATAATATTAATTATGTTCTATAGATTTATTCACATTTTAAAAGTGTCAAACAATCGAGGAATATCTTAATATGAATTTGCGGACTTTATGGGAATCCGGCACAAAACAAATGTAAACTGTTTATTTGTGTTAGAGAAGAGCATTAAATTAATTATGTGACAAAAAGTCATGCAGGGTAAAGAATCGCCTGGACTGCAGCAGCTGCACCGTCCTCTCACATTCCAGCGCGTCGCAAAAAAAAAAAAAAAAAGGGATTTAGAGCGACTTATTTCCTTAAAACTGTCCTCCCATCCACAGAGCAGTCAGTCAGCTCCCATCAGCCTGAGACGGGCGGCCTGCGCCACCGTGCACCGGCAAAACGCACACCGGAGACACCGGAGACGTCAAGCAGCCGGTGACTTCCACCGAGCTGCGGATGAGGAGAAAGGAAAGAAAGGTAGAGAGGCCGCTTCTACTCTACTCATGGAGACGAGATTTCACTTGGCACGCGCTCTGCGAGAGGAAAGAAGATCATTATGGAGGTAGGTTTTATTCGATTTATGAGGAAACGGTATTTTTTCGGTTCATGTTGTAGTTACATTGTAATAATATGTAATAAGTAAATAATTATAATTGTGTCGTTTAAAAAAAAGAAGAAGTAATGTTTTGATATAGCCGTTTAGCTCAGGGTTTATCTTATTTCATAATTACCGGAGGAAAAGCTGCAAGGGACAAGCGCGCGCTTCCTCACGTGTCACTTGGATTTTGAACCCGCGTGCCCATCTCCAAATAATATGCCGAAGGTTTTTGTCACGGCTTGATACATCATCTTAAGAGGCTTTGCAGAACACCTACACACACTCTCCCCCCCCCCCCCTCTCGCACCCCCCCCCCCCCCACACACACACACACACACACACGCACACACTGCGCGCTTGCACGGACACACCCGCTTACTTCAAACAGATTTGAATATTGATTTAGATTTATAAACACAGGCATGCCGTGGGTTTTTTGAATCGTCATCTCGCCCCTCTGTGGCTCGTGTGGAAGGCCAGAGTCAAAGGTGCAGTGACAGCTGCTGGGAGAACTGGTTTTCACTCGGGGCTGCTGGGACTCACCCAAACTGGTGCGACATGTCTCAACTTTACCAACTCAGTGACATCTCTTCTGACAGATCTGGACCAGGAGAAGCCGCTGAATGGATCAGAACTCCGGATTTATCATAACAACCCCATGCACATGCAGAAGAAAAAAGGTTTTGCTGGAGGAGCTGCAACACATCCAGGTATCCCAGTTTGTTTATTTTGTGTTTTTTTAATCATATTTATGTTTTTACTGATGGATAATACACACATATTTTCTCAGCATATACGACGAAAAAAAGTCATCTCCTATCATAAAGAGCAGATTCACACTCTTTTGGTATTTTATTTATGTTGCTGCCTTATGGCCATTATAATGGGCAGTCTGCCCAGATGTTTACTGCAACACACTCCCCCAGATTGCTGCCAAAAATATCCACATTTATTGCGGGGTGTAAAGTTTAAATTAATATATATATATATATATATTGCGGGGTGTAAAGTTTAAATTGATATATATATATATATATATATATACGTTTTCAGAGTGATCAGCTTGCATCCCCCACACACACAAAAAATCCCTTTTTTTTCAAATCGTGGATTTATGCTGCCCATATTCCAGCAGCTGCATGGTGCTGCGCCCTAACGCGAGACTTTCGAACTGCTGCGTGCAAAATCGTGACGTGTGATGCAGTTTATCTGCTGGATCTCACCGTTTAAATTGCTAAATAATTTATTAAAGTGTAAAGCCAGGCCCTCCGCAGGGACTGGGTATCTTAAAAGGACGTTTAAAGGCAGAAGGAGTTCAGCGCCTCTGGCGAGCAGCTCCCACTGACTCGCGGCTAATTGACGACGCCGGCTTTTTAATTATTATCTCCGCCTCCGCTCCACCCGACCTGAGGGTGAGGAGGGCTCCACCCGGCCGGCTCCGACCTGTGATTTATACCAGTTAATGCGCAGCCGATGCATCCGTGCTAATGCATTGCGCAGGCATGGATGTCTGACCCTTGTTTGATAGCTTTGAAAAAAAGCATCTTGTGTTTGGGTAATTACCGAGCAGCAGCCTCCTCCTCTCCCCGGCTCATGCGCTGCGCCTCCCCGGCATAACACGACATCATCAACGCATTATGGATACGTGTACCGTTTAAAGATTCAAAAGTCAGTGTGTGTGATTTATTTAGCAAAAGATACACATTTTAAATGCTAATGCTGTGGTGATTTATGTGAATTTAAAGCATGTATTTATACATCTCTTCTATAGGCAGATTTACTTTCTGCCCTGTTTGGTATCCACATGGCTGAATATGAGGAATGTGTTGGTGGAATTAAATCTAAGAAAAAAAGGAACAGAAAAAAGGGAATTAAATCTATAAGAAAGGCTATTCATATAGAAATGATGATAATCTGTAATGTCAAGACAAAGCTTTTCCTTTGGCATTTGGGATTTAAATCCCTGAGTCGATACTGCCTTTTGACTATAACACAATATATTTAGAGTTGCTTTGATCAATATTCTTTACCTTCTTTTGTTGTTTTCCTTCAACCCAGAAAGTTATAATTAATACCTCAATCTTCCTTTAGATTTGTATACTCTAACCTAATCTTGCTTCACAGATTAACATATCTCAGTTTTTATTTTTACTGAAAAACTGACAAATATATGTTGTAATAATATTTTTTAAATTCTTTAGATATATTGGATCATGCCTACGAATCATAAAAAAAAATCTGGCTATCGAAGGTATTATTGTGAATAGAAACACAGTCCTTTTTGGTTGTGTGTGTGTGTGTGTGTGGGGGTGAATGAGAGCGAGGAGGTGAAGTATAATCACAAGCTGTATTTTAATTAGCCCGGCAGGTTTGATACGTTGCTGCTGCTGCTTTTCAGAAAAAGGTGCAGTGCGTGAGGAAGCTCTCTAAACTGAGAGCTTTCCCCACACTGTTTTCCTTTCTCAAAGGAGCTAAACCTTTGTGTAATGTAACATGTAACTGACCCTAAAGGTCATCACAACACATCCAGTCTCTTCCCCAGGGATTACAGAGGGAGAAACCTCATTCAGAGTCAGTTTGGAGAGAGTTCACTGACACAGAGGCACAGACGGACCCGCCAGTAGCACTCAGCATCTGGGATTCTATCTCTATAATATTACTCCCAACGTTAACATTTAGATCGGGCCCAACGTTGTGCTTAAAATCATTACAGAAAATGTTGAATGAGTGTGTCTTCTAGTTTTTAGTGTCGCGCCGCTGCAATGAAAAAATGCGCTGATCATGAAAATATTGGGTTTTATTTTCCAAACACACATTCTCTCCGTCAAATCAAACGTGGTGCCTCAACAATGCCGTGGCTGTGTGTGTGTGTGTGTGTTTGCCAAGTGTGCTCTTTCCATTAATATGTCATGCCTTTTTAATTAGTGCCATAATTGTTTGTGTTGTGTTTGTGCAGGAGTTCGCCAACAAACAAACGGATGCAATTAAACACACTCGCCTTCAGATCATCAATGAGGAGGCAAAGTCAAGACTAGAGAACCAACAAGGACACACGGAAGAGGGAAGAGGACTCGGCCTCCTCGAGATTAACCTTGATGGGTTCAGACTTCGTGAATCTGGATCGTTCTGCTTCTACAAACACACATCACCAGCTTCTTTTAAATGAAACATCCTCATTTTACACCCTGTCATAATTCTTAGTTGATGTTATATTTCGCTGTATTTGCAAAAAAAAAAAAAAAGTGTTTCTTCTGTTTCTTCTCTGCCTCCACACTGTGTTGAAAGTAATTAAAACCACATCTGTTAAAATAAAGACTCTTGTGAAAGCCCCGGTCTGCTCTCCGGCTCTCTCCCTCTCAGCCTCAGCCATCACAGCCTCCTGCTCTGTGTGCGGAGGTGTCTGCATGTCGAGTAAAACCTGCCCTGCAGACCGGACCTCTCAAGTCTTCAATGGAGCAGGAACTCAATGTGGGGGATTTGTTCAGGCTTATTTGGTAACCTAGGATTTGAATTGGATTCTGGGAGGCATTCATAACACATTTGAAAATGTTACATTGTGTGATTTTGTATGTAATCCCCATAATAAATTTGAGAAATGGTCACAGCGCTCCGCACAACTGTGACTATTCATGATTTATCAAATGGTTTTCTTGTCTTGCCTCTCGGGGGTGAGGTGTGTGTGTTGCCGGCAGGGAACGGGCAGATCTCGTCCGTCGGATGCGAGAGCCGTTGAGGAGATGATTCCTGCGTTTTAAACCTTTCTCTCAATACTTCTTCTTTTTTTTTTTTGGGACCTGAATATGTGATCGGGTCAGCCACCGGGCCTCCAGAGGGATTCTCTCAGACCCCCCCAACAGCACTGGTGCATTACAACCTCTAGTGGATTATACCTCCCTGGTAGGAGGGTTAGTGTACACACACGCACACACACACACACACAGACACACACACACACACACACACACACACACACACACACACACACACACACACACACACACACACACACACACACACACACACACACACACACACACTCTGGGTACAGTTTATTAAAGTCTGTATATTTGATCAAAGTCACATGCCATAGATTAATAAGCGCTTCTCATTTTCTCTGTCGTGCTTTGTAAAGTGCTTCATAATTTGCATTAATAAGCAGAAAACTGTGCGGCTGTATCGTTTCCTAAAGTTTTAAATAATATGCAAGTCTAATAAGTCTAATGTTAAAGGCCCCTTCCAGACATGTTTTACGACATATAAGATACTCAGCTTTGAATAATTATTTGTGTTTGATATGGTTTTTACACCAAAAAAAAGTTAATCTAACTTGTTGAAAATTAAAAAAATTACACTTCCTTCTGAATACGCAAATGTCCTTAATTTTAAAAGTTTAACTGCAGGATCGACGTCTGCTATTTTGTGTAAAAGTCCATTGTCAGTGGTCACACGCCGTGTCTGACATCCACACTCGTTGAACGTCTATTTAAGGTCGCAAATGAATAAAAAAACATCTTTGCATTGTCAAACTGTACATTATTCTGCTCCGTGAAAGGGAAGTATCGATAAGCAAAACCTATTTTACGAGTGGCGGGGGGCTTTAAATATCGCGGCCCCTTTTCCACCAAAACGAGTCGCCTGTGTTTGCAAAAGCAGTCATCTTCTGGCCAGTTTGTTTTATTGAGACAGCAAAAAGAAATGTTCTGACGCGGCGTGGCGGTTCAGATGGTCCGGAAGGAGAGCATAACGTTATCTAGACTTCTCCAACACGGTCCATCACATGGTGTGATGGCTTCACTGCTTACATTTCTTGTAACTCTCCCGCCTTAGAGCAGTATGTGTGTGTGTGTGTGTGTGTGTGTGTACATCAGTGTTTATGCCCTGTCCAAACCCCACTTTGCTTTGAATGACACTTTGGCGATGCCCTCCGCTCCCCACTTCGACTTCTCAAGCGCACCCCCCCTGTTAGTGCCAACTCTGCCAATCCCTCTCACGTCTTTAATATCTCTCTTTGGGCCCTTGGGTTCTGCCAGTGAAGGCTCCCCTGTGACAGTTGGACATCGCCTTCACATTTGGGAGACAGTGGCGGGCGTTTGCAGCGTTCCCAGCCCCAGGCCTGTGGGGAATCTGTGACGGCTCGCCTGTCAGCCGGCCCCTCCCCTGTAATTAGGAGAGTCGACACAGCGCCCGGCTCGGCTCGGGGGACCGTCCGGCTCCTGTCCCACTGCTACTTGAGCTGTCCGGGAGCAACTTTGGACTGACACCCCCATCACATCTCTGAGATGTGGAGGAGAGTGTTATCGTGCCGAGAAACATCCCGGTTCCTCGTGTGCCTCGTGGAGCACCGATGAACCGCTGAGGAGGCTCGTCATTGAACTGAATCTTTTGAAGAGAGAGTACAAAGAAAGTGATCACTCAAGATGATCTGAGAGCTCTGCAGTTCAGAACATGCACAGCGATGAGCATGTGGATGAGTGGAAGCTGTTTCCTGGAAGGCATTTCATGCACATGTGTATTATTCCCATGTAGCACCCCAGCAGATACAAAACCTCCACTAAGCCTCCGTCCCTCCTCTCTTCACCTCTCTCCTGGTTGCCGGGGGGACCGGTCAGCATGCTGGAGGAATGTGTTGTGGGTTGTAGCCGTAGCTTGGAACCGGCTCGGGGGAAGCGCCATCCCACCCGGCCCCAGCCGCTCCGCTCCGCCCATGGCAGGGAGGCCGGCTGCGGGAATGCCGAGACCGGGAGGGGAGGAATTTTACTGGAGGATCTGCCAGAGAAATGCCACGCGGGGAACGATGAAGAGAGAAACCTAGATAGATAGAGAGACACAGAGAGAGAGAGAGAGAGAGAGAGAGGGAGAAAATGAGATCTCAGCCAATTGAAACACAGCCTGTCAGTGTCATTTCAGTTGCGTAGGATGCTTCCTGATGATTGGCCAGTTGCTGAGCGAGCTGGTTGCCACACAGACACAGTGGCACCGCATCCGACTCCGGGCCTTCGCAGGCGGCTCGGGGTTCGGGGGGCGGAGCGGAGGTAGCTCGAAGTTAAGTCAGTGCGTCTGAAACTATGACTGTTCCACAGTTTCAGTGTAAATCATCCGTCTGCATGAACCACCATCTGTCCGGCCTGAGACGTGACGCCTGATCACGGGCCCTCGTTTGTGTGTAAGTACACTTTAAATCAGATGGTGTGCATCAGTGTGTGCAGGGAGAGTCCGACGGCGGGGGGGCTCCAAGGCCCGGCGCACTCGCCAAAGTCTTTACGGCGCCCAGAGAGCCATGCTGCAGCATCATGGTCCACAGCATGGAAAGACATGGGGCAGATGGGTGCAGTGTAGCAGCACAACCCCCCCCCCCCCCCCCCCAATGTGAGGCAGCAGTGGTGGGAATGGCACAGTGTGAGAGGGAGCCCGGGTTCATGGCTGAAACAGAAAAGCTGTTGGAGGGGCATTTGGGGGCTGGGGGAGAGTGGGGGCTGAAAGCTGTTTGGGGGTGGGGGGTGGGGGGGTTCGGAGAAGTTGGTGGGGCAGGCGTCCTGCAATGGAGAGGGAAAGCCAGTCCCCCCCCCCCCACCCCCGTCCCCCCCCTGTCACATCCCTTTGAAATCCAAGTGCAGGGGCACGAGCCCAGGGAGGAGTGGCAGCGTGGCCCAGCGCCTGGGCAGACAGGCAGTCACCGCACTGGGCCGCAGTCCAGCTCGCCTCGCCTGGCTCCCCCCCCCCCCCCGTCTGGCCCCAGGCTTACGGTAGTCAGGCAGCCGACCCCCAGTGGACAGGCCGGAGCCCTACACTACCGCGCCGCACCTCACAGCCTCGACTGGGTCCGAATGGGCGGCTGCGTCCGCCGGCAGAGAGGCCCTGCAGACATGTTGGGGGGGGGGGGGGGGCGCGCTCCTCATGCTCCTCATGCTCCTCATGCTCCTCATGCTCCCAGGCCTCTGGATGAGGGCCCAGCGGAGTCTGCTGCTGATGATAAACCCCCCAACTCACCACCGGGCCATTTCTGCCTTCAGGGCCTGCACAGGTCCGCACATCCCCATGGCAACAGTGGCAGGGCCCGTCCACACAATGTGAGTGGGCGGCGAGCCAAGTGCTGCCAAATTGGGATGAGGGAGAGACATTTTGGGATCATGCTCAACCCCCGAATCGGTTCACCTTTATTTTGGCTCTGGGTAATCACGTTTCTGGCTCAATTGATCTAATATCCGAGACTTGGACAGCTTTTGTCATTTGAACAATGGTCAGCACCCACACTTTCTCCTGTGAGGTTCTGCATCACTCCTCCTTCGTGCGTACATCCTTCCGCCGCCCATCAGGCTCTGAGATGAACATTGTAAAAGCTATTTCTCCAGGCATTTATAAAACTAGACCCTGGAGCAGAATTGACCCAATACATTCTCAAGCATTCGTTGGGTGCTTAAAGAGACCTTGTCGTGGCAGTATTAAGCCTGGGTAAACACAAGTAGTTCAATGACATTCACAGTGCCGCCTAAAGTTGATTCCCACCCACTCTAAGCCACTGGGAAGATACTGCGTAAGTGGCTGGGTGTTTACTGAAAGTGGATATCTGCTGTTTGTTTTGTTGTTTTGCTTTCCGACCGTAAACACTGCATAGATTTCCTTGAGTGGTGTTTGAAACGTGTGCGTGTGTGTGTGTGTGTGTGTGTGTGTGTGTGCCATGTGTTATATTTGCTGATAACAGGATTTACTCAAATTGCGAATCACCAGTTGAGAAAGGTTAATTGTCAGTGCAACTGGTAGAATAAGTACATGCACTAATTATAAGTCTAAGTTGCTTTATTATTTCGGGACGCTAATTAGGCTTTAACTGTGGGCCCCTTTTTGGATCACAACTTCAAATACATGCCAAATTGCATTAATTTCACTTTGACATCCATTTATCAAACTAAAGGAATGCTGTTTTGTAGATATCCTGAGTGTGTTTATGATGATGAAACAGATCTTGTTTTTGAGGTATTGATCAGCAAAATTAGCAGAAGGATTTTCATAAATTGCAATCATTTTATTCTCTGAGGACAATACACGTTGGGATTGATGTGTTTTTGGGTGGCTGGTGGTTTAAGTTTGGTAAATGAATATTGCATTAAGAAGGATATTTGATGAACACAAAACCAGGAGCACTTGATCTGAAGGGTATTCTCAGTTATTCCTCCTCTCAGAAACACAGGGGTTGGTCTGGATGTGCCACCCATGTGGATGAGGCATGAGTCTGGCACGAAGGTGAGGTGGTCATGGCTGCCAGAGCATGTCATCGCCATACACTCTCTTCGAATAGCTGCTTCTGTTGCTGCCCAGACGCAAATTAATTTGGATGCCTGGAAAGACTGCAGAGCCCAGGACTCACCCTTTAAAAAAAAAAAAAAGACACCAGCGGAGAGCGCTCCTCCAACAAGGGCGGGGCGGCTGGGTTTGGTGGATTTCAGCAGAGGGCAACACAGTGTCTGGAATCAGATGCACTGTAAACCCGAATAAGTTAGTAGAACTCAAAAAATTTGAGGCAATATATTGCCTCAAATTTTTTGAGTTAATTAACTTTTTTATTTGATTTTGCAGAACTTAAAAAGTTTGATGACTTGCTACTTGTACCTTTTGATTACAGCTTAAATTAAAGTGTTAATTTAGCTCAACTCAATTATTTTCAGTTATTAGTACTTAAAATGTTCAAGTTTTCAAACCACTGGAATAAGTTCACAGAACTTAAAAAAATAAAGTACACAACCACACCATTTCATGTTAACCAAACTCAATGTTTTCGAGTTCACATTAGTCAAATGTTTTGAATTTGTTTACTTAAAAAGATAAGACTCGAAACTTAATTTTTTTGTGGCAATTTATTGCCTCAATTACATTGAGTTTAACAAACTCAAAATTTAAGTCATGAACATCTATCTATTGAACAGTATTTTCTTGCACTCACATTTAGCACACTGCAATATTAAAATAAATAATTTGAAAATATACTTTAATAAATTGTAGAGCTTAAATTTAGAGCTGGTGACATAAAACAATACCAACATTTTTTGTTACAGCGAAAAAACACTGCTCTTGGCTTCCTGAGTATAGTGCAGCACAACAGAACTGTTTCAGAACATTTTCAGGAAAAAAAGAAAAACTTCCATCTTTATAGTGGCTGATCATTTTAATTATTTGAATGAATATGGGCACAACAAATAAAACATTTCAACTTTGCAACCAAAGTTAAACTTCCAAAATAAATTGTATCTTTACGTTTAAAAGATAATGATGATCTTTACCGCTATAGTGGGTTAAATATTGTTGATAAATTGACATTAACAGGAAACACGTACATGAGGCATAAAAGAATTTTAAAAAAATGTATCTGCACAAAGATAACAACCCGAGAACCATGACCTCTGCCTTTTTTTCCTCCATAATACACAACACAATAACATACATGAACAGATCACATGATGGTGCTGCATTGCAAAGCTGCAAGACGTGATCATAGACCTTTTAACTTGAACATGTTGAACCTTTTATAATGGTATACCGCTGCAGCCTTCCGTTTCTAGGTCATCAAAACATTCTTGAGGGTCTGCAACTTCGGTGACAGTTTGCCACTTTCTAGGCCAAGTAAGATCTTTTGAATGAACTCAAAAGTCTTGGTAAGTGCTTTGGGGTAGCTGAGGTGTAGTGCATACATGAATCCAAAGACTACCAGGAAGGCATCACCAAGTCTGGGGAGACTAACCATGACAGCACTTTCAATAATCACAGAGATTTTCACAGGGTGGTAGTGAACTGCACTTGTGTTATTGTCACTGGTGACAGTAAGGAGGCCCACTGCAACCCCATCAAGCTCTGGCTCATCAGACTCGTCCTGAATGAATGAAAAAGAGATACCAATCACAAACTAACACATGGAACAGCACAGATGACATAATGTATATTTCCTTAACCAAGTCCCAATGAAAACAAAGGCCTCTTTTACAAGGGAGACCTGTGTCTCATTGTAAGCGGAACAACATAAGATCCATGTTCTGCACACAAATCAACCAAATTACCAGAGAATCCAAGTGGTGAGAGACTGAAACCAAGCTAAAGGACATTTACAGGAACATGTTTTACTGAACATCTTCTCACTTGCCAATACAGTTCCTTTGTAGTGAGGCGAAAACAGACTATACCCGAAAAGTGTATGGGTAGACTAAACAAAGGTAAGTCCTAAAAGATATTAGTATTTTGATGAACTGTTTACATCATGCACACGTAGAATCTGTTAGTGACTTAAGAAGACTCACTGTGCAGGTTCTGAAGAATCCAGATACATCCTCGCACAGATAGACAGGGAGGCCGTGGAGAACAGTCGTACGTTTGGTGTGTGTCCTGGTTTTCCTATTCAGATAAAAACACATTTGTACATTTAAAATAATCCATTCAGAACATATGGCCACAAATAACCTGTTCACATCTTTAATGCAATCAAACAAATGTCAAACACAGAGTGGACTAATTGCAAAATTCACAAAGCTCATTTGAGTCATTGAACCTGTTCGAAGTTCCACCGGTTCAACCTATGAAGTGTGTAATAATCTATTTACCTGTTCATCGTGGATTTTTAAAATTTCAGCCAGAGCATCTGCTGTCTTTCCAGTTCTTGATGCCTTCTGCCTAAATAAAGTCATTAGTCGTGGAAGATGGCGGTCAAGCTCAGCATAGAATCGGTTGGGCAGGTTCTGATTGGTTATCCTCTGGAACTCTGCATACAACTACATTGAAATAACAGCAACAAATAAAAAAACATTCAATTTGAAGAATCTAGCACATTTATTAAGCTGACAATAGCGGTCAAATGAATAAGAATCACAATTTTCACTTAAAGAGAGATGATCCATATTACCTCAGAAGATCCGATTCAAGTGGTCTACTATTTCCTGAATAGCTGTGTTCGAGACATGAAGGATAGCCTGCATCTTTAGAAATAAAGAAGCTAAATTTGTTTTAAGTTGATTTCTTAGACTGCCAGTGTCACACTGATCACCGTTCCCCACTTCTCTGCTCTGGTCTGGGCATTCTTCATGCGAATCACTAGTTTCCTCAGAAATACTGGCTTGAAGAATATGGGGATCCTCACTGACAATATCAGTTTGAAAGTCAGATGCAAGACCTGCTTGGTGTTCTCTACTTTTATGAGAATTGAACGAGGAGTACACATTTGTGATATAGCTACAATCCTTATATGGGCATGTCACCGTTTCATGATTTTTCAAATGCTTTCTGAGATGACTGAAAACGGCTGAATTAGAAAAGGGTTGCTGAAATGTGCATAAGGGGCATTTGAATAACACAGGCCCCTGACTCTGCTCTGTACAACTGCTAGGTTGTGCTGTATGATATATTGATAAATGAGTACTCAGTGAATTAAGTGTCTGAAACGTGCAAATGCAATCGGTGTAGAGGCATGGAAGAGGGCTGATTCTGGAAAAGTGGCTGTGCTGCAGCCTACAGTGTTTAAATAACTGCATTCTGGAGGTGCAAGAAGCTGCGCACAACTTACACTTCCAGATCATTTTGGAACCAGCAACCTAAAAGGCAAAGAAAAAAATGACAAAGTTTAGACCAACATCTAAAACTTTTAAAACAGATTTACTATTACTTACTAATTAATATAACAAGTTAATTACTATTAGCTTACCAAAACATGATCATGGACTACAGCTAACACTGCTTTAAAATGGCATGTGTTCCATTTTTGTATGCGATTTAAAACTAAAAGTAAATATTTGATTTGAAAGAACACTGACTAAAAAAGGACCAGTAACTGTTTCCCTATTCATCAGAGAAGAGAAGAAAAGGAAAGACTGAGTTTTGAATGCTATTACAAACAATTTTTTGGCACAATTTTTCTCATTCTAAAAATATATAATGTGTGGTTCTTAACCTTTAAATGAGTCCAAAAATATTTTACTGGTTGGCCACCTTTTTAGGAAGGCTTTTTTTTTTGTGGAGAGAGGTTGATGCAAATGCTATGCCATAGTACAATTACTGTCAATTATTTCATTTTATTTCTTCAAACAAGATTTTTCTGTGTTGTTCTTTGATATTTCTTACTTAAGGACTCTTCCCACAACACGTTGTGATTCCCATGCAACAGCCTGTGAGGTCCTGACACCCAGGTTAGGAACCGCTGGTATAATGCACTGACAAACATAGTTGTCAATACATAATTTGTTGGTGGCATATCTAAACATTTCATTTATGCAGCTTACATGCAAGTCTCAATAACACCACCGTAAAACACTATCTATCTAGGATTTGCCATACAGGGTCTAACAATAACGTGGTTTTTATTTGACGTGCACAAAAACAAAAGAAATGCCAGAGATGCGAGTGACGTGAATAGTCAAGCATAAACACCGGGCGCTCCCCGTGAACCAACAGAGAAGCACGGGAGATCACTGTCAAGTTACGTTAGCTAGCGTACGTTCGTTAGCCGCGATGTTCTCAGTCGAACAAGGTAGTTTAGTGGAACACCTCGTGCTCCTCCGCTGGTACGTCAAGTTACGTTAGCTTGCGCGAACCGACGTGCGTTAGCTATAGTACCTTAGTACACGAGGAGCGTACGTTAGCCAACGTTAGCCGCCACTTGTGTCTCTGAGCTCAAACCAGCCACTGCTGAAGTTGAGAGACAGACTCCGGGAGAGGACTGGAGTCTCGGCGAGTGAAGCAGACGTAGCTAGCTCGTAATGTCTCTCGCAAAGTCTAGGAAATTATTTTAAGTTTTAGTTTTTCGAGGTTTGGCAACTGGCTGATTGTAACATAATGTAACTAAACACATTACACATATCAACGTATATATAAAAACACTTAAGATCTCACTCACCTTGAAAACAGTCCGAGTCGACGATGACACCACAGCCTCGTGCGAAAGGGTGCAGGACGAAAGTAAAGTAACGACTCATGAAATCCCCATAATGCACTTTGATAACGGCCAAAACACGTGATGACTCCAAGTTGATTTACACTACAAGTTGAATGTGAATTTTCAGCGTTACGTTTTATTTGTCGTTGATATGTGACTAGTTATTTTGTATTATCATGACAACTTCAATAGTCTTTTATGATACTGACTAAAAAACAACTAAAAGCACATTTTACTGTGTATTTTACACTTTTATTGTATTTTAGCATGTGATTTAGGTTTATTTTAAAATCATCCATATTTAAAACAATAGAAATAACAGGACTTTATCATTTGCAGCATATAATTACTAAATTCTATTACGTTGGGCGTACGTTATGTTTTACAAAATAGTTCCATTTAATCAAAATATATTAGTTAAAATTACTCAAAAAGAAGAACATGTTCCACCAACTTGACATATTTAAGTTAGTAGAACTTTCTCTAAAACTTTGAGTATACACTACTTAATCTATTTGATTAATTTGGACGTTCGGGTTTACAGTGTGGGAGGGTACCAGGGACACGGTTGAATGTGCTTGTCCTGCTATGATGACAAGATGGCTCAGCCACCACTGTGCCACTGGCCTCCCCCTGGCTTTATTCTTCCCCTCCCTCCCCCTGGTACTCCCCCCGCAGGACACAAGTATAAAGTAGAAGGGAGTGCTGGAGGAAGAGGGAGGGGGAGGGTGGGTTCGTTTAATCTCCTCCTTGGCTCGCTGCAGAATCTTTCACTACATGGCCCGCTTCCCTCTTCTCACCACATCTGTACCTGCTCATCCCTGGGCCCGCTTTACGGGGGGGGGGGGGTGCTCTTGATCAGCGAGGTGATGGAGAATGGCGCTTGTCACACACTCCAAATAGGATCGGATTGCCTGGGAGTAAAAGGTGAGAGCTTCACGGAGCTCGGTGGTAGTGGTGGTGTTGAGAGGGGGGGGGGGGAGAGAGGTTTGTGCTGGGACAGAACAGCCAACAAGTCCCCGTGCATGTGTGCCGGTCAGGGGTCTGGCCAAAAGAGGAGGGTCTCGTCCTCCACTATCATGTCGTTGGCATGTCGTTAACCTCCCAGGGCTCGGGGGGATAAAAGCAAAGTCAGGCTTCGTTTGCGCCTGGGGAGAGCCGGACCCCCGCTGGAGGGCGAGGCAACAAAACAGCAGCATGCTGACTGAAGGAGGGACACTTGAGGAAAGGGTTAAATACAAACACATGCTGGGTCCCAGACCAGCCCCCTGGGTTTAGTCTTATACAATTAAGTGGTTCAAATGAAGTGTTTCAATATTCGGAAGATCCTTAAATCTTCACTTTAACCCAATTCCTGATCCCATTGATCTTGTCTTATTTTTTTAGTGGAGATCAAAGTTTCCAGGTCCTAAAGTGAAGTAAAAGTAGCAAAACATGTCGAAAATACTCCTTTAAAATTGACAGTACAATTAGAAAACTGTACTTTAAGTGCCAAAGTATTAATGAAAAGTAAGTGTCAGATATATTTAGCGGATCAAAGAGTAGGATAAACTATTTCCCTGTGAAAAGTGAGTATATCAGAGATAGTTGGACATTTTGGGAAATATGTTTTTAAAGCTTTCTGCAGAAAGATGAGAAGAATGACATCACCGTCACATGTTTTGTACAGCAGTCAACAGCCAGCTTGCCTTAGCACCGAGGACTGGAAGCGGGACGCGGGAAGCGGGAAGCGGGAAGCGGGAACCTGCGTCTATCAACCTTGAGTTGTCGCCTCTCTGCACTCTGACACCAACACAATGTATTTCATTTGTTTCAACAAGTTTGCAGCACAATTCCTTAAGTGTTGCTTTTTCATTTACATTTATACAACATGTAACTTATTGAGTTTTAAAGGTGCTAAGCTAATGTCTGCTGGCTGCAGCCTACAATTAAAATAATATCCCAAAATGTCAAACTATTCCTAACTGTACCATGAATAGTAACATTGTAATACTCAACGTGTGTACTAACTGTACTTGAGCAAATGTATTTGCGCTATTTGCGTCTGTTTTGTATGAAGATAATGATGATAATCATTAATATGCCAGTTGCTTTTCACAACATCAACGGAAAGTGATGTTCAATTGTCAAAAGGTTGTAAATGTTGTAAACACACAGAGACCAGAACAGAGCATTGAGGCTGCAGTTCTTTTCAGTTAAAATGCATATTTAATGCTTCAACAATAGAGAACAGCAAACAACAAGAGTGAGTGAGACGGAGGCTGGAGATGGAGGCTGGAGATGGAGGCTGGAGACGGAGGCTGGAGACAGAGGCTGGAGACGGAGGCTGGAGACGGAGGCTGGAGACGGAGGCTGGAGACGGAGGCTGGAGATGGAGGCTGGAGACGGAGGTTGGAGATGGAGGCTGGAGACGGAAGCTGGAGACGGAGGCTGGAGACGGAGGCTGGAGACAGAGCGCACAGGGGGAGTCCGGACAGGAGGTCGGTAACTCTTGCTTCGTCTTGTGATCAAACACCAGTGGTGACACTACAAACTTCTTTCCCCTCTTTTCAGCATTTCTCCTCTCCAGCCCCCTCCCCCCTCCTTTCTCCCTTCTTTTCTACAGTAGTAATGCCCCTCACTATTTTTCTACATCTTATCCCTTTTAATTAGAAAGCAAATTCTGCAGCCTGGAGAGACCTAATCCCCTCGGACCCAACAATGCACAGAGTGGCTTTGAACAGCCGACCTGCAACCCCCCCCCCCCATGCCTCAAATTCTCTCCTCACTGCTGGACCTTCAAGGGGGGAAGGGGGCCTTTCTCTCTCCGCCAGAACCGTATTACTTAAGGATACACATGCTGCGGTATTTGCAGAACTACATATTTGCATTTTAGGAATGTTAACAGTAATTAACAACTAAGTGGAAATGATACAAGTGTATGCCAACTCGCTCTATCTCCCCCATGAGAGATGTAGCCTCGGCTGATTTGCATATATATTAATGTCCCTTATTGTATAGATTAGATCCCATTAGTTGTGATGATTCCGGTGGAAGGTGCAGTATATGATGCTTAAAGTCTCGTTATTATGTTAAAATGATGTTTAAATTGTTGGAGGGCAAGGAGAAAAGAAGGGGTTATGGCGCCGATGCAAGGTTAAGGGTGATTAGACACCCGAACCATCCTGACAATGGGCTGAGATTAGATTCTAAAAGCCACGAAAAGGGAAAAGGACTCTCTAAAATGGAACTCCATTCGCTGTCTGTGCATGTACACAGCTTGTATCTCAAATTACCAGCTTCCATTTCTTAATAAAAAGTATATCTCGATGAGGCGCACAGTCTGCTGAAATTAAATTCTGGCTTCATTGCTGGGTGTGAGTGCGTCGCGTCCACTCTGGCGGTGAACATCGTGGCAAAGTGATCGTTTACTGAGCTGTTTGTCGGGACAATTATGAAGCTGTCAGCCACTGCTCTTGTGCCACAGTGTGGAAAGAGAGGTCATCTGATAGCGGCGATGATGAGAGAGTAAATCAGGCGCAGAGATGCTGACAATTGGGAACAGTTTAATCTGCTGATTGCTGCTCTTGATTTACAAGAGAGCTGAAACATTAGAAAGTTGGACGTTGGCTTGTTGTGCTGCGCTGCCTCCAGTGGCTGACGCTCTGCTTCATGTCGGAGTGACTAATGGGGATGCATTTTTTTAAAAATTGTTTGAGTATTTGAGCCAAAACGTTGCAGACGGCAGCCGCGAAACGAGCTTCAGCGCAATCGCTCGGGGCAACTCCTCACTGTCATGGAGGTCCACTAAAACAGCTTGTTTGTGCTAATCACAGACTCCGATTGTTCTTATAAAGTGTCTGAGAAAATTATGGAAAGCACCATAAAAATAAAGTGAATATTTCTCTGTACCTTTTCGCTTGATCCGCTCTGTTTGTTCTTGCGTCTAACCAAGTCTCGCTCGAAGAAGTTACAAAAAACTGCTGATTATCGGACACCGCTCGTGATTTTGTACGCTGTTTTTGCATTTTAATTGTGTGTCGTGTCGTTTTTCGACACATACGTGTACGACGGATACAAATGCATGTTTTTAATCAGTGCTAGTCAGAAAGCAAACTGGAGAAGGGCATTCCTGTCATGAATGAATACACTGAGCCTGTGTCGTAATTTGCAGACTATATTCTTCAAAGCCGGTTCCTTAATTTAAGGTCTTTCAGCTTCACCTCTCCTCTCTCGCTGTAACAACGATGTCTGAGAGGTTATGTCGACATAATGAATGATCTTTCAGCAGAAACACCCGATGACATGAAATAACTTCATTTAGCTTCCATATTAATCATTGCTCAGCTAATTAATGTTGATTGAGATGCCCTGAGCAGGGATAGTGCTTTGTGCGTATGTGTGTGTGTGTGTGTGTGTGTGTGAAATGGGGGGTGCTGGGAGACGAGGGTATTCTCCCACTTCCATTTCCGTGAAGCTTTAGAGGATCTTTCTCGCATCCCGTCTCAATTAGTAACCCGCGCTGTCACTCTGTGTGTCACATCCCCGTGTGTCACACTGACTGTGGGCCGCCGGAGACGAACACACAACACGTCTCAGTGCGAGTGTTCGGCAGCAGAGCGTGGGTCACTCTCGCCCGAGGCCACCATATTCCTTTCCTATACTCAAGGGTTCAGTTTTCAGAAAGCTACTTAGGTATAATTCTAATCCTTACTCAGATTCCCCCCCCCCCCCCCCCCAAGGCCAAACACTCAGGTTCCACTTTGGACACTTGATCCGGCGTCGTGCTAAAGTTTGGAGCCGCGGTTTAGTTTGTTACGACGCCGTGTGTGGCACGAAATGACAACAATGGCCGGTTTGAGGTGTTCGATGCCGACCTGTCTCCTCCCGACTCCGCTGCTAACGACAATGCTATAAGGAGACGTTGATTCACGTGTGGCTGTTACGCCGATCTTCATCTAATGGAGTAGACTCATTAATAAAACATCGTCCCTTAATTTGCTATAACAACACATTAGCATGACAAAATCAATGGCTTTGATTTGATATTCATGTATTTCTCCGAGCATATTTGCGGATCTCTCGGGGCCGCGCGTGTTTCCTGAGGCGGCTGCAGATGGGCGGGGGGGGGGTGCGGCGGAGGTCGTGGCGAGGACCGCTGGGAGTTGTTGCGGACGGACGCCTCGATGGGATGTTTTTCTCTCTTGTACAGTTTTGTTGTCTAAATGATTTACAAACTTAATTGGCGTTCCCGAGGGAAGGCTGCCAGCTGTCTGCCTGATGGCGAGGGTTTTCTAATTTGACGCACGGCGAAGGCGATGGCTGCCGAGGTATCTAGCGGAGCGGAGCAGGGTGCGCGACGCGCCGCGCGCTGCACACGGCCCGATGGAGCCCGGGGCGTGTTTGTTTTTCCCTCGTTTGTTCGGAAACAGACATCGCTTCTCCAAGAGAGTGTAACAGCTGCTATCTAACAAGCAGAGCGCAGAGAGAGTGCTGGGCCGTGATGCTGGGCCGAGGGGTTGGAGGGAGCTGGTTGGCCTCTGGAGGAACTGGCAGCGTAGGCGATGTGGCCTGGTACACTGTCAATGCCCCTCAATAGAAAGGGTTTTTCTTCTTTCAGGCACATTTAAAGTATGATTTAAAAGTTTCAACGAGATCTCTACATCACGCATATCTAAAGTACTTCTTACCTTTCACTGGGAGACTCTCAGCCTGTAGTTGAGAAGTCCTCTTCTCAACTACAGGCGACCCTTAGGTTTCACAATCTGATGCCCCTGAGGGATTTCAAAGGTCAAGATACCAATTTAAAAAGTCAAACTAAACTTGAATTTTAGCTTTAAGCACTAATTCATATAATATAGCGCCCAGAAGTATTACAGTTTTGGGAATGATAGAGGATAGGAAACTGCAGACACTAGAGTTCCCTTTAAGACTTTTATTTACACAAATGAAATTGCAAAGACAAAAGTTTTATATTTATAGAAGTCCGATGTAAATATCTAAAAGTATTATGTCGCGTAAAATGTTATTATTGATATTCGACAGAACTGTTTGGAACTCAAATGCTCCTCCGGAAAGCGAGGATGATGACAACCAGTCCTGAAACAGTGTTGCCGGGTAAATTAGATGAATTCAGATCCCCACATCTAAAACACAAACACACACACACACACACACACACGAAGACAGAGGCGAGCCCCGCTCCAGTGACCTGAATGACAGGGTGGGCTGGAGCTTCTCGAGGCCGACCCCAACCAGCGGGCTCAGTCTGTGAGACATGTTGACTCTGCGCACATTATCACCAAATGCATGGCGCTGCATAATCACACAGGATGATTGGCCTGCAGCGGCGGCACAGCAGCAGGACATGTACAAGTTGCTGGTTTTTCAAGGGTAAACAGGACTCACCTCCCTGACAAGGTGGTGACAGCCAACTGATTTAGAAACATGCTTTGGGGTATAGAGGGTCCGTATTCATGATGGGGTGTGTCATCTACACCTGTATGGCCAAAACCGGCATCTTGCTGGTGTTACACTAAGTCCTGCTATTTGAAATATTTTTTTGCGACACTGTGAATCCAAACCGAGGTCTAAACCGTGTAAAGTAGTCCTGAAACTGGGCACTTCGCAGATGATGGAAAACAGGCTTCTGGACGCGCGTGAATTAAGTTATCAACATTTAATGGCAGGAAGTGTAAACAAACATTCAAGGCGCTCTTCCTCGGCTCCCGGCTCCTCCGCCCTGATACCTGTAGAAGAGACCCGATTTCTCTATTCCACGGAGTTTTATACTCAATGTCCCTGGCCCCGGTCAAGTCGCTAAACAAGTATTTTCACAATAAGAGTCCCGTCTTGTTATTGTCCGCATTAAAGTCACTTTCACAATAAAAGTCCCTGTTATTGTAAGTCACTTCACGGAATTCAACCGGCCTCGTCAATCTATAATACTAACATACAGTCACTCTCATGCAACATACATTAATTCTTGCCATTTACATTTGCATAGAGTACACATTACCCCTATGCTTCATAATACATTAATAACAATCTCAATATTCTCCCTAATATTTTCTATTATAATATCTTTCTATATGTATTAATTTAAAACATAAGACCTCTGCAGATGTTATCAAAATAAACTATTACAACCTAACAACCGTGTGAAGAATGGCTTATGTGCAGCAGAAGTGGCATTCGATGCTGTACATGTGCTCCATGCGTCCCCAGAAGAACTGAAATACCAAGGCTCTCATGTTGGGAGGAACATGCGCCACCTGACTGGACAAATAACTCCAACGTATGAGATGCTTCTCCTCTCCACATTCCTTGCGATTCTCCAACTGTCCGGGCAAACCCAAACAAAGACTGGTCAAGTGTCCTCTTGTTCCAGGGTTTGGCTCGTTGGACAAATCCAAGAGATTTTCCTCGAGTATCAGGAGATGACTAAGAGCTGCAACTTCTCGACTATAAATGGGCTACTCTGCCAAGATCTACTTTTTATTCACACAAGAGGCCGGATGTGGAGGTTGTAGAGGATCAAGGGATCTAAAGCTTAGTACGAGGACATTCATGATGCACGTGGCCGAGGCTGGAGCGAACATATGCCGAGGTCTTTATTGGCATTCGCCAGAATATTGGACTGACAATCAATTAGCCACGAAGCTGTCCGTCCCCGTGGGCTCTCGGGATATCCAAATATCCACACACCCAGGTGCTCATCAACGGGGCAAATGCCATTGGGTGACTACCGCCCACCCACATATTTTCTTGAAGTTACTGATGTCACGACCCGGAGTTTCTGTCTTGTTTTGTGTCTTATTTTGAAGTCCTTGTGTCATCTGTCTCCCTGTGATTGTCTTCCCTGGTCCTGATTGTTTCCTTCTGTGTGATTGCTAGCCCCGCCCTCATTGTGTCCACCTCAGTGGCGGTTCGTCCATAGGGGGCGCTAGGGCGCCGCCCCTCTTAAAATTTTTAGATGAAAAAAAAAGAAGAAGAAAAAAAACCACATCCTGTCAAAAAACATTATATGCCAAATCATTTAAATAGTAAATATACTGTGTTTACGCGCTAAATGTGTGTGGGAGACCGTCAGCCTGTCAACAACCACTTAAGTTAATGTGAAAAAATATAATATATCGCCATTATCACGGAGAGAAGCCCTCCCTTTTTCGGTCGCTGGTCTAACGTGTGTACGCATCGAGAAAACATTTCACGGTCGTTTCAGTAGACGGCTTCACGGTCATTGGCGGATGAAACGTGAATCTTGGGTCGCAAAAATGTGCGCTCATTGGCCAATGACATTGTTTTATTATTTCACGTGACTGGACTATTCGGCAGATCAGAGACCGGTATCGTTCCCTGAGCCCAGAGAGCTCCAGGAGCTACGGGAGCAGGTTGCTAACGGAGTTGTCAGCTGGAGCTCAGTGGCTGTTTAATTTGTCTGTTGTTCCAAAGGGACTGAAACTCTCTGGACTACAACGGGGAGGGGTCTAAGAGCTGCAGACAAGTGTAGTTATCAAGCTAAGAGCATGGAGCTAACTCGCTAACAGCCTGAAGCTAACCCTGTTTACAGTCAGCAGAAGGAGACCGAACTGGCATCCTCAAGAATAATGGAGGCTGGTTACAGACATGATTGACTTTAACCGTCAAACACCCAATGTAACATGTGATCTCTTTCAACTTCTCATGCCCAAAGTTACAGTGTGTTGATAGTTGTTATTGGACCGTGTTGAGCACGCTGTGTTCTTGAAATAAAGCTTTGTTTTTTACAATATTCTACTCAAAACCTCTTTTCTTCTCATTGTTGAGTGCTATTTAAACTGCGCCCCCCCCCCAAAAAAATTCACCAGCCGCCACTGGTCCACCTGTGTCTCATATCCCGTTGTCCAATCACCTTCACCTCGCCTGTGTATTTAAACCCCGTTCGTCTCATTCCTCTGGTGGCTTCGTACCGCGTAGTTAGCGTTGTCGTCCTAGTCCTGTGTGTAAACCGTTTTTTTTCTCGTTTTTTTAATTAACAAAAAATTTGTTACAGGATATTTGTAGTGAAATAGCCAGCATTTACAGTTTGTTATGCTGAAAATATTATTTTACAAAAAGAAAATACACAAATGTATAACCTTGTAGAAAACACCACACAAGGATGATGTTTTTTTAAAATAAGATGAAAACGAGAAAAAAAGACAAAACAAAAACATTACACGAACTTTTCCCCATCCCACCCCTCCCCTTGTATGGCTCTGTTTCCTTTCATTTCTACATCTACACAGTCTCTACACAGTTACATACACCCATCCGTACACATTTATATCTACATAAACCAAACTAAACTGTTTCTAGTAGAATTAAATCCTTGTTTGGAAGAATTGTCGGCATTCGGGTCCTTTCTCTCGCTCTCGCTACGACAACACATGACAGAACGGTACAAAGCCACCCCGGCAATGAGACGAACAGGGTTTAAATACACAGGCAAAGTGAAGGCGATTGGACAGGAACGAGACACAGGTGGACACAATGACACAGGAGGAAACAATCAGGACCAGGGCAGACAATCACAGGGAGACAGATGACACGAGGACTTCAAAACGAGACACAAAACGAGACACAAACTCCGGGTCGTGACGACTGAAGGTCGACTCGTGAATCGACAGGTGCAGGTGGAAGAAGCGAACATGCAGAGTGCGTCTGCACCTGGGTGGTACCGGCAGACCCGGTGTTGGTGGCGCTGCTCGTGACTCTCATTGGCCCTGTAACAGTCTAATTGATCGGTGTTGTGTGCAGCAGAGCGAGGGGGCAGAGGGCTGCGGTGCACCCCTGGCTGCGGCGCAGGCTTGAGAGGAGCATGCAGGGGCGCTGCTGATTATTCAACATGTTCCCCTAATCCCAGCCCTTGTGGTAGGAACCTGTGAAAGAGCCTGGTCTTTGTGCCGAGGGGCTAATCGTGTTTTGGAAACGCCGATCGAGGCTAATCTTCTGGCCTGCCTCTAATGTGGAGCTCATATCCTCTGCTGGGATAAATTAAGCTACTTATTAATCTAATTATGGCACATTCATCCTCACAAACTTTCATGTGACTTGGAAAGCCCCCTTCACCATTAACTCCCACACCCCTCCATGCTCTCCTTCTGCAAACCCAGATCTTGAGACTGACTCTCCCCCCCCCCCTCTCAGACTGCCTGGCCCTGGCCGGCCCAATTAGGAGCCCTCAGGCTCTTGCCTCTAACGAGCCTCCAGGCTCCAGTTGGCCCTCTCCACATGGACTGGACTAAGTCTTACTTCCAACTCTGCACCTGCTTAATTCTGCCTTTCATGAATCATTTTTTGGTTTCACCCAATTTGAAGGTTGGTGAGCTCAAGAGGTTTCTTTAGTATTTGTACTCATCACCACAGTTTAGCTTTTGTCTTCCTTTTTTACCTTCGCATTGAAAATGCCGGAAGGTTATGTTTTGATCGCCGTGTATTTATTTATTTATTTATTTGTATGCGTGTTATTCGTAAAACTCAAAAGGTATTGAACGCATGCGCATGAAATTGGATGATTGTTTATTATCCGGACCAGTTGATGAGATTTTGGATCGATCGGATCAAGGGGTCAAGTCATGAACAGGTCAAAATCTTTCGAAGAACTCAAAAGTATTGAAACGAATCCCTGAAAATTGGGGGATGATTGTGTATATTATCCGACCAGTTCGGGTCAAGGTCAAGGTCAAGGTCATGGAAAGGTCAAACTTTTTTTTTACCATAGCACGATACATTTTTGTATTCAATGCCCAATCTTGTGATATGCGAAGGTATGCGCTCTACCTAGTGCCCATTCTAGTTACTTTATGTGCTTCATCTAATCATCCATGTCGGCCCTATAATGTGAAGCCCCTCTACATTTTGACTCGCCCTAAAGTGAACTTTCTGAGAGCAAACAAAGCCTCTTTCCAAGCTGCTCCGGGCGGCGTGATGCCCGAAGTCTCTGCTGCACAGAGTTGCCCTCAGCTTCGGGGGCGATGCTCCTCCTGTTGCCTTTGCTTCGTTTTCACAGGGTGCCATGGCTCTGTTGGCTGGGAATCTTGAGGAGCTGGGAAGTGAGAGCAGGATGACACGACCCTTCCCTCCATGGACAGTGACCCTGAAGGTAGATGAAAGAAGTTCACGTCTGCACTTTAGCAGCTCAAACTGGGCTGCAGTCATCCGTGAAGACTCTCTTACCCATCCACCCCCGCTGTCTCTCTTCTGCACCTCTCCCCTCGACCCCTCGTTCTTTGATTTCAGGTCAGGTGGAGGAGAGTGTCTGCATGGTGTTTCTGCCCCGTCTCATCTCTCTCATGCTCTTTTTCTTTCTCCCGTCGGCCAGTGGGAAATGTTTAATTTGCAGCATTCCACTCGCAGCAGCGGCGCTGACTTGGTTGTCTCCTCGAGTTGTGTGAGCTAACTCTTTGTTGCAACACTAAGGTGCAGACAAACTGATTCATCATCATACTATTCAAACACAAGTTTGGTCTTTTCTCAGAATACAAAAATAATCTGTCCTTATCCTAATTCCCTTACCCGCGCTGCACTTGTCTTTATTGCTGCTACAACATTATGCCCCTACCATGACCCTTTCAATACGCTTTATAAATATTTCTATTATCTGCCATTTGCATTTGAATGTTTTCATACTGCTTTTATGTCGTCAACACGTAATGTGAATGACTTTAGATTTTTGCCTTTGTTTTTAAAGTGCGCGATACAGATAAACTTGCTTCTCCTTACCTCCCGTAGCACACTTGTCACAGGTATAATCGGTGTGGCATTAACCGTCTAATGCGGACGTGTTCTTTCCTCAAAGCCGAGTGGAGGGGCGAGACGACAGGGAGGCGCTCGCTGTCAGTTGTTGTTGTAAACAAAGGTTCTGTGCTGCTATCAAACCCCCATTAGATATGGAGAATTGAGTGTGCCGTCTGCACCGCGTTGCAAACAGCGAGGTGATAACACAGAGCAGAGGCAGGCCAGGACGCTAATTGCATGCCGAATATTTATAGTCCAGACAATTAGCTGTTGCCTTTTATATGCAAAATAACAACAGCAGCAGTGGCAACAGAGAGGGGTGGGGGTGGTGGGGGGGGGGGGTAAGTAATTAAGATGCTCAAAACAGGACAGGGACATGCAGGCTGTTGTGCTCTGATTTGTTGCTAACACACACAATAATTAGCCTGTTATTGTGGGATAATGACGTTGCCAGTGTCCTTTTCCCTCTGCCAAGTGCCATCCGGAACAAGGACGTTCCCACCACTGCTGCTGTCACTGTGGACAGGGCCCGGTGGAGAAGGTCGCCCAGAAGTTCAGAGGTCACACAGTGTGTCATAGATCTGTTGAAGGTTGCTTTTTGTTAGGTAATCGCATGATGTTTAGTCGTCGCATAACGTTTAACAAACCGTCTTCCGACTGCGGCGTCGTGTAACGGAAGGAGTTATTCTTTAATGACGCGGCGTTGGAGCAGACGGATGCAGAAAAGTAAACGCAATCAACCGGAAAAAAAACAGGTGACGTGTGTGACACCACGAGTCTGAAATACACATGTTCCACCACGTCAACCATATTTACCTTTGCATTGAAAATGCGGAAGGTAATGTTTTGATCGCCGTGTATTTATTTATTTATTTATTTGTATATATTGTTATAACTCAAACTCAAAAGTATTTGAACGAAATCGCATGGAATTTGTGGGGATGATTTATTATTTATCAGGAACCATTGATAGAATTTGGGAAATCAATCGTCAAAGGTCATCAAAGGTCATGGATCTTTTTTTTCATTTTTTTTTTACATTTTGTCACATTGGCATGCAACTAATGCAAACATGTTCATAAATCAATGCCCAAGCAAATTTATTCGCGCCTGCTTGATGTAGTGCCTACTATGCGTTACCTTTACTAATGAATTGGCTGTTATGTTCGTTTTGTATTTTATTTTTTATTTATTTTATTTATTTGTTTGTTGTTACTTAATACAAAACACTCAAAAAAAAAATGACATGACATTTGGTGGGATGATTGGTTATTATCCGGGGACCATTTATTTAGATTTGGATTGATTTGAGGTCAAGTCAAGGTCAAAAAAAGGTCAAAATCTTTTTTTTACCAATTTTTTATCAATTTTATGCAAACATGCCAAAAATGTTCAATCCCAACGCCCAATGCCGATAATGATTGATGGTGCGACGAGTGCCAGTCTGATTACTAATGAAACACTGAATCAGTACGAATGATACTTCTGGTCGTTAGCCAGTTCAGGACGTGACAACGCGAGACACACTGCAGCTCTCCCCTAATGTGTGCGTGTCAGTGTGTGTACCTCCTTTGCACGTAGCTGTGTATGTCTCTGACCGCAGGTTCATTGAATCAACAATGCTGTCTGGCGGGATTAGGTGCAGCTCGAGCTGATTTGATATTTGTGGCTGATAGTGCTTGTAAGCGCCCCTTTGTTCCCTTCCATTGTGGCTGAGATTAAGGCAAACCTCCTCTTCATCACCCTGCTCCAGTGTAGTAATAACCAAGATAAAGCTACTCTTTGATTGAATCATTTCTGCTCATGTTCGAGACCTCCTCTCGCTCAGCCCGTCACCTGTCTCCTGTGCATCAGGCACGTTGTTTCGACTCTTTCCCCCCCCCTTCATATCTCCGTCACTCTGTCACTCCTCTCTGTTTTTATTCATCTACAATACCTGTCGGTCACAATGCTAGACGCTAATGAGAATGTTTGTGAGTGTTGATTTTTTCACTCATGATGACTCGAATATGTTTAAATATTGTCTGTAAATATCCTTTTGCTTAAACTTTTAATTATTATAGCTCATCTATATCAAGTCTCTGATAGGTTTGTTTGTGTCTTTTTTTGATACATGCATGATGCCAGAAATACCAACTCATTCCAGCAGTCATGTTCAGGAATCTAACTATTCAGGATTATGTTGTGATGTTGGGGGCTCGGCACAGTATTGCACAGGAGACTTCGGCTGTGTTCGGTCTCATGTGGGAGTCGACAGCGACTTATCGGTGATCCTTCCGGGGGTGTTGTGGATTGTATACAGTGCAATATTTGTATTGATAGGTGCCAGCCTCATAAAGATATACCAACACCCACACACTCATATTCAAATCAGGAGGCCGGGAATTGGTGCGGCATGTCTTTTAGATTTTGGGGCTTTGGACTTCAGTTTGAATACTGAAATCATGGCACTCGAATACATCACATCATAGAAATTATATTTAAAAAGGTGATTTCCATCTGAGTTATTTGACCAGTACCAATCCTCCTATTTAAAATAAATAAATATGGGGTTCCCTTAAACATGAGTAAATAAAAAAAAAGGATCCTGGAAACGATCTTAATGCTTATGGGGTTATTATACTTATAGTTATGAATCCTGAATGCACACACATGTCTGGTTAACCCAGTCCAAAAAAGTCCAAAAGATTGCAGCCAATACCTTTCATGAAGTGATGTGGAAGAGGAACACTTAAATCACAACGGCCCCAGATGAGGCAGTGCACTCTGGACATTCAGTGTGTGTGTGTGTGTGTGTGTGTGTGTGTGTGTGTGTGCAGTTCTAATGACGTTCGGAGACATTTCTCTCCCACACACACTTTGAAGTAGAGTAACAGTCATGGTCACAAACACAAGCCTCCTGTTTGCTTCCCCGCTGAGTGTCACATGATAAAAGACGTCCAAAGTCATTTATATGATTGTGTATCTTTCCCCCTCACACACACACACACACACACGCTAATCTCTACAGGTATTTCTCCTCAGCTGCTGTTCTTAGAATGCAGCAAATGCTCTCTATTGATGCATGTCAGAGCCTCATTCTTTCATCTCCAACATTTAATTTACCGTCCTGTTGTGCCACTAATCCTGTGTCGTGCCATTTCCTCCGCTCCTCAGATTGCTCTCTCAAAGCCCCCTCTCCGCCAGATAAAGAGGAAGGTAATCGCCATTGTCTGGCTACAGATACACCAGTGCCCCCCCCCCCTTCTCTCCGCAGCCCCAAATTAAAGGGCCGTCCTGCCCTCGCGCCCCTTTAATCACTGGCCTCGTCTCTCTGTGCGAGTGGACCCCAGGGCTCCTGCACTTTCATCCACAAATAGGCTTTCATTGAGAACCACCCAGGGCTGGCCTCCTCGCGGGAGATCCTCACACACTCCTCGGCTCGGCTCCGTCTTTCCTGCAGCGGTCTCACTTCCAGCCTCACACACTTGCCCCCCCCTTCTCCCCTCCAATGATTGGACATGAAGAGTATTCTACTTTCACTTGCATTGCACCCTGATGAATTGAGTCTTTCTTTCTCCTCAGGAGGTCTGACCCACAAGTCTGTTAAGGAACTTCAAAGTGAGAGTGCACAGTCATTTCAGCTGTTTCAACTCTGAGTGGAGCGAGTAACACCTCCCACTATAACACTTCTATACATACTTTAATATTGAAATCATTTGCCTTCCGGAATTTTACTCGATAGCATACCTTTATAACACGTCTCACACACTGACATTCATGTAATTATAGCGACAACGAGTGCACCATCCATGAATATTAGACATTTCTAATAAGTGTGTACTCGTATCTGTTCAGGGTGAACTGATGATGAGGCAAAAAGGCCACAGATTATTGAAAACACTTCCATGTATAATTGACTGAATGATTCTGGCTGATGAAGTTGGCCCGCAGCAGTGAACATATAATTGATTGGCAACACAGGGTGGGGTTGTTGGGGTCAGCGCCCTGCCCTCAAATATGCAGAACCACTCAATAGCATTTAGCTCATTTCTGTTAATTGTGGCTCTTACTTTCCTCGGCTGAATTGACATAACGCCGGAGGGCTCAGCCAAATCATCACCATTATGACATTAGCGAGGGCTTATCCAGCGCTAAGAGCTTGAGCTGATACTAACACTAAGGAGTTTAGGATGCTAAGATGAGACACGGCAGTCGCAGTCGCTGCCGTAAGGCTGATGGACGACAATGAAAGTTTACAATAAGGATCAAAGATTCTCGCAGGGTTAAGGGAACTATCCAATTAAGGATTCGCGCCTTTCAACGCATTCACGCGAATGTCGGAGCCTCACGAGCGAGGCGAGAGTCGCTGCTCCGGCTCATGCAGAAAAGATACATCCCCCATCGACTAACAACAAGCCGTTTAGCTTGAGCGGCTGCTGCCACGTACAAAGGGACGACCGCTTTTGACACAGTTAGCCTCGGTGCCTGGGACTTATTAAGACTCCTGTAAGAGGGCTTCTCCTCCTCTTCGACTCGGGTGAAGAGGCTGTTTAAGACACACACTGCAAATCGGTGAGGTACCAGTATTGTGCCTTTCATGAAACAAGCATGGGCGGGGGGGGCATCGTTCAAGGTTTCGGGGCTGTGGGGGACGATGATTGCTTGTGATGTATCCCAGGTTGTAATCCTCGGACAAGAGATCGCCGGCGCCCTTTTAGCCAGCAGAAGAGCTCTGGCTGGGGAAAGGCGCTGCGCTTAATTAGACTTGTCTGGGGGAGAGATGGGCTTTCGGTGTCGCTAATTAAGATCATAGCTGTGGCTGAAATGGCTTAAACTGTTTACCGCAATAGCAGTCCCGTCCCAGAGGACCCGGACAAAGCCAGTGAGACGCCATCTTCCTGGAGCCCATGAATGCACATGTATGTTTCATTGGGAGGCAGGGGGCATGACTGCATACATTTTCTTTGTATTAATGTAAGTTTAACAAAGCATGAAGGAGAACTGCTCCCGGTGTGCAGGTGGGATGACGCTTCATGTGAAGCCAATGTCATGGCACGTTGCATAAGATATGTTTGAAATTGATTATTTAAGCACATGCATACTCTACTGCTTATTCAAATGTTTATGTAAATAAGGCACACATGACAGAAGGTCAATCGCCAAATCTCTGTCAGTCTGTCTGCTGGTGCTGGGCCTGTTAGCGCCAGAGACACTTGACAATAAGAGTGGAACTGAATCAAACTGGAGCCCTCTTGTGTCTTCTGGCGGGCAAAATGGTTGCAGGCCAAACAGCCGTTCCCATAATCCTCACTATTGACAGGGCTTGCTCTGTTCTCCGGCTGATCTGTTTGGTGTGTCGAGTTAAGGGAGCCCCTCTAGTGCTTGTGGGAACCAAATCTATAAACAAACCCTCAACTGATCTCCGAGCCTTTCCTCGGCGTCGTCCTTGGCCTGCCATCGTCCCTGCTCCTTCAATGGGAATCATTATTTCATTGGGCCCGACAACAAAATGGCCAGTTTTTCTTGTGTAGTTTTTTTGTTCCATATTGAAGTAGGGGATTATATTTCAATGCACATGCATTTGAGGTTTGGCAGTATCTTTGCAATAAAGTTTCGGGCTCACTTCTCATTGTGGAAGCAGAATAAAGGTGTGAATGAGTAGAGCAGGAGAGAAATACATTAGATATTTCCCCTGAACTTTTCGGTCCTTTCATCATTTCATTCATCTCTGTGAGGAGCAAACCTTTCTCGCTGTGACTTTGTTCAGTTGCACCGTTTCCCCTCTTGTTCATTTCAGCTCAGGGTGAAGAGGGGAGGGAGCGTTAGACATGTAGCCGCATAGCTGTGATAACCAGTCTCTCTCTCTCTCTCTCTCTCTCGCTCTCCCCTCTGACCAGCCGTCACCTTTAAATCTGCCTTTTCATATTCCTCTCAAAGCATCTTGTCCAAAGAAAAGACGCCTGCCAAAGCGGATCTCTGGGCAAACAAGAGATGTGGAGAAAGAGAGAAATGGGAGACCTATTGGAGGCAAATTATTTAACCACTGAAGAGGAAAAAATATGCCTCCTCTTATTTCTGCTTTCCACGTTGCTACGAGTTGTAATAGAAAAATCATAGGGGAAATCTGACTAATTCGAATAGCATAAAGGTGATTATAAAAAGGCTTTTGTGACGCAATAGCTATTTTAATTATTGAACAAGCATCCATCACACCTGAAAGCGTTTAGAGTATCCTCTAAATGCTACTGACGCATGTTAAACTGATTGTCTTCATGCCTAAAGTTTCTATAGGGTGTGAGTGACACATCCAAAATGCAATGTGAGTAAGGAGGACAGCATATCTACCTGGGTGGCTGTCCTGTGACGGACTGTGGGAGAGCAGCGGCCGGCTTGAAGGACAGGCCTGCGACGGGTGACGACAGCCCGGCTTCCTCACCCGTGAATAGCTGGAGGCTCAGCGGCACCTCAAACTACATCTGCCAGCGCTTCCGGAAGAAGGAAATATTCAAATGGTAATCGGAAGGCCGTGAATCATAAGCCTAAGGTAAGCTATGTAATGCTGGTAAGACAGTGAGTAGTGCTTTATTGGCGGAGGGGGGAATCCTTTTTGCTATTCAGGAGAAGAATTGCAACAGTAATACCATTAACTTGCACCCAGGATTGCCAAATGCCATTTAATTGCCAATAGCAGCCCATTGTTTGGAGAGGGTGAATTTAGGCCTGTGTGTGGCTGTGTTTTTATGTGAAAGGGGGAAGAGATGGAAGGCTTTATGTTGTAGGGTGTCATAGTATAAGACGTCTGAAGAATGATGGCCCCTCACACATGCACAATCACACACAAGCAACCGACGCCTAACTAAAGCTCCGCAGTAACTAGCTTAGCTAAAGTCTTTAGGGAAAGTAAATTCGGACAAACTCCTCTCTCCTTAATACCTGATTTGTTCAACAACATGATTTGGGGCGCGTCTATTCAAGTCCCTTTTGGGCAAAGCTGAGGTCTTAAGGCTCAAGGCTCAAGGCTTGTGCCTCGCGGTTATTGTGGGCTGTTTCGGGTTTGTCTCAAATCTCCTTGTGCGGATGTGTGGACGCTCCTAATGCTGGCTAATGGGCTTCGGCAGAGTAACAGTCTCCGAGCCCCCATTGAAGACCCCATGGAAAGTAGCATAAGCTGCATCGAATAAAGGCCCTGGCCAGACCTTTCTTTTGGAGTTTTTTTATTATTGGGAAGAGGCCACCCTCCATCACCCCCATTTTCACCCCAAATCTCCTGTCCATTCTCCTTGGATCTTCTGTCCCCGCCGACCTCCCTCCAACCTGACCAGCACCAGCACCCCTTCTCTCGACTCTGAGCCCAAACCCATCAGCATTGTCATCACACCCCTCCTCCCCTCGAAACCTGCCACCGTCCAAGACATTGGCCTCCACCCCCCCAGCCTTGTCTCAACCCGCCGATGCTGACCCTGACAGCCATGTCCCGGGGAGGGCTAAATTGAATGTGAAATGCATGGTGGGTCCTCGCAGACTCCATTGTGCAGAGGGGGAGTCTGGGAGGCGAGCAGCGTCACTGCTCCTCAGTGCTGATCGAGTTTGACAGCACGACGGGAGGAGGCAAGAAAAACGTTCTCCTGCTCTCATTCAAAACTCAAAGAGGGCCTTTTTCAGTCCCCCCCCCCCCCCCTCCCACTTCTGCCTTCCCTCCATCATCTCGCCCCTCCTCTTCTTTTCACCCTGGAATGAAACGGCCCGTATTTCTTTCCGACCGCTCACTCCCCTGAGATCACGCCGCATTTCATCGAGTTCATCCTTGGAATGACAAAAGAGGAGTTCCATTTCGGAGAAGCTATGATCATGTCGTGTCAATCAACCGCTCTCGAGATGGAAACTCAACCCGCCTCTTCCCGAAACAGTTCGGATGTTCGTCAAAAGTCTTCGATTTGATGAAGTTGAACCGTAAAATATGATCAGCTGTGTTTGTGTACGTGGCATATATCGTGTTGGCATGTGTAGATGCATACACACGTGTGTGTAGGCTTGTGTACTGTGCATGCAGGTGTGTAGCTCTCAGTACATTATGGAAAGTGCCATCCAGTCGGTTCCGCTTGGTGTCAGGCAGCAGCCCCTCTCCACTGGATGCGGCAAACCCCTCATTTAATGCAAATGACAGTCATCTAGAATCCAATGCATCTCTCATCGCTGCACATTGCCTAATCAATGTGAAGTGCTGTGTAAAAAAAATACATTGCCTCTCTGTAATAGTTGTTTTTGACCGAGTCAAGTGCAGCTCCTAGAATTAATCCCGACCTGAGATTCAATTACGGGCGCCTGGCTAAGCAGAAGAGGGATAGCACTGTGAGCAGGGCTGAGGGGACTGTGATTGTATCGTGAGCTCGTCTGTATGTTTCTGTATCTGTGTGAAGTGTGCGTGAACATTCCTGGTCACTGTGGGCGAGTTATATGCGAGGGCTTATAACGCGGTGTCGCTTCTCGTCCCCGCTGGCTTGACTCGGGGGGGCAAAAGGCCGTCCGCGCTCTCCCTCCAGGAGTCGTGTCATCATTCAAAGGCGGCCCACGTCGGTCTTCCCGGCCGTGCTCCGGGTAGCAAAGGAAGATGTGGGAAATTGTCTGGTGGAAATTCAGAGTTGTGAAACCTCATTGTCACCTTTTTTCTAATGAGTTCCCTGATCATCAAATGTGTTCTCAGTTCTGACATTGCTTTAGGAAAAAGGGGGAGGAGGAGGAGGAGGTGTGGTTGGTTGTGGGAGGCGAACTGGAACCACACGCCGTGGCTTCATCAATGTGCATGAAGGTAAGGCTTCCGGAAATTCATTTCTGTCGCCTGCGCCACATAAGCATGTTTCAGGTCAGGGTTTGTGCTTTTGAGGAGACGCTGTGTTCATTACAAGGTGTTAGAGTGGCTCTTGTAATTTTCATTGACATTTACATACTGTTGTTTTTGGGATCCATCAACACCTCAATTGCGTATAATGACCAATTTGAAGATATTAGATTAGCCCACCCAGCATGCACCTCCTCACAGAAGACAGGTGGAAATTTACTTCTGAAGCACAAAGTAAGATTACATTTGTTTGTGTAAATCTTAGCATTAAAATGAGCACACAGTGTCTGATCGCAGCAGATGTGCACCTCTGAAAGTACATATGCATAAGGAGCACATTGAGTTTGTTGCCTGTCACATGGGCACACACACACACACACATATATAAATGAAATTTACTGTACACTAAAAGTTGATCATCCATTCAGCCCAAGGACATTGCTGCAGTGTTCCATTCTCCCCCTCCTCTATCCTTCCCGACAGTGGGCCCATGACAACATAAACACGGAAAAGGCAATTTAGCTCCCTCTTTTAGAACTACTTTGAAAATAAAGAAATTTTAATTATGGACACAATGAAAAAGAAAAAAGGACTAGAAAGGGAGAAAACATTCACGCACAGTAAACAAAGCTGAAACAATTATCTTCTGGTGACCAGTCGGTGTTTTTAAAACAGTCATTTTAATCTTTTATTTACTGCAAAGAGAGAGAGGGGGAGCGAGAGAGCAAGAGACAGAGAGGAGGAAAAGGGTGCAAGAGAGAGGAGAGAAAGAGAGGGAGAGAAAGGGAAGAGCGATAGGAGAGAGGGGGGAGGGGGTGAAAGAGGGTGAAAGAGGGAAAGATAATATGCATATATTTAAAATATCCCCACCCTCACAATCAAAAGATGCTTTTTTATTATTATTAGAGAAACAATTTTGCTTCACACCCAGTTGGAGGAGGGGGTTGCTTGTAATTTGTTGTAGGAAATTGCTCGCTGTCAACCCCCAAAGACGACATTGCAATTTCTCCATTCATCAGAGAAAGGCAACGGAGTGACATTGTGAGTTTCCTCTGGTGGGATAAAGCCAACAACAACAACAACAACACAATGCAATGTGATGATGGCAGAGTGATTTCAAACACCGGCGTAAATGAACCTTTTGTTAACTTGTGGTGGAGTCATCGAGCGGCAGGCAGGTTATAATCGTCAGGTTATTGACATTCACATAATTCAGATGACCTAGCGGGCACAATACATAACATCGTGTTTAATGGTCGATTTCAGATGAGAAACACCTTCACTCCCCCGAGCACAGAATCACAGTCCTGCACTACTCGGTGAAATGATTTGGAAGAAATCGAGGCCCGTTCAGCATTTCGGACACAGTGACTGTGGCCTGGGCCGTAATTTACAAAGGAGCGGTGTGGTGGGACGCCAGTAAGTGAAATATAATTAATCTATCACATCAATTCCAAATGAGCCATTGACACCTTCCCTTTGAAGCTGTGCTGCAGCGTGGATGTCGATGCCTATCAGCTGTGTCTGGCCCCTGGGTGCCTCAGATATAAACATTCACTCCACCGGATGCTGTTATCCTCTATTGAGTGACACTGATACGTTATGTGGGATTGGCCGAGATAGCGAGGCAAAAGCTACAAATCTCCATTTGCAATGAGGAGAAAATTCCATAGGATTAATTTTCTGTATAAGACCCCCGCCCAGACCCCCCCAACCCCCACCCTGTCCACAACTTCAGCTGTGCAGCCCGGTGTTAAAAGACCCCGAGGAATACTGTCTTTGTCATCCTGCCGTTTGGGGCCGAAGAATAAGAGAAGTTTTAATCCCCATTGTCCACGAGTCTGGTGGGGGGGTCGGCGGCTGTAAGATGATCCAACCGGCCACACTAATCCCTCCATACCACTTTCGCCTTCACATCAAACCCCCCCCACCCTCCCACAAAGCAGCGGTCCTGTGCGTTGGACCCCAATGTGCAAATTCTAAAGAGGAAAATGGAGCAAAGAAAAAGTTGCAACAACAGAGCAGAATAGACTTAAAGACAGTCGCACAGAAGATAGGGTGAGCTCCAGGGCGAGGGTGGGGGAGGCTCCATCGCTGCGAGAACACGCGCTCCCTCTGCTGCCACTCTCCCCCTCAGGTCGGGCCCTGATGCTGCTGCAGTTGCTCTTTTATAGGTCTCCTTGGCAACCAAAATGTTTCCCCCGAATCCTCCGTATTTTCCATTTTCTAGAGAGACGACAAGCCAGGGGGAAGGGGACAGGTGCCACTCGGCCGAATGCACATGGGCTTACCGTTGTACACAAATACCGACTGTGCTACACCATATTGTTTCTTTCTAAATCCTGATGGATTAGCCAGCAAAACAAAAAGGCAGCCACATGTGAACAAACAGAAAAAAAGTGGGGATTGTGGCTTCCAAGGGCTCTCTTTGCTGGAGGATCAAAAGTGATTTTTAAAAAGAATTCGTCAACAAAATGTGAATCTCATTTCAGGCTCCTTAAACAAGAGTCGCCCACTTGAATATGTTCACATGGGACCGGCTGCTTGCGTGCCTTTGTAATCAGGCTGTAGTGATTCCGGATTTTGTCCCGAATTGGATGTCTTTTGAGCCATTTAGAAACCAAACTTGCATCAGAAATCTCCCAAAAATGAACTTCAAAGAATGATGATGATAATGATGAGACTTGAACGTGATATGAGCCGATAAGCTCAATGAAATATGGTTCCCTTTCCCATGATGGTTGGAGCCACTAAGGCAAGAGGAGGGAGAAAGCAGTGCAGGGCAGACGCTCAAGGCCACTGATGTCATCGAGACAATCCACTGTGTGGCCTCTGGGGGCACACACACACACACACACACACACACACACACACACACACACACACACACACACACACACACACATACACACTCTGATGAAGTTCACTGTAATAGAGAGTGTGTGAGGAGTCAGGGTGGGGGCAGGGAGAGAAGACACAGGGGGGTAGTGTGTTTGTGTGTGTGTTTGTGTGTGTGTGCTTGTGTGTGTTTGTGTGTGTGTGTGTTTGTGTGTGTGTGTGTGTGTGTGTGTGTGTGTGTGTGTGTTTGTGTGTGTGTGTGTGTGTTTGTGTGTGTGTGTGTGTGTTTGTGTGTGTGTTTGTGTTTGTGTGTGTGTGTGTTTATGTGTGTGTGTGTGTGTGTGTGTGTGTGTGTTTGTGTGTGTGTGTGTGTGTGTGTTTGTGTGTGTTTGTGTGTGTGTTTGTGTGTGTGTGTGTTTGTGTGTTTGTGTGTATAAGTGTGTGTGTATGTGTGTGTGTGTATGCGTGTGTATTTGTGTGTGTGTGTGTGTGTGTGTGTGTTTGTGTGTGTGTGTATTTGTGTGTGTGTGTGTTTGTGTGTGTGTGTGTGTGTGTGTGTGTGTGTGTGTGTGTGTGTGTGTGTGTATGTGTGTGTGTGTGTGTGTGTGTGTTTGTGTGTGTGTGTGTGTGTGTGTGTGTGTGTGTGTGTGTGTGTGTGTGTGTGTGTGTGTGTGTGTGTGTGTGTGTGTGTGTGTGTGTGTGTGTGTGTGTGTGTGTGTGTGTGTGTGTGTGTGCGTGTGTGTGTGTGTGCGTGTGTGTGTGTTTGTGTGTGTTTGTGTGTGCGTGTCTGTGTGAGGGAGCCAGGAGACAGCCGTTTAAAATTCTGTTTCCTGCAAGTGAGGAGGCTAATCCTGCCCCCATAATTCCCTGCAGCCAAAGTACCCCTCCTTCCTCAACATCACCACTCCCTTTTTTCTCGATCTCGCTCTCCCTCCATCTCGCTCATTCTCTCTCTCTCTCTCTCTCTCTCTTAGTGCACACTCCATGAGTGACAGCACAATGCCCGGGCCCTCGCACGCTTATCTAACTCCAGCAGATGGTCGACTTGGATCAATGCACACACGCCACGATCAATGGCTGCGATAAAGAGCAGCAGGGATGGTACCCTCTCCCTCCCTCTCTCCTTCTATCTGCCTCCCCTCATCCCGTTGCCCCCTGCCCAATTGTTTCCCTCTGACGCTCGTTCATCTGCATCTGCACTGGCACCTTCCCGGCTGATGGCGGTGGTGCCCGATGTGCCGTCCGCTGCATCCATCCACCTCCCTCGTCCTGCTCCCTGGGAGAACCCCGAGCCCTCTTTCTATCAGGCTTATCATCTCCTCCTCGCCCACCCTCCTCAACTTTCCTCACTCTCTCTCTCTTTCTCTCCTCCACTGGCTGCGTCTCGCATGTTAATCTCTCGTGGCTGAACTTATTCTCTTCGGCCGTGCCGGGTGCATTCTGCTTCTCACCTTCCGTGCTCTCCTTGAACGCATCGTTTACCGTGTGGTTGCCGTCCTCTGATGACGCAACCTCGCGCTCATCTCTTCAATCCCCCCAAGGGATGGAATGTGTTGCCTTTATATCCATAATTCCGTCAGTTTTGTTTCATGTGATGTCGCTATGTTCAGATGCGGTTCCAGCGGGAGGCTGAGGAGACGGAGATGAATCAAAGTGGGTCAAAGACAGAACTGTAAGGAGGAAGTGGAGCAGAAGTCTGACTGAGTGAATCCCCATCAGGAACTATGGTTGGAAGTGGGCCAGGGTGCACGCTGCTAAACAAATTTAAATACGATAAGCTAAGATTGTATTCAGAAACACACAGGGGGATCTGATTCGCCAACCAGAGTCCAAACACAGGTAACAACGACATAAAACTGCTGTTGGGTTTCAATTTGAGTTGTGTTATCTCCACCAGGAGATTACGCATTCGGTCACATGTGTGTGTGTGTGTCCTCAGATAATCTTGCATACTCGACCCACCAGATTCATATTTGTGTGCTCAGTTATACTCAAGGACCTCTCGCTTGCAGGGATTCACACTTTTATTGACTGTTTTCTATCGTCATTGACTGATGACTCTTCACGGCTCTTAACTCACCAGACGGATAACGAATTGTCTCTGTTAATTTGGGCACCATGCCATTGCATGTATATATGTATGTATGTATATACACTACCGTTCAAAAGTTTGGGGTCACTTAGAAATGTCTTTATTTTTCAAAGAAAAGCACTGTTTTTTCAATAAAGATAACATTAATCAAAAATACACTCTCTACATTGTTAATGTGGTAAATGACTATTCTAGGTGGAAACGTCTGGTTTCTAATGAAATATCTCCATAGGTGTATAGAGGCCCATTCCCAGCAACTATCACTCCAGTGTTCTAATGGTACATTGTGTTTGCTAATCGCCTTAGAAGACTAATATCTGATTTGAAAACCCTTGTGCAATTATGTTAGCACAGCTGAAAACAGTTATGCTGGTGATATAAACTATACAACTGGCCTTCCTTTGAGCTTGAAGTTTGAAGAACAAAATTAATACTTCAAATATTAATCATTATTTCTAACCTTGTCAATCTCTTGACTACATTTTATATTCATTTGATAAATAAAAGTGTGATTTTTCATGGAAGACACGAAATTGTCTGGGTGATCCCAAACTTTTGAACGGTAGTGTATGTATGTATGTATATATAACTACAACAGATCGTGTCTTCTCATGTTAGTAGGAGGTGAGCAGGTTAGCTGTCAGCGGAGATCTGCTCTTAACTGAGTGCATTTTTATAGTTTTCTCACTGTTATGTTGCTACAACTTTAGTTTCACTTAAGGAACATATAACTGTCTTTGTTAAGGTCCTTTAAAGAGCTTTGGTGATTTAATGTTGCTCTTCTATTGATTTAGGGGACTTCAGTTCAGCTTCACACCTTTCTTGTATTAGTTGTTTTCATTCTATCACGTCATTCCAGATCCTGCTTCCCACCTCGTCAGTCCAACTGCCTTCACCTGTCCTCTCACCTGCCTCTGATCACTCCCACCTCGTTAGTCCCTCATTCCCTTCACCTGGTCCTCATGCCCGTCTCACCTGTTGCCCATTCCCTCATTAGTCCTTGTCTACTCAGGTCCCCTCACTCGTCCTCTGACAGATTGTTTTGTGTTTTCTCCGACCGAGCCCTCGAGCGTTCCACATTGTGTTTATATATTTACCTTCGCATTGAAAATGCCGGAAGGTTATGTTTTGATCGCCGTGTATTTATTTATTTATTTATTTATTTATTTGTATGCGTGTTATTCGCAAATCTCAAAAAGTATTGAACCGAATCGCATGAAATTTGGTGGGATGATTGTTTATTATCCGGGGACCAGTTGATTAGATTTTGGGATCGATCGGGTCCAAGGTCAAAGGTCAAAGGTCATGAACAGGTCAAAATCTTTCGCAGAACTCAAAAAGTATTGAACCGAATCGCATGAAATTTGATGGGATCATTGTTTATTATCCGGGGACCAGTTGATTAGATTTTGGGATCGATCGGGTCAAAGGTCAAAGGTCATGAACAGGTCAAAATCTTTCGCAGAACTCAAAAAGTATTGAACCGAATCGCCTGAAATTTGGTGGGATGATTGGTTATTATCCGGGGACCATTTGATTAGATTTTGGGATCAATCGGGTCAAAGGTCAAGGTCAAGGTCATGGAAAGGTCAAACTCTTTTTTTACCATAGCACGATAATTTTTTGTCCAATTGGCATGCAACTAATGCCAACATTTTCATAATTCAATGCCCAATCTTGTGATATGCGAAGGTATGCGCTCTACCGAGTGCCCATTCTAGTTCTGTCTGTTCTGTTCCTGATGTTACTTTGAGTAAAGGATCATTATTTGCACTTCTGTCTCCCGAGTCGTGCTGTTGGGTTCAGAATCAGAATCAGAAACAGGTTTATTGCCAAAGAATGTTTTCACAAACAAACGAGGAATTTTTTTTGGTGGAAGGTGCAACATTTGGACATGACAAACAACAATCAACGCGACGGAAAGACAACAAATAATGTGAGAGTGTTTGGGTGTGTGCTTCAAGTGGTGTGTTTTAGTTAAAGTGCATGTTAAAGTGACGTGTGTGGAGGAGGGAAGAAGAAGGAGGAGGGAGGAGGAGGAGGAGGAAGAGGAGGAGGAGGAAGAGGAAGGAGTGGAAGAAGGAGGAGAGAGGAAGGTGGAAGAAGAGGTGGTAGTCCTGGGGTGACAGTCAGTCAGTCCCGGGTCCATTGATGAGCCCGACCGCCGGGAAAAAGCTATTGGTGTGGCGGGTGGTCGTGGTCATGATGGACGCAGCCTCCTCCCGAGGGAGGGACTCGAACAGGAGTGTCCAGGCTGGGAGGGTCGGAGACAATCTTTCTGCCCCGCTTCAGTGACCTGGAAGTGAACAGGACCTGGAGGGAAGGCAGATTGCAGCCGATAACCGTCTCGGCCGAGCGGATGATGCTCTGCAGCCTGCGCTTGTCTTTGGCTGTGGCTGCAGGGTGCCAGACGGTGATGGAGGAGCAGATGATGGACTCAACGATGGCCGTGTAGAATTGTACCATCATCTTCCCTGGCAGGTTGAATTTCCTCAGCTGCCTCAGGAAGAACATCCTCTGCTGGGCCTTCTTGGAGATGGAGCCGATGTTCAGCTCCCACTTGAGGTCCTGGGAGATGATGGAGCCCAGGAAGCGGTAGGACTCCACAGCGTCGACGGGGGAGTCACACAGGATGAGAGGGGCGGGTGGGGCTGCGTTCCTCCTGAAATCCACAACCATCTCCACTGTCTTCAGAGCGTTGAGCTCCAGGTTGTTCTGGAGTTGTTCACCCTGATACTCCCGTGACAGTGAGGGACAGATCAGTGAAAATCGAATCAGCATGCCGAGGTCGTGATATCTCCCATAACACAGCTGGAGAGCATATTTTATTGGACCCTTTATGCTGAGTACTTGCTTTTAAACTCCTTGTCCTTGCCATAGTTTGTCACACAGGCATCGTGTTGAAAATAACGTGTTACGATCTCAGACACTTAGGAAGTAGGACCCAATTGCACGACCCGGGAGACAGAGATAAAGTATTTGTAAGTACTTTATTTTTCGGTTCTGCCGTGAACAAAATGAAAGCGCTCACGTAGTGAGGGATCAAAAACTTTTCAAGAGCACAACCTAACCCGACCTGATCATGGCAAAAGACCAGACGAACTGACAAGGAACACTGGGAGACAGGGGAATTTAAGCACATGGTAACAAGACACAGGTGGGACCAATCAGGGCGGGGCTGACACTGATGAGCATAGGAGACAGGTGTGATGACAGGTGAAAACAATCAGGAAGCCTGGAATGAGAGAAAGCGAACATAAATGACATGAACCTCTCTAGCATATCTGTCGGTGCACAACAGTACCCCCCCCTCTAGGGCCAACTCCTGATGGCCCAGGCTGATTGTAAAAGTCGTGGATAAGAGTCTTGTCTACGATAAATGAAGCAGCTATCCAGCTTCTAGCCTCAGGACCGTAACCCTTCCAGTCTACCAGGAATTGCTTGCCCTCCCTATTACGGACCTCCAGTAGCTTACGGACCTTGTAAACGCCACCCCTTCAAAGAACTGGGGCGGTGGAGGGGCTTGAGGCGGGAACAAGTCTGCTCTCACACACCGGCTAGATTTTACTAACGTGCAACGTTGGGTGCACACTCAAGGTCCTGGGAGTTGCAAGCGCATCGACGCCGGGTTGATGACTCTGGACACTGGAAACGGACCCACAAATCTCGGAGCCAGTTTCTTTGAGGCGACATGGAGTGGTAAGTCTTTGGTAGAGAGCCAAACCTTTGGCCTGGACTGTAGGAGGAGCGACCCTGCGATGAACGTCCGCAACAGCCTTCATCCGAGCTGAACTGGAGAAGAGACTGGCGAGCACCAGCCCAAACTCTGCGACAACGCCTGATCATGGCATGTGCCGATGGAACCATCACCTCTTCCTCGTTGTTAGGGAAAAGTGGAGGCTGGAAACCATTGACACAATGGAATGGAGAGAGACCTGTGGCCGCCGTAGGAAGGGTATTGTGGGCAACCTCGACCCATGTGAGGTGGTCACCACAGGTGGTCTGGTTCCGGGAGACGAGACAACGTAGCGTAGTCTCTAGTTCTTGGTTCAGACGCTCCGACTGTCCATTTGACTGAGGGTGATATCCTGATGACAGGCTGACGGTGGCACCTATGAGTCGACAAAACTCTTTCCAGAAGGCGGAAATGAATTGTGGACCCCTGTCGGAAACAATGTCATTAGGGAATCCATGGATCCTGAATACGTGATTCATCATGACCTCTGCGGTGACTTTGGCAGAGGGAAGCTTGGTCAATGGGATGAAGTGAGCCATCTTTGAAAATCGATCAACCACTGTTAGAACCGTAGTCTTGCCTCTGGATGAGGGAAATCCTGTCACAAAATCCATCGAAATGTGTGACCAAGGACGATGGGGAATCGGCAGCGGCTGGAGCAAGCCCATCTTAACTTGAGATGAGGTCTTATTACACGCACACACCGGACAAGCCGCTACATACTCGGCCACACTTTTCTTCATGGATGGCCACCAGAAACGTTGTTGAATCCTGAACATTGTTCTTGCTACTCCCGGATGGCATGAAAGCACAGATGAGTGAGCCCAGTGGATGACCTTGGAGTGAAGAGCCTCAGGAACAAACAGCAGATTGTTGGGACACTCGCTAGGCGCTGGATTCATGACATTTGCCTCTTTAACGTCTGACTCCACTTGCCAGGAAAAGGCTCCGATCACCCGGTTAAGTGGAAGGATGGTCTTGGGCTCTACCACAAGTGGTTCGGGATCGTAAGACGAGACAAAGCATCGGGTTTTTGATTCTGAGACCCGGGACGAAAAGAGAGTGTGAAGTTGAATCTACTAAAGAAAAGTGTCCACCTGGCCTGACGGGAGTTGAGACGCTTAGCCTTTCTTATATATTCTAGATTCTTGTGATCTGTCCAGACTAAAACGGTTGCTCTGCACCCTCTAGCCAGTGTCTCCATTCCTCGAGGGCAGCTTTACAGCTAACAATTCCTTGTTTCCCACGTCATAATTCCGCTCTGCCGTTGTCAACTTCCGCGACAGGTAAGCACATGGATGCATCTTGTTGTCTTCTGCAGAACGTTGAGACAGTACTCCTCCAATTCCTCATTGGAAGCATCCACCTCGACCATAAACTGGCGCTGGGGATCTGGAATGGTGAGTATGGGAGCTGAGGTGAATCTATCTCTGAGAAGTTTGAAAGCAAGATCCGCCTGGGGGGTCCACTTGAAGGAACCTTAGGAGAAGTCAGAACATGCAGAGGAGCAGCAACAGAACTGAAATTCCTAATGAACTTCCTATAGAAGTTAGCAAATCCTAGGAACTGCTGAACCTTTTTCCTGGAGTCTGGTGTGGGCCACTGGGATACTGCACTGACTTTCGCAGGATCCATTTGGATATGATTAGGTGAGACTATGTATCCTAAGAAAGACACCTCTTCTGTGTGGAACTCGCACTTCTCTGCCTTGACATATAGCTGATTATCCAGTAGTTTCTGCAAAACTTGGCGGACATGGTTAACATGAGATTTAGCGTCTGGGGAGAAAATCAGTATGTCATCCAGATACACAAACACTGAAATATTCAAGAATTCCCAAAACCTCATTCACAAAAGCTTGAAAACAGCCGGTGCATTGCACAGACCAAAAGGCATTACCAAGTACTCATAGTGACCATTCTGAGTGTTGAATCCAGTCTTCCACTCATCCCTTGTTTTATTCTAACCAAGTGATATGCATTTCTTAAATCCAACTTGGTGAATATCTTGGCCGTTGAAGCAGTTCAAAAGCAGATGACATGAGTGGCAGAGGATAGCGGTTCTTCACCGTAATGTCATTTAGTGGACTGTAGTCTATGCAAGGTCTCAGAGACCCGTCTTTCTTTCCCACAAAAAAGAATCCCGCTCCGGCTGGAGACGATGAAGGACGGATAATCCCTGATTTGAGTGAAGAGGAGATGTATTCATCCATTGCTGTTCTCTCAGGTCTCGAAATCGAGTAAAGTCTCCCCTTGGGAATGGGGGCTCCTGACATGGGATCAATGGGACAGTCAAAATCTCGGTGAGGAGGTAGCGACAAGGCTTTAGACTTGTTAAACGCTTCTTTAAATCATGGTAACAGGAAGGTACCTTGTGTAGATCAGGATAGTCAGGGTGATCTATAATGATCCTACTAGAGTCTGTTGGTGCATTAACAGGTTGCGAAAGTTTACACCTGCCCTTACAATCCTCTCCCCATTCCTTAACTTTCCTGAAGGCCAGTCTATGTGAGGATTGTGGATCTTCAGCCAAGGAAACCCCAAAATAATCGCGTGCTGAGTCGACTCAAAAATATGAAATTGCATGCTCTCGGTATGGTCCTTATTTATAGTAATCCGTATGGGCTCAGTGCAATGGGTAACTGTGAACAACAAGCGGCCGTCTAAGGCACTGGCACTAACAGGATGAGATAGCGGGACAGTTTTTATTTTTAGCTGTTTGACTAGGCCCCAGTCTATAAGGCTTTCGTCAGCCCCTGAGTCTATTAACACCCCCTGGTCAATGGTCTGATTGTTAATACAAATGTCTACCTGAGTAACAGGTCGAGGAGGGAAGTCTGCGAAACTTGCTCACCAGCGCCTCCTTTGACTGGTGAGCACGATCTTTCCCGGCATGAAGCGAGTTGATGACCCGGCTGGCCGCAGTAGAAACAGCAACCCTCCGTAGACGGCGCTGCCTCTCCTCCAGAGAAAGCCTGGTTCTTCCAAGCTGCATGGGTTCACCGAGTCATTCGGAAGTGTAGTCCTCTGATGGTCCGGTAACATGAGCTGAAATCCTCCGCTGGCGGCGCGACCCTCCGAGGCGAATTCTGGAAGCTGGGAATAACATCTCGGTTGCGTCGACGCCCTCTCTCTTTCGAAGACGGTTATCGATCCGGATGGCCACAGCGATGAGGATTCCAGATCCCGGGTGTCTCCAGTGGAGCCAGCTGGTCCTTTATCGGTTCCGAAGTCCTGTCATGAAGGCGCCACGAAGAGCCGGAACATTCCATCCGCTGTCCGCTGCTGCTGTACGAAACTCGATGGCATAATCAACCACCTGACGGTTGAGCTGACGTATTTGAAACAGTCTTCTGCTGGCCTCCGTAGCAGGCGATGAGTGGTCAAAATGCGCCTCATAGTCTCTATGAAATCGGCCAATGAGTAACATAGTTCGGTGTCTCTAGACCATTCTGCAGTAGCCCAGGCTGCAGCTCTTCCCATTAAATGAGACACAATAAACGCCACTTTACCATGCTCAGATAAAAAAGCTGCTGGGTTGTGTTGAAAATGCAGATCACACTGTACCAGAAAGGCTCTGCACCAAGAGTCTCCGGAAAATCTCTCCGGAAGAGCCAGCCGTAACGGGAGGAAACAGCCTGACCTGGGTCGTCAGCTGGAGTATTGACAGGCAAATTCTCAGCTGTGGATGACGTCACCGGAGGAGCAGTCTGTTGATGAGTGAAAAATTATTCATTTGGGCAACCAGTTGTTGCATCTGTGTAGATAATTCTTCCTGAACCCCAGCCTGGCGCCCTCTCAGCTCTGGTATTTGCCGGCTGACTTTGTCCAGTTTTCCCTCGTGATGAAAAATCGCCACGCCCTGTACCGACAGAGCGGCGTGAAGCGTTCTTGGGTCGGCTGGGTCCATAATGTGGTCAGTTCGTTCTGTTACGATCTCAGACACTTAGGAAGTAGGACCCAATTGCACGACCGGGAGACAGAGATAAAGTATTTGTAAGTACTTTATTTTTCGGTTCTGCCGTGAACAAATGAAAGCGCTCACGTAGTGAGGGATCAAAACTTTTCAAGAGCACAACCTAACCCGACCTGATCATGGCAAAAGACCAGACGAACTGACAAGGAACACTGGGAGACAGGGGAATTTAAGCACATGGTAACAAGACACAGGTGGGACCAATCAGGGGCGGGGCTGACACTGATGAGCATAGGAGACAGGTGTGATGACAGGTGAAAACAATCAGGAAGCCTGGAATGAGAGAAAGCGAACATAAATGACATGAACCTCTCTAGCATATTTGTCGGTGCACAACATAACGAATAACTGAGCAGAGACTTTTTTTCTTCAAATCCACTCACTGAGATAGATGTCACAAAACATGACATTTGAATTTGTTCATTACGCAAGGTGTATGTTTTCAGCAATACTCTTATGATAAAGTAATAAATGTTTATTAGGGAGACAAAGAAGTAGTGGGACACTACAACTGTGACATCTCAGATGCATAAGCGTCTGTGTACCTAGAAAAGCGCTATAGAAGTCTGAATTAATATTATAATTATTATAAACTTTGCCAGAGTAAGCTCTCCCTTCCCTTCTCCCGTAAGGAATTTGTAATTTGCCGTTGGTGATGTAATGCGGTTCATAATAAGCCCATTAAAGCCTTTCTCTGTGCTGATGGAAAACGCAGTGGCAATATGGACACCTCCGCTATTTATACCTCTCAAATCCTCATGCATATTCACACAGTGCGGAGACGGGGAAAGAGTAGGCAGACACCCTGACAAATAAGTGCCTGGATCTCATTTCTTTTGGGGCCTGTAAGCTATTTCAGCACACTGGGGCCTCCTGCACTCCTCACACGACGGCCACAGACTCATTCTCTGGGTCCGCCTGCTTTCATTTCCTCTCGGTCAACACGAGCGAGAAATACAATGAGGTAGAGAGAGAGAGAAGGATAGTAATACGAGTCCTGGCTAAAAAGTCTGTTTTAGTTGAGGCACAACTCACTCTACATTCATCCATCTTTCAAGTTCACCAAGCTGTAGGGACTGTATCCCGTCTCGGCCCCGCTGAACATGGCTGACTATTATGTAAAGCTTTTGTCTTGCACCAACCATTCTTCAAGCGGATTGCACCGCATTTTACTTGATATATTTTCAAGATTAGTGTAGCTTCATGAAAACACTGTAATACATAGCATTTATACATAATAAGAGCTGTGATAATCATGATATTCCAACAGGGATTTCTACCCTGTGTGTCTTCCTCAAGATGTTGAATGTGTTTTTAGTGCACAATGTGTTGGCATCTAATGAGTGAAAAGCTGTTTGTTCACTTATAGAAAGCAGTACTAAATTAAAGGACCACTATAAGACATTCAAATAACTTTGATCTGTGTGAAGATATCGGGGAGACGTGTGTACCTGAGCAGGGCATGAAGTCGCTCACCCTCTGTGTGCACAGATTAGCACTTCAGTGGCACTTCAATGGCTCTTATTATGGTACTTTTGTAGTTCGACTATGTTGAGGAAATCAATGTTACTTTCTGTATTCTTGTTGTTCTTAGTTTGTACTCTTGGTTGATGCACTTATTGTAAGTCACTTTGGATAAAAGCGTCTGCTAAATGACATGTAATGTAATGTAATGTAATGTGTGCGTCGTAACCAAAGCTTCTTCTCGCTTTGTTGGCGCCACCGGGCCGGCCCACGTTGATGCATGTGACCACGCCCCACTGGTCGGTCTCAGCTGATGCTGCCGCTCCGGTTCACCTTCAGGTAAACACCGTTCGCTCTATCAGCCGGTTTGCCCTAGTTAGCACCGTCACCGGCTCAGACTCCGCCATGTTTAGAGCTACAGCAATCAGAATTCTCCCAATCTCGTATTATGCACCTTTAACACTGTGTTGAATGTTGATTGTGACAGTACTAGATAGATATATACTTTATTAATCCCCAAGGGGAAATTTGTCGTCACAGTAGCAGCACCAATAAACTAAACACACGAGAATAAAATATAAATATAAAATATAAAAAACAGGGATGAAAGATAAAGATGTATACAAGTAAAATATAAAATACAAAATGAAGTATATATATATGTATATCAATAAAATGAAACATATATGTATATATACACACACACAAACAAATATAATACAATGACTGCAAAGTATACAAAGTAAAATATAAAATACAAAATAAAATATATATGTATATATATATACACAACATATATATGCATACACAAATATAATACTAATGTCTTACAGGTAGATGAAACCATTCACATGAGGAGATTCACTCATGGAGACCATCATCATCATCATCATCATCATCAAGTCACCAGATAAGTGAGTAGATGTTCAAAGAATGTGGATAAGATTGACACAGATGTAATCGTTGTTTTAAGTCAACGTACAGAATTTGACATATTTCTTTTGAAAATTAAAATCTTTGGTAACTGCACCTGCAGGTTCTGTTAACTCAAACTGACCTCATTGAGATGGATGCGTGACTAGCTGTTGATTGGTCGGGGCAAAGCAAAACACAAATGTCCCCCCTCACACCCAGAGAGGGACTAACATGAACACGATGTCAGTTTGAAGAAAGCAAAGGAAGCACACCGGCGGTTCATCCTGATTATCAGGCGAGGTTTCAGAGACTTTGAGAATCTTTGCCAAAGTGCATTCAGGCTGTTCTGGCAGCTCGTGGTTCTCTGAACACTAAATGTAGTTTCTTTCCTTCAACTTGTCGCCCATCTGTCATCACTGGTGGCCCCTGTGTGCTAACAGAGGGCCACCTCACAACGGTGCTACATCGCTTACTGCTGGACCGGTAGTCTGGCTGACCACACTCAGCTATTGTCACATGAGCTGTAGTCTGAAGACGCCGGTGCCCCCCCCCCCCCCTTTCCCCCCTGTCCCCCTACTCACACTCCTTAATCCTGCTTAATCTGAGTGCAAAGAAATTCACATGTGCCAGTAAGAACATTTACAGAGTACACTGCCTCCATTTTCCTCCCTAAAATAAAACAGAGCTTACGCACTAAGCTTTATTGATCTTACAACTTGATACCGTGATTAAGGGGGAAGATGGTGCCTCTAAGAAAGTGAACACTTTTAAATTTACAGGCCATGTTACACCGCTTTTAATTGGCAATTCATTACCATAGCTGCAACTCCTGCAGCCAGGACCCCTCTGTGCTTTGATTCCTGTGTGTGAAGGTGTGTTTGCAATGTATTTGAGTGAAGGTAAAAAGCAGAGAGCTCAGAGGTGAAGAGTTGCATGCCACTTTGATTATGTCCCCCCCCCCCCAAAAACCCCAAAAAACAGATTGAAGCCTCTTAAAAATATAATTGCACTAACTCTGGCTGCCATCACCACCATTTACCAGTGAAGAAGTGGATCTTTGTGTGTGTGTTAGGGAGAAAGAACACAAAGAGAGGGAGCCGTGGGCCAGAGAGATGCAGATTTGTCCCAATGGAGATTTGAACACCTCCATACTGTGGGTGGGCAGACTCACGGAGAGACACAGAGCTAAGGGGCTGCACGGCCACCCGGTAGGAGAAACTCTACACCCTGGCGATGGTAGGCATTAGTTCAGCACCAGCTCTTCGGCTCACACACTCACACACACTAGAAAACCCAAAGGCTGCAGGAGTAGCAGCTTTGATCACTGAATCACTGGCAGTGACGACATAAACACATCTACCAGTTCCATTTAACCCACTTCCACTGAATCACAAAAACTCAAATTCATTTCTCTCTCTCTCAACATCAAAGTATAAGAGCACACGGCTCTTTCCAACAGTGAGGTTCCATCTCTATTTAAGAAAAAGACAAAGCGCCTTTCAGTGTCTGTCTATAAATGTCATTTTGGAACTAAAACTTCATCTGTTAGATAGAGTGACAAATCCAACAAAAATTAAAAACCCACACCAAGAAGCCGAGCAGAAACCGTGCCATATTTTTCTAAGATTGTGTTCACATTAAGCCAAAAGGTAAGAAAAATGAAACTAAAAATCCTCAGTTGACAATGGCACTATCTCATTGTTTGCAATACTGAATGTAATGTCTCAGATCTCATTGGCACCTTCCTCTGGCAGCCTCACTCGCTTTTCTTTTTGTGTTTTCATTGTGGATTGTTGTTTACTGGCTTCAGCGTTTTATATCAGTGCCTCTCTTTCCTCAAAACACCTACTCATTTGAGGACTGATTCATTCCAGGCTAAATCATATTCCCGGGGGATTAGAGACATCTAATTTGATGATATTTCTGTCATGCACACTGGATGTAGTATTCAAACAGTCTTCCCCTCCCCCCTTTGCCACGAGCACAAAAACAAATGCACATCGAGTAGGTATTCCACTTGCCAAGCGAAACGTCTCCTCGTGTTTTTGAAAGGATCTCATGTTCATTGCTTTGTTTGACATGATGGTGAGATGGGCAGAAACAAGAGTTCAACATCGGGAAGAGAAACAGCAACTTGGAGATGAGTATTTTCAAAATGAAATCATGGTGTAGAGGCACATTGGAGCCAATAGTTCCAGATGAGAGGGAGAAAGTGGAAGTTTGGACAAGGCTCTGAACTGCAACACACAGATTGAACGAGATGATTTGGTTTTGTGCCGGTGCTTGTTCAAGATTAATTTCCATGAATTCAAATATATCATCATCACACCCAGTGCAACCTGAGTTCATTTCACTTCTTAAAACTCATTTTTATAGAACAGCTTTGAAGTGATCTAGTCTTTTTATGCAGAACTTTGGTTCCCCTAATTTCGTTTGTCTGTTATTGATTTATTTTTAATTTATTTGGTTTTTAATTAATTGTTTATTTTATATTTTAATATATATTTTTTAATGTAATATTGGTTTCTTGCTATTCCATTTGTTTTGCTTTGACTCTCTGTGGAGCACTTTGTAAACATTGTTTTTAAAGGTGCTATATAAAGAAAGTTATTATTATTATTATTATTTATTTTTTAACACTTAAGAGACCTCCTGGTGAAAATCGATGAAATAAAATGGCGCGGTGGGTCTTAATATATGTGATCTTATTCTTTTACCCAATTATTCCACAACCTTTTTTATGTTTTACTGCCATTTGTGCGTCACCTTATATTATCTTGAGTAGGTAAATTAGCCATTTCAAAGCGACATACATGTGATAATCCACAACATTGTTTTATCCACGTGTTCTTGGAAACATTTAAAAATATGTTATAAACAAGACCAAATAAATGTCGGCTAACTCATTATTCTTATTACCTTCGCATTGAAAATGCGGAAGGTTATGTTTTGATCGCCGTGTATTTATTAATTTATTTGTATGCGTGTTACTCGCATAACACAAAAAGTATTAAACCAAATGGCATGAAATTTGGGGGGATGATTGGTTATTATCCGGGGACCATTTTATTATATTTTAGGATCGATCGGGTCAAAGGTCAAGGTCAAGGTCATGAAAAGGTCAAAATCTTCTTTTTACCATATAGCGCGGTACATTTATATCCAATTGGCATGCAACTAATGCCAAAATGTTCATAATTCAATGCCCAATCTTGTGATATGCGAAGGTATGCGCTCTACCGAGTGCCCATTCTAGTTTCCTCTGTTTTCATTTCCCCTCATCAGTTAAACAATATGCATTTCGGCGTAGTAAACAAGCTTTCGTTTATTTCCTCTCATCGGTTAAACACACAGAGTGTACGTCACTCTCCATATTAGATTGAACGCTATATGCTACGATTGTCAGAAGTATACAGACGTTAATGCTCTCTTGTGTGTGTACTGCAGGGGAAATCGTCAATAAAAGACAGAAGAAATTCTTCAAATTGATTTGGCGACTAACAAATCTTCTGTGACCTCTAGGTCCCGACTTGCTTAACCCTCCTGTTACCTTTAGGGTCAATTTGACCCCATTCAATGTTTAATGTCAGTGTTCTTTGGGGTCAATTTGACCCCAGGCTGTTTTTCACTGTGTCAAACATATAAGAAATATCAACTTTTTTATATATTTAAAGGGCTATTTAGGTAGTCAACAAACAAACATAAAATACCTCACACTTAAACTTGGGAAACAATATTAATTCTAATAATTTTCTGGAGGTTTTAATTGCTGGGGTCAAATTGACCCCGAGGGTAACAGATGTTAGTAAATGTGAAGGTAACAGGAGGGTTAACCAGTAAATACCCATTAATACACTGTTGGTGTGTTTGTTTCCATGGCAATGAATTTGGGTATGTAGCAGGCCTGCTGCCGCTACCCGTGGGTTTCCCCCACCAGCACCAAGGATCCGCCAGGCACCAAGAGGTTCGGTTGAAAGACATGCTTTTATTTCACAAAACACAACACCAAGCAGACCGCAAAGCATGCGCCTCTGCTCACTCCTCTCCCTCCAGCTCTGCTGCCCTTTTATACAAGCAGCATCGGCTGCTGACTGATTGCCACTCAGTCAGAGCAGCTGACTGATTGTCAACCAGCCAGCAGCCGAGGCCAGATTGGGGACAGCTGCCACATATCCCCACCACCCGATTTAGGCCGGGGCTCCATCCGGCCTAACCTACTCCCCATCCCCCCCCATGAGAACTTGGGCGGAGGAGGGGGCTCTGGGGGACCGGGCTCGGGACGTGGGGGCTCTGGGGGACCGGGCTTAGGATGGGGGCTCTGGGGTTCGGACGGAGCTGAAGGCCGGGAATAGGGTTCGGGGAGACGGGGCGGAGGACGGGGGGGCTCTGGGGTCGACCGGGACAGGGGGACGGGGAGCTGAAGCCAGCCGGGATGGGGACGGGCAGGGTAATAGTCGCGCCGACGGACCCCGGGATCAGGGGTCGGTAGCGGCGCGGGTCTCGGGAACCGGGTCGGCCTTCCGCCGATGGGTCCCGGTGAACATGGGTCGCCGGCAGCTCCGACGGGTCCTGGACCTCGGGTTCGCCGCCCGACGGCTCGGAGGGCGGCTGCTCCGGCGGGTCCTGGGCCTCGGGCCTCGGCCGCCCGCGGGTTCTGGACCTCGGGGGTCGGCAGCTCCGACGGGTCCTTGGGCTCTGGGGTCGGCAGCTCCGACGGGTCCCGGGGAACGGGAGTTGGCCGCAGCGCCAAGGGTTGTGGAGGGTCCCGAGGAACAGGCGGTTCTCCTCCGCCTGTGCCCGCCCCATCTCCTCTATTCTTGCCAGTATCTGGCCCAAGCTGTCCATCAGCTCCACCTCCGGATCTGGCCGCATCCCTTCCAGGCGCTGGATTCCAGGGGGCCCCACGTTGGGCTCCAGTGTAGCAGGCCTGCTGCCGCTACCCGTGGGTTTCCCCCACCAGCACCAAGGATCCGCCAGGCACCAAGAGGTTCGGTTGAAAGACATGCTTTTATTTCACAAAACACAACACCAAGCAGACCGCAAAACATGCGCCTCTGCTCACTCCTCTCCTTCCAGCTCTGCTGCCCTTTTATACAAGCAGCATCGGCTGCTGACTGATTGCCACTTAGTCAGAGCAGCTGACTGATTGTCAACCAGCCAGCAGCCGAGGCCAGATTGGGGACAGCTGCCACAGGGTATAAAGGGTTAAAAGATTTATTTCACCAATTCATCTAAAAAACACACTTATTTAGACTTAGAGTTAGATCAAACCCGCTCATGTCTGTTTGCTAAACTCAAAGCTATACAGTCAACCTAGCTTAGTTTATTGACTGGAAACATAAAGTAACCACACCTCCCCACTATACCTCTAAAGCTCACTCTAGCTGAGTCCCTGTGTTTCAGTCTGTATGCTAAACTAGACGAAACATCTGCTGACGATACCTTCATAGCACACAGACAGAAGGGTGACATCAATCTTCTCCTCTAGCACCCAGCAAGACAGTGAAATAAGAATATTTCCCAGCATGTTTAACTCTACCGTAAAGGTTTCAGCATTGCACATTATACGTTGATTCTTTTATGGCAGGAGTTTATTTTTGACAGTTTACACAATCATGAAAAAGACAATTGCATATATAGTTATACATTTATATAAGTACACCTAAATAAACAATAAACAAATGCAAAGACAGTTATTTAACAATATGTTCTGGAGTAGTTAGAATTATACCGTGTTAGTGACAACCGGCCCTTTGAGGGCAGCCATGAGGCCCGATGTGGCCCCCGGTGAAAATGAGTTTGACACCCCTGTCTAGTGTGAAACAACTAAAACATTTAATGTATCAACACATTCACTTGTTGTTCTGTCAATGGAGCAGCTCCCGGCTTTGCATCAAATGATCAAAACAGTCATATTGTTCTCACTCAGAGGGAATTGCTTACTTTTAACAACCCCCAGCAAACTCTCTGCTGGCACAGGAAGAAGTTCATGTTCAGGTGTCGAGGAGCCGCCGTGCAGACGGTGACTTCTAGATTCCTGACGCCGCAAGTGTTGATCCAGTTTCTCCCCAGTGCGCCCTGGTTTCCAGAGAGTGGCGTGACAGTGATGGATAGCTGTGAGCTTGGTGCCAATAAGAGCCTCCAAGTGGTCGGTTTGGGGCCCGAGGCTCTCGTGTATGGGCCCTCCAGGAGACCTACTAAATTAAATCCTCTGAGGCTGCCAGGCTACGATGACGCTTTTCCCTGTGCCCCGCGCCCGATCTCGACCACTGCCTCCAGCCGGCCTCACTTTTGTTCCCCAATAACAAGTTTTTCCTCCTTTAATTAATTCAACAAAAAGTAATTAAACCTTTGCAATTCGCCGCCATGCCTCGCCCGCCCCCACCCTCACGAGACACAAAGGAAAGGTAGGATGGAGGGAGGGGGCGCAATAAATTAAGAACACTCAGTGCCAAATGACCGTCGGAAGCAAAACAATATTAGCCCCCGGAGTCAGTGGCAAGGACTCCTAATAAAGGACTAACAAGACCCGGCATCGAGTCGAGATGAATGCTCTGCGGTTGTATTGTTCGGCAGGGAGGTGGAGGCTGCGGAGGTGGACGGCCCCATCCACACGGAGTCTGCTCTTAATTTGCTGAGTGATGCAAGTCCCCAGGGGAGCGTGTTGTTTGGCCCTGAGGGGTAATAATGTACTTGGCAGCTTCTCTTCATCTCCCCTGAATTCAGCACTTTATGTGAAGAAAAAGAAAAAAGAAAGCTGTTTCCTCAGTACTCAAACTGCTCTTAAAAGCTTATAATATATATTTATGTATATATATTTTTTTCTTCATGTTTTATAAAAACATCAAACGGTTGCTCCAGTGTTACAGTTTTGGACTGAGGAAAAAACTATTTTTTTTAAGCTTAAGAACAGTAATGAAATGTAATTATAAGATGGATATATAAAATGGATCAGAAATGACTTTGAAATAAAATGAATTGTCTTTTTTGTTTGTCTTTGGTATCTTTGGAATGATTATGTCACCATGGGCTTTAGGAAACTGTGCATTTCTTTCTGTTTTCTGACATTTCGAAGATTAAATAATGAATCAAGTAATCTGAAAATTAATCAAGAATGAAAATGATTGCTCAACCTCTTAAAGAACTAAAACACATTGCATGAAGAGACGAAACAAACGAGACCATGATAGATTGTAGATCATTTTATTGTTATATTGTTCTGTTTTTTTAAATTGAAATAATTAATCTTGATATTAACAATAATAACAGTAATAATAAAAGTAATGTTAATAATCTCCATAAAATAATAACATATTTTAAACATTTAATATTTTAGACTCGAATTTAATGTAATTGGTTATTGAAGTAAAACTCTTAAAACTGCCACGACTTCTAAATATAATATAATATAATATAGTATATATAGTAGTAGTCGAAGAATAAGCCCTTTCTACAAATAAAGGGCACACAATGTTTTCTGTTCTGTCTAAATTCTGTACTTTTGTTTTTAATACTTTAAGTACATTTAGCTTAACATTTTCTTTTGCCGAAAGTAACATTTTAAATCCAGGAATTGGTTTTACATTGAGGCATTTATTTTCACTCCAGTAGGGAACCTTATTCTCTCATAACTGCATCGGGTTTGTGTTTTTCAGCAGCCGGTGTGGGTACTAATCCACAGTATACATGATGTTCTTTAGAGCCCTTTGCTAATTACCTCAGTTTCAATAGAGCACATGACCCATCGACTCTTGACTTGCATTCTCAGCATTTCAGGCCCATACATAGCATGAGGTCAGATGATTCACTGTTGCAAAGCTTAACTTTAGATTTGTATTCTCGCTAGAGGTTCTAAAGGATTCGTGCTCTGTGTCCTGGGTGTGGTCTGGGGATGTCTTGGTGGTTTGTCAAGTAAAGAGAAAAGTTGGTTAAGCCCATGTCTTTGAACTGTGATGTTGGGTCAGACAGCCAAGGCAGATATTTGCCCAGCAAATATTTTAATCCCCAACTAATCACTTGGTGAGTCCAGTGGGTGGAGGTTTGGGGTTGGGGCGGGTATGAGGGGGGCTTCTGAGGTGGCCTGGCACATTCTTCCTGTCAGGGACACGCCCTTTTTTTCCAAGGGGATTGTGGGAAGAGTCAAACAGGGCGACCTCCGGAGTGAGCCGCTGCGTGGCGGGAGGTGTTGACTGCAGAAAGGCCGCGTGTGCGTGCATGTGGCACCCACATCCATGCTGGCACTTACGAATCCACCTACCCCCACCTGGATAATTGGCTGTAATCAATAAAAGATTTGACTCCATTTGTCATTGATCGAAGTGTGAAATCTGAGATATATAGATGAATATTGTGAGTGTGCGTCTCTTTCATCTTCAGCATACATAATCTGCCCTCGAGAAGCCCCGCTCTTTCTGCTCGTTGGATTACGTTTCCTTTGAGTGAAAATGCTGCGCATGCACTGCTCACTCTAAACATGTTTTCCACTGATGCAGAGGAACACACTCTCTCACGCTGTGGCGCTCCAGAGTCCTCAGCCGTTCGGTGACTCTTGCCATTTGCTTATTATCAGAATATTCGTAATCATAGTGGAGACAGTGCCAGCGGAGAGAGCGAGCCGAGAGAGACGCGTCAAAACATCTTCCACCGTAAAGGACCAGACAGCAAGCGTGATGGGGAAATTAGTCAGAGGCGCAGCCTAAATGGATGGTGAGGGCACAGGGGGGGAGTGGGGAGTAAAAGTGTGTGTGGAAATCGGCGAGGGAGCAGGAAACAGAAAGAGAGGAACCGTCTCCATTTCACCATTCAGCATTGCCTCCTATTCCCGAAGCACTTCGCCAGATCGCAACCCACTAACTGATAGAGAAATAAATTAAGGAAAGGCTGCTCAAAAAGATATGATTCTGAAGGAGATTTAAGGAGTGGAACTGATTGTGCATGTCTGATTTTCCTGCGCTTCAGAGTCCTCACCCGGGGGGCTTGGCTTTCAGAGCTGAGTGACTTGCACAGAGAAACACTCCATTAACAAAGTTCAGCTCTCCTTTGAGCCCCCCCCCCGGGCCCCCCTCTCCCACCACAGAAGACCTCTCCCAAGAAACACAGCTTTTTCCCCCCTAATAATGTTGGAGGGTACCCTGCGCCTTTAATAAACAGGAGGAATGTAAATAACAGAGCAAACAGCTCCGGGCCTGGTTCGAGTTTGAAAAAGATCATTGCAGTTAATTACAACTTTTGTCGTATTCTCCGAGTTTTGATCATTGTGTTTTTTTTTTATCAGTAATGATAACACTGTACTCACCACGTTAGTCGTTGGCATCTGGGAACATCAACATCCTGCTCGTCATCCTACGTAAGAAACACACGCTGTGAGATGATGAGGCGGGTGGTTGAAAATCCAATACTTTTGCAGTTATGGACATCTGTACAGATACTACTGACGGGACACGTCCACATTGAAAACTATTTGCTCATCAACGTTCTTAGAACATTTAGTTTTCAGTCCCAGCTATTGTTAATGCCAAAGCAATCCCCGGCCTTCATTTGGAGGTTCTAATGAGTGCTCCTGAAATACTAATCCCCCACACAATGAAACATGTGCAATTATTCATAATTGTTTGCTCTCTATTTTCCTAAAATTGTTTTTCGTATTGCAATTGTACTATTCCTTACTTCTTTGATCGTGTTTAGACAGAGCCAGGCTAACGATCCCCCCTGAATTGAGTCTTTATGCTAAGCTAAGCTAACTGGCAGTGGTATTGAGCTTTCAGCTAAAAAGTTAAAAGACGTATCTCCCAAAGGTTGAAAATAAATGTTTCGAACACTCGGAAAATAAAACTAATGTTGTCACTGCCTTCTAATTTATAATTCAATGAATGTTTTAGTTTGAGTCCTGTCCACTCCATTAATGGTAAACAATGAATACATCGACAGAAAAGTGCTCACGGGTTAACTAAACTATTTCAGAGGGACAGGGGCCTTGAGCAGGCAGCATGGCGGAGAGCAGTCGCGTGGGTCCCGAGTCCCAGGATTAGAGTCATGGGACTAGGCAGAGGCAGGACCATTACCTCTGAGTGGAAGGGTTCAAACCCAGTGACTCCTTCTCAGATCTGATGGAGAGAAAAGACTCAAAAGAGAAGTGAGAGAAAGAAGCAGAGAGGAATATAAAAGGAGGGGGCATCTTCTGAGGAGAGGATTGTAGAAGTGCAGAGCAAGTAGGTGTGGTGGGATGGGGAAGATTTGTTTTATGGTCAGAGGAGAGTCTCGCGATCACTTTGAAAGAGTGTGTTCATAATCTCTCGGGGTAACTGTAGTGAGAATGATTCTGGTAATGGAGGTCAGTTTCTGTCTGAGGAGCCTGGATGGGCCATCGCCACTGAACTTCATTGAACTCAGTCCTTCTGAATGCATCTGATCCGGGGCCCCTAAAAACCTGTTCATCAATCACTGTATTACTCCAGTGGGGCTGTTCTCATAAGAATGTGTTGCAACTGTATCACTCAGCTCATGTCTGCGACGGGGCTCTTGACCGTTTACCCCTTTAACTCGTCAATATGGCAATGGAAATATGTGGGCAAAAAGAAGAAGAGGAAACTAGGTGAGTGTGGATAATTGAGCAGTCTGCAGGCATGGAGCCCAGAGATAAGTGAACGAGTCAGAAATTGAGTGTGATGCTGAGGCGAGGGCCGGGCCCTTTATTTGATGGAGCAAAGAGGAAACAGGGGGAAAAAGGAGAAGAGGATGTCTCTGAGGAGGAGAGATAGGCAGCAGCAAGGCGAGGGACTCCGAGACAGAGAAGGAGAAAGATATGGATGGCAGGCAGCAATTACTGAGACTGAGACTCCATGTGAACAGCCAAGTGTGTGTGTGTGTGTGTGTGTGTGTGTGGCAGTATGTGAGGAAGAGAGGCACAGAGCAAGAGGGGGGAAGAGGAAGAGGGAGGATTGAGATCTCTGCCTGCCTGGGCTCCTGCTGACTCTCATAGAGGAGATCACAGGCTCATCATGTCAGCTCTGTTTGTGGAAATCCTCCTTCATCAAATGACACATTTGCTACACGTTTACCTTTATCAGATCCAACAAGAGAGGCGGAGATGAGCCAGGGAAAGGTGTGTGTGTGTGTGTGTGTGTGTGCGTAAGTGCCTCTCTCTCTGTCGCCGCTATAGCGTCGAGGGGCCAATTACTTGCCCCTCCGAGAGCAACGCTGCCATCTCAGGCCTTTCATTCGGCCTCCCGCCCTCCTCCGCCTCGTCCTCTGGAACATCTGTGTCTGAATATGCGATGAGCGCGTCAAAGAGAGGACACGCCCACGGCCCGCACAAAGCTAATATCTGCTCACATCAAACTGGTCTGCTCTGCCTCTAGTGCCGTGTACGCCGCTGGAGCCGGTGGTGACCCTCTCCCCTCCTGCTGCTAGATTACTGACAGCAGACCCCGCTGCCCTCCTCTTCCTCCTCTCTGCCTCCCTTTTGGCCATCCTCCTCTTATCAAATAAACTACTTCTTCTTCTTCTTCTTCTTCTTCTTCTTCTTCTTCTTCTTCTTCTTAAAGTTTAATGAACTGGACTATAGGGCCTCATCAACCTTCTTAAATAAACATCAATATTGACCAACGTTTTGCGTGTCAGTTTAGGTTATATCTGGATCTTTATAAGGTTACAAGGTTTATTTATGTGTTGTCATTGTACAACCGACTCGGTGATAATTAGGACATTTAATCTGTTGGAATATATTCTGAGATATTTATTGGCCGAGTGATGCGTTAAGGAGAAGCCTAAGATCAAAAGAGAGATGCGAAGATTTTATTATATCTGTTTTTTTGTACTTAGAAGCATTTGAGGGAATGCTATTCTAATCTCAATTATTTATTTCCTCTGACTTTCATATAACTGCAGTTATTTATTGTATTCTTTAGTCTATTTAACTCAAATTTGATTTGTGCTCCAGGTTTGAAATTTAGTTTAAGCAACTTAAAAAGTAATTCAGATTCAGAATAACAACAAAACATATACAACACATATATCTGATGTGTTGACATTTGTGCAAGAACGTGTCAAAGAGTATAAATATGCGTGGCTAGTGGATCCATTCAAAACATATTCAGTGTTCGTATATCTTTGTTTTTGTTAATGCCACTTTTTCTCTGTTTTATTCATGATAGAGCAGACCATTGATACATAACAGATAATAAGAATACATGAATATTGGAGTCCGTTCAGCTTGGTTTCTGTATCATCATGTGTAAAACAAACACCTCCTTCTTTCTCCTTGTCACCCCTCTTTTGTTACTCCATGTGTTGTATGTTTATTCTAATAGTGGCTATATCATTTAGATGCTCTAGAGATGAGGAGCCACATAGGTCTGGTACATACACTTTCTTCCAACTACACACCCTCGTGTTTTTTCAAACAAGGACACAAGGGACATCCCTTGAAGAAATTTATCAGAATATAACCAGCTCTGACGGGACGACATAATACTTTATACAACTCTCTTCACATATAATATTCCTCAACACTCGGAAGTAGAAGATTCTACCGCCCAGGACTCCATCACCTCTCGATTAAGCCGACTGATATAATCACAGATGACTACATGCACCAACCCACTGATAAAGTCTGAGACAATAGGTAGGTTTTTATTTTCAGCATGTTTAATTTGCTTTGGTAGATTTTGGGAGGCAAGAGAGAGGCTGCATGGACAGAAGACATCTCTCGACACGGTCTCTGTCTCTGCTGACTGATGAAGATTAAAGGGACAGAGAAATAAAGAGAGAGATTAGAGGAGAACAGAGATTGACTGCTAAAGAGAAAGAGAGATAGAGAGAAAGGGTAGAAAGGGGAAGGATGTAGAGAGAATGGATGAGAGCAGGCTCTGAGAGAGAGTGAGGGAGAGCATTTGCATAATGTCCTCCACCACAGTAAGTCCCTGAGGCTAGTCATGCTGGATAACAGAGGACCAATACTCTTAATTCAATCTCTTTATTTTTCTAATACTTCATGAATTAATAATTCATCCCCATTCCACCCCCAGCCACCCCCACTCGTCCGCAAAACCCCCGCGAGCGTCGAGCTGAGCTGCCTAAGTTTGTAACTTTAACCCAATAAATTGATGTGAGCAGGCCTTCAGGCAGACCTGCTAATGAATGGATAGAGAGAGAAAGAAGAAAGTTAAAAGATGGTATTTTATAAAGTAATTTAAGAAAATCCTGTTAGCTGGATCAAGTACAAGAGTATAATTTCTCCAAATGGGAAAAAGAGGAGCTTTCGCGCCTCTCCCGCACACTTAATAACAAAATTAAGGAGGTAAAAAGATAAAGAGTGTGAATCAATTAGGCCAGGCCTGGTAAACAGTGCTAAGAGGGTGGGATGGCCCATGGAGGTGGAGTGATGGGTGCGATGCTCAAGTCCTCACATCCTCAGGCAGCCTCATAACACCCACCTCCCACCCTGACACCGTGGATGAGAACTGGGCTGGGCGAGGCCACAGGGGGAGGAGCCTCAGGACAGGTAGACACACACACACACACACACCTGCCCTCATTGTCATGCTATATTTAAATGTATTAAATAAGAAGAAAGTATTGCAGAAATGCGATACATATTTAATTGTTCAGTAATTGTGGACATAACATGTTTTTTACATGTAAAATTGTGCAACTTAAACTACAACATTCATATTCCTCTGCTTGATTTCCCCGTGCCATCTTCCTCGCTCAAACGTCGCCTTCATTCACTCGACTAGAGGACTGCTCTCTTTTTTCTCAGGTTCATGATGACACGATCAATCCCCGATGGCGGAGGCGTGGAGAGACACCCATCAAGTAGACAGCCTGTTAACCAGGCACTAAACACACTGGAGATAAGAGGAGATTATCAGGCTGTTATTGTTCCAAAGGGGAGGCCTCTGTCACAGAGACCTGGCCAGGCTCAGCGAGTCAGAGAGGAGGGATGGAGGCTGCTGCTGCTGCTGCTGCTTACTGGAGGGGAAGAGGCTCCCTCGCTATCTCCTCCTTCTGTTGTACGCATAACCTTGGTGGCGTCGCCTCGGGCTCGACACATCTGATAAATAGAGATGAGGGTTATTTGATATTTGTTTTGAAAATGACACCATTTTTATTAGAAGAATGTACGTGTGGATTGATGTGTGTGTGTTCAAAGTGTGGGTTGCGTGCTTAATGCAATCTTTTATCAAATCATATAAGTTAACCCCTTAACACGCAGTTTTCTGTTTTTGTTTCACCTGAAGTAAGAGTAATAATCTATAATAATATATCACTAATTTATCAGCTGGTTTCAACTCAGACAGATCAATATACATCTAGAGGATATTTATTTCATAACGCTGAATTAAATTATCCATATCTCTCTTGAGGCATTTATAGCTCCATTTCATTAAATATAAATATTGTAGATGTTTTGTGCAATTTAAACATCTTTTTTGAGGTCTAGTAAATACTATTATATTTAGTATATTAGTTTTTTAGTGATTAAGGATTACCTCACACTTTGCATCTAGATGATGCAAACTGAGATGATACTATTTTAATTCTAAATCGAATAATATGCTCTAAATTAAAACAAATATATATATTTTCTTTTCTTTTTTGGGATTGAAGGGGGGTAATAACAGAACAAATGGTATATTCTAAATTAATTTGTCATTATTTGATACATTGTTATTAAATAACAGATAAGGTTGTGTAATTTTGCATTTATTACTCAGTATTTAAAATGACTTTATTTACTCTGGACATTATATTAAGTTTAAAGACAAGCTGCATCATAAAAGCAACACACATTCGGGTATTCAGATTAGATTGTACATAATCTATCTATACTATCTATATATTTAATCTTTCCTTGTACATCTTTAACTTTAATTGGTTGCTTTACCTTACCCTGGAACGTGACCCCTTTGACCTTTTATTCAGTGATTCACTCCTGTTCCACTTTCTCACAGACACAAGTGAGGATGAATGGTCTCTGTGGGTATACCAAACACTGAGCACTATTTGATTTAGACTCCCCTGGGTGTTATGACTGGGAAATAATTGTACGCATTTGTATTTGTTTCTTTAACATTGTGGTGTGCTCTGGGTAATTCTTAATACCTTCTAGAGATTATACGGTAACTCCCAAACTCCCATGATTATAATTAAGCCTGACTTGGTTATAAAATGAGCAAATGGTAATTTAGTTGTGCATCGTGTGAGGGAGCATCTCTGTGTGTTCCTCCGTGTTTTCACTGCGTCTCCGTACGTCTTTGAATATTCTTGCGATTGTGCTTGAGAGTTTGAATATGCACATGCATCCTGTGTGACAGGGGAAAGTGCTGCAGAGGGAAAAGCATATGGGACGTTTGCCTGGGCATGGTGACTGCTATCATCTTCCTTCTGGCAAATAAAAAGAAGAAGCAACGGAAAAACACACACACATTCCCTCACCCATTCTCTTTTCTCCTCCTTATTCTCCATCTCGCACTCTGTTCAGCTTTCCCCGTCTCTCTTTCTGTATCACTTACAAAGGCAACCGTTTCCTCCAAAATGAGGCCACGTATGGAAGGTATGCAAATGAAACCATCGCTCGTGGATTAGAATGGGACACCATATACCCTAAATCATGATTGTCAATCATGTCTTGGGATTAAGGGATATGCGCTCACAGACCTAAAAAAAGCAACATTTCCCCCCCTCAGGCAGATCCCCATTGTGAGGAGCTCTGAGGGAGAGAGGCCTCCACGGGGGAGGAGAGCAACACTGGAGCACTAGTGCCCCCTTCTGTCTGATGCCCACCGCACCATTTCATCATCAACCAGCCAGTCTGAACCGAAATAGAGGCTGACACACACACACACACACGCGCGAGCCTATTCATTTACTTTCAGTGTAGCCGCAGGCAAAAGCTTGATTAGACAAATGCACATGCTTTGGTGATGCAGTGTTTCATCTTCAGAGGAGGAGAGAGAGACCTCATTTGTTTCTCTGGCATGTGTGCAGGCTTGGTTCAACATCAGTGGGTTAGGAGGGCCAAAGGCCTCACAAACAAACAGATGTTTGTTTGCCCTGTGAGTGAATGTGTTTAGCACCGAAGTCCCTCAACCATCAGAATCAATTTGTTCTTCACACTGTCACTGTGTGATTTTAACATGTTGCATATACAGTATGCCTTTTTTTTGGTGATGTGCTTTTGTACATCTGCCAATTTGCCAGGCAATGGGTGTACGCTGTATGATTTTAAGCATGCGGGCATGTATATTATATATCAAGATAAGAATAGAAATTGGCATTTTCGCACTTTTAATTAAAATGTATATTGCTCACAAATTATACTCTTACACATTTGTAATAATAATAATAACAATGAATAGTACAGATGTTTAATTTTAATACCAGCTTAATAAATAGGCTTAATTTGTGGTTAATCAGGAGTTACTATTTCGGAAACAGAGCGGCTCCTCACACAGAGACATGTTTAGTGGATTGTGTGTGCAGACCCTGGAGCCCTCAGCGAGAGTGCCAGTCTGTTCCTGTGGAGCAGTCAACCAGACAAACCCAGCCAAGAGAGAGCGAGGCACCGGCACCGGGCCAGGAAATAGCACTGGAAAACACTCCACCGTGGCAGAGAATTAATAGTGTTCTTATTGGAGAGAGGGGGCGTGGGGGAGGGTGGAGAAAAAAAAGGACACTATAGTTTTGCATCGTCAAAAGAACAGTTGTGTGTGATTGCAGGAATCAAGGGAGAGTTTCATGAAGCCCCATCAGACCGGACCTCGGTAAGGAGAAAAGTGAGCAACGGAGGAGAGTTGGCACCGTTCACATCCTGCACAGCGCAGCTCCCGGCGCCCCAAGACCGAAGGTGGCGCGGCACCTGTGCCATTTTGGCCCCGGCATCGTATGGGCAGGAGGTCAAGGCCAGGGCAACATCTGCATCGCATCAGAGGGCCTGGCCGAGTGCCCACATGAAGGAAAGTCTGTCACGGAGAAATGCTGAAGAATAGATTTTTTTTAAAGGACAAAGTGCTTTCAATGAAAACAGTTTTTTCTCACTCACTATTCTCAACTCTGCCACACAGTATTATTGCCACGATTCATATTTGATGTTGACACTGATCACATCTTTTGCATGATTTGTAATCCTAATATATTGTTAGCTTGTGAAACCCTGATGTATTCTGCACGAGGGCAACACACACCGCAGTGTGTGTCGAGTCACACGTATCGTATTGTTGATCTGCACTTCACACATTTCATTTATTTACACTACACACATACACACACATTTCATTTACACTACACACATACACACACTTTGCATTTTGCACACTGTCTATATTTAATATTTTTATATTTAATTTAATTTGTCATTAGTATTGTATTGTGTATTGTGTATGCATATATGTTGTATATATACATATATATTTTATTTTATATTTTACTTTGTATACTTCTATATCTTTCATCCGTATTTTATATTTTATTCTTGTGTGTTTAGTTTATTGGTGCTTAATAAAGTATATATCTATCTATCTATCTATCGGACTCCTGAGGATCCTCACCACCCCGTCTGTGTGCCACAGTTAAGACCACCGCAGTCGTCATTCCGACGGAGGGTAAAACAAACCACCAAAATGGATACTAGCCGCCAGAAAACTAAAGAGAAAATCATTATGCATCATTAGGTGAAGATTTAGTTTAAACGTGTTTAGCAGGAATTAAGCAAAGCTGTTGTTGACATGGATTGACTGCTGTAATGCTTTATTGTCAGTGCTCCAGGAGGCAGAGGGAGGGCCGGCCTAGTTGGGGTAGTGCGAAGCGCCGAGAGCGAGGATTTATGGGATGTCGGAGGACCGGCCTGTTGTGCAGAAAGGCGGGAAAGTCTGGTTGATGATTTGGCAAAGGAGACAAAGGGAAAACAAATAAGGGTATCTATCTGTGGTCAGTGGAAAAGAGGATTCAGTCGCAGAATATTTTTAATTGTGTGTTTTTAGTCACATGAGAAGGTTCTAATAAAACCAAAAGATCTGATTATGTGTGCTCTCAATGTGTTTGGGATCGGTAGTTTTAATTTTTTTGTTGAAAAGTCTTAACTTGACTGCCCAGGTCTTTATTCTGGGCTCATTCGTGTGTCATTAGGAAGGTTTCCTGGTATCCGAATGGCTACAGGAAACACACTGGAGGTGCTTATTGAGTGCTATTGGCTTTCTGGATATAATATCCACATCCTTCATTACACCTGTCCATCCTGGAGAGGGATCCTCCTCTGTTGCTCTCCTGAAGGTTTATTACCTTTTTTCCCAGTGAAGGGTTGTTTGGGAGTTTTTCCTGATCCGATGTGAGGTCAAAGGTCAGGGATGTCTATATGTACAGATTGACAAATTTGTAATTTGTGAAAATGGACTATACAAATAAACTAAATTGAAAAATAAACTGAATAAAACTAGAAGTCGTACCAAAGGTGGAACATGAACAACTTGTTCTATGGTCGGTTCAACCGCAGACACGTTTCCCTGCCCTGCGTTGACGCCCCTTTGTTTGTACGCGTTGGCGTCTTTATGCGTCTCCATGTGTATGCAAGAGCTGCTCCAACCGAAGAGTCGGAGAGGACAGTCTTATCCAGCGCTCCAGTGTTGACAGTATTACTAATCCCCTCCACCTGCTCAAACACCCACCACAAAAAACACATCCCCCCCCCCTTCCGTGTGCCTGTGCTGGGAGTCCCTGGGGCCAGGCTGCGCATCTGCCTTCGTCTCCACGCCGGTTATCGTCCCCGGCCCGGCGCCGCTCCCCCATCCCTCCCTGCGTCGGGCACATTAATCGCCGCAAAAACAAATAGTTTTCAAATGTTTGGAAAAGACCCACTGTTTGCATCAGGGCCTAACAAAATAATTTTTACAAGCTATCCAGTTGTGATTAGGGCTGAGAGAATTGAATTTATGTGGCATTGATAATATTAATATTAGCCTAATTAATTATGTTGTTTGAACTCGCACAGCACCGTGTGTACATTCTACACAACACTAACCAGCCGGAGCTGGAGCTGAGCTCTCCCCCAGTCCATGCCGACTGCACACAATCCATCAACTCGTGGATATCTAATCCCCTCTGGCGCCGCTCACTTCCTGCAGTCGAAGAAAGAACTCCTCTGGTGACAAGAATTCCCATGAATACTTGATGACTTCCGTTTTATCTCACTTTGAAAGTGACATTTGCAGAGGGACCGGGGAAAACTTTCTCTTCACTGCTCCCCGTTTATTAAGGATGTTCAGAAGACGGATGATAATAAAATGCAACATTTATTTTTTAATGAGTCACTAAATCAGGTAAACAGCAGTACAGTGGGAGCAGCGTGGCGTCGCAGACCGTTCGAGGCATCGGGGACATCTGACTTTTTAGTGCAGAAGACAGTTGAGACCCAATAAGCCCTGTGTGAAGAAGTCCCCTCTAGGTTGTGTCCTTTAATCAGCAGAGGTCAACATTTGAACATCTCCCGACCCAGAAACACTGCAGATCAAGCCAACAATGTCTTTGGCCTGTGTGCCCCGCTGGATGAGCAAGTGTTGATCTGTGCAATTACAGTGACGCATACTCACTGACCCATCACGCCAGTCATCTTAGCCTAAAGGGGACCACCCACACCTCCAGAGAGGTTCTCAGACCGGTTAATAGTCCAGATCACACTTTGCTGCGATGGCCTCGCGACCTCTACTTTGTGGTCAGAGGTCAAAGGTTAGCGAGGTGGTCATGTGTCTCTCTTAGCCAGACGGGGCTCTATATCTCATGCTTGGTGGGGCTGTCTCCGTCAGGTCGCCTACACCTCGTGACAAAGGGAAGCTGTTCCCAGTACGCAGTGCTACTGCGGCTTCGATGTCCGACGACACGGCGTGACAGCCTCCCTCCACGGCAGCTTTTTCGGGTCTATTCCTGCGCACAACTGCAGCCACAGAATTGATATATTTGGCACAATCAAAAGAAAAATAGTTTTACATGGGCACAGAAATCAATGTTGTCCATTTACTCTAATATATCAGAGATTCTAGCGATGTGGATTGGTAATGGATTAGTATTTAAAAACAAATGAAATATTAAGTCAATAGGCATTTCGATTTCTTTAGCTTGACGAAATAAACAATGAAGAAAAAAAAAAGGTGAAATGCACATTTTTGTCACGTTCGAGGAGCAGTGGCCTTCTGGCTCCACGATGTGCAAAGCGACCCCGGTGAAGTCTGTGTGCCGGGGCCAGGCCGACGCGTTCCCTGGAGCAGGAATGGTTTCTTCGAGGAGCATCGTCCCATCAAAGCACGGGTTTGTGGACGGAGGGCGGCGAGGCGTTGCGATAGTCATTAACTGAAATGTCGGCCCAGTCTGGCTGAACGGTAGTCCATTCTGAGCTGGACGAAGGCGTGCAGAAGGTTTCGGTCCAGATTGGTGAGCTGCTCACCTGAGCAGACCTGCTTCAGGTTGTCAGGGGCAACAACCAGGAGGTTACAGAGGGCGTGGAGCGTGTCGAAGAGCCGCAGCACCAACGGTACCTGGAGAACAGGCAAGTACGCTCATGTATTATATACACCAATGTAAATACTGGAGTACCAACTTTATTATATGCAAACCTTGCATGACAAATGCTCTAAATTAGAATCGGTTTTAATTGTATTGTGACTGAAGATGCTAAACATGATGTAAAACTGTCATTTTCAATGGACCCTGTGATATATAATATGTATATCTCTATGAAAACATGCCCCACCTCCACTCTTGATAATTTACTCGTAAAGTAGTGACTATTGGGCAATTTATTGATTATTTGCTCTTCAGAAAACATATTAATCATTTAATGTATCATTTTAGTTATAACATTCAACAGCTCCAGGATCTCCTGTGTGAGGAAATGCATCTTTTCTGTCAATTATACAAAATAAATGCTGAAAATAATTCTTGGTTGCAGCCCTTTTTGTATTTACTGAATGTGTAAAATAACCCAACAATTAAGAGCATTCGCCTGCACTGACATGACTACTTGACGTAACACACATAACCAGGCGTGTTTTGAGGGGGCTATGTTTCGTGTATTCTGGACCTATGCCCCCCCCCGCCGCTCACCCTGAAACCCTTGGCGCATCGTCGGTATTCAGCCACGTCGCAGATGGCCAGCATGCCTCCCATCGAGCTGTAGCTGTACTGCTGCAGGTGCTCGTGGATGAGCCGGTGGAAACGAACGCCCAACTCGGTCAGCACCGTGTCCACGTTTTTCCCGTCCATGGACTTCCGCACGTGCTCCACCTGCCGACTGACGTAGGCGCATACCTTAGAGCAAGCCTGCCGGGAGGAGAGACACACAGGGACGCATGGTAAAGGAATACCAAAAGGTCCATTCAAAACAGGTCTTATTCAAACAGGTCTTATTCAAAGAACACCACAGGAGACATCAGGCATTTGAAAATCCCATTTGCTGATTTGTTTTGCTTTGCATGCGAGCTCAGTGGTGGAGGCCGAGGTCGTCTTACCGTGGTGTACTGGATCATGACGTTGTTCTCGTCCTCGGGCCTGAAATCAGTCTTTTTCTGCTCTGTTGCCAAGATGTGCTTCATTTGCCCCACCATGCAATTTATTGTTCTGTGTGTCGCAGAAAATAAACTTTGGAAAACGCTTTGAAGACCACTCGATGTTCTGCGGTGGGTTTTTGGTCACATTTGAAACGGAGCGACTTGTAAACATACTGACCGGTCGATTCCTGTGTCCAGTTTCACTTCCATCTGTTCAATCACCTCTTTCTTCTTTTGCAGGCACTCTGCCAACTTTGGAGATGAGCTGGAGACAGTTTTTTTTTTAAAAGAAGGAAAATCAGAGATCTCCCTTTCATCTAAAAAGTATGTGTTGATTGAAGGCAGTGGCAAGAATAACCAAATACTGTGTAATATATAATACTTTAACCTGGAACTGACCTTATAAGAGGCATGAGCTGGTCATTAAACTGCTTATCAAACAAGTGGAAGATAGAGTTGGCCTGTTGAACGACGTCCAGGAAGTACAGGTTGGCATTCTTGGCATCTGATGAGGGGATCGCTGTAGATCAAAGAGAGAGCAAAGACGTCCAGGCAAAAAACTAAAAAGGTAAGTGAAAGGATAAATCATTCGGATTCACAGAGAAGGTTGCCTGCTCTACATGGGTTCTAACCACAGAAATACAAAATGAACAACATTCACAGCAATGTACTGCTTCAGCATCAGACAGTGAAGAGAAAGCAAACTAAGGGGACATCAGCGAAGCATTACTTTGATATAGAATATACACCTCATCCATTGAGCACCTCGGAGAGGAATGAGCTCGTTTAGTCACACTGGAGCTGTCTGACACGATCAGCGACATAAAGCATGAAAAGAAACCCGCTGTGCATCACGGTATCGTAGATATTTCCATTTGGTTGTTAACTGCCGTCATATTTTGGGGTTGTTTCATTAAATTGCAGCCATAGCAACAAGCATCATCTGGTTGATGACAAAGTAAAATCCTATTAACACTAGTAAGATCACTAACAGTTTTAGGTTATGATTTATTTTAAAGGTAAAACAATTGTGCATCTTAAGAGTTCACAGACGATGAGGAAATTTGCTTTCAGTAAAACCACACTGTACAGATAGTTGTATACTCCTCTAGAAAAGAGAGGCCTTTGAGGCCTGCATGCCGTAAATAATCCAGTCTCTGATTCACGACCGTGTGCTAGTGAGCGGTGCGGCCCCGGTCTTCACCCACTGACTGTGGTTAGAATGAGCTGAATGTGCAGTTATGTACCTGAGAGGCCAATCTCTAGTGCGTAGTCAATGTGATCCACACACAGATGATCAACCAGCAGCAGGAAGATGGAGTAGGCGTTCTTGGGCAGGTCTGAAGGATCTGAAAGCTGTCGCCCAAAAACCGAAAAGAAAGGGAACACGTTGAGCTATTTTTCGCCCAGCAGAAATTTCTCCGTAATATTGCTCTCAGTAGATTAAAAAAAATGAATAAAACCCAGCAGCCTGACCCTGTTGCATCTCTCAAAGGCATGACGCGTCTCCTGCAGCAGATTGACAACTAGCTCTGGGGACAGAAAGGTCTCCCCATGGGTGTCAATCATCGGGCCTAGAGGGAGGTTGGTGCGCTGTCTGATCCGCTCCTTCAGTTCTTGGATACTGTAGAAAAACACTGACAATGATTACTTTGTCACACCAATATTTCTTATCATTTTTGCAAAACATACTCAAACTAGAATGGGCACTCGGTAGAGCGCATACCTTCACATATCACAAGATTGGGCATTGAATTATGAACATTTTGGCATTAGTTGCATGCCAATTGGATAAAAATTGACCGCGCTATGGTAAAAAGAAGATTTTGACCTTTTCATGACCTTGACCTTTGATCGATCCCAAAATCTAATCAAATGGTCCCCGGATAATAACCAATCATCCCACCAAATTTCATGCGATTCGGTTTAATACTTTTTGAGTTATGCGAGTAACACGCATACAAATAAATAAATACACGGCGATCAAAACATTACCTTCTGCATTTTCAATGCGAAGGTAATAATTAATCCTAATCCGTCTTTATGTGGTAAAAAAAACACAACACAAACTGACCTGCCGGTGCCAATTGGGCGTTTATGGTGATTCTTGGAGTCGTAGTAACGCTGCAGAATCATAGCACCTCGAGTGCGAAGGTATTCCCTCTCCATGTCAATGTAGCTTTCAAGGTACGAGGAGAATATGCTCTTGATGAGTTTAAACAGGAACGTGTGCTTGTCTGAGCCCAGGTTGAACTCGTTCAGCTTCGTGGCCAACGCTGTCGTCCTGGAAAACGTGGACAAGAAAGTGTGTAGAAATTGAACCATTTGGTTCCTGTGTAAAGAGAAAGTGAATCAAAAAGGCTAAAAAAGGGATTAAAAGAAGATGTATTTCTGTTGTAGGAGTCCAATTATGGAATAATGTTGAAATGGATGTAAGAATGGTGAACTCCTTTTTGGTTTTCAAGGGAATTATTTATAAAACAATTCTTGAGTTATAAATGTAATTAAAAACGTATTAATATGGAAGATGTATGTGGTAGTATATATAAATATATTTTGTTTTTTATTTTGTTTATTGTTTTTTTGTTGTTTTATTTTCTTCTTTATTTTATATTAATTTTCTGATTTATTTTGATTTCAATTTAGGATAGGAATTTATAAGCATTTTTTGCTTCTACCTATACCTTTTCAGTCTTTCTCTTTTGTATATTATATAGGATAATATTGTATTGTATTTGATTTGATTGACTGAATAAAAAATACAAAAAACCAATCCAAACACGAGGACACACACCTGGTGTAAAGGTCATTGAGGTTCTTGAGGTATTGCTCTGCATCAGTGTGTCGCGTTTCATCCAGTTTCTCTCTAACGTGGGCCTGTAGACACAACGGTGTTAAATATAACCGACACGGCATGTTTAAATCATACTAAAACAACAAGGAGAAGTAATAGAAATACCTGCAATTTGTTTTCAAAGATGTTCTGAATGAGTTTGGCCATGACAGTCTCTGGGCTGCTGAAGACCTCGCCCACCTGCTTGTTGACTCTCTGGCAGAGGACGGCAGTGTCCTCATACACATCATTCCTCACGTAGGCCCCCTAGGCCGACAAACAGAGGGTTAACCGGGAGTCTGTGGATATTACTGGCATACGAACAAAAAAGTGGAATATTATGGATAGAACATTGTTCTACTCACTTCCTGACACTGCTTGATGTAGACGTCCACACAGTGTGCGTAGCCCTTCAACACAAAGAGCCAGAAGTTACTTTTCTGCAAGATTACATCACTGAAGTGCAGATTTGAAGCACGGTACAGAGACGGAAGAAAAAAAATGCACGTTAGAACAGTACAGACTATTTGAAGGTAGTAACAATCAAAATTATCAAAGACCGATGGCTAAACGTGGAATCAAATTCAAATGTCATAAGATTCTTCCAGGTCACCTTGAAATGTAATAGAACCGCTGCCACCTCCCGCATACGTCCAATCTCACCCCTGCGCTGGGCAGCTGTGAACTCCTGGATTAACTGCCGCTCCAGGTCATGGTACTTACCTGGGTAGTAACGGAAATTATATTATCATTGGTATATAACTCCTACTGTATTTGTTGTGGGGACATGAATTCTTCTTGAACTTACTTGCAATCTTTGCCTTGACATCGGCAAATCTGTCGGAGAAAAAGAGAATGAATCTTTAAGGGAACAAATATCACATCGCTTAGTATTGTTTTTCCTTTCTTCGATGGTAGGTCAGTGGTATCTTTTGCTTTCGAGTTAGCATCGTGGTTTTGTTTGTTGTGTTGGCCTTGGAGACCCTGACGCCTTTTTTCTTTTTCTTCTGTGTTATTCTGCCCTTCGTTAAACCTTAACTGTGAAATAAATCTTCCTTATTTTGCTCAAGTATTTAACTTTATTATTTGCCTCCTTTGTTTCCCCCTTAGCGGTATCCCTTCTTTGTATGTTGCGGCCTGTGCATCCCTAGTTATCCGAGATGCCGTAACACTATACATCGTCTACAGGCAAACACGTTCATGTGTGTTTAATTTCTTGATACGGAGTTTAAAACTTTAATACTTGATCTGCCTTGTGCTGGGCTTCCACTGTGAGGAAGAGTCTGCTTCACTCATACTCCACCTCCCCCTTGTTTGACAGTGCTCTTGTCTCAAGCTGCCCGACTCACCTGTCGAATGGCAGCTCCTGGGCAATGAGATGCAGCTTCTGAATTATATCAGCAGCCTCCTTAATCTGAAGGAGAGAGAGCACGAGTGAGTGAGAGAGAGAGAGCGCGACGAGACCGCGAGAGGTGGACATCCAGACAGAAAGCTGGCAGGCCGCCGGCGGCGTCTCCACTTGGGGGATCATCACTTTAGCGCTGCCCTTCTCCACCTCCCCACGTTCAACAGAGAGCCGATAACAGGCGGGCTGCGCTCACCTGGGCATCGGCAGCAGCGGTCCTGACTTAGCCGCACATCCAACTCTACATTGGCATGCCTTTTCTGAATGGGCTGTAATCCCACAGGAGTCTAAATCGCCTTCAATAATCTGTTCGGCCGGGAATATCGGTCTTAAAAAAGGGGGACCCTATTGAGAGCCCCCCCCCCCCCCACCGACATACACACTGGCTGAAAAAGCCCCAGACCTACGAAAGGCCCGCCGTCCGCAACTCCTCTGTTCCCGCAGATGCCTGCCTCAGCTGACATCATTACTCCGCTCCCGTGAGGAGGATCCAGCCTTTCTGCTCGGCGAAGGTTTTCTAAGTATCTGTCCCCCAGCTAAGATTAGCTAAATCCCATGTAAGTAATGTAGCCGTCTCCCTGCAGTCAGGGTTTAGGAGCACTTGTCTCCACGCTGGCGGCCCAGCCCTCCCTTTCAGAAGGATTAGCAAAGCCATCCCCCTTCAGCTATTCACTTGCAGCTTTCCTCTTTCCCCCTCGTCTGGAGGAATGCTCAGGAAAAAAGGAATCTGACCAGATATTTCTTGCACGCCTCTCCGGAACAAAACTAGCTCCATCTCCAGCTCTCGTCTCTGGGATTGACCCCCAGATTCCCTGGTCTGCGTCCACTGAGGGGGTTACCAACAGTAATTAATCTAAAGCATCCCAATCTTCCAACTGTCACTTCAAAATCAAACTTTAATGGGTCACTTGTCTAACATCAACATGGTCCCTGTGTAGGCGGTACATGTGTGGAAGTGATCTTCCTGCATGGATGTTATCACCGCCCCAACATGGACCGTAATGCCACGAGCTCTTCGCTGCTGTAATGCGACACAAAGCTGAGGACCAACCACATTCTAGCTCCCAGACAACCTTCTGTCAATGCAATTAGGGTTGACGTGAGCATGTTGACATCCGTGCTCGTCAATCATCCAGCTATTGTCAGACAGCAAATGACAGTTTATTAATCCAAATTAGCCCTGGGATCCAACTAAAGGGATAAACTTGACAAATTAATATGGATGGTTTACCTCATAATCCTGTTCATTCTCACCTCCAACTGTGTCACAGTGGGGGTCCTTGTCAATGGCCACACACACACACACACACACACCTCCACTAAAGTGAATGGAAGGCGTATGCAGAATACTCACCTTGTCGGGGTTATTGAAGACGTCACTGCGTAGGTCCCCTTGCAAGAACTCGTTGAAGTAGGTCATGAGACGCTGAGCTTCCACGGCCCTCTGTCGAGGGGTGTTCACCCCCTCCAGCTGGTCGCCAAGGTGGCAAACCTTTGTTGCCACATAGCTTATGTGTTCATCGAGCTCCTGGAAGTGTTGAAAGGCCACCTGCATAGACGAAGAGCCGAGGGAATGTATAGAAAAGTTAAAATTCCGTCAGGCTGCCCCTGTATATGTGTAGCTGTGGCTACTGACGTAGCTTACCACCACCGGTATGACTGTGTGTGTATGACTACTGGACTCTGGACTCTGTAAAGCGACTTCAGGTACTTAGAGAAGCGCTATATAAGACTGAGGATTATTATTATTATTATTATAAAATCATACTGCGATGTGATAACTGAAACAAGAGCCGACAGCTCAAAGACGTTGAGGTGCGTGTGATTGGCTGCTTGACCATACCACCTACCTGGTTGCTTCTTTGCAAATCTTGCACTTTGTGGGCAAATTCCTTGGCCTCGCGATGACACTGGTGCTCGAGCTTCTCCACTCGCCGCTGGATCTTCTCATCCAACTGCTTCAGCTCTTCTATGTGGTTCTCAAATTCATCCAACAGCCTATCACAGAAGAAAGAAAGACTGTAAATCCAGAACTTCACACTGGTCTTAACGACATTCACTCAAGGTATTACTCTGGAGGAGTAATTGGGTATCACAAGGTTAAATCTGTCCCACTGAACGCAGTGGACGTTAGAGTTATAGTTTCAGAATAGTGCCGGAGGCTTTTCTCCTGAGTCTCCAGGCTTAAGAAGCTCTGAAAACTAGCGGCTTCGTCAGCTGCATTTTAAGTGCCATCAGGACTGCAGAGCAAATGTTCCAAGTCAGCACCGCATTTCCCAGACTAGGAAACATCCTAAAATGATGAGTGTATAATTTCTTGACTAATTCCCACTGCACTGGCTACAGCTTAAAGACATCTTCCATCCCTTCCCCATAGACACTCATTCACTGGCTGGTGACTCACAGTATGGTGGCCTCCACAGATACGTTGTCTCTGACTCTTCTCTAAGAGCTTCTGAGGAGGTGGTGGCAACAGTTTTGTGGAGCAAGTAGATAAGGCAGGATGGATCCACAGTATAGTTAAATTGTTATGGCATTTTTGCCAGCGAGAAGTAACTCGGACATTAAGTGTAAACACAACAACATGCAGTGAAAAAAAACATGAAACTAAATCTTGGCGTAGATGTTTCCTGTTTTTTGAGAGACCAAGAGGACAGCTTTAGTAATTGCAGGAGGAATAACTCGGTTTCACTCTCAATAGTATTTAGCAAGTTGATACTGGGGGCTGAAAATGAAGAAATCTTCAATTATTTTGGAAGAATTCTAATTAATCACACATCTAATTTTTTTTTAACAATTACATTTGAAAAGCTGAATCACATTGTTGTTGCTCCCAGTCCCTTGAAAAGCTGCAGAGAGATGCAGACAAGGCCGATAGTGAGAGCAAGATAAAGCTGTTGGTAGGCTGTGGGAAAGATCACTATATCATCTGAATAGAGATGAGCATGTTCTGGTTTATTAGCAGGACTTGACCTGGCGCGAGACAAATATCTTAATGACAATGTCAATCAATGACAGTCAACTTCAGTGAAAATGTGAAAGGAAACGACGGGGAATAGGTCAGGAAGGCAGCATGGGACAGGGATGTCGTATGTGTACAGATTGTAAAGTTATTTGAGGCAAATTGGTAATTTGTGACATTGGGCTGTACAAAATAAACTGAATTGAATTGAGTGCAATTCAAGACATTTGCATGTCACAGAAATAAATGTATTACATTACATGTCATTTAGCAGACGCTTTTATCCAAAGCAACTTACGCATTCAACCTAGAGTACAAACTAAGAACAACAAGAATACAGAAAGTAACATTTCCTCAACATAGTCAAACTACAAAAGTACCATAATAAGAGCTATCTAAGTGCCACTGAAGTGCTAATCCAATCTGTGTTTTTATATTGTCTATTGTCCTATTAGCACCTTGGGATTGCATCTAAATTTCGTTGTTCCTTTGCACAATGACAAATAAAGATCATTCATTCATTCATTCATTCATATAGTCGGAAAAGATGTGTTTTTAGTTTCCGGCGGAAGGTGTAGAGACTTTCTGCTGTCCTGATGTCAGTGGGGAGCTCGTTCCACCACTGAGGAGCCAGGACAGCAAACAGTCTGGATTTTGAGTGATTAGCTCGAAATGTAAGAAAATAAAGAAACAACTAAGCATCTGTGTTGGTGCGTTTTTTAAACACAAGCCAACACCGATGTAGGGAACCAGGGGCCACAGAGGCAGTGATATTCACCAGATGGTCCCCCAAGTTGAGATGAAAACACGGGGCCCAGCTTCCTGACTGACAGACTCGTGTCCAGGGGAAGGAAGATGTGTCCAGTGGATGTGAGCGATGTGCACCTCCTGTACCTTTTGGGGTCAAATGCCTCAGCTCCTCCTTTGGAGCCTCCCCCGGGTGTCCTCCATGCCAGCCTTTCGATGTACTCATCCGCATCGAAGGGCTCCTGAGGGGGAGAGGGAGTAGTGAGCGCACCTGTATGCAAAACACCAGCGAATGACACGAAATGAAAGAAGAACAATAGACTCGACCAACACGTCCAGGTTACGTGCGGACCGAGCGCCGCACTGTGACGTTGCACAGCATTCGCCTCAGTAGCATTGACCTCACCCCGGTGAGCTCAGAGCACGACACGGGTCCCTATTCTCTCTATCGTGTACCAGCAGTGAGGGACGTTGTGATCCTTCTTTTGAGTTGCCGTTTAAAGACAGTTCGCGACCCTCCGTGAGCTAGCCTGGCAGCTAACACAGCTCTCTCGTGTTTACCTCGAACAGCTGAGCTGCTGTCGCCATTGTTCCCGACGCGGCTGGGAGTCAGACTCAGTTTAGAGGAGGGCTGTCAGAGTCCACAACCCCGCCGACTTCCACATGGATCCACCGATGGAGTCCAGTTTCGCCCTTTGTTGACAGCTAGCGGTTAGCTGGTTAGCGGTCCGGCTTCCTGTATGGGGTGGAGAAGGGTGGGAATAAATGCTGGCGAGTGCGCATGCGCGGATGCCGTGTGACTGGTGGTCACTGTCACGTGAAACGGCAGCAGGAAGTAAACAGAAAACTCTGCGTTGGTGAAATTCACAGGGACTTTTTGAATTGAACGGCTGCACGATACGATGCGAGTGTTCACGTCCGAGTCACAGGACGGGCTGTGAATAGAGGACCGATGGGTGTGCGCGCGTTGTGGATTATTTCTCACGAGAAGGGAGACAATGCGTCAGTACGCTTTACCAGGTAACCTCACGTGAGCTGTAATGGCTCCTCTGTTTACAACAGTGTCGCGCAGTCGCGCTCTTATCTCGTAAAATCACTGCTGGCAGCCTCCATCTCTCGGTGTGATGATGTCTTGTGTCTCCCCCCCCCCCCCCAGGAGGTTTGCTACTGTGGAGCACCGTGCAAAGGGCCTGGCAGGTTCCTCATACGTAGCAATCCCAGAAGACGCCAGTGTGCTGCAGCTCCTGCTCACTGAGATGGGACTTTCAGACTCGGACAAGTGCTATGTCGCTCTCAGAGACGATTGCCTTTACCGTCAGCGATCACCAGCTCTGGAGCTGCACGTGGGCGGTCCTGGAAAGGGGATACTTTGGCCGGTGTTGGCCATCTCACACGGGCCTCTCACCCTCGTGTGCCTGCCTCTCGTGGATGCCCCCGCTGAGCCACGGCCGCCCCTTGCCAGCCTGCTGTCCGTCTCCCAGGGCCTAACACTCTTGGCAGGTCTGCAGACTTTTCTCCTGGGCTCTGGGGGAAAGCCCGACAACGAGGTCCTGGCCTCTCGCCTGGCCGTGCTGCCATCTGTACTCTTACAGGTTTGTCCGCTTGGCACACCCCTGGATGTGCCGCTCTCGGGGCCACCTGCCACGTCCACGGCGCCGACTCCCGCTGGGAACCAGAAGCAGCCGGCCTGGAGGACGGGGCTCCACCGCGGCCGAGCCGTGGTGAACGTCGCGTTGAAAGAAACGGTGCGCTCCATGCAGTATGGCGACCGGAGCAGACAGGACCTGTGGGATGTTTATGGCACTGTGACGTGCAAAGTAAGAGCACCGTGTAAAGCGAAGCAAGTCATGCGATCACTTGTTTCACCTGGTCACCCATTCTCCTCTTTTGTCTCTCTGTTAACAGTGTGACGTGGAAGGCATCCTCCCAAATGTGACTATGACCCTCACACTGCCACCAAATGGTTCTCCGCTCCAGGACATCCTGGTCCATCCTTGTGTCACCTCACTGGATCCTTGTATCCTGAGTGCCAGCAGTGTCGATCACAGTGATGCCTCCGCTTTCTCTGGACCGTACAAGTTCCCCTTCTCTCCTCCTCTGGAGCCGTTCAGACTATGCAGCTACACCTCTCAGGTATTACACATGCACACAAACAGACTTCTAGATAGATAGATAGATATATACTTTATTAATCCCCAAGGGGAAATTTGTCGTCACAGTAGCAGCACCAATAAACTAAACGCACAAGAATAAAAAATAAAATATAAAAAACAGGGATGAAAGATATAGGAGTATACAAAGTAAAATATAAAATAAAATATATATGTATATGTATAACATATATGCATACACAATACACAATACTAATGACAAATTAAATTAAATATAAAAATATTAAATATAGACAGTGTGCAAAATGCAAAGTGTGTATGTGTGTAGTGTAAATGAAATGTGTGTAGTGTAAATAAATGAAATGTGTGTAGTTATTGCACTATGATCTGGCAAGAGGTGATCTGTTGTAGAGCCTCATAGCCGCCGGCAGGAATGTTCTCCTGTATCTGTCTTTGTGGCAGCGGAGCGTGAGGAGACGTCTGGAGAAAGTACTCCTCTGTCCCTGTAGGAGGTGGTGGAGAGGGTGGTCCGGGTTGTCCAAAATGGACACAAGTTTCTTAGTTTTGGTGTGATAAGTGCATTAAACAATATTTCATTAGGTCCCTGTTCCCCCTATCCTCGGTTCGTATCAACTAAGGGAAGAAGAGAACCAGCTACATGTGTCAGTAAACCTCAAACTTCACGAGAGTGTGAAGAACAGCTTTGAGTACTGTGAGGCACACCTGCCATTCTTTAACAGGTACGTAGCACATGAGGATGCCATCTATCAGACCTGAGCACCTGGCAGTGTGTTTCACCCGTAGAGCCGAGAGATTCAATACTTAACAATCAAGGCCATGTTTGAAGGTAAATGATCTATGATAAATACATGGAGTTCTGCCTGGGCTACATTCTGCTTTAAGGCCTGAGAATAATACATTATTGTTATATAGTTTTGATAGTTATCAAATCTATTTAAACATAGGTCAAATATTTGTATTGACTATTAATGCACATATTTACTCGCGAGGCAGTCATGCTAGTGGAACATGTATTCCAGCTGGCAGTCAAATACAACCATCACTGAGATAATTCCTTTTAAAATACTGCTATTAACATTGGAAACGCCACAAGTGACATATCATTGATTATATCTTTTGCTGAGAAGGTTTAGTTAAATTATTTAAAACTGTTTTATGGTGTCTCATCTGGGCCTTTGTAATATAGAACAGAGCCTAATATAGAACAGAGCCACCCGTAATGCTTATTTAAACTGCACAGTTTCCTTTACAAAACACATGTACTGGTCACACTAAATAACTCACCTTAGTTGAATTAACTAGTCATCCAACCAAAAAGTAATGCCCCCAATGAACTAAGACAAAATCAACTCTATGTGGAATCATGTGATACAATACTCCTCTTGAAATGTCCCAGAAAGGTTGCACTACAAACCCTTTAAACCATCTTTAGCAGTAGAGCTTTGTCCAGTTATTCGACTCAACGCTTAGAGTACACTGTCCCTGTGGGTTTTCTTGTGGAGCACAGAGGATAAAACATGAAACACCCTGTTGTCCAAGGGGATTGAACCCAATCACTTAAATCAGTATGTTTGTACTAACATGTGAATGTGGGCTCTGCGTCTTTGTGCAGGGATCAGATGGGTGTTGTGGATGTGAAGGTGAGCTCTGGACAAACGGATGTCTCAAAGGAGCAGAACCTCCTGGTCTGGGGCCTGGGTAGGCACCGTGCTGATGAGCGTCAATGTGAAACATATCACTTTAAAGGAGCTCTATATTTGAAAATGGATAATAATACATTTTTTCTTCCACTGATATTTAGGACAAAAGTTCCCTAAATCTCGAGAGGTCACAATGGAGGGCAAGATCATCTTTTCTGGGGCGACACCAGGACCCACTGACCCCCTTTGCACAGAACTTACAGCCTATATCAAAGTAAGTCGATACAGTGGGTACGGAAAGTATTCAGAGCCCTTTAAAGTGTTCACTCTTTGTTTCATTGCAGCCTTTTGCTAAAATCAAAAAAGTTAATTTTATTTCTCATTAACTCAGTACCCCATCTTGACAGAAAAAAACAGAAATGTAGACATTTTTGCAAATTTATTCAAAAAGAAAAACTGAAATATCACATGGTCAAAAATACTTTTTTGAGTTTAGCAAATGGCTGCAATGAAACAAAGAGTGAACAATTTAAAGGGTTCTGAATACTTTCCGTACACATTGTATGTATGTATGTAGTGATATTCAGACAGGACTAAGTGAAAGATCTTTATGATACAGTTTGTTTATTTATACCGTCAGTATATGCCAAATGCTTTTTTAAACGACGAATGTGACGCAGTAAAATGGATAGGGAAATTATTAATATATAATTATTGGGTTGTGAAGTATTTAACACGCCCAACTTTCTCTTCACAGTTGTATTTCAAAGTGCCTGACATGACCCTCTCTGGATGCTATGTGGACCAGCATTCAGTGCAGGTGTATTCCTCTGCCAAATCACGGATTATAACATGTAAGCCTACAATAGTGTTCTTTTTATCAAAGTGTTTGCGGTATGCACATTTTCTGACACTAAATTTGTCTTTTTTTCTTCTTCTTTTTTCAGCCCGAGAACTTCAATCCAAAGAGTATTTCATATGGAATTCAACTGCAACTGCTCCGGTATCCTCTGGGCAGATGATGTTGTGAATACATTCAGAGCAGCTCAGTGGAAATGTCTGAAAACTGTTGAGCAAGTACTGAACAGTGATCCGCTCTAGATGTGTGACCCCATGCAGCAAGTTACTATCCTGTCACTGCAGAGCTCACAAATGAGAGCACATGTTTATAGTGGTCGAAATAATCAGTAAATATTATTAGAATCATGTTATAATTTTGCTTTAATTCAGTTCAACGAACAATGTAACACATTTGACAGGCAGAAGTATTGATTTAAAAAAAATGTATGGATACTTAAAAAACAAAAACAACAACCTGTCCCTGTAGTCCAACTTATTTCCCCCCCCCCCTCCCCAACCTTCACCCTCCCTCCCATTTATCCCATTGCAGACACAAGGGCCTCCCCTCGCTCTGACAGTCCCACTTCAGTGACTCTCTATCAGCCGGATAATTAGCAGCTGGGGCCTCGTCATCAGCTGTTGTGGGCCTGGAAGAGAGGGGCGGCTGGGCTGTGAAAGGCCAGGCTGCTCCGGCCAGTGTCTTGGCTACAAAGGACTCCTCTTTTAGAGCTGGCAGGAGTCCTTGCACCCTTCACCAATCACTCCCCCACCCCTTTTGACCCCATCCCGCCCTGTCAACTAGTGGCTAGTTCAAACACTCGAGCTCTCCAGCCAGACCGTGATTGAGCGCTGACCTTCTGGCCCTCTGAGACTTAACAGCAGCCGGCCCCATTCAGAGAGAAGGACCTGCCTAATTGGTGAAAGTCACAAGAATGGAAATGATTGGGTCGTCTCGAGGTGGTGTAGATGCTTTAAATTAATTAGTGTTTGACTTTAAGTATATTATTGTGATCTATATTGTGGCAACACAAGTGTCATTGTAGTATTATAATCAATATTAAATGACTGTACACATATATTATTTAACGAGTGGGTTTCATATTTAACTCGGTTATGTTTCTGCTATGAAAACACCACCTCGGTGTATTAAGGTAAATGAAGAACCAGCCGATAAAGGGTTAAATCAAAGAAGGTTGTGCCCCACTATTCCACGGCAGCCAGACTCCTCTGAGTGCCCTCATTGTCTGCTGTTGGCCTCTTGTGCCCCTCGCTGGTCCAAATGCTACATTCTCACGTGGATTTCCACTCGGAAGGCTGACCATGACCAATCCTCTGTCAATTGGAACCAATTGCTCACACGGCATCCTTCACCTTCTTTTTATGTGGCGGTACGGAGTGGCAGACACCGAGACCTCTCGGCTCTCCCCCTGCACCATGATTTGGCTTTAAGGCCCAGTGTGTATGGCTAGTGAACTGGAAAAAGAGTTGGGCCACTCTAAATCTCTTCAGTTTCCCAATATGTGGTCAGTCTGGCTCCTCGAGTCTGCAGTCGGAGGCCTCTCACTGGCTGACTTTGCTTTGTTGATTGAATGGCTTGCTAAGTAGAGAGACTCGTTTTAATGTGTTGTTCTGCTCCGATGCCTTCAGCTCATACCTTTGGGCCTTTAGCTCTACGACACAGTTTTTCAGAATCATTACTTATTTATCTCATCATTGTTTACTTGCGTATACACACATACAAAAAAAGGGATTAACACTTGTTTACAATAATCATCAAAATAACACAGGCCAAAATACATATGTGAAAGTGAAGTAGCAGTGTGGATTGTAAGAGATCATGTTCATATATTGAAATATTGCATAGCCTTTACTGCTTAAAATGACATTTTCATGCCAAGATATTTAGATAGCAAAACATACACTATGATAAACACTACGACTGGTATCCCCTTAACTGGACTTTACTTGTCCCATAACCCAATAATGACACCCAGTGGTCGAGCACAAACAAAAATCATGTTGGACCTTTGATTTCTTTAATACGCTTTAATGCTCATTCAACCACTGCCAGATACTCTTGCTTCTTTAATCCCACCCACGCCCCCTCTGTGTGATGAGATCCCAGCAATGTTCATCCACCGCACTGTGCCTAAGGACCACGACCTTTGTGGGCCACTGTGGCCCCAGGTGTTTGCCGGGAGTCCAGTTCTTCTCAGCCTCTACGAACACGCTAAGAGACGGCCTCAGGGAGACCGCTTGAAGAACGATGCTGCAATTATCCGTTTCCTGTTTTGAGACTAATCATTGTTCAAGAGCCACACAGCTTCTAAGAGAATGGGACAATACTTTTATTCAGAGGATTTTGTTTTCTACAGCAAATGCCCAACAATAGGGCAGAAGCTTCAAAGCTGGTCGAGTTGAAATTCTTCTCTTTGAACTAAATATCAAAATTTATTTTTGTATGTTTGCTATCAATATTGTCTTCATGCCAAATGAGCTTCAGACTCACCGCCTCGACAGCAAGTGTTCTCACTGCTTTCACCCATAGAGGGCCTCATACACTCAGACATGTAGGACAGAGCGCATCAAGAGGTTCATTCATCTTACACGTTGGTCGACTACGTGTCCTTTGTCCAGTTTATTGTCCCATCTATGTTTTACCCCTGTCTTCTTTTGTCACTTCTGCCCTCTGATAAGTCTTTTGTCTGAAGACCGTCTTTCCTCTCCGTTTCTGGGACCATGAGCATGTTCTCTCTGGATCCCGCGTCCTCTGTTTTTCACTGTGTCAAACATATAAGAAATATCAACTATTTTATATATTTAAAGGGCTATTTAGGTAGTCAACAAACAAACATAAAGTACCTCACACTTAAACTTGGGAAACAATATTAATTCTAATAATTTTCTGGAGGTTTTAATTGCTGGGGTCAAATTGACCCCGAGGGTAAAATATGTTCGTAAATGTAAAGGTAACAGGAGGGTTAAATAATGAGTTTGACAGAAGAAAGATGACCAAGTAAAAACAATAAGCATAGTTGCTTTTGTCATATTTTGATAATCGATATTAGAATTATCTTAGCATTGTGAAATCATACCATTTAGAAATATGTGCTATAGGCCTACAAGTAGTTTCTCCATTGAACAATATCCCAATCAGAATTGTCTTCATGAATCATGCTAATCCATTAATGGTGTTACTGGCACTGCCTGCCCTATTACTCCAGGTCTCACATAAAGATAAATAACAATGCATATTGATCATAAAATGGACAGTCATCCTGACACTTGTTTGTTAGATTAACAATTAATAACCTTACCATTAACTGAGTAGACAACCTTATGTCTTCTCTGCTTTCTGCCGATGAGCCTGTTGAGCCGTCCTAGAGAGACCAGTCAAGAAAATGGTGTGGTGGAAAATCCAGTCGCTGTACTCGAGTACATATTTTAGGTTACGTTACTTGTTCTTCGCTTCAGAGTTTCCATGGTATACAACTTTTTACTTCTACATTTCAGAGGGAAATATGTTTAATCATTATCACTCTACTATTTTTAGTTTTATTCCACTAGATTTAATTTGACAGGTGTAGTTACTTTTTAAAATATTCGTCGTACTTAGAGAAATAAGTAAAATTATACATTAGATTAAACTGACTAGAATGTTTGAGCTTCTGTCCCCCATCAAAAGAACTGTTGCGTACCATGGCGTTTGAGTTGTCCATCAGTTGTACAAAAGAGATTTTTATGTACTTTTACTTTAGTAGATTTTAAAAGCAGGACAAAACAATCTTTATGTTATTGTATTGGGACTTTTAGTAAAGGAGCCGATTGCCTATTCCCCCCCTCCCCCCCGCAAGAAACACGCATATACACAGAGTGTATCGAAAATACATGCTTTATGTGTTTTGCAAGATTGTTTAGTATATATATTTCCTATATGAACAGACGTCATTTCAAACCAAACCATTCTAAAGTGAGGAGACTATACTTTAGTTTGTGTATCTAATAGTGGGGTTCTCTGTGAATAGACCCCATTGAGGGCCGGTCATGGCTGGAGACCACCCTACTTTCCACTCCAACAACACTTTAATCACATCCACTGGGAGTGGAAGAACCCACCCTCACAGCTCACAGCTGTCTCTCTCTCTCTTTCTCTCTTTCCTCCCTCTTTCTCTCCCATTACCTCTCGCAAGCACGGCTGCACACTTTAATTTTGCCTCAATATAAAAATGCATGATCTGAATTATTTATGTTTCTGGATGCACTTCAGCTCTTCCATACTTTGTCACGAGGCTTTACCTGAATCAATGTGCCGGAGCCAGAGTGTCCCGTCAGGCCGATTGGAGAAAACAGGTGGACACCCCCCATCTCTGTAGTCCCTGCCTTACAACAAACATCACATTCCTGAATGGCTTTTGAGATGGCATGGGGTCGGTGACGCTGTGATATGTTCATTTTATTTTTTTGTGATTACCACAGCAATTTGATTGATAGTGCATGTGTGGCCAATTTGAAGGGCCAGTGTCTGAGGAGAGATAATGATGTTATGTATGTGTAAAAATCACAACCAGTCAGGAACCATAACGCAGAGTTATGTCTGCCAGAGTCCCAGCACAGGATTGAACAGATTAGAAACCTCTCATAGGAATCGGGCCACAAGAACAGCCCGTTATCGTTCATAAAACAGCTGATTTTGCCGTGCTAACTAGGAGTCTTTGCGGTGGAAGGTAATGAATGATGTTTGAAATGTTGCTTTGCTGGTATGTTTCCTGCAAAGCGTTGGTCTGACAGCACACACATGCCAAACACTGTTGTATCGCAACACAGAATGGTCTGTAAAAAATAATAAAAGCCTGAATGGGAATTTAACATAGAGCCAGGAGGTGTTCTCGTCTCAGTGGAGGTAGGATTGTCTTCTTCGGTCCCAAAAATCCTGCTGGCTGCTCCACAGTGACCGGCAGAGCAGGGAGGGTCCATGGTGGTTCCAGTTGTGCCCCCTCTTCCGGCAGGCTATGACATGGAGCTACTTTACGCAGCCGGGGTCTGGAGCCCATGGTCTCACACCCTGTCAAACTGAAATACTACATTCAACTTTGAACTATGAAAAAAAGTTAGTTTATCTTTCTACAAGTAAAAATGTACACTCACTAATCCCACCTTTTTTTTATGTCGTCTCATAAGACATGTAGATTCTGTCTTTGTAGGTCCACTGGTTGCATTGACTTTTTCCCCGAAGTTGTGGATTCCCTTTGGTATTGTTGGCCTCCCCTTAAAGAATGTCACGTACAATTCGATTACTTTCAATTACAGAAGGACTTTGTGTTTAAAATCAACTCTCCAACTCTCCCCATTTCTTCCAGATGCTTCCAAATAAACCTGGAGGTCTTCATGAGCTTACCGTTTGTATTGAAGCATCCCTGTCTGGTGCCGAATGAAAAAAACTCTTGAGGCAGTTGTTAAAAGAGTAGGTGTGCACTTCATCTCTGCCATCATACTTGCCATCATTGTAATGAGCTAGGTTACTATGGCAACTATCCCCACAGGTTACTTTGTAGCTCAAAAGTTAATGCTTGAAAGAACCTGTTATTTCCCTGCACCCTTTCCATATTGGAAAGCCCAGAGGGGCGAGGAGAGGGAGACGGGTTCTTCGGGAAATCGTTAACGGACAGAATAATGTGACTTCATGAGTAACATTGAGGCAAACACTGCTCCAAAGACGGGCCGTTACATAATACTTTACTTGATATCACTGCTGGAGCTTCACGATGTGACCTCCGTTTGTCTGAACTGAAATATCACAACAACTTTTGGATGTATTGTGGTAACAGTCTCAGAATCAGATTGGGGGTGATGCTGTTGACTTTTCAGGTACTGGGATGATGGAAGCAGATGGAAACACTGACGTGACGACATGTTCAACTTGTCAAAGGCGTTTTGCTGGTGACACCCATTGTGTTCTTGCTTTTTCATTGTACATTTTGTTTGTCCACCCACTGACTTTTTGAAGAATACTGCCACAAGCGGCACGTCGAGCATGACCACCTTTGTGTGTTCTCTGTGGAAGCTCAGACAAGACTGTGCGAGGAGATCAAATCAAGCATAAAAGGTGTTCAGCTCACCTGGCAACATGCTCACACACAATGGGTGCTCTCCTGCTTTAGTTACCTTGGACGTTCTGGATTGAAACACATCTTTAGTGTTGTTGGTGTAGAGCAGCGATTCCCAAAGTGTGGTCCGCGGCCCACTGGTGGGCCGTGAAGGTACTGCAGGTGGGCCGCGAGGTCATTTACAATAAATAAATAAAATGTTTTTAATTTTCAATTTTGAAAAGTTTGAAATGAATATAAAAATATTTATGATTTAAATTACGTGTTATTCTTTTATCTGACCTATTTTTCTGACCGCCAAACAAAACAATGTCAAATGGGGCGCCCTCTTGTAGTATTAAAGTAAATATATATGAGCTCCGGAGAAAATGGTATACAAAACATACATTGTCGCTTAATACATTTTTAATCGGTTAAATTCTGAAGGTCATTTAATCATCCCTAGTTTATGTTTTGATCAGAGTTGTGATCAGCGCCGCCGCTCCCATAACGCGCACGACGCGCTGCAGGGCACCAAGTCCTGAGGGGGCACCACACAATAGGCAACTAAAAAAATAAAAAAATCCTCATAGTTATAATAATTATAATGCCGATATTATTTCAGTCTAGAAATATTAGGCGCCTTCTAGGCATGTATATCACAAAACAGGCAGAACAAGAGATATATTTAATCGCTCAGCACCCCCGTTAACACTTCTCGGGTCGCATCGCTCTGCCGTGATGCGCGCCGACACATCCGCGCACACAGGTGAACACACTCTCACTAGCACCCCCCCCCCCCGTCGACAACGCTGGTTGTGATTAAAGGCTTGGGTGGGCCGCAGAAGATTTTCAGATTTCAAATTGGGCCGCGGCATTCTTGAGTTTGGGAACCGCTGGTGTAAAGGTCTCTCTCCAGTCTTGTAACGCCCTCCTCTGTGTCTCCTCTGTCTCCTTGATTGGTTAATTCCCTTCACCTGCCCTCAGCCACTCCTCTGTCTCCTTGATTGTTTCATTCCCTTCACCTGCCCTCAGCCACTCTCGCCTTGTTACTGTCTCATGCCGTACATCTGTGTCCCCCCCTATATATATTGTGCCAGTCTTTCCGTTGTCTCCTGCTGGATTGTTGTCTTTAGTTCAGTCTTCCTTGGTCTCCTGGTGCCTTGTCGCTCTACCTGCCTGTCTTTGTGACTGTTGTTGAGATGAGATTTTCTTTGGAACCTTTTGCCTCAGTAAAGAGAGTTTTTGTTATTCACATTGAGTCCTGTCAGGTTCCTCTGCGCATGAGCTCTTGCCCTTCGCTACCCGTGACAAGTCTGTCTTGACACCACCACTTTGACACTTAGATGTCAGCTTTCAGTCTGGCTTTCAGGCGATGCTTCCTTGTCACAAAATGTGGAGGAGTCCAATATTGCTTTCTGAAAAAGTGTGTGTGTGGCTGGGGGCGCTGGGAGGGGACATGTTCCCTGGGACCAGTCTGCACATTACACCCTTGCTTATCATCATCCAGCAGACCTACTATATCATGAAATGAAGATTTGAACATGACACATTCCTCTGCTTCTTCTACAGGAGCGCATTTATTTTAATATGTTAAAATGTCACTGCAGTTGCTAAACTGAAAGTGTCACCTCAGCAATTGCTTCATTAGAGGTCTCAACTCGCTGACTGCACTCCAGCAACCATGACGGCACTGTAGTGTGAGAGTCTCGGGATTGTGGAAGCATTGGTGTACGTGTGTGTTTGATGTGTGTGTGACAAGGAGGGATGCTGAAAGACTGATAAATGATTTTTCTGACACCTCATAATCTCAATAGATTAACATTACTAACTCTGCTGCTTCCTCCCCGTAGTCTTTGTGACTTCACGTCTCACAGGGTCCGTTGGACCTGGCTGGGTCTGGTGCCTCCTGCCATGGCCCTGCTGATGGGCCCTGCACCCCCATCCTCTCTACCTGCTTCTGTTTCATGGATTTTTCAGGTCTGGATCGTGGTCCATGCCTACTAATAGTTATTCATACATTTCTGTCATATTCATTGAATGTGTTGTAACTCTGTAACGCTGTTAATGCTATACACATGACATCTATTGCTTCTGTCCATCAGGGGAGAGGGATCTTCTGTATTGTCAAGCCCTCTAAGGCAAATTTGTAATTTGTGATATCAGGCTAAACAAAATAAACTGAATTGAATAGAATGAACTATTTGAACTAACCATGTAAATGCCATCCTGTTAGGAGATTCTAGAAAGTCATTTTTAACAAGTGCCTATAAGCTTTACAGGTACAAAATGTCCCATTGGCCTTTTTACATTGACAGCCAGAAAGATGGCTAAGCAATATTACTACAGATTGTGTGAATATGTGAAAGAGGGTAAACAATAGTAGACACAATCATTCTCAATCTTCTTCAGTTTACGGTGCTTGGTTGTCTGTGTGTGTCAGTCAGTGACAGCTAAGTGCAGCACAGAAAAGCATTGCATAATTTATTATGATGGGGGGGACGTCATTGCTGCTAAATCAATGCAATGCACTTAACAGATTACTAATATAGTATGAACCTCACTGCTTAGTTCTGCTAAAAATATCTGGGGATGATACAAGGTATATGGGGGAAACAATAGTTTAGCTCTTATAAAGTCTTATAAGCCAGTTTCCTGTGTCAGTTTTTAAAATATGGTAAACACATCTTCAACCTACATTAACATAAAATATAAGACCACATGGATGGGAGGGCCCATTCCATTTCAACTAAATGCTAGCGGGGCCGTAGGCAGGGTTTTTGAAATACTGAGGCCATGAGTCAACTCTGACAACACAGATAACAAAGAAATTAATTAAGATTATAATAGGTATATTTATAAAAGTAAATTATTATTCAAACTTGTGTTTGCGAAGCTTTAAAAACATCATTGAAATTGTATGCAATTTACTCAGAAGTCTAAAGATGTTCCTTATATGGTGAGAAAACCCATTAGCCACATTCATGTGGTCATAAGTAAACAAGTAATACACTGCTAATGTGAGTTTTGTCTTTTATTATGAAAACAAAAGAGCCTGTACATTACGCATAGTATAATTGCCATTCTTTAATATAATACTAATCAATAGGAATTAAAATAATACTCTTATTGATACAGCTCAAAATAAATATAATAAATACATGTAAGATTGAGCCAAATTGGCCCTGCCAATATTTATATTCACAGAATACAGTCCACAGAGCAGGTCGGGGGAGGCCAGTCAGCTCTTGCTTTGGGTACGTGCGAGGAACAGGACTGAGCGTGGCAAGTATTTTAAGAAAGTACGTAACACTTTCCACCCTTTCAATTAGCAAACTCCATGAATGTCGTCCTCCGGTAGTGAAGTGCTGGAGACAGACGTGCATCTCCGGAGTCTCCCTGATAGAAAGTCCATGTGGACCGAACACGCCACCACACCCCCTGGGTGGGCAATGGAGGAACATAAGCAGATGGGGCTTCAGACTTGGGTCTTAAGAGGCCGGCAGAGCCGCGTCACGCCAAGGGAATGGAGACTGTTCCGTTTGCTCGACTGCGGCTTCGAGTGTTGACGCTGGACTCCGTCAGCTCCTCGGCGTGCTCCTCTGACTTCTTGTCCGCGATGGCGGCCAGGAAACGCAGAGTGACAGAGTCCCACTCTTCTGGCAGCAGCAGCAGCAGGAAGCCCAGGCAGATGATGCAGGTGGCTGCCAGGCGCACCACGCTGAAGATCACCTCGTGTTTCAGCACGTCTACGGCTACAGCCGGTGAGAGAAAGACGGGGACAAAAGAGAGGACCGAAGAACAGGACGGGGAGGGAGGGAGGGTGGGGGATACAAAAACAAATTGAGATTAATTACATAAAGTAAGATAAACCTCAAGACACTGCGGCTGTAGGGGATGAGCGTCGCAAATGCGGCTTAGAATCAGCACAAGCCGTCCAATTTATCCTCTGCGGTCTGGAGCCCAAGTTGCCGTAACCGGCTGACCTTCCTACGGGCCGTCGTGGTTAAAGAAAAGAACTCGTCTGCATGCATTAAGTGTCGCCTTTGCAACCTGATCCTCCCTCAGCGAGAGAATAGTTGCAGGTTCTGTTGAAGCACATTGACGATTGGGTTTCCAGGACGAGAGAGGCAGACCTGCTGTGTAGTCTGTTTGCGACAGAGACCCAAAGTGCTGACGTCTCAACACAGAACGACAGCACATTTACACATCTACTCTCATTTTCACAATCATATTTATTTCCACCAGAATAAACAATACATAATAAATCAGTAAATTGGAGTCCTTGAGCCACGTTAAGAAACCGTACCTGCATTGCCCGGAACACTGAGTAGTGTCCCTATGGAGATGAGAATGGGGTACGTCAGCACCACGCCCACATGGACCAAGATGTTGAACACTGTAAAAGACACCACAGTTGTTGAAGACATTGGAGGACAATTAGATTAGAACTCATACAACTGGTCAATTAATCAATTAGTTGATTGACAGAACACACATTTTCAGCAAAAATGCCAAATAGTCAATAATTCCATTTTCTTGAATATTAAGATTTTATTTTTTAGTCCTCTTTGTTAGTGAACTGAAAATCCTCTATTTCTGGACTATAGGTCAGAAAATATAAGCCATATGTCCACCGGGGCTCTGGGATTAGTTCGGCATATTTCAATATTTAATGTTATAGACCAAACCACAGGGTACCAATATGGAGTTTTTAGATCCTAATATTTAGTGAGTCCATTTCGTTTGAATCATGCACATGATTACACACACAATACGTTACAGTGAGAACAACTAAAACTATCAATGGAAATAGCCATTGGATCCCCAACATGTATTCAAAATGCTTTGATGGAAACACAGTCTTCTCTCTACATGGAAGGTTGTGGACTCTCACCCAGCCACAGTCCTGCCAGTCCACACAGGTATCCCCAGGGCAGTGAGGACAGTGAGCCCCAGTGCTCTACTTTGGTAAAGTAGAGGATGAGGGGCACACAGGAGATGAAGATGAGATTGAAGAAGCCCATGGTGGACAGGAAGTGAGCCACTTCTCCAATGTTGGCACTGCCCAAGAACATCTTGAACAGCACCTGGATGATGAGGAGACGGCTGTTTACTTAAAGTCAGTGCAAAGGCAACACGTGATTCAAACTGTGAGGTGGTCTAACCTTGTAGAGAGCCGATGTGGAGGCGGACCCCACAGCCAATGCTACGCCCACAAAGGAATCGCCGTGAAAACCGTCAGCATAAGCCATCATCACGATACCTGTGATGGCCATGATGGCTGCCACAATCTGTAGATAGAGAGTCAGCGCCATCAGTAGCATTGACACTCCTCAGGAATAAGAAAAGCAATTATTTACACATCATTATCATCGCTGGGGTTTAAAACAGACCCGAACACCCATGAAACGGTCCTTCAGAACAATCCAGGACAGGAGAAACACGAACGCCTTGTGGCAGCAGTAGAGGGCAGAGACATCAGTGGCGGTCAGTTTCTTCAAGGCCATGAGGTACAGGTAGTTGGTCAGAGTCCAAAGGATTGAGAAGGGTGCTGTTCTCTTTACGAAAAGCTTGAGAGTCATGCCATCCTCCCCGAAGAGCTTGCTGCACTCCCTGTTTGAGAGAACCAACACAGAGCGGCAACCTGTTAGTGTTGCCATCATGAGGACCACGCCGTGAGGATGGACATGTGGTTGCCTGGTTCCACATGGACAGTCGGGTGCTTTAGAATGTGTTCCATGTGAGTGCAAAGAGCAGCAAGGCCCCGAGGGGCCACCATTAGAGCTTTACTGGTGAACTGGCTTCATGTTCTAAGTGTAAGGGTTACAGGTACTGAAACCCAAAAGCACGACTCGTAAACAGGAATGCAGGAGGAGGATCTTTACTTGGTGATTCAGGCAGGGTCAAAACCGGGTGGTCCGTCAAATAGGGCAACACATGAATGAATGGTGAAGGGAATGAAACAATCAAGGAGACAGAAGACACAGAAGACAGAGGAGACACAGAGGAGACACAGAACAGAGCCTTACACTAAGTTAACAATGGGATTACTACTTTATTTTGCTAAACATAAACACAAGAAGTTGCCTATTTCTCTTTTTTCTGGTTATGAACTTCACTGAGACGTCTGTAAGTCGTCTGTCTTTCTGCTATCGCTCTTTTACGTAGCAGTGACATTAACTTAGTTTTGGTTTTATTCATGCTGTGATTTTGTTTTTCGTTTTATATGTTGTCTGTCACTGTTTTATGTTGTATTGTATGGAACTTTGTGTGACGTGCTACTGCTGCTGTCTTGGCCAGGACACTCTTGTAAAGGAGATTTTTAATCTCAATGAGGCATTTCCTGGTTAAATAAATTAAATAAAAAATAAAAAAATAAAAAAACTGTGTTAAGCACACGTACTGCAAAAGATTCCTGCAAAAGGTTCTCAGGAATCTATTTGGGCAGATTGTAAATGTTTTCTGAATTCAAGAATCATTTTGTTTGCCGTTTACCTGAATTTCTGGATGGGCGTCTGCTTCTCCCGCGTGGTAACCACAAGTCCAGAGTAGTAGATGGGGAAGAAGAGGATGTTCCAGTTGCTGCTGAACCAGGAGATGAAGAAGGGACAGGAGAACGACTGGAAGGTCAGCTTAACCACCTGAGTGGTACCCACCCAGGAGGAGGAGACACACAGCACCAGCAGCAGCCCACCCAGCACCTTCAGAACGGTGTTGGTACATGTCTGGTAAGACTGGCTCTCTTCGCTGGTCTCGCTGCCTGGTGTCTCTGCATGAGACTCCGTTCCATCCTCCTCTGATGGGAGACAATAACAGAGAAAAGACAATAACAGGAAGTGCATTGCAGCATCTTTACTTACTGTTCAAAGAACAATGAGAAGAGAAAACATCAACTTTTAATCTATCTGCCACAGAAATGTTGCCTTTATAGATTCTAATGACAAGATATCAATGTTTTATTCAAGACATGCGAGTAGCATTCATGATGAAAACCAGATAAAGGTGACCTTCATGACCTTGGTTGACGTTTCTTTCTTCAGTTTAACTTTTTGACACCCATTTGTGGATTGTGTTGAGAGGATGAAGCCCAATGGGGATCTCTTGACTTATCCTGGAGTGTTACATGACGTTACATGACGTGACATGACGTTCACATTTATGTTTTTGAGTGAAATATCTCAATATTTAATATTTTTTCCTGAGGAGGAAGGTCCGCTGGCAAGTTGCTGCCGCGCTTCCTCCTCTGTTTCCGTTTTTCTTTTTTAAGTTTCGTATTGATTAATCAAGATTGTCTTATGTGAATGTTGGACTTGTTTTTATGTTGATGTTCTGTTTTAATGTTGTTTCTATCTTTAATGATTTTATTTTTTATTCTGTATTATTTTATTGTAAGGTGACCTTGGGTGACTTGAAAGGCGCCTCCAAATGAAATGTATTATTATTATAAATATATCAATATCTCTCATGAATTTAGCATTCAGTTCCAAGCCCGATCCTGCCATGGATTTGCATAAGTACAGCCGTACAACCTTGTTCCTAAACCATTTATATCCGGCTAAGTTGCATATTCTGTATGCTTTGTATTCCTGTACATACAGCGTGTGTCTCCCTGGCTGGGGTCCAGCGTATGAGCATCTATTGATCACCTGTCTTTGTGATCACTACCACAGTTTACATGTCTTGCTGTAAAGGCGCTGATGCACAGGGCAAGGCTTTGTTAAATTTGTGTTGGATTAGCATTGTGACTGTGCATGTCATAAATAGCTTTGACACCTCATGGTGCAGCACACACTGTGGGTCTACACGCATTGTAGGCCGGTGTGCACAGAAACCTGATGCCCAGAAAGCAAGAGCGCACCTAACCACATGACATTCCACGAGAAAGTCATGTCAACCTTGGCAGCCATTGTTTGGACTGTTGGTGCATTCATGCTATGGAAATGTTGCCTTTGAGACACATTGGAGCATGGAAACAAGAGAGTAACTGGGAATAACAGACAAATAACACCAACCATGAATATATATAGATAAATATAGATACATATAGATAAATATAGATGAATAAATGGGATTTTATTCTAATCTAAGTGACGCAGGGTTGATCTGCAGTGCCTTAATGGACTGCGGGACTGAACGGCTTCCTCCACTGTGCTGTGTAATATGTGAAGTGCTGTGTGTGTGTGTGTGTGAGCATTTCCGGGGAGAGCTCGGATCCATTCTTTAACTTTCGACAGTGTGATCAATTTTCACCGGGGGCGGAATAAAAGATGAAGTGCTGGATGTTTGCTGCCTGTGCTTTCTTTCAGCACGTGAAGCTCTGGCGGTTCCACCAGGCCCACAGACACTCGAGCTCTGCCAGCTTTGGAACTTGTCCCCCGTAGTGTCTCCCCTCTAAAAGTAGCGGAGCAGCTCAATATTCCATCTGATAGTCTTGTTTGTTTACTGCCGTAAGACTTTAGCAGGAAGCCAAGCAAATGGAGTACAAGTCGTGTCACTGACAGCTTTAATGAAAGTAGATTGCAGCCACATCTAAATAAGTATTTTGTTATCCAGAAGAAACCTAAAGTCTCTGTGTCCACCCTGACATAAGTTGCTCAGTGTATTTTCTAGAGCCACTTCTTTTATTCACTAAATAACCCAACAGTCCCGCCACACTTACTTTATAAGCTTATTGAGATCATCGCTGGCACCAGTAAGAGTATTAAAGCTAAGTCCTGTCTGTAACTGTTATATTTCATTTGTTGCTGCTTTTATTTCCATTTTCTTCTGCTTTTATTTCCATTTATTAATTAAATTGATACAAGGTCACAGAGTTGAGTTGTGAGACGATGATTGTGGGTCGTGAAAATTCTCTTTGTGTTTCAAAAAGTTATTAGAATAAACCCATATCAAAAGTTTAGAAGGGAAATGTGTAACATAAAAGTTGATCATCATTTTGTGAGTGTAAAATATTACTCTAGAAAGTAACCAGTAACTATGTCCATCAGATGTAGTGGCATAACAAGTAAAGTATTAGATTACGTTCAATATTAGAGTCTAAGTCACTGACCTTAAGTCTAGCCACACTGCAGAACTACAAAGAGAGAAACAAATAACCTTTAAACTGTACGTCACAATGAAACCCTTCGCATCCCAAAAGTATAACAATAATGATAACTACCACTGTCAATGAGTCACACTCAAACCTAACTTTTTTAGTCCAGTTCAATTGATTACGGACTGTGACTATCAGCTCAGAAAACTCTCAGATAAAATGTTGTGAGCAGGTTTACAGTGTTTGGGGAAAGCAAACTGTTCAACACCGATACAGTTTATTGTCTAAAAGGATCATCGAGAGATTTGGTCTCATTGCATTCTGCCACAGCAAGAATTCTTAATCTATCTAATCCAGCTGGTTCACTGGAAAACAGATCTGATATTTCCGCAAGAGGGAAGAATCTTTTTGATTCTTCCTTTATGTCTGCCTCTCTTCTTCCACCAAGCAAGATGGTTCGTGTTTCACAGCACCGACAAAACCTAAAGCTTTTAGTGTTGGATACGGGCTCTTCTGCCCTGAGGTAAAAGCCACGACAGGCTGATCTGGTGCCAAGATGCAGTAATATTATAACTCTAGACGACTAATATTGCTGCTAAAAAGTTGCAAAGGAAAAAATAATGCCATTCAGCACAGTGAAATACTTCAAAAGTGCAATTTGAGGTAAATTTCAGTCAACTCAAAGAAAGTGGACTCAAATTAAAGATTAGAAGTCTTAAACTTCTCAGTTATTAATTGTCTGGAATAATTTGGTCCATAATTACGAACTATGAGATTTATATTTCATATAAAAATGATGTTGATGACGATAATTCAGAATCCAAAAGTTTGTGAAAAAGTCATCACATCAAAATATGATTGAATGCCTCGTCATTCAAATAGACCAACACTAACATTAGAGTCAGAAATCTGTTGAAAGTATGTGACTACATTTGAGTTTAAGATGAAAGTTATGTTTCACCTTTGTCAAACAAGCATACATAGAATTGATACTTTTAAGACTATACTATAGGCTTTATTGCTATTGTTAACTAATACTATACTTAACTCTTGAAAATATGCGATATTCATTCATGGAATAGTTGACAACGTCCATATGGATCGAAGAAAAACAGAAAAGATGCCGTGCCATTTCATTACAGAAATCACTGCTGCAAAGGACCACTCACTCGTAGCACTCACTAACAGCGTATTTCCTCTGCGTGACGACGCTGCTTGAACCTAACATTTCAATCCATTCTGTGTTTTATCTCCACCCCTGACATTGATGGATGGACCCCTGCCAAATCCAATCTGAAGCTCACAGTCACATCCGCAGCGTTATGCAGGCTTACTGCGCGTCAAACAACTCAAAGTCTTTACCTAAGTTAGCTCTGAAGATGTGACATGATTTCGATGATACTGATTAGCCCAATTTGTAATATCCCTAATGAATAGGTGGAGGAATTTAGGTGAGATTCAAGGCTGGGACGCTCAGTTAGATGAAGGAAGAACAAACAGATGTGGAAGCAGCTGACTTGGGCTTGTTTGGTTTTATCCCTGTGCTTGGCAGCTAAAAACATATGAGGCTGCTACAGCTGTCTGCCTCCTGTCAACACATTAACTGCGAGCTGAAAACTGAACTATAATAGACACGTCTTTTTTTACACCATTTAGAGGTCTAACGGTCCAGTTGAAATCATATAATTCAGCAGCTGGTGTTTAGATTTAATTTCTGAGATCACATGTTCAAGGTAAATAGCAACCAGTGACTGAAGAGGAACACTTTGGCATCCCACTATTTGTTTTGCACACGGTTACCTATACACTCTATGACACTTCAGCACATGGGATGCCAAGTGATGCCAACTGTAAAAGCTGTCAACAAATAAATAAATACATAAAAGTACTCCTATCTTAGCCAACGATGCCATTAACTAAGTTCATGCGAACACACACATGACATCCCACACGCCAACATATACATAGTTTCGTATAAAAGGTGTCCTGAGCCTCTCTGGTTCTTTCAGTTTACCTTCAGAGATGGGGCAGGTCAGGACCTGAGTGCTGTACGAGCTGAGAGGAGCCACCCGGGCTGAGTGTTTCTTCATCCTCCACTGGGGGCCCAACACGCTGTCTGTCCTTCCTTGGGAAGTGTGTGTGTGTGTGTGTGTGAGAGTAAGTATGCCCGGGCTGCTGCACACTCAGCAGCTCCTCCTGCTCGCTCCGTGCATTCTCAGACTCCGTTTGTTCTTCACTGATGCCCCCCCCCCTCCTCCAGGATCTGTGTCAAACTCTTCTGTCTCTTCTTCCCAGCACTAGTCCTGACTCTGTTCCTCTCCAGCCCAGCGATCTCACTGAAAGTGGTGCTGTCTCTCTCTCTCTGTCTGGATAGTGACACAGCTCAGTGAAGATATAGCTCGATGGAGGTGCAGTGAAGTGGAAACTCTACTGTTGCCCTGTCATGCCGGGATCCAGCGCTGCCACTGTCTCCAAGGGAGACTGAGCTTCAAGTGTGTGTGGCATGGCGCAATCACTTCCCTCATCTCTTACTGTCCTCCCCCTCCTTTTTTCTCTCTGTCTCACTCGCTTTTCCCCTCCTCTTCTTTCGCTCCACAAATCAGCAGCTTTGTTTGGAAGGTAACCAAGCAGCCCGGGATAATTATGCTGCGTTAGCTACTGTCCCCTTCTCTTCTCCCTCCTCCTCCTCATCCTCCTCCTCCTCACCTCCCCTCTCTACCTGACCATCCTCTTCTCCCTCCTCCCCTCCCTGTCTCTCTCCATATACTCTTGTCCCCTGTATTCCAATGACTCTCCATCGCTTCTTTGCACATCTCCTGCTCTTCACTGCTCCTTGAGGGTCAGATTATTAGTGGAGCTCTCTTCTGTTGCGTTCACCGCCGCAACAAGAATCAGTCGAGCCGTGTAAAACACAACCAGCACATACATGTCAAATCTGTCAATGGATCCCAGTGCCTCTGCCCACATGGTACACATTTACACATCACTACTATGTTATGCTATACACATGTGATATTTCCAACTTCCAGACGGCATCAAGGAGATCAAACTGTATTATAACATTAAGTCAAGATTATAAATCTTAATCAATCTAGTTATCGGTTTCTGACAGAACGAGAAGCAGCTGAACACAATCTCTGTTCGTCATTCCTAACTTCAGTTAAATCTGTACTTAGTTCAAAAAGGTAAATGTTGTACGACAGTATTAATTTCACCAAATCTCATGGCTGGGCTGGAGAAGTTTATTCATGCAAAAGGCCATTAAGCCTGGAATATTTGATGAATTACGAGGCTTTAAACTAAAGCCAAAAATAGTTGGACGTACCAGAATTTCAATCAACTGCAACATTAAAGCCCCGCTGACTATGTCAATAACTCAACACTTTGAAATGTGCTGCTGCTCGGAGAGAGCTTTGGCTCCAACCGCCCAGAGTGAAGAGGCAACTGCTATTCTCATCGCTTTAAGACATCATACTTACTGTGAGCTCTTTTAGCTGGTGCCTCTTACCCTTTGTTTAAGTAACAACATCTGAGCGGCACATTCACTGTTAACGGAGTGTTATTACATCAAATATTTACATTGTGACGATACTACTTCAATAGGAGATTTTAATACGTTTTTCCATTACCGTTCTATAGTCGAAGGAAACCCTCTCATCAGCAAAAGGTGTGGACCTGAGGAGGGTCAGTCTGGACCATGTGAGTCTCCATCGGGACTGTGGTCGGAGTTTCCATCTCAAGGAAAGCCCGACGGCCATTGTATCTCCAACTGTGGTTGATCAACCTGAAGATTTAATGGACCTAAAAACTGCTTTGGCCTTTACATCAACAATATATCAGTGTCTAGTGTATACGCTCTGATACATGAGGCCCTGCAGCCTGGAACATGATCTTAATATAACCTATGCTATGATATGCTTACCCTCTCTCAGCAGGAAAATCAATACTAGCCAAGCCAGTAGCGCTATGACCTGAAATAGAGAACGCAGTCAAATGAACATGCGCTGTGGTAAATGTCTATCGGGTTGTTAAGAATACCAAATGATTGTTATTTCTCTCTTTTCTCTGTTTTGCTCCAGGCTTTCTGTCATTATATCAGTACCGCCATGAGCCCCTCCCTTCCTGTCTCTAATGCTCTTCAGACAAATGTCTGGCACTTCCATAGAGAGCATATAGATCAGAGTACTCTGTGTGTTCTTCAGGCGGTGCCTGACAGCCCAGTTTTTGCTTGCCTGATATGCGAAAAAGAAATAAGGCAGGGCAGCGTTTCAGTGTGTAGAATTTAAAATTGAGGAGATGCTTTGAAAAGAAAGCTTTTGGAAAATTCCCTGGCATAAGCAGGGTTATTTCCCATGGTCAGTGAGTGTGACAGAATGCGTGCAATAGTAATGCATTAAGTGTTGTCGTGAGGATGAGGCTCGATTAGCACTGAAACAAATGTTTGGTCAGGGGAAAGCAGGGGATGAGCTGGGGGTATGGATCCCCTGAGACAAGGAGGGTTACACTTAAAAATAGCCCTGCTGATGATGAGTGGAGCCAACCGCTAGACAGGGAGGGGACAGCAAAAAGGTCCAGTCAGCAGAGCCCGGGATGCTAATCGCTATCAGATTAAGAGAAATACCTGGAGCACGTGTTCTCCAGGAGACCGCAGTTCAACTTCAAATGAAATGTAAATGCTTGTTCCTTCTCTGTTGTTTTTAGGAATAGGCACCTTCAGCTATGTGTCTCTAGTTCATTGCCAGCTCACAAGTTCACTTGTATGTTTTGTTTGTACTCTGTCACGTCAGGACAGTACCAGAAGATTATATTCCAATGGTTTGCCTCTTCATTGATTTATGGCCCAAAAAGCCTTGTATCAAAGTCAAAGTGTGCCCTTCTTGGTTTAACGCGACGACGTCGCCACAAACTACTTCAAATGACCATTGAGTTGAATTAACCCTCCTATTACCTTAGGGTCAATTTGACCCCATTCAATGTTTAACCCTCCTGTTACCTTAGGGTCAATTTGACCCCATTCAATGTTTAACCCTCCTGTTACCTTTATATTTACTGACATATTTTACCCTTAGGGTCAATTTGACCCCATTCAATGTTTAACCCTCCTGTTACCTTTATATTTACTGACATATTTTACCCTTGGGGTCAATTTGACCCCAGCAATTAAAACCTCCAGAAAATTATTAGAATTAATATTGTTTTCCAAGTTTAAGTGTGAGGTACTTTATGTTTGTTTGTTGACTACCTAAATAGCCCTTTAAATATATAAAAAAGTTGATATTTCTTATATGTTTGACACAGTGAAAAACAGCCTGGGGTCAAATTGACCCGAAAGAACACCGACATTAAACATTGAATGGGGTCAAATTGACCCTCAAGGTAACAGGAGGGTTACAGATTGAATGGGGTCAAATTGACCCTAAAGGTAACAGGAGGGTTAAATCCTCTGTAAAACAGTTTCAATAAAAAACCCAACAGCACGACCTTCTATAACCTAGCGAGGTGTAAACAATAAACAGGAAACTGAGTGTATGTGACACAATGGTGCTGTTGATCAAAGCACGATTGTACCCAAACCTCTCTCTACCTCCATAGCAACAGGGCACCTTGCGTGTATTCATGCACTTTCCCAATTCAGGCTCTTTTGTCATTTAGATTCACCAATGCTCCTCAGTTTATGGCACGGGCTCCTTTGTCTTCGGCCCGTCCGTTTTACTCATCACATCTCAGAGAGGACGAGGGAGGAGAGACAGACGTGAATGTTATCTGCAGCAGAAGTCGGCTGTACTGGAGACGGGACGGACCCGGGATCAAGTCCTGACTTAGTGTTCACTCAGTGGACCTCATAATATTATCCACTCAACTCAATATAAATGAGGACATCTGGTGGTCAATATGGTGGATTGCATATTGCGAAATACACCAGATTTGGACATTCAATTCAATTCAATTCAGTTTATTTGTATAGCCCAATTTCACAAATTACAAATTTGTCTCGGAGTGCTTTACAATCTGTACACATAGACATCCCTGCCCCAAAACCTCACATCGGACCAGGAAAAACTCCCAAATAACCCTTCAGGGGAAAAAGGAAACGTGCAGGAGAGCAACAGAGGAGGATCGCTCTCCTAGGATGGACAGATGCAATAGATGTAATGTGTACAGAAGGACAGATTTAGAGTTAAAATACATTCAATGAATATGACAGAGTGTATGAATAGTTCATAGTAGGCATATTCCACGATGGAGACCTCCACGATCCATCAGGCAGATGGCGGTGGGGAGGAGGAGTGGGCGGAGTCTCAACAGGACAGTGGCGTAGTCATGAGCAGGAATTCCACGACCCAGACGATCCATCAGGCAGATAGGATCTATGCCGTCTCATAGAGTCCGATGACCCCATGAGACGTAAAGTCAAAAGGACTTCCGGGGAGAAAGCAGAGTTAGTAACGTGTGATTGAGAGATGAAAATTCATCCTTAAGGAGAGAAAAAAGAGGAGATAGGTACTCAGTGCATCCTAAAACGTCCCCCGGCAGCTATAAGCCTATAGCAGCATATCAAGGGGCTGGACCAGGGCAAACCTGATTCAGCCCTAACTATAAGCTCTGTCAAAGAGGAAGGATTTACATATATCAACATAATTATCCTGCACACCCACATAACAAAAAGAGGCTCAGCTAAAGCTCTTGGTATTATTTGTTTACGTTTATAGGACACAATTCCAACACCAAGAAATAAATAGAATCCAACAGCATTGTATTACTCTTAGATCAAAGAAGAGAACACACTTGCTTTACAGCCATAACCATAACCTATAGTTGCAAGGATCATTTATTGTCATTATGCAACAAAGGGTTGCACAACGAAATGCAGCTGTAGCCTATTTGCGATGTAAGAAAGCACAACAACAAACACAACAACAACAGTGATGCTTTCCTGGACATTTGAGGAGAAATGTAAACTGTCAACATTTTCACCCAAACAATTTGAAATCATGTAAAACCCTATCAATGAACTTTGACTCTATGTTTTAGTCCATCTCCTCTAGTCCCAGCAGAGTCCTGCTGGTTGCAGCTCAACGTGCTGTTTGTCAGTTACACATTTTTTGATGGCCCCGGCAACATTTTTCATTCAATTCTTTGAGCACCGTTTACTTCTGTTCACCTCCGATGATATGAGGTCGCAGCAGAAAGCTCATGCAAACACACCTCAAAACAGATAAGTGGATATATATATATCTATATATATATAGTTCATGCCGAAGTGTCCTTGAACAAGACACTGAACCCCCAGTTGCTCTCCGGGCGCTTCACTGCAGCCCACTGCTCCTTAATAACTAAGGATGGGTCAAATGCAGAGAAGAATTTCCACACAGCGATCAATAAAGTCTACATTAATATTATTATTATTATTAATAATAATAAAAATAATATATTTTTAGTGAATTACAATGTGCGATACAAAAATAAAAAACTATATATTAATTTGACTTTTTCAAACAAAATGAGCTGTTGTATTACACAATATTGACTTTTCAGGTAATAAGAGTACTGACACTTTCTGACGTTTCATTAGAGGATTATTGTTGTTGTTGTTGTTGTTGGACTTGCTGACCACAGGAGGGCAGTGTAAGGCTGCTGATGGGACTGCTGGGTAGCATGATGGAAAGTCCATTACAAACCATCCCATATTCTGGCCTTCTATTATGTCATACTATTTTTGGTTTACCAACAATATCTTGCACAAAAACTTCGTCCTGACGTCCAGCACTACAACATATGACACATATCGCAGCACCTGGCCTACACGTCAGCAGGTCTGTAACTCCCATGGAGAAATATTGCAGGCATTACTCAGGTGTTTGCTAATTCCCAGAAGCACGTGAGACGAACAGCCCTCCAGGAGTTCTTCAGGCAAAGCTCATATCCCCTTCAACTCTAGGCTAGTTATAAATAGCACTGAGTGAGCAGGCATGGGAATGGGACAGTCCAAAACAAGTGCATGCACATACAGAATGTTTTAGGCAATGTCTGAGGAAGAGAGTGAATTCACCTGCTATAAACACTGGATATGAATGGCTTCAAACATGCAAAATGAATTACCAATCAGTACAAGCGTGAATGGATTCAAAGGCATGTCTATTTCTCTTTGTACATCTCTTCAGGCTTTCTCTGTATGCTGACATTGACATAACACCACATCCCGTGGTGATAAACGATTGTATTTCACGCCCTTCCTTCAGAAGATTCCTCTGTTGTTGTCTTGGTGCGAGACTGGCGGTGAACAACACAGGCACACTGCCACTCCACTCGCCTGTCATCTCTCCTGCACCACAATTATTTACACATTAGGGATTGTGTGCCCAACAGACCTGCCCTTTTTTAAATTGGCTAATCAAAACATGATACACAGAAAGTTATTGTAATAGTTTCGCAGCAGATGCTAAAGAAGCAATTTCTGCATGCGACATTGTTGTTTGCTGCAGTGGTGGCTGTAGGAATAAATTGTCCTTTCTTTTTGCAGATTTAAAGACAATTTCGGGATTTTTTCTCTCTTAGGAACTGGAGGAGCCTGCTTGTTAAGAATGACACGTACCTTCTTATTTGTAGTATTGTAATGTGACTGTACTGTATGCATTACAGCTCAGAAGCTGTCTCAAATGTAGTCCAGAATCCCCCTTAGAGGCATCTTCTAATTCAACGCAGATGGCAATTGTCAATAATAAACTGGCACCAGAATCTTACTAAATATATCATTAGCCCATAGGCTTGGCAGGGTGAGCGCACTGTTCTATTTGTGTGCTCCTTTGTCTTACCTCTTGTGGAAAAGGGTATTCAGCAGATTGAGGGATGTGTGATCTTCAACTCAAATATCAATTTACAAATATGGAAACAAAAGTAAATAAACACATTTAACACTTGCAGACAGAAAGAGGCATTTGACAAAAGTGACTTTTCATGTTCTAGTTTCTAAGAAGAAATCAATTAAAGTACATTTAAGAGGGATATGGGTGTGCACATAACCAGACGCCTTCACAGTGACAGCGCCAGCAATGCATGTTTAATAGCTGTACAAGCAAGAAAAATGGTGACAAGTATGCTGCCCTGAGGAATACCTTCTGTTGACTCTGGCATGCATAAAATCAGTTGATGGATCGATGGAGAAAGGATCTAGGGCTACGTATGGCATATTTCATCACAGAAATGCGAACTGTCTCTCAGATCAAATAAGCCCTCAGCTCGTGGATACTCTGGTTTTTATAGGCTTGGTGTGATTTCTATTTCAAGTCAAAGGCCTTGGAACAAAAGCTGCAACTATCTGCCATTTATTGAGTCCTAAATTACATCATCACAAGTATTTCAAAGGTCTTGTTTTGTCAGTCTGAAACACTAAGACATTCATTTTGCTTTCACATGTTTTAAATAAAATAATAAACTAATAAATGTTTAGTTTCTTTGCTTGAAAAATGACAAATATTATCGATTGTCAAAATTGTTTACGATAATATCTGTTAATCGACGTATCCTTGCATCACTATTGAGAACAATACTATCTTATGATGTCACCATTGTGTATGTTGACATTCACATGGTAGATCTTGACAACCATTTTGGCCATTTAATCATATTATAACCAATGAACAGCATGAATTCAGGTTTCTATAGTCTTTTGCAAAAAAATACCATCTTTAGAAGTCTTAATTATCCAAAAACGTTACTTAATTATCGCTTTCAGTACCCAAGCCAAAGCTCTTTTGATACAAAATATCAGAAACCATTGAACTGTTTAAGTTGTTCAATCCGTTTTCAATATATATATATATATTCTCAAATGAAAGTGTGTGATTACATTCATGGTTACTATACTGACTCCTCTGATCAAAAAGAGGCAGTTAATGAGAGACAGGCTCATTACCTTTTCCTCAGCCTCTACCTAAAAAAACATTGAGCTGCTCCCAGCTTATCCAAAAAAGCCTCGGCTGAAACTGATTGAATGAGGCCTCTGGGCCCCTGAGGCCCTCTCTGCATCCTACCTTCCCTTCAGACTCAACACCAGTTGGTCAGAGTGATGGGTTGTGTCGCAGAGTGCCAGGGTTCGTTTCTGCATCTGGAACGCCATCACGTATCAGTACATCTCTTTTCCAGAAGTGTATCTCTAAGATGTAAACCTTTACATAACAGCCAAAGGGAGCTTTACGTGAAAAGTCCAATTAATTTGGGGTGAAAGTGTACGAACATCTGAAACCCAAGAGGCTCACAGATAGATTACCAATTAGATCTTCGGAGATGTAGTCAAGCAAAGCTAGTTCAGCCCTGAATAATGAGTTCAATGAATCCGTCTAAACGGAGGGCAAGAAAGAGAGATCATCCAATCAAAATGCACCATCAGCTCTCTTCTCCAATCCAGACATCGTCTCTGAGTCAGCAGAATTCAGAGCATTGTTCTACCAATCAAAACCACGTTGACGGATGACAATTATAGAGAAGCTTAAACTATTGAGGCTATATCTCAGGCAACCCAGGAGATAGCTGGCAGTATTCCCATGCACCCTGTTTGTCATTTGGAAAATGTATTGTTTTAATTAAATATGTGGAATGCAATACAAGGCCGCCATGTAAGTCATTGTTTGCAGAGTTCACAACATGATGTGGACAACATTAGGCGACAGTTTAAACAATTGACTGAAATTGAATTGGAAAATTCCAGCGTAATTAATGGCATGCTACTTTGCACAGCCTGATTCTCTCTCTCTCTCTCTCTCTCTCTCTCTCTCTCTCTCTCTCTCTCTCTCTCCGTGGCATGATTGACAGCATGCTGGTCCGTAATAGCCATCATTAAAACCCAATTAGCCAAGTTTGCAAAAGTGGAATTTTCTAATACCTACTTAAAATAAGATAAGAATATTTGCATATTGTTTTTTTTCTTTCCGAAACCACTGGCGCAGACTGCATTTGGTATAACCTTCACTAATACGCGTTATTTATTTATTGCATAACATTCTCACATGGGGTCTTTCATTGACGGCATCGCACACCTTGCATGGGAAGGAAGGCGTGACATTGTCGCATCCCCCGATGAGGCCACAGTGCACTTTGTTTTCTCTGCACTCACTTCTATGACTGGAGTATCCCGGGTTGTAGCCGTAGTAGCCGGTGATCCTCAGAATCCGGTCCTCGATGTCGTGCACCACCCCGTTGGCTGTCACCGTGGAGCCGCCGTCCACCGAGACGGTCGGTGTCGCCTTCTCCGGCAAGTGCGTGTTTATCAGGGGCTCCAGCCGGATGCATGGCTGGACTCCACTCTCCAAAACACTCTCGGTGCTTATCATTGTCGGTCCGAGCGGACAGAGATCAGAGGAGAGCGGGGATGAGCCCTGACCGGCATGCGAGGGACCCTCCGGGCGGCACCGACAACACGCGACAAGAGGAGCACGTCCAGGTCCACGCGCGCATTCCTCCAGTGAGGCTCCCGGACGCAGAGCAAGGTTATCACTCTCCGGGAGACTGGCAGACACCAAACACTAGGGGGCGTGGCATGACTAGCACATGCTTTGAATTCAATTAGGACAAGAAACAACGTCTGTGTGGAGCAGGAGCCAACAATAATTACAGCTTTCATATAAACACGTTTCTAAAAAAAGAAAAAATCGTTATGGCATTTGGCACTGTGGTTTTTTTTATAATACATTACTTGTGGTAATATTCATGTCAATCCAATATACTGTTAGGATCTGGAGTTTGTGTTTAGTTTTGTGTCTTGTTTAGAAGTCCTTGTGTCGTCTGTCTCCCTGTGATTGTCTGCCCTGTTCCTGATTGTTTCCTTCTGTGTGATTGCTGGTCCCGCCCTCATTGTGTCCACCTGTGTCTCGTTCCGTTGTCAATCCTCTCACCTTGCCTGTGTATGTAAACCCTGTCATTCCCAGTGTGTTTGTCCTCCTGTTCTGGTCTGGTCTGTGATTTGTGGAAAATAAATATAGTTGTGCAGTAATGTCGGCATTTGGGTCCTCTACTGACAGATGGACCCACCTGCCTGGCCAACTAAGTCTCAGGTACTTCTGGAGGAGATGAGTCCTCCCAGTCCCCAGGCTCCAGAGTTCCAGTCCACGATGTTCCAGTCCGTCGCGGTTCTGCCATGATGTGCATCCACAACATCAGTCCTGTTCCGGGTTCTAGTCGATGTTCCTGTTGTGTCTTGTTTAGAAGTCCTTGTGTCGTCTGTCTCCCTGTGATTGTCTGCCCTGTTCCTGATTGTTTATATACTGTGCTACTCTTCTGTGTTTATTGAGTCAGTTACCTGGTATTTGATTTTTGGAAACAATTGTACCGCTATATTACTGTAATATTGCTATACACGCACACGTGAAGTTAAAGTGGCGTTGGCACTGCATACAATGTGATCCTGTGATGTTTGATTTGAGGTCTGATATTTGCTTATTTTTAAAATGAGTTTTATTGATCTAAAAACATCTTCTCTCTCTCTCTCTTTGGCTCTCAAAATAAACCACCTGAAGTTAATTTGTCTAAAATACCTGCATGTCTGCAACATGATAGAATGTATCTGCACATTTAGATCTGCAGAGGACACTTTAGATTTAGCTTTCGGTCTAAAAGGACTTCACAGATTCAATAAATATTAGATTGTCATTTAACCCCACACAAAAATATCCAACATGATCACCAAGAGTGTATTCTTAAGACACCATTTTCAACCTCCAGTCACTGCTTCTTCCTGGTCTCTGATATCTGTGGACTACTCCATCTCGACCCCTGTGTGATATAAAACATGCATGTGTTTTTGAGAAACAAATGTGGCACAGGTTTGTTTCCCAGCCTGGTTCTGATCTATTTACCCCCCCCCCCTCCACACACACACACACACACACACACACACACGCACGCACACTTCTCGTCAGTATAATATAAAAGTTGACTGGTATTGAAGTTTGTGCACAATATTTGTTGGCATAAATAAAGTTTTTCCTTATCATTTTCTAACGCATATCATAACATGAATTTTATTCTCTAACGTTAAACCCAGAACAATCGCCTTTCCTCTTTTTTCCTTGGCCACAGGTTTTCTGGCTGGCTCGGGGGAAAGCTCCACTTGACTGGATCCCCCAGCTCGCTGATGCTGCGCAAAAAAAAAGAAAAATTCAGAAAACTGGGCTCCAAATCCAATAACACAAGATGCAGTATTTCAGTGCCTCTCCGATACGCCTCTTTCCAAGTCCTCCACTCTGTGTGAAATCGATTCCCAGTGTGTGGAGAATTTGTGCCCCCGTTGGCATTGTTGTGCAGACACATGCTTGGATTTATGATGCCCTTGGACTCCATGGAGCTTCCTCCCCCTCTCTTACTTACGAAACCAATCTCCACCTCATGTTCTTTTGTTTCACTTGGTTTGAGCTCCAAAGCACTTATCTCACACGTTCAGTTCAGGGACGGCTTTGTGGCTACAACAATGACATACCAATGCCCAGAAAGTTTGCTAAACGCTTTTAGAGAATTGTTCATTTGTTATTGGACACTTTCTCACAAGTTTGTAGCGCTATACAGTCCCAGAAAAAGTGTTCTTCAATTGCCTACTTCTGTTGTGGTTCTTTACAATTCGGTATAGTCTATGCAATGCAATACGTAAACAGCTACACTACCATTCAAAAGTTTGGGATCACCCAGACAATTTTGTGTCTTCCATGAAAAATCACACTTTTATTTATCAAATGAATATAAAATATTGTCAAGACATTGACAAGGTTAGAAATAATGATTAATATTTGAAATATTAATTTTGTTCTACAAACTTCAAGCTCAAAGGAAGGCCAGTTGTATAGCTTATATCACCAGCATAACTGTTTTCAGCTGTGCTAACATAATTGCACAAGGGTTTTCTAGACATTAGTCTTCTAAGGCGATTATCAAACACAATGTACCATTAGAACACTGGAGTGATAGTTGATGGAAATGGGCCTCTATACACCTATGGAGATATGTCATTAGAAACCAGACGTTTCCACCTAGAATAGTCATTTACCACATTAACAATGTAGAGAGTGTATTTCTGATTAATTTAATGTTATCTTTATTGAAAAAACAGTGCTTTTCTTTGAAAAATAAAGTCATTTCTAAGTGATCCCAAACTTTTGAACGGTAGTGTACATTATAATATTAAATGGTGGCTTTCTGTCATGTACGGTTCATATTTTCGTCTAATAATACGTTCTAAAAAGGAAAAAGTAATTGTTCCCTGACAGCTCGTCAAAACCCTTTGCAGCCATAACCAACATGAAGGAAAGAGTTCATGCATCCGCTGTGACAAGTGCAGGCAGACGGAGCACCGCAGTGCGTCAACGTGTTATCGCCGCCGAGTGATCTCCACACGAATCAATCCTTGGAGCGATAAAAGCTGTCACGAGAGGAGGTTTCGCGTATCTCTTTAATATCATTTCTAATTATCCCCCAGTAATGAGGATGGAATGAGTTTTTCACACAGCATGATTAGCATTAGCATCCCTGGACACAACTCCTCTGTGGATGACGAACATCGTCTCACCTTCCTCTCCTCTAACCTCCTCTATTTCAGGAAAATTCATCTCACAGTCTGAGACTGTTATCATGTTCTTTAGATCCTTAAACATTTCCCATCAGTCGTTTCACTCGCGGTGAGACAAGCTGTGTTTATTCTGTGCAGCTTAATCAGTTAGTGTGTGCAAAGAGTGTGGAGATATGATGTATTGATTGGAGATACATCAAATGATAGTTTGACCATAACTCACCGGCTCACTCTGATACCTCATTGACTCTCCTCAGTGCTTGTGACAGGCTTTAAACACTACACTTTGGCGAAGTGGACTAAAAGGACACACTGAGGAGACAATACGTCCCATGTGACTTCATCCTAGGCCAACCCCAGCACACCAGCACCCCCCACAGAGACTCAGCAAGTCACCTTAGAGATCAGTGACCGACTCCCCAGCCACCTGCTGTTTAAATATTCAATGTGCACTGAAGATAACCTGGCCCGTGCAGCCGGGCGAGAGAAAGAGGTTCTGTTGGGCAGAAGCCGGTGCTGTATTTGAATATAGTGACTTATTGGCCCGCAAAGGTCACAATGTTAAGCGTGGTAAATATTTAATACCTTTCATCGCCTGGTCTCTGTGGTAATGTATGGCTTTAATTAGAGGAAGAGAAAGGAATGTTAGCACATTTAGGAATACGTAGCTCTACCTGAGTAGATTTACAGGATGAATAATCTCATCTTTAGGCTAAGAATGTGTGATCATGCCAGGTCTCATAGATATTCCTCTTCTTTAAATAAAGGCTATTCTCTTGCAGAACAACAGAGTGTTGCTTTTACTTTCTCTCTTTGTTCACTGGAGCTGTGCACCGGATGACATATCATAATGTCCTTTAAAGCCTCATGTGACCTTTCTTTGTTGTCTCCATGCAAAGAAAAACAGACACCCGCTCGTGAAGGCTCGCCGAGCGCCGGGCGGCCGACGGCGTTTCCTCTTGCTCTCTCTTCAGCAGCGCCAGTGGATTTGCCTCCAGGAGGCGATTGGCCAATGAGCATGCTCGCTCTCTTTTAAGGATGCCAATCCGAGTATAAATGAAATATTAAATAACCAGACGGAATTTTTTTTAATAGACGATCTGCTAATCTTGACCTCTCCGTCAGGCTAATTCTCTCTCTCTATGTTTCATGCCATCCCTTCAATATGATATAAACATAGAGCTTGCACATAAGAAGGCACTTAACTTTTGACCTTCTACTATATAGTCAAAGAACAATCAATATATTAATCCAATTGACTGAACATTCCTGTGAGACATCCTGAGGCATTTGTTTACAGATCACCGTGTGTGCTTTGTAGATTTTTTGTCGTTTTTCATTCAGTTTTTCCTTCTCAATCATTCTTATTTCTTTCTTTGCTCCATGTATATTGAACATGTGAGTAGATTTACATTTATTTGGAGATGTTTCACATGTTGTCTATTTAGTAGATGCAATAATTAAACCTCAGTGCATGTTGGGGGTAATAGGTATTTACAAGGTTGAATGTCCCCTCACACTCAGGAGCATTACACATCCCCTATGTCACTTAAAAAAAAAAAAATTTAGTTACCTAAATGGGACCATTTAGGATTTCCTGAGAGGTTTTCTTTTCATTAGGGCAAACTGCTTGTCAATAACAAGTGAACCAGATAATTGTCTCAAAGCGGACACACATCACAGAAGCCAGGTACACATATGCATCATACTGCCATGTTCCTACATCTACACATCCTTTGTGTTATCGAGCGTGTTTAATAATACCACCATGATGCCGAGGGTTTCTGTTCTCCTTTCATGAAAGTGGACAAAGGCTGTGTACCTCTGGGTGAATTTTAACTTGATCTCACCTGCAGAATCTTTGAGGAGGCGACTGCTGGAGATCTATGGTTCTCTGGAGATAACAAAATGAAATCCCTCTTCTTAGCTTTTCGGCATGCTGCATCCCTCCTCACCGCAGTCAGGATGATGGATTAGGCCGCTATTGTGAGGGGGCTGAGGAGCAGCAGCAGCAGGGACAGGGCATTTAGTCTGATTGACCCGGCGGGATTGTTAGTAATGTTCACATCGATATCAGCTGAGGGGCTGTCTCACTCCCACCCGCTCTGAATTTAGATTATTTCAGGATGTTTATTGTCCAACAGATTGCATCTGCAGATATTTTATTTCTCTTGCAGCATCTGGATGTTGACAGAAGCATGACTACATAATAGGAAATACACAATAGAATATCTGGTGCCTGCACTTTCTGTTTCTAAGAGTTGTTTGATGCTTAATAATAAATACATTCACCAATGCTCTCCAATAAGACCTACTTTTAGGTTGCCAGATTGTGAAATATCCCATTGTTTTTTGGCATAGGTAATAATGCAGGTAGTAATCCATTGATAAATATTCATGCGTTTCTCACTTTCTAATAAAACAGCACGACTACTCTGTAGTTAGAAATGTTAATGAACCTTTAATAAAGAGTTTTTGAGTCAGCAGTAACACAAATCTGTTAATTTCTTTCCACAATCTAACAGCCTGAAAGCTCCTTATGGCCTGCGACTGATCAGTAAAGCTTCTTTAAGAAACCACAAGTTACACCTTTGCCCCTTTGTATGCATTCATAAACGCTCTACGAGTCTAAACCACAGCAGGTACCACGCTTCCCATGTTAACTCAGGATCAGGATCAGAGGGACATCCGCCCCAGAGGTGGTTAGTCAGATCATTTGACAGACAATCAGTCGTAAACTTCAAGACACAGCAGTGTTGAACCACAGCTGACCTCACGGCGGATGCTCCGTTTCTCTGGTTTTGTGATGTTAACACTGTCGTATCACTCCATCAGCGCTATAGAGGAGGTGACTGTAGCGACGGGGGTTTCTCTGATGCTCCATAGGCAGATTAATAGTCCCATTGAACCACTACTCTTCCCTCTGCTCATTAAATAGATCAAATACAGGGGGGGGGGGGGGGGGGTTAACAACCCTGAGGTCAATTCTCAGCCAAACCCGTTGAACACTGACGGACCGCTAACACGGGACACCATGTTGGAAATGTGTATCGACTGGGAGATCTATGAAGGTATTTAGATATTCTCAACAGAGCCCTCTGTACCAGCCACTGTTGTTTGTCTTAATAAGAACGGTATAGGGAGGCCGCCATTGCTCGAGCAGATGTGCCTCCTGTGCACAGGCCCATTGGCTCCTCCCAGCAGTTACACAACTTCCACTTTGATTCATTAAGCTGGGGTTCTCTAAGGTTCCTCAAACACACAGAACCACAGGTCAGCAAACATTGTCTACATAAGGTTATAAACAGCCTTTTGGCATCATACAACCACACAATACAAGCTGATGTGCGTTAGTGTGATTGGCAACATGCCCCGTTTTGCACTTATTTTGGCCGAAATATTATCTTTAGGGTGTAAATATTTGCAAGTGGCAGCTGCACATTACAGAAGGTCCAGTGAAGGAAAACTATGTTGTGTTTCTCTTTACTGCATTCATTTGCACTAATCACAGACGTATGAATTTTTAAATTCAATGTCCACTCTCAGGCTTTGTAAAGCTTTGTTGGCCGGTTGCTGGCTATTATGTATTTCCCAAAATGTAAGACTATTACTTAAATACCCGTATGACCCTGTGCACCCTTGAGTCTCTCTCTCTCTGCTTTGGTTATGCAACATATAATCATCTTTGACTTTTGCACATTTAAAGAGTTAATGTGTAATCTATACCCTCACTCGGCCTAATATATGATCACATGAGGATTTTAACACATATTGGTTAAAAAATGCTGTCATTCTTAGGCGCAAAGGCGCAACATAATTCACACAAATAATATTGTATATAGGTGCATTTACAACACAGTGTATAATAGTTAAACTTCCAGAAAAAACATGTTGAATTTGAAAACAGCTAAAACTTCTAATTCATGCCATTCTCTATTTTACTTTCAGTTGAAAAACAAACACTTTTATCAAACATTAAAACTTAATATGAACTCAAAGTAGATGCAGCCATAACACTAACCCTCATATCATTAACTTTAATGAATAATATCGTGTGAGATTTATTTCCCTTTACACTACTGAATCTCAAGAACCAGAGTGATGATGGTGTTTTTCTTCTTCATTAATTTCGTTATCATTTTATGACAGTTCCTCATGTATCCTCTCTTTTATATTCTGCAAATCACACTGCATGTGACATAGTGTCATATGGCTGCCTATACTGAACCAATAGTGTCATATTCATTGAATGTGTAACGCTGTTCATCTGGTCACATGACATGTATTGCTTCTCTCCATCCGGGGAGAGGGATCCTCCTCTGTTCTTTCCTGAAGGGTTCTTCCCTTTTTTCCCTGTGAAAGGGTTTTTTCAATTTCTTGGGCGTTTTTCCTGATTTGATGTGAGGTCCTGGCACAGGGATGCCGTATGTGTACAGATTGTCAAGCCCTCTAAGGGAAGTTTGTCATTTGCGATTTTGGGTGATGCAAAATAATCTGAATTGTTGCCTTTTCCAAGCACTGGTGCTGAAGGTCATATTATATGTATAATATCTGCATAAATGATGTAAAGTCATTGTTTGTTTGCAGAACAAAAACTGTTGTTGTGAATTTTTTTCTCAATAACACAGTTTGTTTTCACATCCTGGTCCCATAGTGAGTATACATGTTCCCTTTTTATTAAGTTATGCTGTTTCTGCCTACGATCATTTTACAGCTGTCACCAGACTGCCACCCAGCGGTCAACCTGCTCATTGCACTATCAGGATCATTGCTTCAGGCTGTGAAATATAGCAGAAAAGATTACAGATTACAGAGTTTGCTTAAAAATGCTCAAGAAAAGACAGTCTTGTTATGCTTTGGTGTGTTTTGCTCTTAATTTGGTCAGAATATGTTCTGAAAGATGTAGATATTCTCAACTGGGAGAACATATATCAAAAGACAACTCTGTATGGTTGTCTGTTTCTCTAAACATTCCTATGCACTAGTTTAAAAGAAAATGTTTTCATTATTATTAAAGGACATATTATGTAAGTAGCATTAATGTAATATTCAGAGAAAAGTATAGTTTATTCAAGACAATGTTTGAGCGTTGATTTTATTTTTGGAAATTACATTTTGAAATGTGTTACTAACTAATTAGTTTCTATGTTTTGCATCCAGGAAATCCGATAACTGCCCTGAGGTAGTTATCTGATTGACACACGAGTGATTTTATTTCCTGCAATTACAGTAAAACTAGTGCCTAAAAAACGACAGATTACACTGCCTTTCAGAGAGACTGAGCTCCCTCACAGTCGAGACCCTGGGAACTCCAAATGAAACCCACTTTAACGTGTCAATAAAACCTCATTCAAATCCTCATGTTCAATTTCAAGCATTTCCAATAAAATCCAATGCATGACTTACACATTTGAACTTTGAATCAATTGATTCAATTGATGCTGCATGCCACATGCCATCTGTTTCTGAGGTCTGGTATTAATTCACATGGATTTTCACAACACAGACATGAAGAAGATTCAGGATCCTTCTGAAAACCCACGGTGTGGATGAAATGTCTACTCTGCAGGTCACGGACCGTCTTCATGATTATGGAACATTACTGGGCAACGGTATTTTTGTGATTCATCACATGTGCAACAACAGTACAGCCAGCAGTAATATTCTTAATACAGGGCAGCATATCCACTCTGTAACACAGATGAGATAGGGACTGTCTATTTACACGCCCCAAATCTAAAGCTTACATGTCTTTTTTTTCTAAACTGGAATGAGATCTGCTTTGAATTGAAGGTAACATCCTGGTACATCTTCATTTCAGAGTCTGCTCTCTTCCCCTTTTCCCATCCCCATAAAGACATGTTCTCACTCCAGCTGGCAGTTGACGTCTTTACGCATGCCAAAACCTATTGCATTGGCACCTCACAAAAAACATTACATGGACTGGCTTCATGTTCAATTGCACAGCAAAATACACGTTCCCAACCTAGGGACCAAGATGTGGAGTAATGTCAGATGTTTGAGCGATTGCCAAGTCTCCCAGAGTCTCACTGAGTCCAGATCCCAAGCTCAGTACTGCATGCTGATCACTTCTCAATATTACTCATGACAGACTCATACATCTGTATGTTTGGTCAGGTGATGCAGATATACTGAAGTCGATAGATATGATGAGATAGATAGATAGATAGATATGATAAGATAGATAGATAGATATGATGAGATAGATAGATAGATAGATAGATATGATAAGATAGATAGATAGATATGATAAGATAGATATGATAAGATAGATAGATAGATATGATAAGATAGATAGATAGATAGATATGATAAGATAGATATATATATATGATAAGATAGATAGATATGATAAGATAGATATGATAGATATATATGATATATATATATGATAAGATAGATATATAGATATAATAAGATAGATACATGGATAGATAGATAGATATAAGATAGATAGATTAATATGATAAGATAGATACATAGATATATAGAAAGATAGATAGATATAAGATGGATAGATTAATAGATATGATAAGATATAGGGATAGATAGATAGACATTTAGACATATAGACAGAAAGATAGATAGACAGATATATATATATATATATATATATATATATATATATGAAAGATATAAATAGATATGATAAGATAGATAGATAGATCGGTACAGTTCACATTAACATTAATATACAGAGAACCAAAGTGTGTACCACAAATCTTTTTGTATTCCTTTGATCGGCATTCATTAATTTTCTTGAATTCTTCTTTCTCCTTTTATTTGCCAAGAGCAAATAATGAACTCAACTAAGACCTTTAAGTTTTCAAAAAGAATACTTCTGTTGTTTCTATCGACATAACATGTACACAACACTTGTTCATAATTGATCTGATGAGGCTGACTTCACATCTGCTGCTGTCAAAGGCTTTAAAGCGATTTAATTCATTGTATTTTTGAGGTCCCATTGTTTATATACCTGAGATAGATGCTTGTGATATGATATTCTTTATTTTGTTTTTAAGAATCATAAATTTAATCGAATTATTTGCAGACATTTTGTTCAAAATAAGAAAAGAAAAGCACAACAAGGGAGCTGGAGGGCCAGAAACTGCACACGACTATTAATACATCTTGTTGTGTGCTCCAAATCTGGGACACGAGAACAGATGTTTCTGATGCCACAGCACTGCACGGCATGCAGTGTTCCTGCATGCAGTTAAAGGCTAATTCATTCTCAAAATGAATTATATACATTTACAAATTATAATTTGCTGTTTCTTGAACTGTGTAATATCTTCCAAGGGCCAGTTCAAGGGAATGACCAATTCTTGTTAATTTGATGTTTTTCCCCTTATTTTATTTCCAATATCTCGTAACTCCCTCTTGACTTGCATGCATTACATCATCTCAGATTCCATCTGCTATATGGACAAGACAACGAGTGTCACATCTTAGTTCCTATCTGCCTGCAAGTTCAGTGTACATCTCATTTCCACCGCAATGAGAGGCATATGCATCATCTGCCAAATGTTCTTCATGTTTATAATATGCACAAAAGAAAAAAACACAAAAAAAGAACATTGAAGATAAACTATATGCGTCTCCATCAAGAAATCCAATTAGTTCATTTTAGTTTGTCAATTCCTACATGTACAAACTCAGCAGCGTGAACTATATTTCACGAGTACTTATTTCCCATGCAGTGATTCCTGATGTCTCCCAGCTGTTCAACATCTGCAGATTTGTGTTTCCTGTCCAGAGGAAAAAGGTCTGTCTATTCATGAGTGCATTTCCCATGCTTTCGTGCTCAGCCTGATCCTGTTGCGTTCATGCTCTGTGCCCCATCTCTGAGGCCTGTAATCTGATCCAGGATCCAACGGAGTGCACAACACAGATCTTGTAGCTCACCACAGTGCCACGGGGCACACTGCCTAATAGTTACAAGACATGCGGGCCTCCCCTTGCTGCTGCAAATCCCCTGTCACTGCAGACAGAAGATGAACAGCAGTGTGCAGGCTCTTTAAGTTAAGTTGGCATTTCCTTCAGTGACTTCTTCACATTGATAAGAGTCTTCCCGGGGGACACCGGGGGGCAGAATGCAGAGAGGAGGGGAGCACCAGTTTAATTACCGATATCACAAGAGTGTGTAACAAAACACTCGCCAGAACCCATTTGTGAGAGTTTATCTGTTATGTGGAGGACTGCAGAGGGCTCGGTCCCTCAGGATGGCGAGCCCCTTAACCTCGCCCTCGGCAGAGCCATAAAGCGTCACGACAGAGAGGACCCAGATTCTTTCTGGTCACAGTGTGGGAATATGTCCTCTAAGGAAGAAGCAGGAATAATAAGAGGAGAAGGAAAACCACAGGGAAGAGAACAAGGGGGAGGGGGGAATCACTTGTAACTGCAACATCAAAGGCGGTAGATGTGGGTCTGCTCCTTCCTCTCAGATCCCCTGGTTAAGAGACAGGGGCCCGAGCGTAGCATTCCAGATAATGGCCCATTTAGTCTCCTGCCCTACCATTTAGTCTCCAGGCCGTCCCGCATACACGTGACAGTGTTATGACCACACTGTCACAGTTCCCCACAGAGTGATTAATCTCTCTATCTGCAGCGTGCTGGCTGCGCAGGTGCCTGTGGGCTGGTGTTTCTTTACAGCCAGGTGTAGTGGAGTGTGAATGGAGAGACCCAAGAGGTTAGATAGAGGAATATTAGAGCAGAGTGGCAATTGTTTAGTTCCAAAATATGTCAAAATGATCGATGAGTCTAGTGCGAAGTGCTCGCTTTTGTATGTCGGGGGGAATACAAAATCAGGTGTAAACAAAAGGCCGTAATTCTTCTCTGATCACAGCACAAAGACGCCTGATGATTGTCATGGTTTTGATTTTATGTCTGACAAATTATGAAGTCCTCCCCGTCGTATCCAATTAATATCTGTCAGGTGTTTTTTTTTCTCCAAAAAGCTCCAGCGTGTCACTTATTGTTTCTTCTGAAGTTATACAGAAGCAGCAACTTGAGAAAATAGAGTCAAACTCTACGGCCCATTTGTGATAATTGTATACAAATCAAAACTCCCCCTGAAATCCAATACAATCTGAAACTACTGCACTTTCTCTCGTTCACAATTGTCAGAATAATAATAATAATAATAATAATAATTTAGACTTGTATAGCGCTTTTCTTGTACACAGAGACGCTTGAACACAGACGCTTAGAATGCTGGTGAGGGAATATTTGTCCTTCTCTTTAAGTGTTAACCACTAAGTTCACATAAGCAACACCACGTGTGTGCATTTTGAATGTAATGTCAAAATATATTGTCTGCAAGCAACTGGAATCCTCTGTAATGATTCACAATCAGGAACTGAGTGTAACACAGTTGTTGTTCTTCAGGTGATTTAAAGTGCTCGTGTGCATCAGTATGAAAAGAAGAAATGTGTCATTAAATATAAACTAAACTTAACCAGTAGTAGTAGTTCCTCTAGCTGTGCATGTGTTTTGGAGTTTTACACAGTATACAAATGATAAGTGTAATGAATGAGGGAGCAGTTCTGCTGATGTGAACACGCATACCAGTCCAGCAATCAATCCTGCTGATATGAAAAGCACTCAGTACTTTGTGAACGCCGTCTTCAAACCGTCACCGGCACTACTTTGTCATCTGAGTGTGTCTCCCATCGAGCCAACACTCGCCTCCTTTTAATCCCAGGTCTTTCAGGTCTGCTTAAACACAGAGCCGCAGAATGTAAACACAGCCTTATTAACACCGCCGCTAATCTTCCTCGGTAACCTTCGCCCGTGAATCAGGCTCCGGCCTCAGATGTGCGTTGAGCTTTGCTCGTTACCGCGCGGCACGGCCGTGTGAAGTTTATCCTCAACATTTCTCTACATTTGATTTGTTTGATTTTTAATGGGCATCAATTTATGTTGTGGCTGTATACGCCATGAAGATAAAACCCTTATCAGAAAGTGATTTTTACTCTAGGTTACTGTATTAAAGTACATATTTCAATGACCAATCATGAGAGAAGAGATGGTTGAAGTATGTGCGCGAGATGTTTGTTCAACTCAAACCTGACGGATCATCACAAAAGGTAGCGCCAGTTCAATTTATAGAAGATATGCATACTCTATATTGTGCAAACTATGTCTTATTATGAAGTGTTTTAACAATAGAGTCCATACATAACCTTTGAAAATATAAGAGCGACTTGTGCTCCAACGATCCGGTAGAACTTTTTTCGTCAGTCTACAATAACCTCTGCCAAAGAATGTATATGGCATCGCTGGAAAATAGAAATCCCAAGCTTTCGAAGGCCCCTAAACGCACCGCGACTTGAAAGACAAAGCTTCAGCGGTGTTGTGTGTATGAAAATAAATCTGATTTCAAATAATTTACGTATAATCAGTTAACATGGCCGAAACACTGAGACATAACGTCCAAGTATATCTTTAGAAATTGTATCAGCAATGATATATTGTTGTGTATTATCATCATATGTACAGTCCCAGTTGTGGTTAAGAGTAGACATCTGCATTATTATTCATGAGATCTCAATTATAATGAGGATATTGCCTTTAAAATGTAAACGATATACCAAGCAAGGATTGAAAATCGCTTTTGTTTCCCTTATTGCATCTCCATTTACTCTGAAAGGCTAGTATAGTTTACTTTCTTCTGCTTCTTACCTTTCAGATTTGACCAGAAATATGCATTTATGCCTGAAGGCTGAGGAACTCATGTTGGGTATGTTAAGCAGAGCAATATTCCAGGCTATGGCTAAAGCGGTTAAAGGGATGTAACCAGAGCCATTGAGGGTTGCATATAGTTCTAGATGTTCTCCAGAAAACGGTCGACAGCTGCCCCAGAGTTCCCTCTTAAGATTTACCCCAAATACTCAGCTTCATGTCATGGTCTGTTAATAATACACACCAGTGTCTAAACCGATGAAGCAGAACCAGCGATACCGTCTTTTTTATTCCCTTGAGGAAAACAGGCACATTCCGCGGCTCCTGTGGCGTACAACAGGTTTCACTTATGCAATAGTACTCCAAGACTGTCCAACAGCCTATTGCGTCTACTCAGTCCCTGTTCATCACATCACATTAAACCATTCTGTTTATTTATAGGGATTGTACGAAACAAGATTCATATTTATCTCTAACAGATTCTTGTTGTTCGCTGGCTCTCGGTTGCAGCGCAGCAATGCAGAGGGTCCAGCTTGAGATATTTAAGGAGGTGAAAATCATGTTAAATTGGGGGCTTTAACCTTCGTGTTTTGGTTTCGGGATGATCTTTCTATCCACCCAGGAATGCCTAAACAATCTCATACCAAAAACATTATCTCGGAGGATGGCACGGTAACTTGGACATTTAACAGGCATCCATATAAGCCTTATATCTCATCCCTTTCCTCTCCCGCCTCAGGATAGTCAGTTCGTCTCATCTCCAGTGGGAGCTCCTGTTCCTCCTCTTGCTGATCTGTTTACAGACCACGAACAAACACCCGGTGACTGGCCCACAGTTTGTCTCTGTCTGTTTACGCTGTAAATCAGAGTATGCACGTCAGAACTGAGCCACAGGAGCCAAGGGATTGGGCTCTCGGGAAGCCAAAGCCAGGGCCCAGAGGAGCCACAGGTGCACATAAAAGTCAGAGTATTTATGGCGAAAGAACCAACTCCAGAGGCATGATGAGAAGAGGAGGCGTGGATCAGTTTCTCCAGTCTGATCTCCAGGATTCCTCTTCCCGTCAGTCAGGGGTCACACCCTAGATCAACACTGGGAACAACATAGTACATTCAAAGTATCTCCAGTCCACTGAGAACTGCATGCTAGCTATCACTTGTCCTTCTTAAGTGGAAATCACCAGAACATGACGTTTGTATCAAATCGTCTTGTTTGTGTTTTTCCATGAGAAAGTTGGGAGCTGTTGGACCGGCTCCATGTGCTCACAGCTCTGCTACGAAAGCACCGCCTCCCACAAAAAGGGCTCCTTCGCCATGTGATCGGGCTTGGGGACATCCACCCTTCCCATGGTGCTCATGTTCCTCCTCATGTCCCTCCGGGGACGAAGGGCGAGGTTTGACTGCATGAGGGAGGGAGACAGAAACAGTGAGTCCGACGGCACCAGAGCGAGAGAGAAAAAGAGACATCTGCTTCTCATCGCGATGGGAAAATTCCCCCGATCCTGGAGATTAGGACGGAGTCCCCCAGACAGAGCATGCTGGCTCCTCCGAGGCTCACCATTCGACCATTTGGAAGCGGGCTCCCTCAGGCCTCGTTGGCTTTAATCCAGAGTAACACATTTGAGTGAGTCCACCTCTGCAGTGACCCTACCGATTTACAGAGGTAAAAACTAAATCATCGGTGAGGTTTCACCGGCCGAGTGGGCTTCCTGCTTCCACATGCAACTACAAGACTGCCATGAATATGTATGTCTCGTGATGTCTAGGCCTCGCCATCCTGCAGTCATTCCTCTTGTTACCATGATGCCCAGAGGGTGCTGCTCTGTTTATTTTCCCCTGATTAGCGCTGCACATTTTCACTCATTCGCGGCTCGGGGTGTCAGGAGTCAGTCAGTGGTCTGTATTCATTCAACACCAGCTCTTTCCGCTGTGGTTCAAAGCTTATCACGACACCTTCGAAACCCCCCAACATGTTCAACGCCAGATCGGCTCCAGAACAGCCAGACGAGAACCGCGTTTAGGTTTTGTTGATCTTACCTCTGGCATTGTCAAACACAAGGTTTCAATCATTTCCCGAGCCGATCATTCAGGAGATAGAAAGCATTTGCCATTGGTAACAGATTTGTGTAGTCTGAAAGCAATCATGCCTTTAATCACGCTTGATATTTCTTGAATGTCAGTCTTACAAGACATGACGGATGCCCTGTTCTTCATCACAGATGCATATTGGAAGGACCTCACACTTGGTTTCTAAAGAAAAGAGTGTTGGCTCTGCAACAGCTATTTCTGCTGAGCACACTGCAATACTACGATCTCTGGAAACGCAATGAGGCAATTGAAAGGTCTGATGTTGTGATGCAAGAGCTGAATGACTGGTAGAGCAACAACACATCCTGGAGGAGCTTTTATTTTTGGAATACAGCTTCAAAAAATCACAGAAAGCGATATTTTATTTCCGCAATTATTTACGATTGTTAAGGGATTTGTCTGGATTTGTTGAGGGTTTATTTCTGTGCAGTGAGTGTCGCTGACATCAGCAAAGCAATAAAAGAATGAGGTCTAACTGCTACTCCTTTCTCACAAGCCCAGCCTCAGCACGTGGAACTTGTGTATTTATTTTCAATAAACCTCAGACAACGTCAGTGAAAATGTCTCCTTTAAAAAAATGTCATGCATTTTGTCGCAGAGAGCTGAGGCTCATTTTAATTGAGCAAAGTGAGGATATCATTTGAGACGCACTGGTCGAACCTCTCTCTATCTGTTGCTTTGCTTTCAGTTAATATAATGCATTCATACGCTGCAGAGCCGGTGTCACGGTCCGGCTCTTTTATCCACCCTGGTGGTCCTCGATTATCCTTCCCCTCTGGCCACAGAGTCATCTGGGATTAGTTGTCTCCACCATCTCCATGGCAACAACACTTCAAGACCAGACACTTAATCACAGGAGTAAAGCAACAAACATACACATTGTCTCGGGGAATGAAATCTCCTCGTCCCAGCAAGTGCACAGGAGCCACAAAACAATAAGGAGCTGAGATGTTTGTCAAGCGAACTGAATTAACTGATGATAATAAATGGCCCTGTTGCCAAATTCCCATCAGGGGGCTGTATTATTTATTATTCCAAGTTATGAACTTTCCCTTGCTCTTTGACCTCCGCCCACCCTCTCCTCGCTCTGCTCTCATGTTCTTGTTCCTCGTTCTACATGCTATTGCGTATTGAGTGAATATATTTCTCGACACGTAAATAAATCTGCTTGGCTGCAGTTTGCGTAAACATTTGCACACAGATGAACTTCACCTCACACTTGCTCAGGCTACGGCCCACTTCTGTACTTTCTCTCTAAGGACTCGTCTTCCGACAGTCAATCGATCATTTCACCGCCGTAAAAACGAGTCTCTGTGGTTTAGAATCAGGGTGAGTCATTCCAGCTATGGCATTGTTTTAAAACTTAAAAGATCAGAACTTGTAAATGAGTGATTATGATATTCTGGATCCGAGCACGAATTGAGTTGTCAGAGAAATCATTTGACTTTTGTTTTTGAACAGATTAATAAACAAACGTGATACAGCACATTATTTATTCAGCTTCTGGGACGCTGATACTGGAGGGGGATTTCTTTACCTTTACCAAGAACCGGGCTCGCTGTTTCCCCCTGTTTGCAGTCGTTATGCTCGTTATGCTAAGCTAAGCTACGGGCTACCTTACAGAACAGAGTGAGACCTTTTCATCTCACTCTCAGCAAAAAAAACAAAAAGAGTATTTGTCTAAATCCCTTCAAAGACCGCAATATAGGTGCAATGTTTGTGTATGATTATGTTGTAATTGTGAGCAGCAGCATGACATAGTCAAGCTGTTCCATGTGTTTTTCATTTGAGTTCATGTGCAGCTGCAGAACAGTTTGTTTGTGCGACAGAAACTTTAATGCCACGTTTCTGCTAATTGCACACGTGTTACACAACTACTGTCACTTTGCCGAGGTTTATTTAATGCATGTGGCTGCCCGTGCGTGTGTTTTCTCAAGGAAACCTTTTAAAACTCGTACACATAGCCCCAATGGGAGGATAAACCAATTTGAGGTTTAAAAAAACACTGTAACCAGAACAAATAAACAGCAGCACTCAAGTGCGATTGCAGTCCTGTACATGCAGCCTGATTGTGTTCATGTTTACTTAAGTGTCCCCGACTTCTAGGAATAAATTCAGTCTCACATGCCCATCGATCTCACTGCAACACTTACTATTAAAGGGTATTCCATTAGCCCCGGCCTCCTTTATCTCTTTTAATAACATGTCAGGGGCCTGAATAAACCCAGTGAGTGTACAAGGAAGTGTTTACAGAGGGATTTGAGGCTGAAGTGAACATTATATTTCCATGGGGTTACAATGTGAAGAGAATGTTTTAACATGTCAAATAATCGAATGTATATGTTTAATGGCCAGGCTGAACCACCCCCAACTGCATCAACACATGAACTTGTGAATATCCTCCACATGTGGGACTTCTTAATGGAGTTGAGAGTATCACCACAGGCCTGAGTTATAACCCGCTCTCTGACTGCGGGACTACTTCCGCGCAGTTTGTGCCGCTCGCTGTCCATTTATAAAGCTCTTCTATGTGACCAGGCCCTTGTCCCTGCAGCTGGTAGAGGTGATGAAATTGTATCTTGGACAAACACTCCAACACGCAAGTTCATTCCAGAGCTCTGCCGCTGTGCTCCAGGTCGTCTGCACAGTTAGTCGGTGGGGTGGGGGGTGGGGGGGGGGGATCGGTCATGCATGTGACGTACAGATGTGACGAACTGGAGCCAGTCTATCTCTCAGTCAAATGTGATTCGAAGTGTGGGTGAAAGTGTTTTTTGTTAACATTTGAAACGGAATTTTCATCGACTAAAGCAACAGTTTGACACTTTGGAAAAAAACCCACGTGTTCACTTTCTTGCTGAGAGTGAGAGACGAGATCTGATAACTCTCTGATATCTACACAGTATAAATGGAGTTAGAGCGAGCAGCCAGCTTAGCTGAGCAAAAAGAGCCAGAAACACAAAATCCATTCACCTCTAAAACTCGCTAAATAATGCCATATTTCTCATTAGTTTCATCTGTAAATAAATAGACAATCTGTGTTTTTAGAGGAAGTTGTATGTGCTGTAAGAAGTTATTGATGAACCGGTTCTCTATTCGTCCGGCACTTTTGGAATTGCACCAACACATAACCTCCATTTCTTTTTAAATTAACTAAAAACTGTACTTACTGAGCTTTAACAGGTTTTGTTTTTACTTTGGACTGAACTAGCTGTGCCCACCTGCTTTCATCCTTTATGCTAAGCTAGGCTAGGCTAACCACCCCCTGACTCCAGCTTCATGCCCAGCGCACAGATATGAAGCGTAATATAAATCTTCTCATCTAGAAAGAAAGTATATTTCCCAAAATGTCAAAGTTGTGCCAGAGCACGGAAGTGTATCAACTCTTTCCCGCCAGCATTTAAGGTCATATGGTTTCTGAAAATTGCTCCTCAAATTAAACAGAATAAACTGAGCCACATTTTCTTGTGACATCAACACATGAATCCTTTAGCCTGCGGTTCCCACGCACAACTGACATTGTGATATCCAGACACAGGTGCATGAAGTGACATACTTGTATAGATTAGATTCCTGCGATGACGATGACGATGATGTCTCCGGACTAAAATAACTTCCAATTGTCTGTTTACATGTTGACTGACTTCCTACAGAATGAAACAATGCTCACACATGTCCAGACATGGGCATGAAAACAGGATGACACCTGACCACCTGACAATGTGTCTGAGCCAGAAATACATCAATGTAGTTTGGAAGTGTAAACAGGATTTGACACGTTTACGAATGAAATATCTTATTGTGATATAACGCTAATCACCGTAGGAAACAATAATCAACGTTTTACTCATGGCTGGGGCACTTCCTATTTACCAGTTATGCAAAATACAGTTTTCGTCACAATGGCGCAGAAGGAAAAGGAGTAAGGTTTGTCACTCATTAGTTTCAGGAAGAAAGGGTCTGCATCTTACATACAGTATTGCCATATCCTGTTTGGCGGTCCAATCCTGGTAGTGTGAGTAAAATCATATTACATCATATCCCAGAATCCTGGTTGTCCTTTGCTTTTTTATACATTTGCTTTTGGTTTAGTGTTTTAGATACATATTCAGCAACATTGCTGGTTTTAGGGCACATTATTTAAGTAAAAAATGATAATCAGAAATGTTGGCCTCCCTGTAGGGCGCTAACTTTTGTTAATGAGATCCTTCAAAGAGAGGGGCTCTCTGGCTCCCACCTTCCCCTTGAAGGCCCCACTGTGGAGGAAACTCCAGCTGCCCCAACAATGATGAATGGACATCATTAATGTTGTTCATCTGTTTACCTTTTACTCTGTAATCTGGGAAAATGAGGGCTCAACAGCAAAAGGGAAATGTGCTTACTTTGGCACTGCAGTTTCTGAGAGCCACCCGTTTGGTCTTCACAACATCAAGAGACCTTATTTATTGGACCAGCTGACCTTGCTTCAATCATAAAGCCTTATCACAAAACCCAATTAGCGTAGAGGTTAAGTTGACATTTTGATCTTTATATTGCATTTCTGGATCAGTGAAAAGCTTTCAAACATTCTTCCTATTCAGGAAAAAAAGAATTTTCTTTTCATCCCTGATCATAACAAGAACAGCTATCTGCCGGGAAGGAATCAGAAGCCTATTTCTCCTTTAGAACGTAATTGCATTGAAGAGGCATCATTCAAATATCTTGATTGAATAAATATTTGAAAAAAATATTGAATCAATGCTTTTTTCTCAAAAAAACAACAGCATGAAGACTCATTTTGTGCTTTCAGCAAAAGCAGTGAGGACCTCAAGGTTGTTTTCCCATCTGACAGGACCAGAGATCCATCTCCTCCTCGAATACGCTATCACTCATGCCTGGTTTGTTTATCTTGTCAGCGTGTATTTATTGTGCAAACAATTTCAGTGATCTTATTAGGCCATATCAGCTTGTGCACTCTTAAAAACACAGATAGATCACTGGACAGACTGCAGTACGAGTCTGGCTATGTCCTCTGAGCAAACAGGCGGTGCTCCTGCATGCAGAGAGGAGACGTAATGGTCTTAAGTTCTTCTATTCAAAACATTTTAAAATCATGTGCACTACATCAGTAAAGCCTTACTTTTGCTTGAAGTTGATATATTGATTTCATTTCTTAGATGGAAGAAAAAACCCTTTTGGCCAAAGGTGGATAGTTCCCTGAAGAGTAACTGTTCGCTTTCTTCCATTCTGCCCTCTCCTTGAGTTTTGAAGTGCATCCATCAATGCCATGTCGAGACACACATTAGAAAAAAGACTACTGTGACACTGCCGGAGGAAATGTCTTTCACAATGCCCGATTGTTTGCACTTACTGATGCTCGGTCCTGGGACGATGGTAATGGGGGGATGGTTTACTCTGCCCAAAGTGTCTGAGATGTTTAGAAACACCACACTCCTGAGTGTGGTCTGTACAATAGCAGGAGGCAGCGGAGCTATTCAGCACTGGTGAAGGAATGTGTGGAAGCCCACAAGGAATCCTTTCGTTCCAGGGTTTCTCCAAACACAGAAGTCTCACACTGAAGATTAACTCTGTGTGTCAACAGTAATGGAATCTCCCTTTCTGTCTCTG